>NC_141471.1:62767525-63369556 GCF_009769465.1 Tauraco erythrolophus
TTGAGAAATGATGAGCTCTCATAGATACCAGTGAAGACAACGACAAACTGTGTTCAGCACTTTTGCAAATACCATCATCTTTTCGGCTACTAGGTGCATATTCCAAGTACAGTCAGTTATCTTGGATGGGAAACAAACAAAAAAAATAATCCTTAAGTAAATAAATGAATATCAGATAATGCTACCGCTTTCTCCCAAGAGAAAATGCCTTTGGACTGGAGCTACAGGAAGGATGTAAGCTTTCAGTTGCGTTGCTGCTGAATGGAATTCAAAGGCCCCCAGGGCATGAGCCTGGATTTGCCAAGTAATAGATGGGAAACGTGAGCTTTGGAAGAATCAGGGTTCATTTGGTCACCTAAGGCTGGGTAACAAACACTGCAGACGGAAGGTCTGATGTTACTGTAGAAAGCTGATAATTCCAGACCAAAGGATTACTTTTACGCAAGTTTCACACTTACAGACTCTAAGTAGTCCCACAGCTAGCCCTACATCCTCTCTCCTACTCAGAGGACCTCCTCTAAATCAGGTCACAGATCTGAATTCAAGTTCTCTTCCTGTGAGATGCCTGCTCTATTATTCTAACTTGTATTAAATAGTAATGTATATGAACTAAGCCAGAAAGAGAAATTTGGCTCAAAAGAATCACAGATTTCAGACTTGCATAGGAAAGCCTGGTTCAAGTCCTGCTGGGTTCCCTGCCCATGGCAGGGGGGTTGGAACTAGATGATCTTTGAGGTCCCTTCCAACCCAAACTATTCCATGATTCTATGATAATCATGCAGAAGAGGGAGACAGATGACCTTGGACCTCTCCTGTGGCATATCAATACTCTAACTGGCTAGTAGATTCGCATGGAAAAAGCTCCTCCTCCTTCTAGATGTGATTTAGAAACTTTCTAGGAGCTAGGTTCAGCTGGTGGGAACCGGAGAAGACACTCCCACTTGTAAACGCCACTGGCTTTTAGAGCATGGCTGTACAGTCCTGTCAAGACCCGAGTGACCACACACAGTGTCACTGCATTGAGGCCACGCTATTTGCTCAGCCGGTTGCCATGCTGATGCCCGCTGAGCTCGCAGCCCTCAGCACCGGGCGCCGGGAGTAGCAGTAGGATTCCTCCAGACTGCAGCGCCTCAGTGCAAACCCTCCCTTGCTTTGGTGTTCTCCTCCAGCAACCCCTGGGCCTTTTCTGACCTGCTTCTCCTCTCAGACTGACTACCTGAAGTTGCCAAAATGCACCAATTTCCTGAATGACGTCTGAGAACAGTTCTTTGACATGCAGGTATTTACGAGTCTCAGTGCACCTACTTGGGAAGCCGACTCCGGTGCTCAGCAATGATCCCAGGCTGCATAGCATGATCCCTGACAGAGCAAATACAAATTTGAATGAAACTTCTAGAACAAATATTGCATACAGAGGACATATTTTGAACATATTCAACATCCTCTATTTTGTTTTCTTCAACTTTGTCTTCTTTTTCGAACATCCCTCACAATACGCTCATCGCCAAAACATTTGTGGCAACCAAACACAGGCAGGCAGAGTTTTCAAACTGCTAGGCTGCCACTCAGGCAGAGAAATAAACGGTAAGATAAAAGCGATAAAAATCTAAGCACAGGAGAAGCATTTTCGTTAACATTGGCTGGTTTTGAGTGTTTGAGCTTGACCGTGTAACGTCGAGGGATGCGAGCACGGTGTGAGGTCCCTCTGGCTTACCCAGGTCTCAGCCTTCATTAAAACGCCCAGTTTACGCATACCTTAATATAAGGCAGCTTTAGCAACTCCGAGTGTGTCGTCTCCCAACTGGGCATCAAGTCAGTTTGCAGAGAATGACAACCAGCGGGCACCCTTCAAAAGCACTGAATGAAAGGTATTAGTAATACACTCTTTTGACAGGACATGGAAGCGTTGAAACAAAAAGAATGGAAAAAGAAAGCCACATGTCTAATCTCAAGCTATTTTTAAAATACTCCCACTGTTTTCCAGAACAAAAAAAATATCTTGCTAATCTTGAGATAATGTTTTGCTGTGATCAAATGTAGAATGGATTTATAATCTAATGCATCCCATCTTAGGAAACTAGGAGCTGCAGCTATTCTCCACCCTCAATACAAAGGGGTGCTTGAGCACTCAGCAAGAACAGACCTTTTCTTGACATCATTTATTCCAATATTTGCATTACAGAAACACAGAACGTCAGGGATTGGAAGGGACCTCAAAGGATCATCCAGTCCAATCCCCCTGCCAGAGCAGGACCACCTAGATCAGATCACACAAGAACGCATCCAGGCAGGTTTGGAACATCTCCAGAGAAGGAGACTCCACAACCTCTCTGGGCAGCCTGTTCCAGTGTTCTGTTACCCTTACTGGGAAGAAGTTCTTCCTCATGTTTAAGCGGAACCTCCTATGTTCCAGCTTATATCCATTTCCCTTTGTCCTATCATTGGATGCCGCTGAGAAGAGCCTGGCTCCATCCTCATGACAGTCACCCTTTCCATATTTATAAACATTAATGAGGTTCCCCCTCAGCCTCCTCTTCTCCAAGCTCAAGAGACCCAGCTCCCTCAGCCTTTCCTCACAAGGGAGATGCTCCACTCCCTTCATCATCTTTGTGGCCCTGCGCTGGACTCTCTCCAGCAGTTCCTTGTCCTTCTTGAACTGAGGGGCCCAGAACTGGACACAATATTCCAGAAGCAGTCTCACCAGGGCAGAGTAGAGAGGGAGGAGAACCTCTCTCGACCTACTAACCACACCTCTTCTAATACAGTTTTAACAAAAAATCAGTTTTAATAAAGTTTTAATTAAGTTTTAATAACAAAATAAACACAACATAAAATTTACTGCCATTTGTATGATTCAACTTTCTGATATTGGTGGGTAAAACGTACACAAATGAAAGCTCATCTTGGCTCCTGTAATTAAAGCCATCTGAATGAATGTTCCCTTAACCTTCTTAGACATTTCATTAACTCCTTCTCCATTTATCTTCAAAGAAAAAAACACAGTGTAAACAAAAATATGACTACAGTAAGTGATAACAAGAAATCGCAAAAATTTTCAGGCTTTTTAAAGGTGATAAAACTCACATGGCGGAATTTCATCTTCTTATAAAGAAGTCTAATCTATTATAGAGTTTATCCGGTACACAGATCAATTCAGGGATTCCAATGACCATTCCACAGATCCAGAACATCTCACCTGCAGCACTATGTTATCTTCATAGCTGTTTTATCATCTCCCAGCAAAGAATTTAATTTTCATTTACTTTATACTTGAAGCTTTCTGGACAAATTCTTAAAACATTGAGAGAGCCCTGACACAAACTGAGAAGAACCACGAAATCCAACGTTGACAATAGCAGGCACAAACTAGCAGCGTGCTCAAAAGACTCGGATTGCCTTCACATAGTTTTGCTTTAAATGCTACAGATGCAGCACTATTCAGACTTCGTTTTATTTACACCCCACTTAGAGTTTGTGCTTTTAACACAGGTTTTGACGAAGGACTGGAAAAAAACCCCAAGAATCTATTCTGCTTTCTGTGCTAGTTCTTCTTAACATACCTCCATTACATCCCTCGGCCCCAGCTAGAGCAACTCCTCCCCAGCTTTCTTCCTGCTGTTTCTCTCCTTACACACATATGTAGTTTTTTCCACTCCAGGAATTTTCTCCCACTTTTCCCATTTCGAGTGCTAAGTCAGTGTCAAACCTTCTGGGAATGGAGGGGAAAAAAATTCAATGTACCTGTAGCCCCTCAGGGATCCTAAAGTCACTGGGGGAGGATCTTTTATATATATATAATATATTTTTATTATATAAATTATATAATATTATACATAAAGTATATTAATTACACTAATTAATTCTCTAATATATATATGTTAGAGAATATATATATTAGAGAAATCTCATTTACCAGATTTTCAGACCAGGAAGTGGTAGAAGAGTGGAGGAGGTGAAAAATAAATGAAAACAAACTGACAATTCCAAAGGCTATGAAAGGAACTGTGTGATTTTTCAAGACTTTTTGAAAATAAGTAAGCAATAGCCAGACAATAAGGATTAACCCGATTATAAAGTTTACTTGTAAGTGCTCACCATATAATCTTGGTGCAATTCACTAATCGTGATGGCAAGCATCTCACGCAAAACTTCATTTTTACAGAGAACAAGAACATACTAAAGGTGGTAACTCCAAAAGCTCAGTACCCATCACCCTTATATTCTTGGGTTCCCCTCCCCAAATGTTTTGTTCTGCACGGAAAGCACGCGGAAGAAGCACGCTTTACAATTTTCTGAAAATGCCACAAGGTTTGCGGTCATTCTGTCCTTTACTGACCGGTTGTCAACTGGGAAGATACACAGTGAAGAGAGTTTTTAGTGGACCGTATGCAGGTGCTGTTTTCTGTGTTGCTGCTGGTTCCAGGTTTTTCCTCATTTAATAGCAGTTAATAACTCCTTTTGAAAAAAAAAAAAGGTAGTGGTTTCCTTTATAAATTCACAGTGTTAAGAAAAGTGAGTCAAGACCAAACAAATAGTAGATAGACTGGGTTAAAGTGAGGTGTCTCAAATCAGAGATGAAGTCTACAGGGTGGATCTTATTGCAGCCTTCCAGTACTTAAAGGGGGCCTACAGGAAAGCTGGAGAGGGGCTTTTTACAAGGGCGTGTAGCAACAGGATCAAGGGGCAATGGCTTTAAACTGAAAGAGGGGAGATTTAGATTGGATATAAGGAAGAAATTTTTCACTCGGAGGGTGGTGAGGCACTGGAACAAGTTGCCCAGAGAAGTTGTAGATGCCCCATCCCTGGAAGTGTTCAAGGCCAGGTTGGATGAGGCTTTGGGCAACCTGGTGTAGTGGAGGGTGTCCCTGCCCATGGCAGGGGGGTTGGAACTGGATGATCTTTGAGGTCCCTTCCAACCCTGACCATTCTATGATTCTATGATCTTCTTGAAGGAGAACCTATCAGCAGTTACTTGATTAATGGTGCTAGTGTGAGACTGAGGAGTAGTCAGACCTGTTGAGCTACCACTGATGGAAGGCTTACGTGTAAGAAACTTTGAAGATGTCCCAAACTAAAAACCTTATTACATATGAATTCCTGTAGGCCAGCATTTTCATCACAAGATCTATCCTTCCTTTAAAACAGGAGGACAAAATGAGTGACAGAGAAAGTGGGAAGCTTGTTTCAATGCTTAGGGTCCCCATCACTTGGACACTCATTTCCCCGTAAGAAAACTTAATTCACATTTGCTATTTTAAGCAGAAGACTCCATGTAACTTTCCAGCAGCATGCTGGTTCAAATGGAGAACGCAGACAGTGCCATCCCGTCTCTGAGAGGGCTGTTAACTTTCCCTTTCTAGAGGGACGGTCTCAGTTCTTGTATTTGCTCATCAGTCAGCACTTCCCCCACACGGAATGAAAAGTCAGCCAGTAAAACCAACAAAAAAGAGCAATGTGAATGCTTTCACAGAAGGTGAAACACAGCATAAACCAGAAAGTGTTTCCAAACCAGTATGTGACTCATGCTCCAACGCAATTTTAACAGGGCAGGAAATGGCTTAAAGCTCGTTCTGCTCTGCGATCACAGCATTCCTGTCCAGATGGAAATCCTGCTACCAAAGCCAGGGTGGGAGGAAGAGGAGACAGTGACTAGTGTCACTGATCACCTCTTCAACGTTAATGGCTGAAGCACCTAACCAGCCTATCTTCTTTTTCTCTCTTTTTTTTTTTTAAAAAAAATCTGTAGGATTATAGAGCAGCTGCACATGGCACTGTGCGCTGGCAGCCCAGAGAGTCAACTGTGTCCTGGGCTGCACCCAAAGCAGCGTGGGCAGCAGGTCGAGGGAGGGGATTCTGCCCCTCTGCTCTGCTCTCCTGAGACCCCACCTGGAATACTGTGTTCAGCTCTAGAATCCCCAGCACAAGAAGGACATGGAGCTACTGGAGCAGGTCCAGAGGAGGCCATGAAGATGATCCAAGGGCTGGAGCACCTCTGCTATGGAGACAGGCTGAGAGAGTTGGGGCTGTTGAGTCTGGAGAAGAGAAGGCTCTAGGGAGATCTTCTAGCAGCCTTCCAGTGCCTAAAGGGGCTACAGGAAAGCTGAGTAGGGGCTTTGGACAAGGGTGTGTAGTGACAGGACACGGGGCGATGGCTTTAAACTGAAAGAGGGGAGATTTAGATTAGATATAAGGAAGAAATTTTTCACTCTGAGGGTGGTGAGGCACTGGAACAGGTTGCCCAGAGAAGTTGTGGCTGCCCCATCCCTGGAAGTGTTCAAGACCAGGTTGCATGGGTCTTTGATCAACCTGGTGTAGTGGAGGATGTCCCTGCCGATGGCAGGGGGGTTGGAACTGGATGATCTTTGAGATCCCTTCCAACCCAAACCATTCTGTGATTCTATGAATTACTACATGTGTACTAGATTACGCATTCTGCTAGCACTCAAAGTCCACATATTTTCCACGACCATCTGTGGCACATGAATTTGTCTCATGTTCCACATGATGTTCAACCTGCAGGTCACATCAGATCCTGTCCCTTGCAGAAGTTCAGCTCATGAGGCCGTTAAGAACATTTTGCCATGAAATACCTTTGTCTTGACGTAAGCATCAGATTTAAAGAATTTTTGATTCTGTGATCAAATACAACATTGGCTACAAACCAAAGTGTATTCATGTTCCAGAACATTCTATCAAACTACAGTATCCAAAACCAACGCAAGAAAGAATACACTTTAGACAACGAGCTTTGTGGTGAAAATTCAGTAACAAGAATGGCAGCTTTTGTCAGCTTTAACAGATCAGCCAAAGAAAATACATTGCCCCACTGCTTCTTCATCACGTACTATCTTCCATGGACTTGGCACTCCCTAGCTTTTTATACTCAGGTCTGTATATTTGTATTCCTTACTCCTCTGAATCAATGACATGTTAGAATTTTTAACGAGCAGCTAAAATACGTACAGATTTTGTAAAGTTTGATGTAGAAATGCATAACATGGCTATAAACAAAACCGGTACGTATTTAGCTAGTTAAATGGATTAATCTCTAAATCATTTCATTCTCATCTTTGAGTCGAAGAATACAGCTTTGGTACGTTAATCAGTGTGCACTGGGAGAAAAATCTTAGCCAAATTGAGCGGGGGGGTAAAAAAGCTCAATTAAAGCTGATTATTAAACAGCTCTGTTGTAGACACTTAAACTATTAAGTATTTTGGTTAATGACACTCACTAAAAGCAGGCATAGAGTACAAATGTTTCAAGTTATTTTCAGTTTCAATTTGGTTCTTCTGTTACAACACATTTTCCACTATTCAAATTGATGTAAATTCAAGGAAACTGTTAATGTATTCGGCCTGTGAGATGGAACGTTATTACCTTTGCTGTGAATTTGGATTACCAGACTGAAAACCCTGATAATAAGCATTGCTTCTTTTTCCACGGGCCAGACAAGATACAAAACTTCCATGTTTGTGTCTGAAAGGTACACTAAGAGCTGTATTATAATCAGTGGCGCAAAGGGGAGGAGGTCTGTGACAACAAGACTTGAAAATACATCCAGTCATCTCCAAACTTCGTGTCATAAAAAGTTTGCACAAAGTTTTACTGAGCTGAACGTGTCAATGAAAGCAATCCAGGGAGGAACAACTGCGACACCAATCCCAGCACGTTACATTGACTCCAGCGTTTACAACGGCCGAGAAGCGGCCTCTGAACATTTATGGCTGTGCTTTACAGCACTCCACGTGCTCTTTCTGGAAGACCTGATGAAGTTCGTGTCGGGAGAACCCCAACAGGAGAACCAAGTCCTTTCCTACTTGCTCTCAAAGCCTACGGAGGCTTCATATGCATTCGTAGATGGTGTATTTTATCATAACTAAAAAAATACAGGTGTTTCATTATAAAAATATTGCGGAGATGAACACTGTATTTAGCCATGAGATAAACACATCAAGGTCAACTGCAGGACAATAAAAAAACAACACACACACCTCGTCTATCTGCCTTGTAGTAAAGATGATAAACTTCTTGTCTCTACTTACATTTTCTATCGTTCGTTAACAGCCTCAATGTTTAAAACAAACGGACACACACACACAAAACTAACAAAAGAGAACAAAACAAGACAAAAAAAACCCAAACCCAAAATCACAACAGCAGCAAAACCCAAAACGCACCTTTGTTTCCAGGAGGACAGAGCTCAAGATAACCATCCACTGAAGTGGATGCACTGACCTTCTAAGCAAATAAACCCGGATGTCTGGAGAACTTACATACCTATCTCTTGCTTTGGACATACTGGAAAAAATGAAAATCCTGGAATAACAGTATGAAATCACAGCAGTATAAAATTATAATCAGTAATAGAATTATGCAGTAATGAGGATCTCTGTTAGGTTGTTGTTTTGCCTTCCGAGAGATTTACGAAACACTCATCACTACGGGGCGATGCAACAGAGGAAGCCTACGCTAGTTGATGGGGGGAGAATTTAGGAGTACAATGTCTCTGTCAGATAAAAACAATCTGTATGAGAAAAACCGTGGAAATATGCCAGCGCCTGGTCTTGAAGAGCTCCATGAGAGCATGGGGAGGAAACATGCCCTTCTGACAATTTATTTAAGGAAGATGTAGCTCGTGTGTGTAACACTAGCTGTGAGCACGGTAGCCAGGTTGAGCTCCACAGCTTGAAAAGGCAAAGCCTTAGACACGCTTGAAGGTTCTGAGGTTCCTCCTACCAGCAGCAGTGCTATCATTCCACCCAACGCACTGCTTGAACCACACAAGTAGACTTAGGCTGTTGAGAAAAGATGGAAAAACAGGACATCACGTCTTCTCTTCATCAGTACGTGGATAAGGATTACGGACAGTCTTCCCTTGTTCCACAGATCCCTGCCTTCTGCAAGACAGTGCCTGTTTGTGAACGCAGACGGGCTGCAGAGCTCTGTCTACGCCTGGGCCAGGGCTGAGGAAGGGGCAGCTCACGTCCAGCCAAGGGGTGGAGCGGCAGGGGTGGTTTGCCAGAGTTCAGTTCCCTGTCAAAGGGCTTGCTCCGGTTTTATTTGTTACATCGACGTACAAAGGGACTTCAATTAGCTGTATGCTGAGACAAGAGAGCCTTTATGCAGCTTCAAAAGGGCCTACGAATAGCCCTTCTGTTCCTCGGCTGACGCGCGGGACTCTCCCGTGGGATATACAGTGGCCACTGTGTTCCTCAAGAGAGCTGTATCCGGGTTCTATCTGGAGCCTGCTTTCTGCCTGGGGTATTTCTAAAACTAGTCCATTTATAGACTGCTTGAGTTGGGCTTAAGAAACAAGGTGTCTTTCAAAAGATAATTGAGAACGAGCTCTGTGGATGCTCTGTCACTTGCATGCTATGTAGAGTGCGGAAAAGGGCAAAGAAACCATGGAAACAAGTGATGGCCAGAGCAGCAGCGCTGGTGGGACACAGACTGGGGGAGGTTAAACCACCCCTGTCTGAGAAAGAACAAGGCTCTGGAAAGGAATCCTGCTCTCCTTCTAGCTGGAGCAGGTAGGGAGTCTTAAATGTATGGGGAGAAAGAAGAAGTAGGGCATAGCTAAGGAAAGGGAGACAGGTGTGTAACACCACTGGACCGACCTTCCCTGACGAAGTGGGTTCACCTGGAGAGAAAATTAAGATTTCCAGGGCTAACAAAGCACCATTTTATACAGGGTTTTGTCATGCTTCAGTGAAGATCGTGCCCTTCACTTCAATAAAGAGTTTAAGAATCAGAATCAGATGCATTCAAGGTATAAGGTGCACAGTTTACACCAAGAATAACTTACAGAACAGACAGTTTTATCATTTTGCACACACAGACCGTGTGTCATTGTAACTCTTGACTACAGAATACAGAAAATCATGTATTGTTCTTTTAAAATGTATACTTTCATACTTCTCCAAAACCCACAGGAGTTCTCCCTTGATATGGCAAGTGCCAACTACACTGAAAGCTATTCTCTACGAGGAAGCAGGGAGGAAATAAGACAGTAACATATCTAGATAATGGTTAACCACATGTTACAGCATCCTCACCACTAAATTGGAATGCAGACAAGCAGCAAAGCTGAGATGCAGAACAAACCAATTCTGAATTCAAGAGTGATCTGAACTGAGACAAAAGGGGTAATATCTTAATGGTAGAAATTAAGACTCCAGAGTAGATTACTACAAAGGCCTCAATCTGTTGAAAACAGATGTCTTCTTCACTTCTTGCCAAAGTCAGAAGACACAGAAACAAGTAAATACAATAAACAAACACTTACTGCAGATACAGGCAATAAATAAAGTAGAACAGTGATGAGAAAAGAAAAAATATTCAAAGCAGGAATATAATAATTGCCTCTGGCAATAGAAGTTTCTGTGCTTTGGTGGGAAAGTCACCCAATTAACATTTCTTAGAGGTGCTTGCTAATGGTGTATTCCATGTTTTCTAGCTGACCCACCTCATGCACCTTAACTTTAATGTCAAAGTACATTATGTTTGTGGCTAAAAGCAAAGCCACAGGGAGCTGAGCACTTGACCTGTGGCATTCAGTACACCTTAAGCATCATTTCTGAAGGAGCATTCGAAGGGAGAATTACCTGCTTTGGTCTAAGCCACAGTAAATATTTTCAGTGTCCCATTAACTGAGTATCTAAACCCAGCATTTAAGAGATGACAGCATTTGGAATTAGGCAGGAGAATCAACAACGAAATAGAGAAATACACTCAAAGCCACTAGATTTTCCAGGACGAGTCCTAACTCTTGGCAACAGCAATGGAAACCATTTAACAACAAAGCGGTCAGTAGATTAACTCAACCTGTAATTGATTTGCTGAAGCTGCCCTCAGGAGGGTATCTACCACTAATTTTTTAAGAGTTGAGAGTGTAAAGGGCAAAGCCACAGCAAAGAGAACCATAAATAGATGTCTTGAACTGGGTAGAAGACTGCTTTATTACTAAAGATAATTTTATTCTGTCTTGATGCTATTTGCTTTTGGTAACAATTAAATGAGGCAAATTAAACAGGACAATTTTTTTTCCCCAAAGTTAAAAACACAACACTAACCATTATTGCATCAAAATCCACTGTCAAATTTATTGGAAACTCTATTGAGACCCTGCCTGAGAAGATAGTCATAGCTTAAGCAATAAAACTACACATACACTTGAATTATCAATCTGAGCACCTCCTAATGCATATAATTTAAATAAACGTCTGTGATTTTTACTCAGGTTTTAAATTATATTGGCTTCCTTCTCTGTCCAGCAAGTCCTGATGTAGTCACGTGAAATACTTTTTTTAAAAAAAACCCCACGACTTACTGTTATAAAATAATTTCGCACAGAAAAGGTGACAGCTAACAATAGATTTGCTGCTATTTTTAGCAGCAAAGACTTCAGGCCCCAAAGAAGAATCCTTTATTAATGAAGTCCATAGCTACATCACATTCAATCTTGAACCACATAATCATCTATTACCAACTACTTTTCCACACTTGCACATTTACAAACTGTACTGTGGCAAAGACCCCCTCCAGAATATTCATTTCTTTGAGTAAGGGTCTCCTTGACTTGAGCATAGGTCCTGTCAAGCTCCATTGTTAGTGTCACTTGCCTGGCAAGATGGCAACATGAGTGTCATCCCTCCTTCCTCAGAGAGAGACAAAACCTACTAAAAATCACACGGAACTCAAGACTCCCGACAGTACTATTTTGGTATTATCAAACATCAGCAGAGAGATTGTGGCACACTGAAACCACGCAAACACACGCAGAGAACAAAAGCAGGATAGCCTCAAACATCAAATTGCATTTCCTCTTATTGCCATGGTGCAACCGCCCAATTGCTCCACACGGATTTTGGACACTGAACATGAACATGGGACTCTGTTGGCATTAAATCTTTCCTGGATAATTCCTCATTGTTTAGTTCTTTTTGATATAATTAAAATAGTACAGCTAAATTGTATTTCTCTGACTTGCACACGGCTAAATTCACCAGGTACATGTCCTATTTATAAAGGAACAACCATTGTTGTGTTAGTTGCTTTTATGCACAGTTCAGTCTCAAATTATTTAAGAAGTAGGGATATCTTACCAGGACTGGTTCTGTACAGCTCAGATGGGCTGCTGACCTTTTGGCTGGAAGGAATCCGTTGGTGGTATAGTGGAGGTGTTTTCACTGGAGAGAAGGAAAAAAAAGTACAATTCTTCTTCAGTAACAGCTAAAACGTTAACAGTGCTATTAAAATAAAAGAATAAAAAGAGGCAGACATTTCCTTACCATATGGTGTCTCTGGCGACAGGGGAAAAGCTGGTGTGGATGGGGCAGCTTCACTTCCATTTTTCGTCGGGGAGAAGATTCCTCCATCTATTTCATCTTGGTAACGTGCAACAGCCATCTGGAAAGGCCACAAAAATCCCAAAATTACAGTGTGAAAATTCCCACTTAACCCTACAACACAGTGGGGCATTTTCCATCAGATTACAGAAGGTTTCTTATAATCTGATCCACTGTTCCAGCAGAGAGATCTTGGAATGCTGAAAACACGCAAACACACAGAGAAGACAAGAGCAGGACATCCTTAAACACTGAATTTCATTGCTGAGATAACTACAGCCATTGGGTCTTCTTATCGCCACACCGTAGCTGCCCAATTGCTTCACATGTATTTTGGATGCTCAATGACAACGTGGGACTCCCCATTGGCCATTGGCTTCAATAAATCCTTCTTGAAAAATTCTCCACTGTTTACCTCCTTGATCTCCCCTACAGGAATCGGTGATCCTGGATTTACAGCCTGGTCAGCTGCAGGAGACTTCATCCATCCACACCTACTATACGACAGCTGCCCAGGGACATCATTGTCATACTGCCCAACGCTCAACTTGCGGATCCTTCCCCCTGTTGCGTTGTCATCTTGAGTTCCTGTTTCGGAAAACAACAGGTAAACTGATTAATAGATTCTTTTTTTTTTTTTTTTCTCCAGTTAGAGCTGTTGAAACAAACTTCACTACTGTGCCTTCAGTGAGTCTGTTCAAGAACCCTCAGGAAATAACTGGTTTCATAACTGCTTTACAACACCATGCAGGTGGTGGGGAATTGGTTGTTGTTGGCCTTGCTGACACAAGTTGGAACACATCTGCAGTACACCTGGATCCAGAGGAACGGAGCTGCATGTTTCTGCTGACGCTCATTTTTGGAAGGGGCTACTCCTCGTGCTGCCAGCAGAACCTGCCAGCACTGCCCACCACGGGCAGCCGAAGGGGAAACCTCTCTTTCCACCCCTACATCCAGCAGCTCTCGGCAGCAAACCCACTGCTGCTTTCCAGGACTGCCTTTTCCCTGAAAAAACAGCTTCTTTTTAGCTAACAGTCCCTAGCCCTTACAAACCCAGCTCACCATACACCTCTTGTAACACACGTGGCAACCACACTTAATCACAGATATTAAGTAGGAGATACACACAGGAGCTGTAACCTTTTGGTTCCTGAGGAACGGAGCACGAGAGTAAACTGAGCCAGCAGAACAATCCAGGATATTCAAGGGCATTAAGCAGTATTTGTTTCCAAAGTCACTATTAAGAGAGGGTCGTTAGATACAGCTTGATGATTAGCAGGACTTTATACTCAGTCATCCACTCCCACCAAGAGGCACTTTCAGAATATTCCTGCAGCAATTGCTTTTTCCACTCGTCCTTGTAAGAAAAAGTCAACAATAAGGATCGCACAGCAGTCCCTGCGGCGCAGTCACAGGACAGTACAAAACCAACGGTATGTGTAGCAACTTCTCCAACTCCTCTGAGGGTTTTTATTGCCTACATCTACAAACAGGTCTTGGAGAATTAGCTGCTTCTCTTTGAAGAGCTGAGGATTTCTAAATGAAATTTTCATTTCATTTCAAAATTTTATTTTCATTGCTGGGTGCCACTTAAATGCTTACAATCATTTCCAGCTGTTAACTATGTGCTGATTAAGCACATCTCCTGCACACCCTGATCGTGGAGCCGTAACAGCCGGAGTCCGAAGCGTGCCCTTCATCTAGAGCAGCAGGAGGGCTGAACTAGTCACGCTGGCAGAGAAAGACCGTAGTGTCTTCCACGTGCATCCATTTCCCAATCCGAAGCACCTGACAGAAGCCAATGTGTAAAATCTGGCATTCAGCATGGGTGCTTGTATTACGGACATCTCACCTCGACAAGCAGCACGACCATAGAGCATCAATGCACAACAAGGGCAAGCGTACAGTCTTGCATCTGAGTAAGAACAACCCCATGTACCAGTACAAGTTGGGGACTGAACTGCTGGGGAACAGCACAGCGGAAAGGGACCTGGGGGTCCTCGTGGACAGCAGGATGACCATGAGCCAGCAATGTGCCCTTGTGGCCAAGAAGGCCAATAGCATCCTGGGGTGTATTAGAAGGGGTGTGGTGAGTAGTCAACAGAGGTTCTCCTCCCCCTCTACTCTGCCCTGGTGAGACTGCTTCTGGAATATTGTGTCCAGTTCTGGGCCCCTCAGTTCAAGAAGGACAAGGAACTGCTGGAGACAGTCCAGCGCAGGGCCACAAAGATGATGAAGGGAGTGGAGCATCTCCCTTCTGAGGAAAGGCTGAGGGAGCTGGGTCTCTTGAGCTTGGAGAAGAGGAGACTGAGGGGGGACCTCATTAATGTTTATAAATATGGAAAGGGTGACTGTCATGAGGATGGAGCCAGGCTCTTCTCAGCGGCATCCAACGATAGGACAAGGGGAAATGGATATAAGCTGGAACACAGGAGGTTCCGCTGAAACATGAGGAAGAACTTCTTCCCAGTAAGGGGAACAGAACACTGGAACAGGCTGCCCAGAGAGTTTGTGGAATCTCCTTCTCTGGAGATGTTCCAAACTCGCCTGGATGCATTCTTGTGTGATCTGATCTAGGTGGTCCTGCTCTGGCAGGGGGATTGGACTGGATGATCCTTTGAGGTGCCTTCCAATCCCTGACATTGTGATTCTGTGTACAGGAGAATATTTGTCATTTGAGATTATATAGACAGGGATTTCACACTAAAATCCATGGCACTTAATTATTCTGCACTGACATACTGTCCTGGTTTCAGCTAGGACAAAGTTAGTTTTTCTTTTTAGCAGCTAGAAGAGCTCTGTGATTTTTATTTAGTCTGGGATTCATTCTGAGAAGAACGCTGACAGCGCACTGATGTTTATAGTCAGCACTGAGACCTTTCCAGCTTCCTGTGTTCTTGCCAGTGTGCAGGAGCACAACAGGCTGGGGGGGAGCACGGCCGGGACAGAGGGGCCACGACTCCCCTTAGGATTTGAACTTGGACTTAGGACTGAGGGCCAAACTGCCCAACACGGTATTCCAGATCCTGCAGCGTCAGGCTTAGTGTGTCGATGAGGGCTGACCAGAAAGAAGGTCCTTTGCTTTTCTGGGGGCTCTCCCTCTCGGAGTGCTGTATTTCTCTCTCCCACTCTCTTTTTGGGCCTCTCGCTTGTCCAGGATTGCGGTGTTGGAACTTACCTGTTTCGGGATTGTTTGCCGGGATGGGACAGGCCTTGGTCACCGGGTGGTGAGCAATTACACTATGCATCACTTGTTTGTATATGTTATTATCATTACACATATCTATATTCATGTATTATTATTATTAAATTGTTCTTATCTCACCCCACGGGTCTCCTTCCCTTTTCCCCTTTAATCCCCTTCCCCATCCCCGGTGGGAGGAGGAGGGTGAGCGAGTGGCTTCAGGGTGTTTAGTTGCTGACTGGGCTAAACCACACCACATACATATCTGTCAACCTGAGTAACTTGCTGGCAAATAGTGGCTTATCCCAAAAATATTAATATGTCTCTTGTAAAACTACAGAATTAGGCACTTTCAAAAATCCAGCTCTGCTACCATCAAAGCCAGTGTGATAGTAACTACTACTGTAGCCAATAAATAAAACCCTTTCTTCTGAAAATTCCAGTTTCACTCCATGTGTAACCAAGTTGTTAAGGTACAGGCAGTTTCCTTCCCAACGTGCCGTGCCTCTCCTACTTAACACACCCACGGAGACTGTGAGAGAACATCTACCTTTGGTATGGGTCAAAACAAACCTTTGTGATAGTTTGATGGGGGGGGTGTTCTGGCGGCAGGGGAGGGGATTTGCTCCCTGTGCCACCAGATCTGAGTCCCATCCCCCCCGGGGGAGGTTGAGCCAAATCGGCGCCTCTGCGAATTGCCCTATTTAAGTTGGGACAAAGGGGCGGGAAAGGGGCTCTTTGCTCAGGAGCGAGGAGAGAGCAGGAGGGCGCTGCCCTCGCTCCCGGCTCCTGGCCGGGCGGCCGCTCGGGCCCGGGCCGGCACCATGTGCTCAAGATGGTGCCGGGGGAGCCGCATGGGGGACTCGGTAAGCGCCCCGCTCCCGGGGTGCCCGCCGGGCCGAGCTTCCCCAGAGAGGATTAATATCTAAGAGAAAACAACCACAACGACCGGGTCAGTCGAGATGGAGCAGGAGGAGGTGTGCTGGAGCTGAGGTTTCCCTTGCAATCGGTGTGAAGATGGCAGGCGGCCCCCCTGCAGCCAGGGTGTACTCGGCGGAGCAGAGACCCACTAGTGGCCCGTGGAGAAACCCACGTCGGAAAGGAGATGCCTGAGCCCAGAAGAGGTCGTGGAGCAGGGGATGCACGACAAGGTACTGTTAATAATGGGGCATGGAATGCATGACGAGGTCGTGGAGGCATCTGGAATCCGTGGGACGGCCCACGCCGACGCGAGTGGCAGCAGCTCCCTAAGAGGCCGAGACTGGTAAAGCCCAAACTGGTGATCCATGGGGAGGATTGCAATCCTGCGGGCAGGACTCATACTGGAAAAGTTTGGGGACTTTTTCTTCGTGAGTAGGGGATCCACCGAAGCAAGGGAAAAATGGTGTAAAGACTCCTCCTCCTTTAAGAAAGGCGCGGCAGTTAACAGCATGGATGAACTGACCTGCACTCCCCATTCCCTGTCCCCCTATGCCGCCGGGGGGGAGGTAGAGCCAGGAAGGAAAGAAAATGGGGGGTGGGGAGGTGTTGTTTTAAGATCTGGCCTTGTTTTCTCTTTTCTCCTCTCAAGTAACCGGTTTCGTTCCCTTGTGTCTCTTGTTAAGTAACTGTTAATAAATTGTTTTGCTTTAAGAAGAAAGCCTGAGTCATGTTTTGCCCGGGACCATGGTTGGTGGGTGCTCCCTCTCGGTTCTTGTCTCAACCCTCAGTCCAAAAACCACGACACCTTAAAATCTAGCGCAGATTTTACTTGTTACGCTAATGAGAGGGCTTCATCATCAGTTATATTCACACATTCATGTCATTAGTATTCATAAACTCATGAAACGTGTAATTTCTATGAAGTTAATTTAATCCTCCAAAAACTGCAAAGAGGGATCTCAGGGAAACTTGGCGTTTTCCTTAAATAGGCTGGAAGCGTTTCATGTATCAAATTCCTAGCAGATGTTGGACAACAGAGGGAGGAGTTGAGTTGATGCACTGCAATAAAGCAATTCAGCCAATCACTGAGATGAAAATTAAGCGAAGAACCACAGAATGACAGAATGTTAGGGATTGGAAGGGACCTCAAAGGATCATCCAGTCCAATCCCCCTGCCAGAGCAGGACCACCTAGATCAGATCACACAAGAACGTGTCCAGGTGGGTTTGGAACATCTCCAGAGAAGGAGACTCCACAAACTCTCTGGGCAGCCTGTTCCAGTGTTCTGTTAGCCTTACTGGGAAGAAATTCTTCCTCATGTTTAAACAGAACCTCCTGTGTTCCAGCTTATATCCATTTCCCCTTGTCCTGTCACTGGATGCCACTGAGAAGAGCCTGGCTCAAGTGTACTTCAGAGCTGCATCGCTTAATGTAATAGATGTTTAGAGCTGTTAATTTAAAAGGCATCTTTTATAGCGTAAAGCGTCAGGAGCCAAGACTTCCTAGAAGTAGATCCTTTGAGGTCCCTTCCAATCCCTAACATTCTGTGATTCTGTGAAGTCACCTAGTTTGTTTTTGTTCTTGCAGTTTAGCTTAAAGTTTCGGCAGAGCTCCCTAAATATCCCAGGAGCAAATACTTATTTCTTTGAAAGCATTTTGTAGTCTCTCGTTTCTCTCTTTTCCTTTGTGACCTACGAAAACAATTTTGTTTTCCCTGGAGAACAAATAATAACATTCCAACAGATGGGCATCAGAACAGCACCGGGTATTTAACTCCTCAGATGGTTATCGCCATGCCAGTGCTGCCGCTAACAGAAACACGGCCAGTGGTTGAAGGTCAATCTTTGGTTTCTTTAGCTGCTTAGCTTTCCTGGAGTACTACTGAGAGGTGTTTGTAACTACCAGGAAGAAAACAAGACCAAGCTAAAAATCTTGTCTGCAGTGGCACGTCAACAGCAGCGTTCCATCTCATACATTAGCCATTGTCTCGGCTAAACTTCAAAAACTAGGATGAGAACTTTTCCTCTGTTACACACGTTTGTGTTCACCGAGTACACGAGGCACACCATTACAAAGGTCCACATTTACTTTCAGCTACCACAACTACCAGTCAGACAACGCTTACACGACTCCACTTGACTCACAGAGCCTCAAAGCCAGCGTCATGAGAGAGCAGGGCAAGCACAGTCTCTGTGGTAGCATTTTCTTGGGAAGAACCTTTCTTGTGGAGGGAGGTGGAAAACAAGTTGGACCAACAGCCCTTCTTCCCGTTATGGAAGTCCTTAATCGTTTGTAAAACAGAACTATCGGTCTTTTCCATATAGTCCATCGGAAAGGTTCCCTTAACTTCTACCTCGTTTATATCACGGTCAACTGTGCAAATTACAGTCAAACTGGAAAGCCCTTAAACAGATAATTATAAACCAAAGTTCATAAGAAGTATGAAAGTTTCAGCATCTTGTTGTCTACCCCTCTGTAAGGGGCTCAAAATCATAGAATGGTTTGGGTTGGAAGGGACCCCAAAGATCATCTAGTTCCAACCCCCCTGCCATGGGCAGGGACACCCTCCACTACACCAGGTTGCCCAAAGCCTCATCCAAATCTTCAACGAGTATCGGTACAACAAGGGACTGAGACTATTATAGGGATTTCTGTAAACAATATTACGGACTAAATTTACAAGGACTCAGTTTACGTTTACAAAACTCTATGGTTTTCTGGTTAACAAAAGCATCCAAGTGGTATTTCACAATAATCTGCAAATTTCAGAACACAAATACCATTACACTAATTTGAAATTCAAAAGGGTAAAATCAACTTTGTGTTTATCCTTACCACCTAAAAGACACGGGGGCTAAGGAGGATGTCAAGAGGTGGTTGCAGGAACCTTACGGTAAGTCATAAAAATCATTTTTTATGGCCGTCTCTGTGGAATGAACAAACAGTTCACAGTAAGCTAAAAACAAACATACAAATAAAAAAAGTAGGAAACTCCCTTACACTCCCAGTCCATCACAAACAAAACAATTAAAAACCCAAATTTTTACCGTTTAGATAACTCTCCTTGATTTGCAGCGGCCACTCAACTCGTCAAATGACTTTAAATTTACAGTCTCAGGAAAGCAAAGATGTGTTGGGTCTCCATTCTTCCCAAATTTCTGTATCTTTTAACCTCTGCTTTAGTGCCACTTACCCCATACACTGCGCTGCCAGAAGCCTCTCTTCACAACAGAAATACCATCAATAATATAGTCAAAATAATAATAATCAAAAGGTGATATTAGTCAAAAATATTTCTAAAATATGAATTGTTCCAACAGTACTTGATTTTATGTTTCATCTAATCCATCTAAACACAGTTCACCAGGATGTTAATCTCACAGGTTCCTAATTTCAGAAAAGTCAAGCTTCTAACAGGATTGAAGACACTAAGCTTCACCACATGAAATAACAATGATGTGACAAAACATGACCTGAACTGTACTCAGCCAACTCCTTCGTTTTAAAGCAGTTCTCTCAGATTTAGCTGCTGAAAGACAATGATTCCCCTTTCAACAAAAATTTATACATGACTTTGCAGCTGGTTTGAAAGGTTACTGAAGTGCCCATTATTGAGATCATTCCTAAAACAAAAAGCCTTACTGCTGTGAAGTACAAGCTCCACCAAAGCCAACGGAAGCAAATGCTGAACTTCAAGTTTTAGGTCAACCCTAAAAAGCAGGGTTATTTTTTCTAAGAAAATTTAAAGCCTCTGAAGTGGTCTAAGAAAAAATAATCACGTTGTATTGCATTTCTCCAAATTGTTTAATATATTTTTTTTTCTGTTAACTTTCCTTGTCAACTATCAACTAGAAAAATTATTCGGCACTAGAAATAACATTCATCTGACTCTTCACATAAATTGTCTTTGAATGGACATTCCCTGATGGAATAGAAGAAGCAGCAGGCACCTTGCTCTCCTCTTCCCCTTCCCAGGAAGCTGGAGAGAACAATGAGGTCATCCCTGAGCCTCCTTCTCTCCAGAACAGACAACCCCAAAGTCCTTAGTTGCTCCTCAGAGGACATTCCTTCCAGCCCCTCCACCAGCTTTGTTGCCCTTCTCAGGACGTATTCAAGGACCTTCATAATCGTTTTGAAATGGTGGGGCCCAGAACTTCACACGATACTCAAGGTGAGGTCCCACCAGTGCTAAATACAGCGGGATAATGACCTTAAAAAGCATTTTTATTTGACAAGAGTGCCTTCAATCAACTGCAGAGCAGTTTAGACAATGCCAGATGATATCAAACCACCAAGAATTAACTTCAGACTGGAGCAACTAATTGTAAATTTTTCACATTTAAATGTAGGACCAAACACATCTTCATTTAGAGTATCTTTTGGAAATTAGCAAAGATCTACATCAGCTTCAATGCTTAATGAAAATGTGTGAGATTGTTAAGATTTTATTTGTAATTTTGTAATTAAATGGGTGATCAAAGCTTGTGTATAGACAACATTTTGTTTTGCTAAATCAAAAGGTGCTACCAAGCTTTCAACCTAATACTATTAACTGAAATTTCACATTAGCCTTAAGAAGTTTGAAAAATTCCATCGCACTGAAAATCTGGAAAGCAAGAATTGCTGCCATCAACAGGAAAGAAATTGAATATTCAGGTTTTACAAGATACTAATCTTAAAAGCTACGTGCTGAAACGATATGACAGGCTGCAAACATGGTGAATTGTTACGGCATTTAAATATAAATGTAAGAACTTATAAAACTAATTTTAACCACTTCAATCATCAACACTTGATTAACGGTTAAGATCATCTCTGGATAGAGCTTAGGCAATGTTAACTATTATTTCACAGATAGCTTCTCACTTAGTTCATTAATTTATTTTCCAGCAGGATTTTTGAAATACTGAATTCATTTCAACACTGTCTCTTTCACGAGAGACAAAAGCTAAAATCTACAAGAAAATCTGACATGCATGTACACAAGCCACGTGTACATGGTTTAAGAAAATCATACGTGGTTTGAAGAAACAAAAGGAAAACTTACTAGGATGTGTGTTTAATTCCAGATGCCACTGCCTATGCAGCAGTTTAAAAACATCTGCGTAACTCCAATTACCCGTTCCCGGGAAACACGGAGATTCAACCCAACAGGAGGCTTAACAATTCATCAAAGGAAAAAAAAAAAGGTCCATAAGTTGACTTCTAACAGAGGTGCCTTCAGGGACTGCCCCACATACCAAAAAATGTCACCACAACACCATCAAAATCAAAAGTGATTTCCTTCTCTGGCACCGTTTATCTTCTACAAAGTTTAAGATTTTTGCAGAAGGCATTTAATGATCAAGGTTTCAAGACAGCTTTATGCCTAAACCAAAGCAAATCTATTTTAAGAACTTAGAACCAGCTTTACAATCGCTGTTAAAAATTTGAAGGAAAAATAATGTGTTCAAAGACAGCAAGACAAAACGGGAGCTAAAGGTTGTTGTGGTGGAGAAGGGACAAGCAAACGTGTGCCCACCTGAAATAAAATGAGGGTCTAAACTCTACCCCAAATCCAAGTGGGCCATTAAACCTCTCCGTGTAGGACACGGCAGCGTCGCAGGTCTGGCCATGGTAGTTTCTGTGCCCCTGCACGCTGTGCCAGGCATGGGCAGAAAGCCTGCTGCGAAACCCAAACCACTGTCTCCAAACCTGTACAGCGATGGCATCATCATGCTACCCTCAGGCCCACATCCAGAGAGTTACAGGAATGATCATTGTGGAATTGGTACATGACATAAATTAAATTAAAAATTACTGTGCCGCTAAATTGAACCAAAATTCCATTTTTAACTTTAGTTGAAAAATTAATTTAACTAAATTTAGTCTAGTTCAAAAAATTTAATTTTGTGAAAACTCCAGTTTTAACTTAAAAACTCAGTTTTTAACTTTAGTTTAGCTAAAAACACCATTTCAATTTACTGCTAACCACTGCAAAATTAACTCCAAGTCAGGGATCAAAATTTTCCTGTGCGATGGAAACTACTAACAGGTTTTGGAGTGTGTTGTTAGTACATGCAAAGAAGGCATATGAGGATTTGGACAAGCTCTGGTCTCCTGACACTGTACCACTTATTTCAGATGGACTGGGTTTGCTCTCTCCATTCACACTGGAATAATCTGCGGAACATCTGGAACAGTTCAATGCTTTTAAAAATTATTATTTATAAAGTATGCAAAAAGGATTTGTTCCCCTCTCCTTTGTCTGCAGATACGCTGTAAGCATGATTTATGCCACCGGAATTTGGGCCATCTTCAAAGATTTATTTTCGATAGGGGAAAGACCTCTGAAGATGTTCCAGACACTTGTAATGTTTAGCCACCTTGGTTTTATTCATTTTGCATGTTGGAATTTTTCTGAGGGAGGAAGAGAGAGAAGATGGCTTTGTTCAATGCTTAATTGGAACTGGATGATCTTTCAGGTGCCTTCCAACCCAAACCATTCTGTGATTCTATGTGTTATTAGGCATGAAAGAATACACATAGTGAAGTAAAGGGGAAACATAAGGCTGCAGAGAAAAGCTTACATACAGATAAAAATTTCCTCAGGCTACAAACTTCCCTGTTATTTAAAATCCAAAACTACTGCAGCACTGTGTTACTCGCACATGGCAGCTTCTTTTACTACCAGAAACTCATCTCCCCGTAACTCAGCTCATATAAAAGCAGAAAACTGGAAAATCTTAGTGCACTGATTCACCTCTGTCATGCAACTCACATAGCACCGCAGGAGAAAAGAGGTCATCGGCCATTGTTCTGCATCGTTGACAAAGACACACTCTAGCAAAAAGAAATTCAAGGATCGCTGTCTGCTTCTTCCTATTCTCAAAACCCATGAGCACTTAACCTGAGACACCATTTTGGATGGAACCCGGAACTCTGCTACATGGGCAGTCAGTAGTTCCTGCCACGTCAACCCAAGTTAAGAGCACATTTGTACGAAAACCTCTAGGCAGAAGGGCCTGTTAATTGGCACAGAGACATACAAGCAAAGAGAGGGAAGAATGCATCGTAACGTACGTCCCAGTTGACACCCACAATTTCATTCTTAAGCTCGTTCTTCCAGCTTTACAGGGCACTGGAAACATGCACGTGCCTTCTTAGGGCATACATCTCATGCAGCAAACCAGACAACCCCACCATCCTCTTGTAACTCAACCCTCCAGTTGGGCACACACAGAACGTCTGTCGGTCCTATTCACCTCCAGCACCGTTTGCTCCTGCTCACTCGCAACACCTCGTTTGTCCAGCCAAGCTGGCTTGGAGCTGTCAGCCTTCATCTGTCAACTCCCTCCGTCATAGGCCCGTGCAGTCTCTTGACACGCTTGTTCCATGAAGGACCGTTCAAGTCACAGGAGCGTAGAGCTCCCCCTAAAACCTGACTGTCTAAGGCCAACCGTTACTCATCAGCCAACAACTGCTGGTTGGGTTATCCTTTGCTGATGGCTACTTCCTCATCCCCACGGCAGCCGGCGTTTCTTTGCGCTATCAATTACATCTCCTGTGCTGCAGCAGTTTCAGCAGCTAATTAATTAATTGCCTTGGAGAATCTCCTGCTTATCCTCACCTGATGAGTCTACTCCAAGGTACGGCAAACCACATCCAACAGTCCTGTGCTCTGTCACCACAAACTGTCAATGAACAACAACGTATTATTGTTATTTTAAGGGATTATTTAGCTTATATCCGAAGGTTTTATTTTCTCTCTCCTACAGCGCATGTTTACAACCTTTCCCTGCAAGTATGCCGAGTGCTTCGGCTTCGCTGCGTGTGTCCGCACGTGCAGGGAACGGGGTCGGAATAAACGCGTGTTTCAGCTGCGCACTGGAGGGAAAGCAACATCAAAAGTCTGAAGAGAAACTCTCCACGAGATTATACATTGCTTTGTCCCCACACACACAGGAATATGCTTTGGACTTTAATCGAGCACAATGAGTTATGTTTGTAGCTGAATGGTTTTTTTTTTTAACTGTTTAACACTTGCCATTTATCATAGAATCACAGAATGGTTTGGATTGGAAGGGACCTCAAAGATCATCCAGTTCTAACCCCCCTGCCATGGGCAGGGACACCCTCCACTACACCAGGTTGCCCAAAGCCTCATCCAACCTGGCCTTGAACACTTCCAGGGATGGGGCATCTACAACTTCTCTGGGCAACCTGTTCCAGTGCCTCACCACCCTCAGAGGGAAAAATTTCTTCCTTATATCCAATCTAAATCTCCCCTCTTTCAGTTTAAAGCCATTGCCCCTTGTCCTGTCACTACACACCCTTGTAAAAAGTCCCTCTCCAGCTTTCCAGTAGCCCCTTTAAGTACTGGAAGGCTGCAATAAGATTACCCCGGAGCCTTCTCTTCTCCAGGCTGAACAGCCCCAACTCTCTCAGCCTGTCTCCATAGCAGAGGTGCTCCAGGCTTAGAGCATCTTTGTGGCCTCCTCTGTACCCGCTCCAACAGCTCCATGTCCTTCTTGTGTTGGGGACTCCAGAGCTGAACCCAGTATTCCAGGTGAGGTGTCAGGAGAGCAGAGTAGAGGGGCAGATTCCACTCGCTCGACCTGCTGGTCACATTATTTATCCCAGTGAGTACAAAGAATGTTTCTTGTTATTTATCAATCCTTGCACTAATTCTCAGTAGGAGTATGAAGACAAGAGACGTTTTAAGGGCTTGGGTTTGCACACTGAAACTCGGGAGCACTTGGCAGACCTGCATACTCTAAGGCCACCTTCTCTTACTTCTTCTCACATAGGTATTGCATACCTATGGTCCTCAAAGGCAAGTGGACTGCCAAGCATGTTTGAAAAAGGAAGGGAGCTAATAAAGAGTATTTCCTCGTTTCTCAAACTTTAGGCTTGCTGTTCCTTTTCCCACCCATGGTCAAAACAGACTAATTTTGCTGTTTTGATTTATCTACCTATTTTCTCATACAGCTGAGGCTTGGGAGGTGGCAGGGGCTTCTGCAAACAGTAGGTTACTCGTTCTGTATTCAGTTATCTGCTTAGCAGAACATCGTAATGTTTGGACTACACCTCTGGATTTACTCCTCTGAAGCGCTACGCAGAGTTGGAAAGAACATCACAGAACATCTGTGGTTTATGCTCAGAACTGCGATCATCATCTGGATTCAGACAAGACATGAAATTACACTCCTTTTGCTTCCACCTGATCATCCCAATCCACAATCTCTCCTTGCAACTAGAATGCTCTCTTTCCATCAGATGACGTATCAAGGGAAAAAAACATTCCAGATCTTCCTTATTCTCAACATTCATTCAGTCAAACTGCTTTTTCCCCTTTGCTGTTTTGTGCACACCTTGCATCAATGATTCTGTGTACAGCAGTGGGGCAAGTCCAGATATGTTAATAAATAGACCCTACAGCATTGGGAAAACCAGTATGTGCTGGTGACCTCCTGAAGCAGAGGTGGCAGGACGCCGCATCGTTTTACCTTTGGAACCATGGGCAGTTTTAAAATCGAGCTCTTACTAGTACAAACTGAATGACACTTCTAAAAGGCAGAAATAGAACGTTTTAGCATTTGACAAAGGAAAAATTGAAAAACCATTATTATTGTGCTAAAGCTATACAAAGGAGTCTTTTCTTAAAAAAAATCTTTAGTTTAATTAAATGCTATTCTTACGTTACTTACTCCAGTATCACATGCTGAAGCGCATGCAGAAAACGACTCGTCAATGCTCCAAACCACTGAATTTATCTTTCTCATAGCTCTGCCCCAGTATTAATCATAATTTCCTAATGGTGTTTGACAACGCAGTGGAATCACTGGCTCCTCACAGTGAAGTTCCTACAGACCAAGTCCTATCACAAAGACGTAGTTTCGAGATAAACCTGTTTTAAAGGCTGCTAAAACTGCTGTTTTGCATGCTCTTCACCTCAAGCCATGTGCCCTCTCTTTGCACATGGTGTTTAGTCATGGTGTTTAGTCTCTCTCTGCCCCTCTTTGCACATGGTGTTTAGTCATCACCTGTCCACGTTGCAAGTTCAACTCGCATCTGACAGAGAACTAACCCTTAAGAATACCTTCAAACCATTAAATTAACAAGCTAACCCAACAAACGCCACCACTGCAGAGTTACCAGATCCGATGCAGAGATGAATAGAGTAACGCATGTCCAAGGATCATGGAGACAACCTAAGGCCACCTCTCTTGGGAACAGTCTGCAGGATTTCAGATGCATTAGACACAAAATAAAACTGCCATGTTAATCACAGTGAATATACTCAAAGGGTTCGAAGGGCAGGCAAGGGGACTCAACATGCATCTAAAATTGCTGCTTGCCACTCAAGAGCACACGATCGTTATGCAAGGGCAACTCCTCGAGACACCACCTACATGAACCACAAGCAGAGGTCTTTAAACTTTAGGGCACTCAAATACATCCAGCTGCCTAAAGACCCTGACTAAATTACAGTATTTAAATCCTTACTATTCCTACTCTCTGCTTCTTCTACCAGAAGATGCCATCCTCTGAAGCAGCAGTTGTTGAAAATGATGGTGCTTTAGTTTACACCCCCAGAAATGTAAACTAATGATGCCTCCCCACACCCCACCAAATTAGGAGCTGGAGGAAAGGAAAAGCACCTGTTCAGTTTTTCTGCCTTTGATGAAATGAACTATAACAAGGACCGCCACAAATAGATTCCAGCTGAGAACATCCAACACAGTTTTATGCTAGCACCCTGTTTCAAAGAGACTTCTAAGGCTAGAAGATGCTAACCAACATAAACAACACTGGCAGCACAAGGCCCTGTACTCTAAGGGTTAAACTTCCGAAGGAAATTTGCTTAAACATAAATATCCTGTCACTAGAAATACAACTAGAATGAGGGCCATAAATCTCGATGACGTAAGCCAACACAAGCCTCCAGTCTTGCATTCCCGTATCCTGGATTCCACACACTTTAGGCTCTCTGCAGTGCTTAAACTCTAGCTACAGTTCGTTCATTTATTTTGGGTCTTAAAATGCAAGGGGAACCCTTCACTTGACACCTTCCTCCTTAAGTCTCTAATGTCAGTGAAAGGCTTTGTGAGAACTTCAAGAGAATCTGACTTCAGGACAGTAGAAGTGTGAGTGGAGTAAGTACCTCCTTCAAACAAAACTTTAAACCAAAAAGACTTAAAGATCTAAACACCAGTTGCTTCACTCCCTGACTGTCCCTTAAATAATGAGCCTTTTTGCCAGGCAAGGTATGCCAAGTTTGCCGAAATAAAACGTCAAGCAGAAGTGTTCATCATTTGGTAGAGTGCAGAACTGTCCACAAAATACTGGAAGGCACTCCTGCAAGTTCTTGATGAAACGAAAACGTGTTGGGAATCTCATTGAGAGATATGAATACCTGAAGGGAGGGTGCAAAGAAGAGGGAGGCAGGCTTACTTCCATGGTGTCTAGTGATGGGACCCAGAGGAGATGGGCACAAACTGAATCATAGAATCATAGAACCGTCTGGTTGGAAGAGACCTTCAAGATCATCGAGTCCAACCATTCACCCTGCACTGTCAGGTTCCCTAAACCATGTTGCTCAACACCAAATCCACACGGTTTTTAAACATCTCCAGGGATGGGGACTGCACCACCTCTCTGGGCAGCCTGTTCCAATACTTCACAACCCTCTCTGTAAAGAAATTTTTCCTGATATCTAACCTAAATTTCCCCTGGTGTAACTTCAGACCATTCCCTCTCGTCCTGTCATTCATAACGTGGGAGACTGACCCCCATCTCCCTACAACTTCCTTCCAGGTGATTGTAGAGAGCGATAAGGTCCCCCTTGAGCCTCCTCTTCTCCAGACTGACCAGTCCCAGCTCCCTCAGCCGCTCCTTCTGAAACACAGAAGGTCCCCTCTGAACATTATGAAAACCACTTTTTTGCTGCGAGGGTGACTGAGCACTGTCACAGGTTGCCCAGAGAGATGGCTGCAAACAGGAGATAATCAAAAACCATCTGAACATGGTCCTGGGCAAGTGACTCTAGGTGGCCCTGCCTGAGCAGGGGGGCTGGACCAGATGGTCTCCAGAGGTCCTTTGCAACCTCAACCACTCTGTGATTTCAGTAGGAATATGGGTTTTGCTTTGGAGCAGAGATAGAGGGTATGGGGAAAAAATTCAATGTCAGAAACACAGCTGCTGATGATGGCAATCAGCACTTGCACACCACTCTCAGCATGCAAATCGTGCTCACCACCTCGCTTTCACACATCCAAACTCTATATCCAATGACATCCATCAGAGGTCTTCTATTGATGGGAACTGGAAGTAGATTAGGAATCAGTATGCATAAGGTTATGTTTGAAGCTCAGTATGATGTAAACATCCTGCAAGCATGTCCAATGTTTCTGAGAGACAGGTTTAAAAAAACAAATGGAAAAAGCATTAACCCCTCTTTTCCCTTGCTCAGACTGACGGAGGTGAGAGAAACGCCTTGCCAAAGGCAACGGCATGACAGAAAGCAAAGGAGCTTCATATATATATATATTCATATTTAGTTCCTAATTCATCACTATCTTTAAAACAGGTCCACTTCCAGAACGTGCCCCAAGGACTCGTATTCCCACCAGTCTTTATTACGCAGGAAGTTTACCTGCTTTATCTGACTTTGCAAATGGAAGGGGGTTGACAGTGACTCCTACTTCCTTTGCGAGACAACCAGAATCTGAGAAAAATCCAAACACCTCTCTTCAGATTCCTATCTCTAAATACAGAATTGTAAAAGGTGACTTATTCTAAATGACCCTCTTAACTCCTTCTCTAGCTTTACTGTATACAAAAGAGTTCTCTCCTGGTGGAAAAATCTCATTTTCAACTTGTCCATCAGCTCCTCATTTGGAAAGATTCAACGGAACTACAAACTAATGAATTTAATCCTGTAAGAGCCATAAAACACATATGGTGTGTTAAAACCAGGCGAACGATGAAGCAGCTCACATACATCCATCATGGATTTCTGGACTCACTGCAGATCGAATCATGAACAGCTGCTTGGGAGGGTACTGGGAACAAAGGCGGACTGCAAAAACAACACCTCTCTCCCGCTCCTTCTCCCCAGCGCTGCCTCCTCCCCAGTGGCACAGAGGGATGGGGAATGGGTGTTGCAGGTCAGTTCATCACAAGCTGTTTCTGCTGCTCCTTCTTTAAGAGGGAGGGCTCCTCACACTCTTTTCCTACTCCAATCTGGAGCCTCTCCTCATGGAAGTCAGTCCTCCATGAACTTCTCCAACGAGAGTCCTTCCCACAGGATGCAATCCTTACCCATCGGATTGCTCCAGTGCGGGCTTTCCCCATGGAACCGCAGCTTCTTAGGATGCAGCCACCCGCTCCGGCGTGGAGTCCCTTCTCATGGACTGCAGATGCATCTCTGCTCCACCATCAATCTCCAACAGCATGGAGTCCTCCATGAACTCCTTCAGGCACAGGCGTCTCTGCTCCAGCGTGAGGTTCTACATGGGCTGCAGGTGGGTCTCTGTTCCACCATTAATGTCCACGGGCTGCAGGGGAATCCCAGCTCCGGCACCTCCTCTCGCTCCACCTTCACTGACCTGGTGTCTGCGTAGCTGCTTCTCTCAGGTCTCAGCCCTCTCTCTGCCGCAGTCGCGCTGGGCCTGACAAACCTCGGCTGCCACGGCCATCTCCAGTTGAATGGCAGCAGCCACTGGAGGTCCAGCTCAGTTCAGGCTCATTCATCCCCTTCTTGAACAGGGCATTGGCAGAGGCACTGATGGCTCAGCACTGGCCAGAGGGGAGGTCTGACCTGCCCAGAGCCCGGTTTGCCCAGCTGTGGAGCTCGGGAAGCTTCTCACATCTCCTTACAGGGGCTATCTCTGCAGCCCCTCCCCTGCTACCAAAACCCTACCACATCAACTCAGCACATCCTCCTGAACACATCCCTGTGACTTCACCTTCTCTACAGGCATCCCCATCCCTGAGCACACAGGCCTGCACGTGAACGCAAACCACATGCTAGTTGGGCACAGTCACCATCGAACGGTTTGGCACAGCCAACCAGACTTGAGCTGGTGCAGCTCACTTGTGCCCGGCGTGGCCATGGACTTGTGTTCTGGCATGCTGGTGGCTACTGAATCAAATCCTGGAGACACAAGCACGTCTTTCATTGCACCAAGACTGGAGGTGGGTAGAGGGAGAAGAGGAAGGGGGAAGGGAAGGAAAGGAGGGAAGGAAGGGAAGGGGATATGTTCTGGCAGAGGAACTGGATCACATGGAACTCTCAAACATGACAGCAAGACCATTAAGAGCATTTTTTAGTCACAAATTTTAGCTACAGCATTAATGAAAGGTTTCAGAGGACTTCAGCAGAGACAGACTACCCATCCCTTTGCAGAGCTCCCAGTTCTAGTAGCATTACTTTGGCAATATTTACACATTTAATTCCACCAGCTGATTTCTGCATTCCCATCAGAGCCAGAGATAACAAGCAAGTACTGTGACTTCTGAATTTTTAAGCAGAAGAAGTTTCAGAAAAAGGATGTTTTAAAATACTTTACTGGCAAAGATGACACTGTTTATGCAAATACTGCGTAGAAATTTAATGCCAGCAGCATTACACTAAATTTGAAGAGAAAATTGCCAGAGCTTTTTCTTCTACTTTAAGTGTAATAATAAAAAGCATATAAACATAAATCATAAACCATTTCACTACACATGCCTTCTAAAAATATCTCAAAGTAAGAATTATAGGAATTCTGCTCTCTTATTGCTTAAACTTACAGCAGCAAAAAATCCCAACTGGTAAGAATTTGCTGAACGGTACTTTTTTCAAGCAAAAAACAAGTATCTGCAAAACTCACTATATCAGTTTGATTCCATAATTTCTTGAATGGTTACGTATCAGAAACAATCCCTTGATAATCATCCTGAAAGCTGTTAAGTCATGACCTGAGGTCCTGCTGTTCCCGTACCGAGAAGGCGTGAGCGCAAGGAAAAGCGTTACGTTCAGAAAGCATCACAACAGCTTACCATGCTGGGAGGGATTCCTGCTTGTGACCTCCAACTTGTCATGGAAGCCGAGACTCCGGCCGAGCCCTTCTACGTCTGCATCAAGGCTGCTGAAGCCATTGACTTGATTTCTGTCCCTGGTGACAGTGTTAATGCGGGTCGGGGCAGGTTCATACGTAGGGTCTAACTCCAAGATCAGCCTGTTCAGTTGTTCAATAGACTCATCAATATCCAAAGTTGGAGATGCTGGCAAGTCCCCTGCGTTCCGTCCTAGATCCAGGCCATTTGTGTCCCTCTGAGGCACTGGCCTTGACTTAAAACTCTCGGCACTGGCATGTTCTGCAGCTTCAGCAGCACCAGGCATGCTGCCTAGCCCCCTCTGCACAGCATCTCTGCTGCTGGAGCCACGTGTCGGGGTGTCCGGGACTCGGGACTGGCTCTGGACACTGCCGGAATTCTCCATAGTGTTATGAATGCCAACCCTCATTTCATTCTCCGGGGCAAAACCATACTGGTGAGCAGTGACCATCTGCTGCTGGCGTACCCAGGTCTGAGTAGAGTAGTTACTTGGGCCGTAGGCTTGGGGCTGGGGTGAGACAGAAGGATTCCGTTGTAGTTGCTGAGTTGACTTCGGCTCTGTGCTTCCAAATGATCTCTCATAGAGGGGATCCACACCAATTCCCAGGTCTGGGGCAAAAGCATTGTGATGCTCTTCTCCAGTGTTACTTCCAAAGCCATCTGAAAGAAGCGAGTTCTGACTGCTCTTGTGGCAGCTGAAATTCCCCAGGTGGGTGGAGTGCTGCCCTTCTGAGGAAGACAAAGTCCCAATGCTGTCCACACTGTGAAGGTCATGATTAGGCATTTCATCATCCAGAATATCGGTCTCCCTGTCCTTCAGTTTGGTGTCCCCATTCACGTGAACCTGAGCTGGCACTATGTGGCGCGTTCCACTGTACTTGCTTCGAGCATCAGTCATATCCTTGGTGGTGCTGACAGAATCCTCCAGACCAAAGCCACTAAGTAGCTGGTCCAGTTCTGCCTTCTCTTGTGGGCTCAGACCCCGTTTGACTCCTGGCACGAGGCGCTCCTCAGTCTTGTCTGTCCTGACGGAAGCTGTGGAGTGTCCCGAATCACTGCTGACAGAGAGAGTATGGTCACTGTGATCAGGGCTGCCCGTCACGGGAGCGCCCTGAGCCACACCGGGGATGCTGCTGTCTGAGGAGCTCTTCTTCCTCACTTTCGCGTACAGACTGCCATCAATGGGACCTTGGGTGTGCAGCACTGCAGAGAGAGAAGTAACAAGGAGAGGGAGAGAGAAGGACACAGCATTACACAAAGAAATGTGACAGGCAGCTCCCAGACATTCCGTTCAGAGCAAGAATGGTAGGGATCTACCAGCAATCATAGAATGGTTTGAGTTGGAAGGGACCTCAAAGATCATCTCGTTCCAACCCCCTGCCATGGGCAGGGACACCCTCCACTACACCAGGTTGCCCAAAGCCTTATCCAACCTGGCCTTGAACACTTCCAGGGATGGGGCAGCAACAACTTCTCTGGGCAACTTGTGCCAGTGCCTCCTCACACTCAGAGTGAAAAATTTCTTTCTTATATCCAATCTAAATCTCCCCTCTTTCAGTTTAAATCCATTGCCCCTTGTCCTGTCACTACACACCCTTGTACGTGTATCATGCCATTACCAGCTCACTCATTTCTACTTGTTGGTCTAACTACACTGCGAAAAATCATCTACTCCTTTTCTTGGCAGTGCAAGGGAAAAAAAAAAAACCACAAACCAGGCTTTCAGAGCTGGACCTTGGATGTATGTACAGCCTCTTCACAAAGGCATGCATGAGGTAATGTTAGACTACGAAATCTCCACGTGTGGAGAATGTGCTACGCATTTCACCTTTCAATTTTAATAAGCAAGGCCATAATCTCTTAAAAATCATAATGTAACTCCTTCCTCACTAATGATGGGAGGAACCTAGCTCTAGTTCTGATCTCTGAGGTACCCGGTCAACTACAGTTCGTGAGTAACCATTGATAACAAACACGGGCTAGAACTTTCCTCTCTGTTCGGAACGTCTTTGGAAAACACAACCATTTTGCAGGAAAACGCATCTACTGATTTTACTAAGGCTGGGTGTTGAGAACAGACAAATTCTTGCTTCCAGTTGCGCGAGCACAACTTGGCACGCTTCACTGGCATCGGTCAAGCACAGAAGAACTGTGTGAGCCAAGTTTGACCTTCTTACAGGGCTAATGACCGCAAGTGGAGGGCTTCCCTGGAGTGATTATATTGCTTTTGATCCCAGAACTGTGACTGGAACCTGTGAACCCCTGCTGCTTCTTGCTATCTCAAGGCACACATCCTCTATTTTTTCATCTGATATACTGATTTTCTTTCATGCTGCAGCCACCAGCCCATCTTAATTATTTCTTTTTAGTAATCCACAAAAAAATGAATGCAAAACACACAGCAGAAAGTCCAGAGAATCACCAGTCAGAGACTAAAATCTCAGTCTTAGAATTGTCTCCTATGCGCACACCTCTACATGTTTCATCACACATGTAAGATTTTAGATATTATGCTTTACTGCTAACAGAAATCGCATAAAACATATACTCAACAATAAAAATGCAAAATACATACAAAATGGGCAATTAAAGTTGTTAAAAAGAAAAAATCACCTCTTTTTGCTTCCCAAAAAAAACCCCACAAACTTGAGCAGATTTTCATATACAATCAGGAAGTAAAAAAAACCCATCTGAGTCAAAAACACTCTGTGAGAATAATCTCTTCCATGTTATTTCAGTGCTACCAACACTGGATAAAACCACAGAACACTGAATATAGCAATTTCCCTCTGGAACGTTTTAAAAGCTCCAGAGTGTATTTGAATCCAGCTCGTTTGATCCAAACCACTTTTTCCTACCTCTGCTTGACATTTTTCCTACCTCTCCTTGACATTATAGACCAAGGAGAAGAATCTGAGCTGCAGGAGGCACATTCTTATGATCCTTTATTGGACCTGTTTGTCCCAGGCAGAGTGTGGCTACTGGGCTCTTAGTGCTGAAAACGAGCACAATTAATTCCGTTTCTTATGAAAAGCTTTAGGAGTAAATATTTCTACTCTCCACCAAGCCAAGAAAGTAAAGTAAGTGGTTCTACTTTCAAAGGATCTAAATGCTCATTTACCAAAACATTTCTATCAAGCAAAGGTTTCCAAATAATTTTTCCTACCCATAGTTTGAGAATTGTTTCATCGTAAGAAAATTAGACCGTTACAATTGAGGAACAGGCAGATTTTTGCCCAAGGTAACCAACATGGAGAGCCCAATGCATTTCAACATTGACTCTGCCACGCGTTTTCAAAACACACCTAAAATGGCATCGTGATGATGAAGCTCCTGAACCAGGAAGCTTTCCTAGGCAGTACCAGTTCAGAAAAAGCATTATTCAGAAATTGCACCCACGATAGCAATGAATTCATCGGTTTATAATGGCAAGAAAAGTGGTCTGGTTGGAAAAAGCCTTCATTACGGGACACACTGCCAAGTTTCCACCAGTTAAAATACTGACACACTGGAGGTTATATGATCAGTTTACTAGATTTTAGCTAATAATTAAAGGACAACTTTTTACTTTTTAAGGACTAGGTATTATTACTATCCTGATTTTGATTTTTTTTTTTTTTTAAATCAGCACATATAAAAGACCAAAATACTCCTTTTCAGAACAAGTCATCAGCCTAGGTATAAAAGAAAGGAATTCCCCTTGCTGTAGAATTTCTCTACGGGCAAACCGTTAGAAGCTTGCTGGAGTTCATGATGTGTAAAGCCCAGGACGAAAAGAGCTGCTACGCACGAGGTTCCACGTCTGTGCACAGATATTTAAAAACAGTTTTTATGAAAAAATACTGTATCTAAGGAAAATACAGCCAACTGACAGTTTCTCAACGTTTTTCACGCTGTGATTTCTCATAGGCTCTCACTACTGCTAGGACACTCGGCACGTCATGTGGAATTACTTCATGCAGCTACCACGATAAACTGCAGAAATAAAAAAGGAAAACCGACACTGAGAGTAACTATCACGTGACTATTGTATATTTTTTTTTAATTTTCTGTGTGCTTAGTTTTGAGTTTAAAAACGAGAAGACAACACAAAACTGCTTTGTTCAGAGTAGCTGAATATCGTAACGCAACACGGACTCACAGAGGCTACAGGTCTGAACTGGAACGCAGTTAAGTAAACACGGGATTAGTACACTCGAACCATTAAGAAGTCCTCCTGTCTGTTTTCTGTTACCCAGAACTAGGCACAGCGCTGTAAATCCTTCAGACGAGCTCGTCAGCCATAGACACCTCCCACCAGATGAACCATTCTGCCATGCGGATTTCGTTCACCGTACGGAAACGTTAAACACAAAATCCGTCAAATCCTGCAGCCCAGCCACGGAAGCAATGGAAAACCTTTGTGCGTTGCCCCCGTTAGTCCTCCCTGTGCCATCGCACGGTGCCACCCGAGCTCAGCAACAGGAGTACAGCCAAGAAGACAGAGAGAACTGCTGACCTGCGGGTCCTACACGTCCACCCTCTCGAAGGTTTGGAGACAACCCTGCCCAGCACTGCTTCTACTAATACCAAACCATCAAATTTAGTCTGCACGTTGCCTGGAGCGCTGAGCAACCACAAACCAGCGGAGGGTCTCCCAGTTGTGAACTGCACAGCTCCCATTCAGAAGAAGAGATGTGAGTTCAGCTTACCACAGCATCTCCACTTAAAATTATGCCATTTCATTTGGAAAAAAAAAAAAACACAACCAGAAAATTAAACACAAATAACAAACCTAAGTCACATAAGTGCATTATAAATCTCACGAATCGTTCATCTCTCCTATTTGTTTCCATTTGAAACAAAGAGCTTTTTCAGATGATGTCTGTTTTGTTTGGGTTTTTTTTAAACATCTGTACGGTATCTCTACACACAAATTGTCAAACGTGCAAAAATAAATCCTCAATGTATTTTTAATAGTGTTAAGAATTAGCACCATTTGATATACATATGAAAAGAAGCTTTCAGCAAAGGATGGGGTCGTGGTTGCTCATAATCTTTGCTGTTTACCTGTTAAGGACACAAACCAGAGCGCTCAGGTGCTTTTTTCCATCAGACTTTGGATTGGATGCAACAATTCAGGACTCAGGAGTTTGTTGGTGTTCTGTTTTGTTTTGTTTTCAAATGCTGTACAATTTACATTTCTTAGATTGTTCCTTTTCACATTGCATTTAATTGTCAGTACAAAGCCTGCACTTAAGCTGCTTCAGGATTCTGAGATGTCTTTTAAGTAAATTTAAAAGTACCTTTTTCTGATAAATGCAGAAGTTAAATGGCTGCGTTTGAACTCTCAAATGATCCCATTGCTGGCTAAGACATTTAATTAAATGCTGCTCAGATCCCAGTTTTCATCTGAGCTATGGTTCATAGTGAACACTAAGAATAGACTGTAAAAAATTTCGTTTTTCTCTGAATAGTTAGCGTTAACTGGTAGATGTCAAGGAAGGGTGTAGGAATGTTTTAGACAAGTAAGTGAGATGAAAGGAAGAAAAAAATTTGCTAGAGCAATTTCTCCCTCACCTAACCTGTCACCTAGATGAATTAAAATGTCTTTTTTGCAAACAGAGCTTTTCAAAAATACTTTAAAAAGTGTAGATCTCTACGACACTGAAGAATGACACCTGTACTCATTAGGAGCCTGACTGATAGAGAGATACTACTCAGAGCAAGACCCTTTCTGGGACTTGTCATAGGATTTGGCTCAGGATGGCCCAATACAACATTTGGTTAGAAGAGAGGCAGCAAACTTAAGAGACAGAAAGGTTTCTGCCCAGGAGAGGAAATCTTGCACACTAGAGCCTGTATGTGTTCACGAGACTGTATATGGAAACATCTCATTTTTCTGAAGAAACTCAGTAAATCTGATCTGAAGCTTCAGCAGTAGTCATCGTGTTTTTGCTACAGCACGGTCCCTGTTCAAAACCAAACCTCTGCCATCTGAGACTCTCCAAAGACGACTAGGATCACTTTGCAAAAGCCACTGACATCTGTGAGCCGCGTGGGCGTCCCAATTAATAGGTGTGCCAATGAATCACACAGCCCTGCCAGGGCCGACCACCGCGGCAGAAGGGATGATGCCTGCACGTCAGCGTCTCTCCGAAACACTGTGGCACCGCAGAACTGGCAACGAGGTTTCATGGCATTCAGTGCCTCATCCTGTCACCGCGAGATCGCCGGTTTGCGGAACACCGTGGGTTAAAAAGCCTGAACAGCCGTGGACATGGCTGCTGTCTTATTGAGTATCAGCCCACCTGTGTTCAAAACCAAGGGCACAAGCCTGGGTATACCTACTAGGCACTTACTACGAGCTTTGCAATGAAGGAAACTAACAGTGTGAAACATGTTACACACCCTGCGCTATTGTCCGAGAAATGTAGATTATCTACATTGGAGGAAAACGTATATACATGAGAGGAAAGCCAAGAATTCAACTCGACTAAACGAGCAAATGCTTCACCAGGATTCCCAGTCCTGCACCAACCACTTAAAGTGAGCACCCAGCTATATAAAACCAGGCATTTAAGCAGCACAAGGAAAACGTAATCGGCAAAGCGTGGGATCTATATGTCCTACTCAAGGATCCATAGCTGAAAGTCTGCTCCACAGCCAAGCTTCAGAAATTTCTGAAAGCAGTGGCGCCCCAAACAGAGGGGTGTCTGGTCACGAGCAGGACGGTGACCTTCACAGACACTGCCTTTTGATATCTGTGCTGGAACTCGATGAGTCACATTATCTTATCCATCTACGAACGAAGCACAAACCGGAATTGTTTGGGACCTGCTGACTTCTAGCCGTGAACTTCAAGAAGAATACAATATTGTCAGACTTCACAAGGCAACACCTGCGATTGTGGGACACAACAATTTACTTGCAACTAGATCATTTCACCCTAGTGGCAGCTACCTTTTCAGAAATCTCAAATAGTCACCAGAAAATTATCATTCTGCATTATAAACAGATGAGAAAAAACGAGACAGCTAAACAAAAATTCAGATGCTCCTGAGCAGTCAGGATATTTAAACTTGCAGCTCCTGATCAGGAAAACATAATGGATATTGTTCATAACAAATTTAAATTATTTTCAAATTTGCACAGTTGTAGGAAAGCATTCTTAAATTCTTTTTGTTGTTTTTGTTTATTTGTTTTTGTTCTTATTTATGACAAGCATTTACATGTAATTGCCTAGTAATGATTAAAAAAAAAAATCTGGTGCATGATGCTGAACAGCATTAGGAATTTAGTTTTACCTCAGACTTGTGTAAGATTTGTAACTGCAACTCCGGTGGAAAGAATACAACTTAGTTGAGGTAAAAAAAAAAAAAAATCAACTCTATCTCAAATTTTTTCCCTTCTAACTAGGTTTAAAAGGAATATGAAATCATTACTTTATTTTAAAATATAGCATTTCTGTCAGGGGGGAATTAAATACATGGTATCACTCTGTTGGCATAGTCAGCATTTACAGAGCATATGTATGCATCAGGGGTTTTACCCAAATGGGCAGCCTGAGATATGTTTCTGAATCTGAGTAACCCAGAGAATACTTAGATATTTATTCTAAACGGAAACAACCACCACAAATCTATCTCCAAAGGTTCAAGGACATCATAGTAGAGAACATGTAAACAGACAAAAGAAGTACAAGATTTAGACGGGTTTTTTTTAATGTGTGTACATAAATATAAAAATATATATATACTGTTTTATATATTTAAGTGTTCTATATAAAGTATATGTATAAAAAACCCTATGTATATATAAAAACTATGTACATCTAAAAACTATGATTTTTTTTTTTTTTCATAAAACCACTTCTGTTCATAAAACCAGGACAAACAGAACTATTCAAATACTACAAACCTTCAAAATACAAGGTTTTGAGGTGGTTGATCTCATATTACATACCACACTCATCTCATATCCTACCTTTTTATAAATCATAATTTTGGAATACCTCTGCACCAAGACTTTTGGACTTCTCTTGACGCCGGCCTTCACCCCCATTTCCCCCCAAAAGTGATGCTCAACTCAACAGCCAAAGCGACACTGTGCAGATGGGCAGGCAACGTTTCTGACCGAAGAAAATGACAAAAATGTACCAGCAGCGCGAAATCTGTGCACGTTGCTGAGTTCAGGTTCTGCAGAGGCCTTACGCCCAGTTCATCTCGGTGCACAACTCAATCAGGAGCTGAAATACCAACACGTACCAAATCCAGTGGCTCCCATCCAAGCCTGCGTTTCCTGGCACTTCCCTCCTCGAAACCCGAAGATCCAAAGGCAGGTTTGGAGTTAAAAAAGAGGTTTCAGCCTTTCGGTGTGTCCCCCACAGCCACCCCCTGTCCACACACTACTTGGGAAAACACACACAAAAAAAGTTGGGCGAACATACACCCCAAACTCTGCAGGAGCCCTTCTGATCCAGTCCTCCTGAGCCACAAGGAGGTCGCAAAAACACACCAACCTTTGCACACTGCATCCTTGTTCATGTTGCAGCAGGAAACGTTACAGGAGACCGAGATTATTTTTTTTTCAACCTCATAAATAAATATTTTTCCCTTCGGGCAAATCTGGACAAGTCCAGAGCTGCATTCCTTCAAATCTCCCTATGGCTGCTTGTCTTTTCCTTTCTCCCGCCCTAGCAAACACAGGACCTCATTCCTTGCAAACTCTTCCCATATAATTCCTATAAAATCCATGCAGAAATACACGTGGTTTGCATTTCCAGCTCTTGAACCACAACAAAGCTTCTTACCTCTTTACCGAGCATTGATCAGCAACTTCCTGCAGAGGTCAATCATCAGCTCATTTAAATCAACTCGTACTCTCCAGGCAAACCCTGCACGGAGCAAAGCCGGAGTCAGGGCGAAGAGCCCCGCTCCAAAAGGCCAGGACTGTCTCCACTCTGCTGCCTGAGCCGCGGCGGCCGTTCCGCTCCTGCAGGTACATGGTCCTGCTGCAGAGGCAGAGGCTGTATCAGCCAGAAACAGGGAATGGAAATGTAAACAGGAGGGAGGAGCCGGAGGGGACCATGGGGTTCAATGAAACCTGAACTCCTGGAGCCAAGGAGGAGTGGAGACGCGTTGGCTGAACAGGTAATTCCGCCTACGAGCTGTTTTCTGACAGCGGGTCTGTTCTCAGTCTGTTTCAACACCCAGACGGAGCTGAGCGAGCTTCAGCTCCCGCATCGTTCCGCCACACTTATTGCTTTTGACATCTTTTCCCTAAAACACACAGCCTTTAGAAAATGTTGTTCTTCCACACTGAACAATCAGGTTGGAAACTCTCATCCCCATCTTCCAGGATTTGTCTGTCACTGGAGTTCTCAGGCAAGAACACTTTCAGACAGCCCTGCAGCGAGAACGCTTGGTTTGACGCAGCAGCTGCTGCTCGCAGGCTCCCAAACCCCAGCAGGCTTTGACTCCTTCCCTGCCTCTGGAATGAATCAGCTCCAACTACAAGGAAGGAGCCTGTTTGTTCCTCCTTCAGTAACAGCTGTATCTCACCACACAGCAGCCCACAAACTTTGGCTCTGAACATTATTACAAACGTAGGCATGCACCACCACCAGCCAGCTGTGCCCCTGGACAACACTCATTTCCTACTTCAGGATAAAAGCGGCTCTTGCATCCACAAAATACATCTACCTGCTCGTTGCTTATGAAGGAGTTAGAAGTTAAGTTCAAACCTACTTCAGAAAGCAGACACTTTTCTGTTCCAGTGTCCCTGTTCTTGCAAGAAGAAATGAAATGTGAAACCATACCCAGTCTGGGCTCTGATGAAAGACACAAAGCACACAACACAAGCCGTGCCAGGAGAACTGGCTCTCTCCTCTGGGACCATGAAGAATTGCTGGAAGTTTCCACCTTACAAGCAGCTGTCTCAAAGATATATATAAAAAAAATCCACAAAAAGGTATATTCAGAACTCTCGATGCAAACTGATGAGTCTCATCTAAGCTGCAAATTTAGTTTTGTCTCGGACCGTCTGCTCTCGGGCTACCTGAACACAGGCTGAGGCTCAGCACTGACACCTGCACTAGCTAGATGGCCAGAAGAAACCTGGACAAGGTAACAGCTGGTCTGCATAAATTAACTTATCCCATGGATATTTCACCTGCGACAGATTCATTCAGATAGATCATGATGCTACTGAGATTTAATTGTTCTAGATGGCCTTACTGGTGCTCCACACGATCACGGCAAAAACACTTGGGGAACTCAAGCGAGCCCTGCATAACTACAGGTTAAACCTACTCATGGGTGTGTTTAGAAAGATGTTCTCAAACCACATCACTCAACCACGTTCACTGATGCTTCCTACACTATCAGCTCCAGGCTTTCTAGGACACATCACCCTTTGCAGTACTGGGTACTTCTGGTTGTGCACATGTTCCCACATCTGAGGACCATAGGATGACTAGGTGGGCCAGTCTGGTCCCGTTCAGGTACGGAACATTTAAATTCTTTAAGCTAGGTTGCAATATATACCTCTTCAAAGCTTTTATGCTGACCGATGTGAGTACAGATGATACCTGGTCTGGCAAAGAGTGGCAGAAAAGGATCATGCAAAGAACTGATGAGAAAAGTTTTGGGAAGATGGTATCACAGAATCATAGAATGGTTTGTGTTGGAAGTGACCTTAGAGATCATCTCGTTACAAACCCCTGCCATGGGCAGGGACTCCCTCCACTACACCAGGTTGCCCAAAGCCTCATCCAGCCTGGCCTTGAACACTTCCAGGGATGGGGTAGCCACAGCTTCTCTGGGCAACCTGTTAGAGTGCCTCATCACTCTCATAGTGAAGAATCTCTTCATCTCTTCCCTCCAGCATGTTGACCACACCACACAGCTTGGTGTCGCCAGCAGACTTGCTTCAATCCCACTGTCCATGTCACTGACAAAGATGTTCAGCATCGCCTGAGGAACGCCACTCGGACATCGAGCCATTGACCACAACTCTTTGAATGTGACCATCCAGTCAATTGTGAAGCAGTATCATCTTACACCTTTGCATTGCCCAATTTATAGACCTAAAACTGCATTGAGTGCAACTCTCAAACTGTGATATAAAAAGCAGGTCCTCATTTGGTAAGTTGGCACAAGGCTGCAAGATCAATTCCTGGTTCATAAACATATGACAATCCTTCAACACATTTTTAGAGAATTATATTTTGAGGATAATAGAACGGACAGGAAAGAAAATTATAATTTGAAGATAACGGAAAAGATTGGAAAGAAAGAAAAAAGGTATAAAGTCGTCTTCTATCACTGTTTTTCCTTCCCCTGCCTATCCAAGACATCCAGGCAAATATATGCATTCCATTTTAACGAACTAGTTTTCCAAGACAAAATAGCAGTAGCTAAGTCATCAGGAAGCTGTTTAGTTTGCTATGCTTCTGAAGTCCTCGACTAACAGAAAAATGAAGGAGGCTGAAGAAAACAAGGCAAGTATCACAAAAACAAAAAATGAACAAATACTCGAAAGGAAACTGAGAGGGTTGCTGTCAGCGAAAGGCTGACGAGCAGGACCCTTAGGCTCACATGACGTCCTTAAACCTTGAATCTTTTGAGAAGCAAAGGAGAGGACATCCACAACCCTAGAGAATCTCTATGCAGTGCAAACGCTGCTGTGTATTTCCCAGCCATTCGGAAGGACCACATTTGCAACTTCCATGATTTTACAAGTCCTCTGGAGTGAGAAGAAAGTGCTTCACAGACCACAGCTGCTAGAGCAGAGGCTGGCTGCTGCCCAGCCAGCACACACCCACCCTTACCATACTGCTGGAATATACTGTCCCATTCGTGTCCACTTGGGATCAAAAGAAAATAGCAACTTGTGCTGTGATTCCAAGTACAAAGAATAGATGGATACATTTATTACTGCAACCCCACATAAAGAAGCTGGTATCTGCTGTGTCATTTTGAGTCTCCTGCTGCCAACTTTTCTCAGTCGTTTAAGCACAGACTTAACTTGAAGTAGCTCGTGCTTGGATAACCAGCAAAAGAATAACAAAATGTCACGGTAGAGAAACGTCGCCAGAAGCACAAAACACTGAGCGAAGATTAAGGGCGTTACGAAGTCACTGAACTACGTGAACCTATTTCCTTTCATCCACTCCAAAAACAAAGCCCATCTTCAGGAACACTCCATTACTTTGCAAGTGTGTACTCCAAATGTTGAGGTCCAGAATTCATGATTACTCTTCCTTACAGCTGGAACGAGACACTCATCTTGAGTCACGGCTTTTCTCTGACAATACTGTTAGGCTTCCAGCAAAAATTAGTTATGGTCAGTAAATGTGAAGCAGCAGAAAAACACTGATGACTTTACACGGTTGCTGAAAACTGTGCAGCACCACAGTAAAAAAAGAAAGGCCTTAAAAGGGCTGTCTAAAAGGTCAACATAATGAATTTACTCTTTCTGTTGAGTATGGAACATGTAAATTAACAGTATCACCTTATTAATAAAATTGCTCCATCACTCTACGGCACTTTCACTAAACTCATCTTCAGGTGTTTCCAAAGAAGTCCATGTATTGGAAGGGGAAGCTAAGGCACGGAAAAATTCATCAGAGTGCTCTGATTTCCTAACTTACTAATTAAACTTGGAAGGTTTTGCACTGGGGCTCACGAGACTTGTGGCTCATTTTCAGGTATTAGAGCAATAGAAGTAGTAATCTGCAGTAACCTTATGCGGTAACAATTATAGTGTTTACCCTTCTCAAAAAGACTATTTGAAGATGATCTACCCATGCTCAACACAAGCATATACTAACACAATAGAATCATAGAATCACAGAATGGTTTGGGTTGGAAGGGACCTCAAAGATCATCTAGTTCCAATCTCCCTGCCATGGGCAGGGACACCCTCCACTACACCAGGATGCCCAAAGCCTCATCCAACCTGGCCTTGAACATTTCCAGGGATAGGGCATCAACACCTTCTCTGGGCAACCTGTTCCAGTGCCTCACCACCCTCTGAGGGAAGAATTTCTTCCTCAGATCTAATCTAAATCTGCCCTCTTTCAGTTTAAAGCCCCCGTTGTCCTATCACTACACGCCCTTGGAAAAAGTCCCTCTCCAGCTTTCCTGTAGGCCCCCTTCAGGTACTGGAAGGCTCCTAGAAGGACTACCTGGAGTCTTCTCTTCTCCAGGCTGAACAACTCCAACTCTCTCAGCTTGTCTCCATAGCAGAGGTGCTCCAGCCCTCGGATCATCTTCATGGACCTCCTCTGGACCCGCTCCAACAGCTCCATGTCCTTCCTAATGCTGAGGACTCCAGAGCTGAATGCAGTACTGCAGGGGGGTCTCACAAGAGCAGAGTAGAGGGGCAGAATCACCTCCACTGACGTGGTGGCCACATCTTTTGATGCAGCCCAGAACACGGCTGGCTTTCTGGGCTGCCAGCGCACGGTGCTGGCTCATGTTGAGCGTCTCATCCACCAGCACTCCCAAGTCCTTTTCCTCAGGGCTGCTCTCAATCCATTCTCTGCCCAGCCTGTACTTGTGCTTGGGATTGCCCAGATCCACATGCAGGACCTTGCACTTGGCCTTGTTGAACTTCATGAGGTTCTCACAGGCCCACCTCTCCAGTCTGTCCAGGTCCCTCTGGATGGCATCCCTTCCCTCCAGCGTGTCCACAACACCACACAACTTGGTGTCATCTGCAAACTTGCTGAGGGTGCACTCAATCCCACTGTCCAAATCACCAACAAAGACGTTAAATAGTATGTATATACTTTATACAATAAAGTATGTAGTTTTGGTGGAAAATTTTTAATGTGCCAAAATGACTTAGAAGTTCTACAAAGAACATTTTATGCCTGTTTACTAAAAGGAACATAAGGAACAGATCGACACCAGAAACATAAGATGATCTTCAGAAGTTTAGCAAGTCTCTCAAATGGGTAACAGATTAGGAAACATTTTTCAAGGTCTGGAATAAGATAGAGCAATAACATAAGAACATGAAGAACTCGGGGATTATGTCCAGTCTGTACTACCTGAGAGACAGCACAGTGTCCAGGGCCACCTCAGAAACTGCACAGATGAAGACTTATGCCACAGTGCTTCCACCTGTGCCTAGGAAGCAAAAAAGACCTGCCCTTTCAGCAGGCAACATGTCTATACGCTGACAGACTCCAGGAACTAATTGCCTGACTAATTTGGTGGCCTTCTACGATGAGGTTACAGCATTGATGGATAGGGGAAGAGCAACTGACATCATCTACCTGGACTTATCCAAAGCATTCGATACTGTCCCACACGACATCCTTGTCTCTAAACTGGAACAACATGGTCTTGATGGATGGACCACTCGGTGGATAAGGAATTGGCTGGATGGTCGCTCTCAAAGAGTTGTGGTCAACAGTTCAATGTCCACATGGAGGCCTGTGACGAGTGGTGTTCCTCAGGGGTCGGTACTGGGACCAGTGCTATTTAACATCTTTGTTGGAGACATGGACAGTGGGATTGAGTGCACCCTCAGCAAGTTTGCAGATGACACCAAGTTGTGTGGTGTTGTGGACACAGTGGAGGGAAGGGATCCCATCCAGAGGGACCTTGACAGGCTGGAGAGTTGGGCCTGTGAGAACCTCACGAAGTTCAACAAGGCCAAGTGCAAGGTCCTGCACGTGGGTCGGGGCAATCCCATGCACAAGTACAGGCTGGGCGGAGAATGGATTGAGAGCAGCCCTGAGGAAAAGGACTTGGGAGTGCTGGTGGATGAGAAGCTCAACATGAGCCGGCAATGTGCACTGGCAGCCCAGAAAGCCAACCGTATCCTGGGCTGTATCAAAAGGAGCGTGGCCAGCAGGTCAAGGGAAGTGATTCTGCCCCCCTACTCAGCTCTCATGAGACCCCACCTGGAATACTGTGTTCAGCTCTGGAGTCCCCAACACAAGAAGGACATGGAGCTACTGGAACGAGTCCAGAGAAGGGCCACAAAGATAATCCGAGGGCTGGAGCACCTCTGCTATCAAGATAGGCTGAGAGAGTTGGGGCTGTTCAGCCTGGAGAAGAGAAGGCTCCGGGGTGATCTTATTGCAGCCTTCCAGTACTTAAAGGGGGCCTACAGGAAAGCTGGAGAGGGACTTTTTACAAGGGTGTGTAGTGATAGGACAAGGGGCAATGGATTTAAACTGAAAGAGGGGAGATTTAGGTTAGATATAATAAAGAAATTCTTTACATTGAGGGTGGTGAGGTACTGGAACAGGTTGCCCAGAGAAGTTGTGGATGCCCCATCCCTGAAAGTGTTCAAGGCCAGGTTGGATGAGGCTTTGGGCAACCTGGTGTAGTGGAGGATTTCCCTGCCCATGGCAGGGGGGTTGGAACTAGATGATCTTTGAGGTCCCTTCCAACCCAAACCATTCTATGATTCTATGAACACAGAGAACAATATAAAAGAGCTCCAGCAATGCAACGTTTTGTTTTCACAGTTGGAGGGATGTCCACAATAAGAAGCAGGCCTGGGTTCTGAGAAAAAAAAACTTTCCCTCTGCTTACTGGAAGTTGTCTCTCTCTTTCAATCTGGAAGGAGTCTGAACTAAGCGTTCTTCCTCAGCATTCAGACAATGTCCATGTCTGAAAGCAGATTCTGGAGGAGGTCTCATCAATATGAAGGCAGACCCGAAGCCCACCCCATCTCTCAATTCTCTCAATTGCTTGTTGCTGAGCAGTGCTCTGATGTTCATGGAAAACTCTGCAAAGAACTTAAGTCTTAAATAAAAGGGATCACAGATGAACACCTAACACTCAAGGAGTGAAACTGCTGGAGCAGGAGCAGGAGTGGAGGGTCCCAGGAGAGCTTTCTGGGATCGATCCGTGAGTTAAGTCTACCGTCTTCAGCAGAGATTCACTCGCAACTAAAGGTATCACTGAAAAACTGGTAAAACACTACAGCTGACTGCACTGAAGGCTGCTACTGGTTCTGGCACAGGTAGAATTTTGCTGTCGGTCACTTAAAAAAATGTATTATCTCATAGTTTGGAGGAATTTATTCAACCACATTTTACTATCAGGAGCACCTGTAGTTTACGGCGCCTGCAGGACACTTACAGAGCAGCACGCTTCATCCCATACAGACCATCAAATGTAACGGGCAGCTCTTAAACATGAAATAGTGAAACATGAGAGTGAGTTGGGGCTGTTCAGCCTGGAGACGAGAAGGCTCCGAGGTGATCTTATTGCAGCCTTCCAGTACTTAAAGGGGACCTACAGGAAAGCTGGAGAGGGACTTTTTACAAGGGCGTGTAGTGATAGGACAAGGGGTAATGGATTTAAACTGAAAGAGGGGAGATTTAGATTGGATATAAGGAAGAAATTTTTCCCTCTGTGGGTGGTGAAGCACTGGAACAGGTTGCCCAGAGAAGTTGCGGCTGCCCCATCCCTGGAAGGGTTCAAGGCCAGGATGGATGGGGCTTTGGGCAACCTGGTGTAGTGCAGGGTGTTCCTGCCCATGGCAGGGGGGTTGGAACAAGATGATCTTTGAGGTCCCTTCCAACCCAAACCATTCTGTGATTCTATGATTTTGTGAAATCAGAAGCTGTGGGACTCAGGAGGGCTAGTCTTTCATTCTGCTCTTTTCCAAAGCTAAGAAAAAAGCCACCAGCAGATGTATGAATTGGCTGTGCACGTATGAACACCGCTTTGGAAATACATGCAAGGAGGAAAAAAAAACCCTCTCTCTCCATCTTTCTATGGTTCATTAAAGACAACTACAACTTTCAGAAGATGCTTGCTGTAGCAACCTTTCCAGGAAGAGCCCTCAGTTCTCCAGTACCTGCCATATACATTCCATGGCAGAAACTAACACCTGTGTTCCATTAACCACTATGCCAGACTGTCAACAAAATAGTTCCAGGATAACCCCAACAGTTAATGAATTCCTGATTTGCTGGAAGAGCTCTCCTTCAAAAACCGGCACTCAGGACAGAACCCAGCCTTCCTGGCCAGAGCTCTTCCACAACCAAACAGAACGTACTGCAAAAGCTGTAAGCAGACACTCACCAGGCTGTTCTAACCAACAGAAGATGCTTGCCAGTGAGGTGGGGAGGGTGACACCACCCCACAAAACCATTAGTCGTCTTACGAACGAAGCGGTGTGGTGGCTGGCTGAAACTCGGAACCACGGCCAGGAGGGGAGAGTCACTGAAAAGGGATCTAGCCAAAAAAGGCAACGTCCATGATGTGAAAGGACCAGCGAAATGGGCAGTAATCACACCCAAACCCAACAGTCACTCAAAACAATCTCATTACTTTAGGGCTTTACCAGAGAAGAGAGTGCTATTGCTTCACGGTGGCCTAAAACACCCAGGAAACTCCAACCACTGTCATGCTGAAGTCTGTCTTTTGTTTTGCAAGTCTTCCCAGAGATTTGCCGTCCGGAGAGTATCATGAATTTGGCATCATGCACTGTGAGACACCATGACCTCTCCGTCATGTGCACGTGGCACCATGACTGGTGACACCCTCTGTTCACACTCACTGCTGGGGTGAACACTCACACAGAAAGCATGATGCACAAGGTGGTTCAGCGTACGCACGCCTGGGTGCGGGCACAGAGCGGGGACTTGACTGCTGCTTCTTCTGGTCTTACAGAAGTCACAGAACAAACAAGCACCGAGTTCTAATTCGTACAAAGGCATTTCGGTTTGTTTCTTCCAGTTAACACCTCCAATCTCTGATGCTGCCATGCTGATGCTACTCCCAAGCAAGTAAGGTGTTACAAGATAAAAAAGCTATCCAATACCTACACCATCATGAGGGTTATTTTGCTTTGCCTAACGAAGCTGAACAGGTGGGATGCCCTACGGCCTTCATGAGAGAGAGGAAGAGTTGTCCAGGATGCAAGCACAGGGAAGGAACATGCACCCATGGCAGAGGCTGGCCTTTCCAGACTCTTGATTCAACCTGGGCCATTAACCAGATCATAAGATCAGGTGAAGAGGCTTCTCCTGTGGCATGTGTACGTGGAAGGAGATACTGATGTGGACATCAGTGCTTAAATTAACCATATTAACCACCACAGACTGTAGCTGACGTGACTAAAAACCAGGCACTTGCTAGAAGGTAAATGCAGGTCTGCTCAGGAGCCCAGAAAAGCCGGGCGAAGTAAGACTTGCTCAGAAAAGCAGCACTACACGGCTCCGAGAGAACGGCCTTTGGGCGACATGTAGAGAATTCGAGAATGAGAAAAGAGAACGCTAGCCACGGTCACACGTGTCACCTTCCTCCGAGCCTCTACCATCTGCATCTTCTTGTGCTGAAGAGAGAGGTCTTCTGCACAGTCTTATAAAAACAGAACTGCAAAAGATACCTGAATGTACTCCAGACTACTACAAACATCTACTAAGCCACTCAAAATTCACCCTGTGGTCTTTGGGTTTAAAAAGGTAACGAGAGCCTTTGACAAAGGGCTAGTGGATAAATAACATCCTTGGGATAACAACACTGCCTATTACTGAGACAGGACAGAAATCAATAAGAGGACATTAAAAATGCATTCTTTTTTCTTTTTTTTGAAAGCAAATTATTGGCTCTGCAGTAGCTTTGGAGGTATTTGACATATGCAACCTGTGCTTCGAATAAATCTGTGCACCATTAAGGGCACTGGTACCAAACAGAACGACAGGCAGAGCGGCTCCTACAAGCAGGAGCTGACAAGGAATTAAGGGTGGAGGAATCCACAGTACAGAAGAAGGGAAGCACAGGCAGCCAGAGGCAGGACGCACGCCTAGGGAACCCTGCCTCTCCTCTGCTCTTCTTTTCAGACATGAGACTTCCAATATTTATCTTAGGTATAACCATCCCTCCCTGGCACTTGGCATTCTGGTTTTATCTGGAATAAATTTAAACTCAGCAGAACTGACGAATGGTACCTAGTAAAACCAATGTCCCAGCACACCAGGGAAACCACACGGAATTCCTCACTCCTGACGCTGCCTTACTGATACGCTCACGCGTCTGGATAAAAGGAAAAAAAAAAAAAAATTTTCAATAGAACTTGAGAGGCCAAGTTCTGGAGCTCAGCTAAACACTCAAGATTTTCAAAGAGGTGTTCAGTGTATCTTAAGAGATATTCTTCAAAAATGAGCCAAAAAAGGTCACTTTGAATCAGTAAATCCTTTGAAAGTCTGGCTGCACTTAACTGTCGGCTACTAGCTGATCTATCCAAAATACTTCAATTTTATTTTTTCTTAATAAAAAAAACCCGAACAAACAAAAAAAACCCCCACAAACATTAGAACAGTCCAGAGCAATCTTACCTAATCAAGCATAATCCATAAAACACCTGCGTGAACTTATATTTAGTCCCTAACATATTGAGCTAAAAAAATACTTAAGCCACAGCACTGTTAAAACAAACGCTGGATTAAAGGAGGAGGAGACAGAATTACCTATTGCTGCACAAGTAGAAATGAAACCTTGTAATCCTAGATTTGCATTAAATCTTACCGACATAAAAAAGAAACAATTTCAAATTAATTTATCTCCAGCTCATTGTCAGCCTCACAATTAAGAAGACAAACCAGATTCAAATCATATATACAAATAAAAGAACACAAAACCCATCAAGAAATAGAAGGCATAAGTTTCCTCGGAGAAAAGCAACTAAAGGCAGACATTCTGAGGCATTTCGGATACTGTTTCGAGCTGGCAGCATTTCACAGAGCAAATTTTTCTGTTTTCTATAGATGTTTCTATTTTCTCTGTCTAACAGAAAGAGGGGGAAATGTTGCAGAACACCTTTTCATCCCCGTCGTCTAACAAAACTCTCTTTGTCTCAAAGAATACTGCATCCAACTGGTGACTAAAAGCTGGAATCAGCGTTTATTCACTGTAATTTATCCTTCAGCTTCACTCACCAGAGACGGCACCAAAGCTGCTGTTTTCTTTGGTAGGCACCAGCATTCCTGTTCAGGCACCCAAGCCAAGCAGCTCTGCCTCGGCCCGGAGTTGTGCAATACCCTCTGCGAAAACAAGCGTTTAAACCACACCAGAGGGCACCTCCCTATTGAATAACTATTTACTTTAGGCTGAAGAGGAGAAAAAAAGCCAATAAAAGCCAAACAACCCATCTAATCACATGACATGGGTGCATACCAGCATGTTGGCTACTGCCTACCTGGAGATACTTCTCAGATAGATTCCTTTAGGAAAAGAAGAAGAGCGGGAGCAAACCAGTTTATAAATATTTGGCAATTTTTGACCAACTGGTGTTACTTACAGTTACAAAAGGCTAGAGAATTTGTAAAGCAAGACTTTAGAGATACAGGAATTGGGATGCATTCAGCCCTACCCTATTTGGCTTGAATTAAAAACATCTTCGTTTCCAAAGTTGTTTCTTTTCTAACGATCACTGTTAAGCAAGCAAACCTACTTTGCAAGGAAACAAACAGCCAGGTTCTGTTGAGAAAGATTCTTAAGTTCGTGCCTTGTAAAGACTTGCTGAAAGTCCTTCTCTTGCAATTTGAAAGCAACTTCTAACGTGTGCTCACGTTCTTTTCTTTCCGCAGCCTGTGGAGCTGGCAGACAACAGAGTGCAGAGGGATTTAATGGTTGTTAAAATGAGTGAAATGTCTTAAAATGGAACATTGAACAAGAAACAGGTGCATTTCTGTTGACAATCCACTGAATTCAGGCAAACTAAAACAAATACTGTTTTGGCCAACTATAACCTTAATGTTTAACCGATTTTCTTTATTAAAAAAAAACCCAAACAAACAAAAAAAATCCCCTATCTTGACTAACTGAATGATGCACCACACAAGTTGCAGTGGAGCATCCCAGTCACACACATCCCATAGTCACTGTCTTAAGACAGAGTCGTTCCTTCATGACAGATTCATTCCCTCTCTAGAACAACCTCAGCGTGTTACCAGGACACGTAGAATAAATGTGTGATAAAGCAGTCAGAGGCAGTGCAGAGGCAGTCCTCTTTTCCTCCAATTACTCACTTCCTCTACCAAAACGAGTTCCTGCTCTTTGGCAATACACTGAATTTTTATTTTAACATGTCCGATTTTATTTTCAGAACACCTCAGAGCCCAGGCTTGTACTGGGATCGGCTGGTGGGCTCCACACAAACTGATGGTCCCTATGCAAAAGGAAATGCGTGTTTTCAGCAGGAGGGAAATGTTTGTTTTTAAAATAGTATCTCTTAACTCATTATGCCAAGTAATAATCCTGAAAATTATCACTGAGAACTAAAAAAAACCACCAAACAACCAAAAACAAACAGCTCAACAAAGGCAAGTCAAATCTTTTTCATTTTCCTCTTCCCTCTGGTCGAGGGGGGAGCTTATTTCACAACTAGCTGTCATTTGGTATTTGAGGGAGAAAGAAACATTAGTAAGTGTAAAGCATAAAAACAGTTTCTCAGGGAGTGGGAAGGCATTACTTGTTTCTTCAACTTTCTGTTCCCATAGAAAATACTTCATCCTCATTTATCACTCCTCCTCCTCTCCCTGCCCCAAATGCCATAATCATAAGCAGTAATTGCTTTTACTAGTTATTGATAACAATAGCTACTAAGCCCACAGTTAGTTTAGTTCATCACTTCACATCAAACTACTTCCAAAATATTAACATGAACAATCTCAATTCCCAAATAAGCCTAAATATGAAGGAGACATACGACCTTGGCCATCAAAAGGAAGACAGACATCAAAGTGCAGCTGAAAGTATGTGAGCTACAATATCCAAGGCAAAACTGAAAAACATGATTATCAAGAGGAGCTGGGACACCTTTAAATCTCCTGACATAAAAGAAGACACTGCTTATTTGTGGCCACAGGTGGTACATATTTGTGGTCAACTTGTTGCTTTGCAGTAAAGGAGACACCTTTTGTAAATCCATTCACTCCTGTTGTATGCTAAGTGATGCCTTAAGGCCAAAAAAAAAAATAAAACACGAGAGTACTCAGCAAGATCAAAAGTGATTTCTGTCCCTTCCTGCCCACAAAACACACACCAGACTTGATGAGTACCATGACTTCAAAACCGCAGGAAAACCAAGGGCAGCTCTCTCGGACTGCTGCACGGCAGCAGGAAGACCTCCTGATTCTTGTGGTTCCAAATCCTACGACTGACTGCGTACTTTGACATCAGCACACCAGAACTCTCTGTGCTAACGTACTGCTCGAGGATGAGGAAATCTGACACAAACTTCGAATTAGAAACTGAATAAAATCTTCAGTCTATTATGGAGGATCATTAGTGCAATACACAAGAGAGACTTCTCACGGGATCTGAAGAGAAACGGTATTTATGAGAAGAAATTCAAATCGTTTATTGCTTTCCTATACCATTAAGAAGGAGCAATGAGGAACAAAATCCAGAGAGCAAACTGTCCAAAGCCTGCCTATATTCAGCAGAAAACGTACACAACCTCATGACCATCAAAGGGTTCAAGATTATTTAAAAGGCAGTTGCTTCTGTCTGCAATACTGCATCATGCCAACAAGCCGAGATACTTTTGGTACATTTTTCTTTTATCATGTCCTTTCATCTTTTCTTCTTTTGGTAACAGGGCCAAATAGGTGTAGGATTTCAAAAGAGGCATACTGCTTTCTTGTCCACTTCTAGTTTTCCATTTTAATACATCAGCTTGGGAACAGCCATTCCACACACAGGTACTGACAACGCAAATCCTGTTCGTTTCACAAGCTCTCCTGTAGCCTTCCTGGCCATCTTCATCTGGAATTTCAGAGGCACGCATTTTTTAAATGAACAAAAAGGTGTAACTGTAATACAAGAATCATCTGTCACACCTCTCGTATCATTCCTATTGAAATTCCTGTGGGAATTTCACTAAAAGCTCCTCCACAAGACTGGGAGTTAACGTGGAGCAGATCTGAAACATGGACTCTGTACCAGACTTCCCTGCATCTTAAACATACCAGCACTGTTACACAGACTTTCAAAACACCACATCCTGTATCTAAATCTTTTCTGAGATATAGGAAAAAAAAAAAAAAATATTATCTCTGCCTTCAGGGTTGTAGCTAAAGGCTTCAGACTCTTGAGGTTTTTGACTTTGTTTGCTTTCTGGATGTGGAAATCAGCATCTCCTCTTAGCAGTCCCTCACTCGTCGTGAATACTAGGACTCAATACCTCTTCTTAATGCAAAAGCATGATATGAACCACTGCACCAAACCGTTAAGACGAGTCTGTCCTGGTGTTTAGAAACGCTCCGTAAGAGAAGACCTAAGCAAACTGTGTTTACCCCTCAAGCAGCAGAGTAAGCTGTACATTGAGTACAGATCTCATCCTTAAGAGAAAAACTTAGCTGTGCCCTGTGGAAGTGCTTTAGCCCATTCTGATCTACACCCAGCCCGCACAGAGGAAACGCTCTGCCTGCAATTCCGTTGTTGAGCATCATAGGATAACGCCCTGCCTCTTAAATGCCTGCTTGAGAAACAGTATCTGGATACATCTCATGTTCTTATGCTATATTCTCTAGCTTCAACTCTAGTGACTTCTCTGCAGATGCACAATAAAATTCTCCATATCTATGCTAACACATCGTATTTAGGTTGTATCTTAGGTAATTAAAAATATACTGCACACACAAATTGCACATAAAAGCCTGTTAAGTGGCATGTATGACTTCTGAACATCAGGAAAACGAGCTAATCGTACTTGTGCGTGGTCTATGATCGAGTCTTCTACAAGACACCAGCAGCATACGGTTCTGTATCTTCCAGAAGTGTGCTGTCTACACATTTATCTCTGCATTCAGCTTCCTCTACTGATGTAGCTACCTACAATGCTTGAGCAGGGAAGGTCAAATCCATCTATCCAGTCAATCCAGCAGTTAAAATGTGGTATCGATGCATTGCTTGCTGAGGGCTACGTATTTACAAAGGAAGAGGAAAGGATGGGTGAGGGCAAAGGAAGCAAATTATATGAAACATCCTGGGTAGAAATTGAGACATCTTCTTCGGCCAAGATTTGGTCCCTCTGATGTTACTTTTTCTAAAAGACACTGCACAATCTAATCCAACCAGAAAACCTCTGGTGACTCCCTACAAAGTGCTCTATCTGCCTGCCCCATGTAACGGTGCCAAAAGACTGTTCTCTTCTCACCTCCTCTTTTCCCTTAGTTTTCTGCAGATTGGAGTCTACTGTGGATAAGGATATAGTCCTGTACAGGAGCGATGCAGTGGAGAAAAGTCAAGCTCCCAGCATGCCTTTGCCCTAAAACCCTCACCAATGTAGTCATTAGAAGGTCAATGCTGAATTCAGATTATAAAACACAATGGAAACTGAGCCTAAAGAGCAGCTGATTAGGTATCCTAGCTCTCTCATTTCATAACAGGCGAGCTGTAAAAATAAGAACTTTGGCATCCATTCAGGACCTTCTCTCATGTTTTTACTTGCAACAACATCAGGCTTGCATGTGCACTGAGGTGTGCAGACACAGGGGTGACAGTCCTTACGTGACTATATCCATTAAAAGCACAACATTCTCCCAAGCAAAGCATCAGGAAAGCATACACACGCTGCAATCAGAATCTCCAGGCAGCTACTGGAGGCTTTCATCTTCTGAATGCAACAGCAAATCACAGAAGAAAAATCTAAGATGCCAAAGGGCAATTCGGAAACGGGAAATTTATGGGGGGAAATATGCAAATATGCGCACCCTTTTCTGTTTGTTCGTCCTTAACCTTACAGTCTAGTGCACCTCCTGTAGCACTCCAGATAACACGGTAGAGTACTGAAGGCTACAAACTCACCACATCATTTCATTGTTCTTAAAATTCTATGTTTAGGATTTCAACTGGAAGCTTTAGAACAAAAAAAAATTTTTTGGCAGATTCACAAATAATAAAGTAACTTGTATCAACCAGTTGTGTCTCAGACCAATTCAGAGCACTAACAGGAATATCTCTTAAAAAACTACTACAACTTTCTTTCCATTAGAGCCACTAAAGCAAAATATGGAAGGGTAAACAGCTGCTTAACGCATCAGTAGAGCGGCATTAGGTTCAAGAGAATGAGCTCTCCTTCCTCCCTTTCCAACGGTCCAAAAGGTTTTGCCTTGTGGTGTGAGACCGAATTACTCACCTTCCCCGTCAGGGCTGGTATTTTCATAGGAATCCCAGCGTATCAGTGGGTCTGAGGTATTGTAATCAACTATCACTCCATGGTCGTTCTGAAGGTGTTCATATCCTAAGAAATAAACATCTGTTTGAGACCCAAAATTATCATAGCCACATTTGTAACAATACATGTATTTGTAGAATCACAGAATGTTTTGGGTTGGAAGGGACCTCAAAGATCATCTAGTTCCAACCCCCCTGCCATGGGCAGGGACACCCTCCACTACACCAGGTTGCTCAAAGCCTCATCCAACCTGGCCTTGAACACTTCCAGGGATGGGGCAGCCACTTCTCTGGGCAACCTGTTCCAGTGTCTCACCACCCTCAAAGTGAAAAATTTCTTTCTTATATCCAATCTAAATCTCCCCTCTTTCAGTTCAAAGCCATTGCCCCTACGTGTGTGGCCCCCCACATACATGCCCCCATCTATGCGTCTTTCTGATAGAACTTTGCTCCCCAAACTGCAAAACCACATTCTGAAATGTAGGAAACAGCAATAAAGAAAAGTTATATAAACCAGTTTAAAAAAAAAAAAGCTTAATTTATGTTTCATTACAGAAAGTACAAGCAGAGAATTTTGAGCTTCTTTATTATGGTGCAGTTCTGGTCATTTGGCCCAGCCCCTGAAGAGAACCAGCACAGATGATCCACTCAGCCCTACAAGCAGGCACAATAAAAGCAGCTTTTCGGAGTGAAACCACAAGTACCTGTCAAGAGGTGGCAGTAAAGGAATGATAAGACTTTGTCCACAGATAATCATTCTGATACCAAAACAATTTATCACTAAAGATGAACAGAGAGAGCTGAAAACTGCCACTCCACAATCCCTCCCAGTTCCCCCCCCGAGGTGCCAACTGTGCTGTTTCATCCATTCCTCAGCCTCGGACAGAACGGGAGATGGAGCAGCTTGCCTTCAAGGTGCTGGCTGCCCAACACACTCTCAGCAGTAATCCATGTCTCTGTGCCCTCAACGAGCCGTAAGACAACATTCAGCTTTTAACGTAAACCATGAGGAATTTAGGTGTGGTCCGAAAGCAAGAACACAACGGGCAATCAGGAACTCATGACCTTGGACTTGGCTTTGACACTGACAGAACCAAATCGGCTTTCTGTCTCTGCTCCTCTATCTCGACTAGGGAACAACGAAATCCTCAGTTCTCAGCTCTTGGGTGGTGTCTGGAGAAGCAAGTCCTCCTGCAAGTTGTTCTGAAGCAGCAGAGCGTCACGCACACGCCGTGACTTTCAAAACAAGGGTAATTAAAATGAGGAGGACAAGAACCCTCTGGTCCTGTACCTTCACCTGCAGGCAGAAAAACCCACCTGCAGAGAGCTTCTGGGGTGACGTTTGTCACGAGGCATTTATGAAGTTTGTTACCTAAATATTTAGGTGGCCTCATCTTCTTGGCAAGTCCATCCTTTCTTAAAACTGTATCACAGGCAGTCTTTTCTAAAATATTATGTCCAGTTCTGAGCACACAACACAAGAAAGATATGAGTAAAGTGAAGCAAGTTCAGGGGAGGGCCACCAGGGTGTCAGAACTTGCCCCGTGAGGAAAGGCTGAGGGACCAGGGCTTCTTCAGCCTGGAGAGGAGATGATCTTGGGGACAACAGGAAAGCAGCCCCCAAAAGGTCATGGAGGAGACAGAGCCAGGTAGGAGGACAAGAAGGAATGGGCACAGATTGAATCTAGAGAAGTTTAGAGTCATAAAATGAAAAAATAAATCCACTGTGAGGATAGTCAGACATTGGAAACAGTCCACCCACTGAGGCTGTGAAGTCTCCATCCTTGGAGGTTTCCAAGATTTGACTAGAACCTGCTAAAGATCTCACAGGTAACCTGGTCCGATCTCACAGGTGGACCCTGCTTTCAGCAGGAGGATGGACTAGAGATGTCCTGCAGTTATTCTATAATATTTCAAATGTGGAAAAGTCATTTTGCAGAAATTGTACATAAGTATTTCACGGTGACTCTTCTTCCTAGCCAGTTAACCCCTTAGGTAGCAACTGAATACAAATTTCCAATTACTTAGAACCTACTTTCCAACAACTTGGAGCCTGCTAAAATCCACCTCTGATTTGTCATCTAAGGAAGGGAGGCTTGAAAAAATTTTCATCCTTTTTCAGACACGTCAGCTGGCCTCTCTTCCAGTATTTACTATCCAGAACTGTTTAGAACGAGCTGGACAAATTTATTTATAAAACTGTTTTTCTTTTATGGCTTTCCAACAGGCTAAGTAAGATCTTCGTGTTCACCTGGACAGAACCCAACTTCTTACTGGCTGCTACAACAACTTTCTAAGTGATCAAACTAGTGGAGGGGAAAAAAAACCACCACCACCCACAAAGAAAACTTGCAATTCACAGGACACTGAATGGGAATATTTATGAGACAGTTAAGAATATCTGGTTTCATTCAGTCTCAGGCAGAATCAGTACTTTTTGGGACACCATAAAAGGAGTAAGGAAAGATCCATTAACAGAATTAAACTGCAGTATAAAGCATGATCTTAAGTTCTTATCACAGGACACAATTATCTATGATCTCAGACACAGCACGTTCAAATCTGAACCAGTAACTATATGATATATTTTATAGTAAAGCGAATTTCAGATCTTTGACAAAGCGAAGCGGAACAAAAAAAGGCAAAAAAAAGGATTGTTTTTTTTTTAAATCTACATTTCAACGTGGTTTATTTTCAAACTAAGCATATATTTGCTTCTGTATACTCACCTTTAATTTTCTCTGGAGTTCCCGAAAACACTAATTCCACCTTGCCATAATCAGGGAAACGGTCATCTGAAAACAAAGGAGAGCATTTCAGCACGCCGTCTCCCAGGAAAGCAGCTCCAGGGCACTCACAAATCGGGACTCTCAGTAGCCATTTCTACACCTACCCTCACCACTCTTCCCTTCTCACTGCAGCTGGGCCATTTGCTTCTAAAGGAGCACACTCTTGCCTCACACATTCTCCAGAAAAAGATCACATAAGCATCAGTTGGAGTTTTGCTTACTTCCAAGAACAGTCAAAAGCAGCAGAGACCTACAGTTCCCAAAACTCTTCTCTAGACAGACACGGCCGGCTTTGCTTTTCAAGGAAAACACACCCAGGAGCAAACTACAACTGCCCTCTCTATTGGCTGAACGCAATACTTGGCCATAAAACTTTGGCATAGCCATATATGTCAGGAAAACATGTTTGATTTTAGTTGCTAGTAATATACAGTGAGGGAGTTACAATCCTGCATGTAGACATAAAAATAAAACTGAAGCAATAATTTGGAAAACACAGAGACTAGCACAACAACGTTTTCAAATGCGTTTGAAAACTTTGCCTCCGTTTTCGGATACTTTGAAGCATCCTGGAAGATCTCCACACTCAGGCAGACCAGGTCACAACCCAGTATCCGACTTTGTCACTGTTTTCATCAGCTAAAAAAGGGATCAGCTTAGCTCACCTTATTCCCTGTAACGGCGACTAACAGAGCCATCCTTTTAAACCAAAGTCTGCTGTTTTTACAAACGTGAGAGGAGATGATGAAGACTACGCAGGAGTATCTGAACTGTTTTGACAAGTTAACTCACTTGAAGAGCTTTTCTTCTCATTAGGAGTTTACCTGCGTTACAATGCTAGGAGTTAATGAACACAAAGTAGCCTCCCTTTCCCTAAAAACGGGGATGGAAAAAGCCAAGAATCCTTTTGAAAACAGGTCCTGAGGACGACCATCGCGTGCGCAGACACACGCACGCACCCCCGCACGCATCCGGGCCTGACCAGCCACAGAGGGCAAATACCTGTGTTGGCATTGTCCAAATCCTCTTTGCTGAACACCAGATTGTGCCCTTGAACGGCTCCAGTGTGAAACTGAAGGCGGAAAACCACGTCACGAGTAGCTGACCGGTACTTTTTGTGGTAACACTTCAGCTAGAGAGAGAGAGAGAGAGAGAGAGAAATACGTCAGGAAGTAATTTCTCCCAAACCTGAACAAAGGTGTGTGTACGCACGAGTTGCTCAGTAAAGCAGCCACGGCGTAACTCACTGCAGATGCCTCCGATGTTGTAACAACAAGGGAACGTGTTACTCAACCCTTTCAAATCATACAGGCCCAAGGCAAGGCTGTTGCGGATGTGTAAAAATAATAATTACTGTTTTCATCACTATCAGTCACCAACCAACAGATTATGATTCATCAGATTAACATTCATCAGTACGATGCTGGAATGCTGACTTGTACCCCTACTTCTCATGGTACCAAATAAACGTACAACTGAATTACAGCACAGCCATTCCAAAATAACTGAAGAATATGCAGCATACCCATTCCAAAATAACTCAAGAATAAGCAGAGCTCTTCGAAGCAAGCCTGCGAGCTGGTTACATCTCTTACAGGACTTTTTAAAAACCTACTCTAGTGATGATAGGATCTTGTTTTATGTTACTGTGGGAAGTTGGTAGTAGTTTGGACACCTTGGGTAGAACACAGAACTCTGTAAAAATAGTATCTAGTATGAATTTCAGCAGCTAAAGGTGAACACAATCCACTTACTCTCTCACACCACCATCCCTCAGACCTAGGGATATCTGACCTACTAATTCTCCGAGCCAAGCGTAATACAAAGCCACTCAGCATTCGTACAGGATCACATAAAAATTGTGATAACTTTAGTTGCAGGACTGAGAATTTTATGATGATATCCTGATGGTATCAGGATTTTGTGATAAAGCAGATGTTACTGAAATGCATTAGAAAGACAACAAAAATCACCTTTTTTAAGGCAGATGGAGAAAAGTGTTCTAGGCAGAAAATACTGAATAACTGAAGAGCAAACAGTTATTCAAACTGAAGGAATACAAGAAAGATGTAGAGGTTTAAGAAGGACGTTTCTGAAAGTTGGGATTAAAACATAGTTATGAAATTCTTCTCGCTACAAGACTTGAAAAACCTAACATAAGCTGTTGCTCTCTACCCTTCATTATAGTAACCCCATGATGCCTTAAATTCCAGAAGTTCATCAGCCCTGACCATATAGATGGCATACAAGACAACTTCTGAAGTATTTCAGTCCATATACCAGAGATGGGGCTTTTTTTCAGGTATTCTCTATGCAAACCACATATTCCCAACCTTTATAAAGGCTGGGAGATTCTCTACGCAAGTAAACATTATTTTATCTGAAAGTGAGGGTTTGGAGTTTTTTGCTGCTTTGTTTTCTAAAAAAGAATCGCCTGCATCATAGTGGTAACACCAGGTAAAACAGTATTTGCTTCTTATTTTAAAGAGTGCTTTACACCCACCAAAGTTAACCTAGTGTACAAACTCCTACCTATTGAAGGGACTTATTTCGTTTTAGTCCAACACAACTACCAGCATCACTTCACTAGAACCGTGGTCATAAGTCAGTCCCTTAAATTTCCCAAAATATAAGGCAGGAGAAAGAGGCAGACTGCTTGACTGGAGAACAAATAAACGTTCGTTCTCCACTACGCTCAGCCAACTCTCCGTGTAGGCAAAACATCATCATAAAGAGTGAAACCTGCAAGTTTGCCCTGAAGTGAAAAACAGACAGAAAGGGGATGAAGAGAGCCCCTGATGAGACACACTAGAACTGGCCTGCTCCAAAACGTACAAGCGTCCTGGAAGTAGAATCATAGAATCACAGAATGGTTTGGGTTGGAAGGGACCTCAAAGATCATCCAGTTCCAACCCCCCTGACATGGACAGGGAAATCCTCCACTACACCAGGTTGCCCAAAGCCTCATCCAACCTGGCCTTGAACACTGCCAGGGATGGGGCATCCACAACTTCTCTGGGCAACCTGTTCCAGTACCTCACCACCCTCAATGTAAAGAATTTCTTTCTTATATCTAACCTAAATCTCCCCTCTTTCAGTTTAAATCCATTGCCCCTTGTCCTGTCACTACACACCCTTGTAAAAAGTCCCTCTCCAGCTTTCCTGTAGGCCCCCTTTAGGTATTGGAATGCTGCTATAAGATCACCCCAGAGCCTCCTCTTCTCCAGGCTGAACAGCCCCAACTCTCTCAGCCTGTCTTCATAGCAGAGGTGCTCCAGCCCTCGGATTATCTTCGTGGCCCTTCTCTGGACTCGTTCCAGTAGCTCCATGTCCTTCTTGTGTTGGGGACTCCAGAGCTGAACACAGTATTCCAGGTGGGGTCTCACGAGAGCTGAGTAGGGGGGCAGAATCACTTCCCTCGACCTGCTGGCCACAGTAACTGTGATAATTCTATTTAATTATATTATGTGAGCAAAAAGAAGCTTGAAAAGACTTAAAAGCTTCTCTAAGGTTATACACATTCCTCCACAATTCGTTATCTGTTAAAACATTAGCTTCTTAGGCATTTAAACAATCACATTATTTTTACATGTGGATCATTCATGAGAGTTTCTGAAGACGCAGAAGACCAAATACCTGGACAATACATTTTGTCCTCCCACTTGTCAAGAGTTTTGGCTTCGCACCGTTGCTGGATCTACCGTTCTTTGCCTAATAGTGTTTATGAAGACACTGAATCTGGTTCCGTTCACAGAACTACATAGTTCGTCCTTCTTTCTACTTTCTAACTCAAAGTAACAGCCTTGAATAATCTGAATTTAGGATATGCTACATCACTTATACAGAATTGTAACTGTTTATGAAAATTGGGCCTCTCTTACAATCAGTACATCTATACCCAGGACACCACTAGTGCTCAGTACACACGATAACCTTTCAATGGAATCAAAGCTTAACTCAGAATTCAGGCTCCACTACCTTCTGATGCCATGGCCAAGAATTAAAGCAAGCCACTGTAACATGGGAAATACCTGTATGCATTTACAGATGTCAGTACATCTTTTCAGCAGCTGTGGCTGTGCTGTATCACCATATACTATTCACACTGTGTTAACAAATTCTCTAAACCTAAGACAAGCAAGTCTCTTTTTAAAAAAAAAACAAACAAAAAAAACCCAACATGCACTTTTCAGGTGGTTAAATCTTTTCAAGTTGGAGGTGGAGCATCCTATGGATTTTTCTTTTTCCTGAAGCCACTGACAGTTTTGCTTAGACATAGTAAAAAAAATAATAATATTTGGAACTGAAGTGATGTCTTTGTTTAGGAAATACTACCATGCTCAATAAGATGCCAGCTTGCTCAGAAGAATTACCTCCAATAATAGCATGAGACCAATGAAGCTGATCTCTTTTAAAGTAACACAAGCATTACTGAAAAGCTACATGCTCATTTTTCATTTTCAACACACATCTGAGAGATACTGAACTTGTCTCAGGCTGATTTCTTGTCATCTATTCCATTCCCTTAGGCACAAACAGTCTTCCAACGAGTAACAAAGCTTCCTGAATTCAAAACTGTCCCAAACTTCCTGAGTATACCAATTTATAACAGTATATTTAAAAACTCTTATACTAAACTGAATGAGGAGGGGAAGTAGGAAAGGGAGAAAGAGGAATGATAATAAAAAACATTATTTCAAAAGACAAAAAAACCCACCACCTAATAGCAAGAACCCCTCACATTGAGGTCCAACATTTCTCAAAGTAATACTTAAAATAAAAAAACATTCTGAAACCTACTAGAGATAGACCAGGAATACTTTCTGACAATACCTCTCCCATTCACATTCCAGGTGTTTTTCCATCCTCTCAGTTTAACAGATCGGAAGGCACAGCAACTATCTTTCTTTACTTTCTGTGTGCACAACTGTGTACGACGAGCCAGAGAGAAAGCAGAGAGGTTTAAAATGATGGTGCTGCAGTTCAACCATGGTTGCACTTTGCATCCAGGGAATTACACATAATATATTAGCACATATAAATTGCTTTACAAACACTGCATGCCCTCGTAGAATCAGAAAGCTTTTATCTGGTGTCCTACCTTTCCGTGTACCAAAATCATGTAGAATAGTTGGGTGTTTTCTTCCCAGCACAGTTTTACAACTGGGAATGCCCAGAGCAAGTGTTTCGGCTCCTAAAAACCTTCTACTTTGAGTTTTATAGGAATTCTGATTCCTATAAAACTCAAGAATGAAGACTAAATTAACTTAATAACCAATTTGTAGTATGTCTGCAACCATTTGCTCGATTTATCTTCTTACAAGAACGCAAAATAGGTCAGAGACTGTAAAGTAAATGGCACCGTACGAAGACCTTCCTTCCATGCGACTAACTTACCATAACATCTCCCTTCAAAAGCTGGGCAGGGTCTATAGCAATGCAGATTCGGCTTTGATTTTCTGGGCCTATGCTACTTAACAGGAGAGAAAAGAAAAATAAAATTTATGGTTTAAAGAAACAAAACAAAAAAAAAAAGAAAAAAAGAAAAAAAAGGCTGTAATTCTACAATCACGAGAGTTAAAACCTGGATTCAAACACAAAGGAAAGTGCTTACTACTTACTATATTCCCGATGTATAAACTGGTTGCATAGCCTGGTATAACTTCAGAAAAGGCCGACAAGCTGAAAAGAAGTCAACAGAAAGACTGTTCTGCAATTGTTTTCCTTTATCTGAATATTACAATTAGGAAGCCTCACACACACCCAGACTGAGCAAAGCGGCACGCAAAGGGGCATAGCACTGACTGTTAAAATATCCTTCAAAGCAAAATTGGCTTTGATAGATTAATTTTCCTCCAAAAAAGTATTTGTTTATATTTTATGAAAAAGTGACTTTTTTCCTGATCTTTAGACTAGTTCTGAATTGGGGAGGAGGAGATTTTAAAGGATTCCACTAAGGAAAGGAAGAGGGAACACTTTGCTCCTTATTAAATGTCAATCTGCCTTCCTTCCCCCTTCTTCTGCAGGAAAACAAAATTATTAAGGGAAGAAAAAGAATGACCAAAACAAAAAAAACAAGCAAACTCCAAAACAAAATACAAAACATTTTCAAAACTAAACAAAATATTTGACCTACAGTTCTGTTTCTGAACTAGTAAGTCCCTTAAATTTCTTGATACAACAAACACACATCTTGTATTTTTTTGAAATAGCTATATTAGAAATAAAACCAGGCTAAACAAAGTTGACAATGAAGCACTGCAAGTTCACGCTGCTGATTCAAAAGACAGCCTGGAGAAGAGAAGGCTCCGGGGTGATCTTATTGCAGCCTCCCAGTGCCTAAAGGGGCTACAGGAAAGCTGGAGAGGGGCTTTTTACAAGGACGTGTAGTGGTAGGACAAGGGGCAATGGCTTTAAACTGAAAGAGGGGAGATTTAAATTTGATATAAGAAAGAAATTCTTCACTCAGAGGGCGGTGAGGCACTGGCACAGGTTGTCCAGAGAAGTTGTGGCTGCCCCATCTCTGGAAGTGTTCAAGGCCAGGTTGGATGAGGCTTTGGGCAACCTGGTGTCGTGGAGGGTGTCCCTGCCCACGGCAGGGGGGTTGGAACTAGATGATCTTTGAGGTCCCTTCCAACCCTAACCATTCTATGATGCTATGATTCTAGGTGTTATTTAACTCTCAGATGATAAAAATACAGTTATGCTCCTTTACTGTGCTCTAGCACAGTGTCTTGGTTTAGCATTTTAATTTTAAAGCCACTTATTACAGCAGGCTGCCTTAGAAGCACACCATTTCCAAATGGTCTTTCTACAGAAAATCCAATCTCAAACCAGAAAAGAGATTACATTTATGAATATGTTTATTTCCTAAAGAAGCAGGAAATGACTGCGAAACCTGACCCACTCTTTTGCAGGGACTGGGATCATAACTCTTCAGAGACCAGGCAGACATGAAAAGCAACAACTCTTCATGTAACAAAGGACATTTTATTTCATCTGCTGTAATTTTTAGTATATTTCTCTTCTCCTGGGTCTTTCACTGGGAATATTTGGACCGATATCAAGGGACACCAACTCTACTTTGAGTTCATGTCGGTTTTCTAGGAAGCTCCACAATGAAACAAGACTTTGAGCCTGCACTTGGGACAGGAAAATTTAGGTACTTTACCTCCCCCAGCATCGAAACTCGGGATGCCATGAAGGATAACATAGTGCAGGAAAAGAGGGCTTGCATTCATTTTCATAGATCCGGATAGAAGGCCACTTAGGAACTGCACGTATCTAAAAAAAAAATTATCTGAATTAAACAAAAAAAGCAATGCAACCATATCAGGGAAATACATTCTTCACGCATGAATATTTCTAGGCCACCGGTAGCGAGTAGCATCGTAACATTACACATAACTCCAGAAAAATAATCTTCACAAAATAGCTTGAAAAGACACTTCAATTTACCACTTCATCAAACCCACGGCTGTTACATTGCTATCATTGATGCCTTCGTTTCAGTTCTTCACACCACTACTCCACGTAAGAAGGGAACTAGCAGAGACAGTGAGGTCAGTCATTTTGGTCCGTCTCTAGTTGCAAGTGAAGCTCTCAGTTGGCTTTCACGGTAGCATGACACGGGCCCTCCCCATCTACAGTGAAGTGCACTTCATTGAAACAAGAGCAAGAAGTACCCTTGTGAGCAATCTTACCATTAAGGCCAACGCAGGCAAATAACATCATCACCAGAAGTGATCTCATTCAGCACCAAACAGAGGAAAACTGCCACAGCAACGTAAAAATCGTTGTATTTCTGCTATTTAACACTTGGTTTGGTCACAAGCTCATGAGCACATGAACACCACTGCCATGTGTGTGAAACACATTCCTCGTATTTCCTTAAATAACCTACTTAAATCAGTCTCCTTTCATTTTTCTGCTGGCTTGGAGTCTCTTTTTTTCCACCCCCACGACAAGACCTTCATTTAACTTCACTCTCAGGAACACACCAAAGAAAGAAAATCACCTCCTTCTCCCCCTTCATACACAGATCGCCTGAACCATCCCTCACTGCGCTCCCGGCAATGCTATCCCTAAGGATATCCTCCAATAGCCCGGAATGAGGGCTGTGCTGCTTTAAAACAGGTTTCATTAATAGACAGCAGCAAAGCTCACTTTATTTCGAAATGTTATAAAAAAAGACAGCTTTGCTTTTTGGTTTCCTCCTTCAGCCTTTCCAAAAACATTTGGTACATCAGAATCACAAATTGACAAACTGCCACACTGACCTGACAAAAAGCAGTGTGGCAAAACATTTTGTCAGTGACCTCTTAGTCTGAACGTTTTCCCTCTACCTCTACCTGCTTTTAATTATTCCAAAAGTTGGAATTTTTGGACACCTTTCTCAAGGCAGCGCATTTAAGAGGCTTATTTTTGAGAAGTGTGTGCCAAGATTTATCCGGAAGGTATACGAGAAATTTTTAAATATGAAGGGTATGTATCTGCACTTCTTATCCAGGTAAACATTCAAAACTACTTATCTGAGAATAAATATCCCTTTTATTTATCGTCAGAATGGACTCAAAACAGGACACCTGGTCTGTAGCTGCTTCTTGCCACTGTTATGGCATCTGCCTGGCAGCGGGGAAAAGCCAAGTGATATTTTCAGGATCACTTAATGGCTACGATTTATTTCCTTCTGGACAAGACTTGGTGGAGAAAAAGTTTCAAAATACAAATAACGGGTGCGGTTTTGAATTTTATCATTTTGATATTCACCTAAATTATACCTGTTTATACATCAACCGGATTTTAACAAGGGCATTGCTAATTAATTATCCAGGAATGGTTTCAGAGAAAAAGCACGTTAAAAAGGCGATTCGGGCCACCAGCTGATCAAAACGGGATCAAAAAAGGGTTATAAAATTACCGACACATATTACAGAGTTGGTTTTCCTCTCCCTGCAATAGACCAGCAGCCACTGCTGGCCCAGGCCACGGCAGGACAGGCTCAGGAGAAGGTGCTGATAAAGAGTCTGGAGAACCCACTCTGTCCTCCCAGGCAGTGACGCTCCCAAGTTCCCGTGTTTGCGTGTGTCTGGAAGACGGTACGGACAGCTTGAATGTAGCACTTCTGCTTAAAGACGCTGATTCCATCACGTCAGGAGGTGAACTGAGTCTCTCTGAAACTTCCACCTCCTGCCCACCAGAAGAATCACAGAATGTCAGGGATTGGAAGGGACCTCAAAGGATCATCTAGTCCAATCCCCCTGCCAGAGCAGGACCACCTACATCAGATCACACAAGAACGCGTCCAGGCGGGTTTGGAACATCTCCAGAGAAGGAGACTCCACAACCTCTCTGGGCAGCCTGTTCCAGTGTTCTGTTCCCCTTACTGGGAAGAAGTTCTTCCTCATGTTTAAGCGGAACCTCCTGTGTTCCAGCTTATATCCATTTCCCCTTGTCCTATCATTGGATGCCACTGAGAAGAGCCTGGCTCCATCCTCATGACAGTCACCCTTTCCATATTTGTAAACATGAATGAGGCCCCCCCTCAGTCTCCTCTTCTCCAAGCTAAAGAGACCCAGCTCCCTCAGCCTTTCCTCACAAGGGAGATGCTCCACTCCCTTCATCATCTTTGTGGCCCTGCACTGGACTCTCTCCTGCAGTTCCTTGTCCTTCTTGAACTGAGGGGCCCAGAACTGGACACAATATTCCAGATGCGGCCTCACCAGGGCAGAGTAGAGGGGGAGGAGAACCTCTCTCGACCTACTCACCACAGCCCTTCTAATACACCCCAGGATGCCATTGGCCTTCTTGGCCACAAGGGCACATTGTGAAGAATTAAGCATGTGCTTCCTCGAGGAGGGCAGGAAAGCTGGATACCACCATTTACACCTGTTTCACCTCCAGCTTCAGGGCTCACACACGGATCGCCTAAGTCGGGAGCAGCTCCAGCGTCCTGTCAATGCAGCTGCAAAGCTGCCCTGACGCACAGCTCCCAGGGCTGCGGTGAGGGTCCCTGACTCTCACGGAAACGTGCCTGCAGAAGGCTGCTTCATGGGAAGATTAAGAAAAATCAATGCGTTACTGGTTTTCAAGCGAAAGAGAGCTGTGCGGGTCACCAAATGGGTTTAAGAAGTAACGGAAAAGTTTTTCCTATTTAGAGATTAGCAGAAGCAAATGCCTTACACTTGTTACTACTTATTTTTCCAATTTAATTCCTAGTAAAGTCTTATCCTTTCAATGACTTCTAAAAAACCTACTGTGTACACACTGATTAGGACCGAAACCAAACAGTAATTACTAAATGACACCCAGATCTTTTATGTTTCTAAAAGAAGATTCACCTATATCACAATTACTCCTCTGATGGATATCAATCTCTTTTGGCACTGAATCCCTCATTATCTCTCGTCAAAATGAGCTAAACAGCGAACCCCAGAACCATTCACTTTCCAAACGACGTCCTTTGAGCCCTAATTCAGCCTTGTTCACACGGACAGACCGAGAAGGCGAGACACACAGACAGACAGAATGAATAATGCACGCTTGGACAATCATTTACTGGCACGGACATGGGGCAGATGCATCATCTGCAGATCCTCCAAACAAATGATAATAAGATCTTTATTGCACACTAATCAACATGCATTCCATACACATCATTTATGCCAGGGAAAAATTAGTCTATTAGTATCTCGGAGCAATCAAGAAATAGATTGTGACATCTCTTTTCGTTAACAAACAATGCAGTTATAACGTGCAGATAACAACGCGGTACAAAAGGTCTTATCTATCTCGGGCTACGTGCAGGAACTGAAGGAGAGATCTCATCAATCAAGGAAGATTAATATAAGATAAAGTGCTAAGAGTTCAGGAATCACCAGAGGATCTTGTGGAAATAGCCTTCACATAGCAGGGGAGGGAGTACGGGATGGGGGCAGAAGACAAGGATGACATTTCTTATTGGTATGAATTAGAAACAAATTAAATACCTTCTTTGGGATGGCTGCATTAAAGCTGAAACTTTATCATCAAAGAATTTCTTCATAGCAAATCTGTCTAGAGCCTGGTCAGCACTGTCAAAACAGAGACACAGATATTACGTTATTCCAGTTCAGGGTTATCTTGGAAATTTAGCAGGTTACTGCTTGAAATACGCCAAAACATTTGGAAGGGAAAAAAAGGAATGGAGGGAAAAAGAAAAGAAAGAAGAACCTAACTAGCAACTCTGGCACTTATAGACAAGAATGTTTTTTTCCACTGACACCTTCTCATTCCACACCTTAAGGCAGTTTCTTTCCCGAGGCAAAGCACCTACTCCCTTATTCAATTAACTGGATTGCATATTTCCAACGTGAATACATTAAAGTCATAACGCAACACACTTTAGCATGGCCAAGCAGCTCAGGCTGCAAAAGAAGAACACTTCCCATTGTTTCCTGAGAGTGCCACTGGGGAGTTCTCTCTGCGAAATACAAATTAATTCTATGTTTAAAAAAGAAGCAACAACGATATGGAGATAAAAACCACTCCTAGCTCTGAGAGAGGTACAGTACACGAGGCGCAAAGGATGCCAGGCCAGAGGATCATCTAAGCAGACAATAATTCATTCTTTTTCCTACGCCCAGAGCAACCGAGGGCAAGAATGTTTAAAATAAAATAGGTGTCAATCTTTGAAAAATAAAAGTTTTGCATCAGACGACCACAAACTCTTGAAATGGACAATTAAGGAGCAACACGTTCAGAAAAACACACTTTTGTTCTCTATCCAAATTGGCTCTGATGTGGGTCTTTTGCACCTGTGTGGAGGAAGGCAAGAGGGTATGGAAAAAAGAAACAGAAGTGCCAAAAATAAGTAAGAATGCTGTTAATCACATATGCCAAGTAACATGCTATGCTGATTCTGTTGTATCTGTATCAGATAAAAGCAATGTGTCTCTTAACAGATGTAACTGACGGCGTTAATTAACATGAAAAAAACTCCAGAAGTTTCAAAACAATTAGATTCCGGAATCTCAAATTTTAAATTCCACGTCTAGTTCAACCTATGCAAGTTCTGAGGAAAAAAACTGCAAAGTATACATATGTATATTGGGCTAAAAATGGATTTTATACCTTTTCCAACAAATAATCAGAAGTTACCAATTGTCTTGATGGGGTGCTGGATCAGGTTGTGAAGTCGTGCCTTTACTCATGGATGTTAAAGATTACACAGTGTGTGCTTAGAATATTTCTTGTCCCAAAAAACTCTCCTCTTGACCCAACCAATCACACCTCTTCATCCACACTATCACCCAGAATTTACGTAACCCACTTGTAACTGGACAAAGACTGCCAGTCCTCTAGTTGGTCAACTCTGTTTTAACAACTATTCCAAAGAGCTCTGTTTGCCCTCGTTGAATCTGACGGCACATTAGTCCTTCCTAAATGAGAAAATCAGATATTTGTAAGATATAACGCAAAGGGGTTTGCATCACAAGGCTTTTTCACTAAGCCTAGATTTTTCCGGCCTGTGCATGCGGGCAATTAGGAACTTTATTTAGTGTGAACATCCTCAAAGTCTTCTGACACAGCAGCTGGCACCCTCCACGGCAGCACCTGCTTTTGGGAGGCTGCCATGTTCCATTTTGGAGAGTCTTGAAAACGCCAGGGATACACAAATCCTGGCTGGGAGAACTCCCCAACCTCATTCTCACACAGAAAAGTTAAGTTTTGGGTAGGAGCTGACAGATACCCCAAAATTCAAAGGAGGGCTTCCAAACTCTCCCCTCCCCTGCAACCCCACTGGAGGAATCCTAAATTTGTTTGGGGTAACAGAGGTCACCTTTCATCGCTGGGCTTTACAGCCCATCCAGGTGCTGTTCCGTCATGGCACTACTACCACGTCTTTATAGCCCGGTACCACCTTTAAGGATGACACAATATGGCACCACTGAGATCACAATATAGTACTGTACTAGCCTCACTTGACAGATTTTTGTCACAGTAATTCTCAACAAAATATTGTTAAGACTGTGGCAATCACTGTCCCACTTCCCACTTGAAGAGATATATATTTATTTTTTCAGCACATACTGGTGTGTGTAATGCACCTGATTTATGAGTCTACAATTACCAGTCAATCAGGCTTCCCAGCGGGAACACAGATTTATTTTCTGAGATGCTGCTTTTACTGAAATCCATGAGTAATTTGTCATCAGCCTCTAGTGATTCAGGACTTCATCCAGTACAGTATTAGATCAAATCTGTTATTGTCAGACTGGTGTGAACTCGGAATCAAACCTGATTTAACCATGGCCTTTACACTGCATTTTTGTTTTAATACGTTCATATATGTGAATATAAAAAGAGACGAAGGGAAAACAATTTGATTAAAAAGCAAACAAAAAACCCCAACCAAAACACATTTCATCCTTTTGAGACTATTTATCAAATTTAATCTTTGCTGACATAAATTGTCAATTATCATTTCATAATTTGAGCACTCTAAAAGAAACAATTAAACCCAAGCAATCAGATACCTATTGTTTGAACTAACCGCAAGATAAAATCTCGATTACTTCTCAAACTGCATTCTGCACTTTGATCCATGTCTAAGAATTCCCTATTCAAATATTGATTCCGGATTCTAATAATTGTTTTCCTTATGTACTTTAGGAATAGTTTCTCATCCATTCAAAAGAGGTAACTTGATGGATAGGGCAAATAGAGGGGTTTAATAGAATAAAGATGGCATCGTTACATAAAAATGGGTTCCTGCATATTTCTTCACTCATCTCAAAAGACCTTTTTAGAGAATTTTCCCACAGAATCATTGAATATCTCAGATTAGAAGAGACCTTAGGGTGTCACTTAGTCCAACCTCCTGCTGAAAGCAGGAGCACGAGCAAACTCTGCCACGGAAGCACGCTGTTTCAAGGCATGCTCCGAGACTCTTTGAGAAGAAAACCCAACAAAAAAAAAGTTAACCACGAAACAGTAAGCTGACAAACAGCACTACAATTAAAACGCATCTTTTTCTGATGTTTCCTGAATTGTGAAAAACACATCATATGTATTATTCACAACTTACCTTGCAGAAACATTGGTGAAGTGCATGTAAGATGATATGACTACGCCTATCCTTCCTTTTCCTCCCTGTGTACGGAAAAAGGAATGAGACCTTATTTAATGTACTACGTTATTGAGCATTATTTTATTTAAGATCCATACTAAACAAAATTTTAAGACAGGAGATTGAGAGTCCTTTCAATCGTGCATCTCTTATGTTGCTGGAAAGATGTATCAACTATTCTAATTTTATATTACTTTTTCCAGAGATCACTCAAGACAAGCCTAGACAACAGCGCAACTCCTGGCATGAAATGCTATGAAGTACCTATTTCAGAAAGTGTACGAGTTTCCCACAGGTTGGGCCGTTTTTACCTCCACAGCACCCAAGATTACTACTTATTTTTCTATGGATAATTTAAAAAATGTTCCAAAATCTTACTAAATAATTTACATGACATAATTTCAGTACAAGCGGTAATTCTCACAGACTCCAAAACAATTTCAGTCTCTAAGCAGATACAACAAATAGCTGTATCAATCTTCATGGTTTTTAAAGTCATTACCAAAAGGCATTAATCAACAATATGCATTACCAATTTGTATATAAAATATCTAGGAATACTTTGCCCAGTTTTCTTTTGTCCCACGTACGGGCTGTCCCCCTGGCTGCGATCCCACAACCAGTAAGAATTCACTAGTGTACCTATCACACAACCATGGCATTCTGGCCGCAAGCAATTCAGGACTGGGGACTACATAACCTGACTGGAGGAGAAGTTTTGGTCCCATTATCACCCTCATTCTGTTCAGAGTAACATCTGCCAGTGATAGAGAGACAGGTTTGCCTCAAGTGATCCACTGATAGGACAAGGGGAAATGGGTTTAAGTTGAAGGAGAACAGATTTAGATTAGATTTTAGGAAGAAATTCTTCAGTACGAGGGTGGTAAGACTTTGGAATAAATTGCCCAGAGAAGTTGTGGATGCCCCCTCCCTGGGGGTGTTCAAGGCCAGGCTGGACGGAGCCTTGAGTAGCCTGGTCTACTTGAGAGGCATCCCTGCCCATGACAGGGAGGTTGGATTAGATGATCTCTAAGGTCCCTTCCAGCCTGTGTCCTTCTATGATTCTATGAAGTGTCACCAGTGCAGCTACCAGCTCAATTCTGAATTCATTTTATCTGTGTTTAATTAAGGCATCTCTTTACTTCTCTTCATTGTGAGCAAGCAAGGAGAAGAAAAAACAGATAAAAACCGACAGGCGAAGTGTATACACTAAGCTCACTTACTCTGCAATGGATCACCACCACGTGCTGAGGATCACTGTTGAGCCATGACTCCATAGTCTTGCAGATGGTGCACACTTTATCCAGAGGTGGAGCATGGAGATCGGGCCACCCCACATCCATAATCTGCAATTAAACAAGTGACATTCACAAGACACACGTTGACTCTAATATTACATTTTAAAATGTGGCTTCAAATAATTGTGATGGTGAGGAGTCTCCCATTTTTTTCCAACCCAGATAATCATGTCATTCAAATACCATGATCTAACTAAAATATGCTTACAGGTCTCTTAAGTGGAATAAGAGGATTTGTTTGGGTTTTTTGTAAGATACTGGTACTCTTCTGAAATCAAACAAAATCTCCCCCCCAAAACCCACCAACCACTCACAAGCAACAATATTTCTGAAGATCCTGATTTCTTAAAACATTTTCAACTAGAAATTCAGGTATTTTATAACTGCAAAATACTTAGAAGGTCAAAATTAGAACAAAGGATGTTAACTGGCCTGGTCCAGTATTTTGTGATTGTTTTTATTTAGTTTGCAATTTATTTCCTTCACGCACAACAGATCTGACATCTCAAAATTTTGTTCGTATTTTCTATCCAACTTTAGTCACTATATAATACTGTTTACTCAACCTCTGATTATTATGCACATAGTTAACCCTAACAAAACCAGTAACCATGGACAACTTGAACACTTTATTGATCACAAAGGATTTAACAGGTCAAAATTAAGAGTTCTTTTAATATTTTCCTCAGATAGCATATTATGCCAGTAAATATACTGCTATAAATATACATCTGTGCTACCCTGGCCTTATAATAGGTACTGAAGAGTATCTGCATAGCGTTTTTTATAACAAATACAACAAAAGGTGAGGAGGAACACCTCCTCACAACAAGACTTCAATAGCTCCCTTCCTTACGTCTGCACGTGCAGAGGAGCCACTGTGACAAGACAGCACAAAAGGGAAGTCTATATCTCAACCATGTTCACTAGCTTCAGCTCTCGGACTGTACGTTGCAGTATACAACCCCTTGTATGCTGTGACTGCACAAAGAAAGCAGACTTGGAGTAAAATTTGTATCACTCAATAGGAATTTTTCAGTAGTCACAACAGGCTTCAGGTCCTGTGTTCAAAGTCCAAGACGACAACAGGAACGGCTACGTAAAGCACAGACCCAACAGACACAGAACAGAACCTGAAGGGAAATGTAAAGGGATGCACGTGGGGGTTTTTTTTTATCATCTTCCAAAAGTTATTCTCTTACTCTGTGTATCAAGGCTTGCAGAGCTTCAGGGCTTATCAGGCCAGTTAAGTTGTATTTAACACTGGAAAGAGAGGTACGTTATGGAAGACAATTAATACCTTTGGGTTAAGCTTGGCAAGGTCATATCTCTTTTCAGAGAGGTTTAACACCTGTTCAGAAAGAAAGAAAAAAAATATCAACCATCAAGACTTCATAATTTCTGTAGTAAATAGTTGTATTTGAAACACATGATAATTACAAGAGACTACAGTGGCAAGGCTTCAAGTTTGCCTGCTCTTCTACCAAACTAATTTAACATTTGAAGTCAGGCAGCACTAACAAAGGTATTTTAGGTATACGGTTATTATATGATCACACTAAAGATGAAACTAAATGCGCGTTTTGAAAAAGGACAATTAAAATTCTGCTCCATTTTATTTATTTCACAGGGCTTTATTTTAGTCAGAGGTATACTGGAAGACCTGGGCACCATGCGAAACAACTGCACGGCATAAATTAGCAAAGAAAAGTCTGGGAGGGTAGTACGGTCCTAAATATTTGAATTCGAGCACCTGGCAGGAAAATATCAATCTGTCAAAACTTCACAGGGAAGATATGGCATTGCTATTTAACTACAGCTTAGCCTGTGAGTTCTTCCAATTCTTCTGTAAACTCGTGAGACAGTAAGTCATCACACACTTAGTTCTTAATAAGGAACTTAATAAAGAGATAGGTTGCTAAATGAATCATGAAGAAGAACAAAAATAATGGAGTGTATACAAGTATATCTGACCCTTTTACTAGGAAGCACTTTAAATTGGTATCAATCTGTAACAAAAAGATGAAATATCAATACTTAACACCTGAAAATGACACTACCAAGGCTAAAGTGTCCCATCCCATTTGGCATTAACCAAAGTTGTAAGCTGAATGTGCAACCCTATCATGGACACAGTGGAAGCAGTAAGACATTACACCACCTTCAGGAAAAAGTACATTTTTTGAACAAGAAATTCAGCCAGAGAAAAGAAGAAAACCCCAAATCAACAAGGTACCCAAGAAAATAGCTTCTATTTTAAGCTGCATAAGGTTCTGGAATTACACATGATATTGGCCATGAAGGGTATACACCACTTTCATTGACCTCAAACCCTAAAACAAAGTATAAAACATCTTCATATGAGGAACATGGTCTTTATTCTAATATTGTGTTTGCATTGTAAACAGATCACTGCAAAAGAGCTAAACAACAATCAATAATTCCTATGTGTGCTGTCCATACTATTTTGGACCAGGAAGATGTATCAATATTTCCAATTAAGAGCACGGTTATCCTTCGAGATATACCAACTGCAATTTAACAGGAATGAAACCAGAAGTGTCTTATGCAAATGACTCAAAACAATGTCTGTAATTTTCTATCAGTCTTAATATTTGCAAAACAATTCCGGGGAGAGTTGTATTTCTCACTATAGAACTCTTAAAATTAGTGTTAAAGTTATGTTAAGAGATTGTCTAAAATTTTCCACAGGGAAAAAAAAAAGTGCTACCCGTTGAGAATTTTTTTAATTCATCTTTCTTGTTGTATTTAGATGTAAGATCAGTTTTAAATTCCTGTGTGTCAAGAATTTCACGACAGGTATTTGTCACTGGAACAGATGCCAAACTCAAAGATGCTGCTATAGCCAAGTCTGTGAAGCTACAGAGTAGAGATCATGCCGAGATACTCCAGGAGTCCCGTCAGGGCAGAAGAGAGACCAGAAGGTGCAGGAACCAACATTTCACGTACAACAAAACAAGAGGTCACAGAAGCCTTTGAAGAGAAGCAGATGCTACAAGCAGATGTCAGTGGAAGATTAACTGCCTTTTCAGCCCCTTTTTGGCACATCCTAGGTCTACTTACTTATATTTTAGTACAAGAAAGAGAAGCATTAGCCTTTAATTCTATGAAACTTAAATGGTTTCACCCTAATTTTAGGTCCTCATCTAAAGAAGAAAAATGAAGTAAGATAAAACAAGCGGGGAAAAAGAAACCCTTTCTGCTTATACACAGCAGAGAGGAAACATGCTCCTTCCTCTTCCTATATGATTTAATCCTGAACTGGGAAGTAACTTTTACTATTAGGATAATATTAATTCTCCCACTCTGCTGAATGCTCAGTTAGAACCATAGAACAAAAATAAGGAAACCTTTTAGCTGGAGAAGAGACCTTTATGAAGGTACTGAAGAGTCTTAGAGTTGATCTGCTCCTTAATCAGATGGCCAGAAATACAAAATCTCATGCCGAAGAACAGAAACAAACAGCATGTGGCTGGCAATTTTGGAAAATGAAAGACGTACTTTGGTCAAACGACACAAAGTACTGAGTGGGGAACCATTCACCAGCCTACAGCCCCTTCCACTGAGGCCAAGAGACTGGGAGGGCAAGTGGGCAAAACCCTTCTACCAGGTGGGACCGCACTTGTTTGCTGATAACAGGGGTAGCCTTGTGTTGAATAAAGAGCAGGGCAGAGAGGAAGGTGGCCACAACGTGGCACAAGCTAAAATTTAGAAACAGTTCCAACTAGTAAAGCAACAGGTAAGCGTTCTCGTGTCATGCACTTACGCAAGACGAAGAAAACGTGCAGCAGCTACATTAGTCCAACCTGTAACAACTACGTACATGCCATGGCTGCGGCGTCACCGCCGAAATCTTTTTGTAAATTGTAACAGTTGGTTTGGGGTTGGTTCAACTTTTGAAAAAGAACTGAGTGTGAACTTAGACAATAGCATTTACTGTCAGATTCCTACTGCCTTTGACATAAATGAGTTACTGTTTATCGGCTGCTCAGGATGCCCCCATGTAGATACCAGGTTGCCCAGAGAAGTTGTGGCTGCCCCATCCCTGGAAGTGTTCAAGGCCAGGCTGGATGAGGCTTTGGGCAACCTGGTGTAGTGAAGGGTGTCCCTGCCCATGGCAGGGGGGTTGGAACTGGATGATCTTTGAGGTCCCTTCCAACCCAAACCAGTCTATGATTCCCTCTCTAACAAGGGAGCTAATGTAGAACAGTTTACTCCTCAAAAAACTTCATTACCTTTAGTCACTGAAATGATATACAATTAACTGGAGCACACTAATACAGCAGCAGCCAGAAATAAACTAACTTGCCCATTTATCGCAGCTTTAAATCAAGAGAACTGCTTTGATGACCGTAAGTCATAAACACTGCAATAAACCTGTTACAGACACTGAAAAAGAACATACTTCTTCACCTATTTTAAACATCAAAACATTCAATTTTAGAAAGTGAATGTAAAATCAGACAAGTATACAGACAAGCTTATAGCAGATTTTTTGTTTTCTTAAAAGCTCGAAATACCTGAACAATTGAGCATTACCCCTCTCCTGCACGTGCAACACATGGCAAACTTTTCAGACCAAATTGTGTGACAAACACATTACTGATGAAGTTGACGGTAACGTAACGGTGAATTTATTTTTGCAAATGGAGTTTTTCAGTTGACATGGCAATTGTAATCTAAACTGTTTTTTTTTCATTTCTGACAGATATTTGCACTGTATGTATGTTGAAAGTACTGGTGTAAAACAGCATTCACTTGGAATCAAATCTTTGAATCTTGCAAGAACATATGCGTTCCTTTGAACCCAGAAACAAATTTTTTAGGGCGTAAAAGGATGCTTCACTCTATCCTTTAAATTTCCTTCCTATGAAAGGTCTGGGTTTTCAAATAAACATTTGTTGCAGAAAGAATCTGTCAATGAAAACACACTGCATGAAAGCAAACATATCAAGGCACTACTGTTACTTGGCCACTTCAAAAACTGTGTTAACAAGCATACTACAGAACATTTTATCTCTCTCATTTCTTTCTTTTCTCTGTCTAATCCAGAGATTCTTAATCCATGACTAATATAAAACAATAACAACTTAAATAGAGGAGGGAACAGCCTCAAGTTGCACCAGGGGAGGTTTAGACTGACTATTAGGAAAAATTTCTTCACCAAAAGGGTTGTCAAGCACTGGAACAGGCTGCCCAGGGAAGTGGTGGAGACACCATCCCTGGAGGTGTTGAAAAGATGTGTAGATGTGGCGCTTGGGGACATGGTTATTGTGGACTTGGTAGTGTTAGGTTAACGGTTGGACTTCATCTTAAGGGTCTTTTCCAATCTAAATGATTCTATTCCATGACTGAAAAAGTCTTTTGCTATTTTTGACATAAAAGCTTGCTTGTTGTAACAGCCGATTTCTAAAAGGCTATCAGCATTTAAAGGCTTTTACAACTCTACATGAATTTTGACATACCACTGGATTCTTTTGGAGTAACATCATCTTGAATTTTTCAACATAATGCGACTTCTCTCTTGCTGACCAAGGCCACGCACATATCAACAAGACAAACTGTTAAAGTACTACACAGATACTACAAAAATTCAGTTTTGAAGTTTTTCCTCTGCTGGAGAAAAGTAAAGTTTCTTCTTGGAACCAAAGCCACCTGTGAAGCTATGTTTTTAGGACATTAAAATAGAGAAAATTTACTGTAAGCTATGGACAGGCTTCCATCTCTCCATAAATGACTCTGGTCTTAGACTGTCAAATCCTCTACTGTTAGAGCAAATGAAATACTCGTGATTTTTTGCTCATGCTCTTCATAAACAACCTGAAACTCAAACAGCTAACAATGCACTCACCCAGCTCTCGGGGTGTATCATTCCCCTTCTCTACCCTCACTATTGACTGTAGTGGCAACAGTTTAACATATTTAAAAATCTAGAGGGAGAACAGTTAGACAAGCAGCGACAAATGCTGATCTGTAATATACGTTCTGCTGGGCTGGCGTGTAGAGCCCCTGACCCAATGCCAGAGCAAAATTGTTCTCGTCAACTTCAGCAGAATTGCTAATTTGCATACCTTCGGGGCGGGGGGGGGGGGGGTGTTAAGGGTTTTTTTGCTGCTATACACGTGCCTCTTGAGCAGACCAAAGGGGTCTTTGAAACATGAGAAACAAAAGATAGTTGAAAAATGAGCTCTCTGGATCTACAACCTGGCTGTGGTTTGTCAGGTTATCTTGCAAATTTGCAAAAACGTACTTGGAGCAGACGGCATCAAACTTTCTTTTGATCCAGTTGGTCAACTTCCAAAGTATTCATTAGAATGTAAGTGAATAAATGGGCCAGTGCAAACTGCATGAGCTTCAACAAGTCAAAATGCAGGGTCCTTCACCTGGGTTAGGCCAATCCTAGGCACAAATACAAACTGGGCACAGAGTGGGTTGAGAGTAGCCCTGAAGAGAAGGATTTGGGGGTGTTATAGGTGAGAAGCTCAACATGAGCCGGCAGTGCGCTCAGGCGGCCCAGGAGGCCAACCACATCCTGGGATGTATCAAGAGAAGCGTGGTCAGCAGGTCAAGAGAGGTGATTCTCCCCCTTTACTCTGCTCTTGTGAGACCCCACCTCGAATACTGTGTCCAGTTCTGGTGTCCCCACAATAAGAGAGACATAGATCTGTTGGAGCGTGTTCAGAGGAGGGCCACAAAGATGATCCAGGGGCTGGAGCACCTCTGCTACGAGGACAGGTTGCAGGAGCTGGGATTGTTCAGCCTTGAAAAGAGAAGACTTTGGGGGGACCTAATAGCTGCCTTCCAATTCCTGAAGGGAACCTACAGGAAGGCTGGGGGGGGACTTTTTACAAGAGCGTCCACTGATAGGACAAGGGGAAATGGGTTTAAGTTGAAGGAGAACAGATTTAGATTAGATCTTAGGAAGAAATTCTTCAGTACAAGGGTGGTAAGACTTTGGAATAAATTGCCCAGAGAAGTTGTGGATGCCCCGTCCCTGGAGGTGTTCAAGGCCAAGTTGGACAGAGCCTTGAGTAGCTTGATCTATTTGAGAGGCATCCCTGCCTATGACAGGGAGGCTGGATTAGATGATCTCTAAGGTCCCTTCCAGCCTATGCCATTCTATGATTCTATGAACAAAACTAAAACAACCCACAGATCCAAACTTTGAAGAGAATCTGACTGCAACCCCACCTAGAGCCAGGGCACCCTAAGCAAGGCTTACCACATACTTGTAATACAAACAGGTGTTTAGTTAACTGGGCTGAAACTACAGGTTTACTTCACAGTTACCAAAACTCTGCTGTCACGTGGGAAAGGCCACTGAGAACTGGGGAATTTGAACCAGTAAAGCTTTACATACACGTCACCTTCAAACTATGACTATCTTGTGCCTTACCAGCTACCAGCGCCCGATGGGAGGGATGCCAAGAGCAAGGAGGTGGCACACTGAGGACATCTGACAACACTAGAGGTATTAAAAGTGCATCTTGGGGACAACAGCTGGTTCATAACGCACCTATGACACCTTGGTTTGTGAGCGAAAGAGAACGTATTCCAACTGTTAGGTGGAACCTCTCCAGAAACTGATTTCAACCTTAAATCAAGTCCATGCTCTTGAAGCCCTGGATTTGATTCTAATCGTTTACACACATTAACTAAAAAGACAGTAGAAGGAAAAAAGTAAATAAAATTTTGGCCTTGTCTTCAAGAAGCCTTCATAGAAGAAGCTGAGACAATACAGGCCATAGGGTTTAGACGCATTAGCCAGAAAACAGCACAGGAGATTAACAGTTTGGGTCATTGCTTTAAAAAAAAAAAAATATTCTGCACTCAGAACTCATTATAGACTTGCTTACTACTTAATTTCCTATTCAAAACTAAACAGCAGGATAAAAATGCATCTAAATCAAGTTAATGAGAAAGAGCTGGACAGAACACCGAAGCAGCAAACCTACTTTTATACGTTGTTTCACAACACGTAGTAGAGACAGCCAAGACATGGCAGTGAGAGACCATGGGATATCCAGCTGAGGACCCCAGTGTAGCTGGCTGCTGGAAAAAAAGAAGGCACTCCACGTCGCAGAGTGCACAATGGAAACGGCCAGTGCCATTATGCTACAGCATTTGACTCCGTGCTATCACAACAGAGACTGCAGTGCCACCAGCAGAAAAGTGCTTTTAAGTATTTGTCTTTGCCTAACAGCTTGAAACACTACTCAAAATCTTGCTTTCGTCTGCAAGGCTGTAAACGTGGACCCAAAGAGGCTTTAGATGAGTGACTTTGTTTTACAAGTGGTCCTCCTGCAGGACAGAAGATGATGTAATCACAAAAGACTGATCCTGCACATACCAAGTAATTATCCCCGTGTTTGGATTTGAGCATTCGGGTTACATCTTGTAGATTGTGGAGGTAAGTTTCCTCAGAACAGCTGGCAGGGAAGGACACGGCGATGATCCGCTCTGTGATGTAAGTGAGGTCGAGTTCATAGCCTTCCTCCATAATGTGATCAAAGTCTGCACTTCTGTGAAGAGATTAGACCCAGCAGTTGAGCAAAGTAGCCAAGAACAAATACAGCACATTAATGAGAAGAAACTGCAACTTGGACTCATATAGTCAAGCATCTGATGATTCCAATATTTTCATTATAATTACAACTTACTGAATGCCTACAAAGCTCAAATTATTCAGTTCAGTACACAAACAAAGTTAGCCAAACATCAGAGTTCTTCACATCGAAATTACAGTGAAAAAATCTCTGCAACCTATAACACAGAAAAGCAGTAAAATGAATACCAACAACTTTGGCAAAGACTAGTGCGACACATTTAGGAGTCAAACAGAAAACATACAGATACTTATGTCTGCACAAATCTCCTTTTCTGTCGAATTCTGCAGACGCTTTACAAATCAGTAGATTCATCAGTGATCTGTAAAACACTGCAGATAGATACCATCTGAAATCTGCTCTGAGTAACACTGAAGCGAATTCAAAACCAGTCACCAAACTGCAACAGACACCAACGTACCGCAATTAATCTCACAGCTTAGTCTACTGCTTCTTCTTTTCCAGGTCGAGGGCATAACCAGGGACCTTACCTTGTCCTTATTAACAGAATAATCAGGAAATGACAGTTGCTAAGTTAAATTAAGCTCTGCGAGTACTCCCGGCTGTTTTCTCAAGCAGGGACTATAAAAGTGGTGCTTGCGTAGCAGGACGTGTCTTGCAGAAGACTGAACTTGCAGAAATCACCGCCACAAACAACGAAACCTAAACCCGTCATAGCAGTGCGTGACACTACTACGGAAAACACGAAAGAAGTACTTGCCGTGATCCTTTGTCACAACTGAAAGAGGAGTTCTTTGAAGCACTGCTGGAATTCTGGAACAGAGAAAGTAGAGTGGTCAATCAGTGCTTTCCTTGCTGCCACTCCTGTCAATGTTCCTGCCTTTTTTCCTCCTGTATTATGTCCATACTGTGGAAAACCATACCAATGATAGGATAATAGAGTATCACAGCCCTATGGTTTGATTGCAAACACTGTGGTTATGGTCAGGTTATGTCCAGTTCCTCATCAGACTCGTACTGGGAACTCCTCTTCCAATTCACTACTGCCAGAGAAGGACTGGTTGTCTCTTGTGCTCTTCTTGGTAACTGCTTTAAGATTAAAAAAAACATTTGACGGCCTTCTCAGAAGATTGAGCCTGAATTTCTATATAAACCTGCAAAACTAAGTTGCTCTCAGTGATTCTCTTATGACAATATTGAAAAAAACACTCAATTTATTCCGGTATCAGAGTCCCAGGAGTTTGAACAGAAGCCTGAGCTGCTATAGTTTTTGCTTTATGAGAATTCAGTGTGTGTCTTCTGGAGTTCCCTTTGTTCAGTAACAGTAACTAAGCATTAAAAAGTATCAAAATGTTCTCCCCTTGGTAATAGATTTTCTCTCACCTTATTTTAGCTGCCTCAAAATTAAGCTCCTGCGTGACAGTGACCCAAACTCCCTGAGCATAATGGAGAGAAACAGAGACATCTCGAGAGGGCAATATCCTTTCCTTCCAGGACAGGTTTTTAGGAAAAAGATAGCTATTACTATACTAATATTAAATAAAACCAAATAAAAATATTTACTTTACATTCAGATGTATCTTTTTATATAGAAAAATCAGAACTTCAATTTAAAATCATGCATCAGTAACTCCGTAAGAGAAAGAGTATTCACTCATCTTCCTGCCCTGAATTTAGACGTACTGCACAGAAAAACAAGTAAATAACTAATAATCAAAATTCAAGACTAAGCTTTTAGCAGTTTTGGCCTGGGTTTATAACCAGAAAGCAATTAGTGGAACATGTCTCTCCCCGCACTTCTGTGGACTCTGCTGGTCACACAGACGTATCCATTGCTCCAAGAGTACTGCCACCGTTTTAAAATTAATTTTATGACTCAACCTCCGCGTAACCCGAATAATCAGTCACTTGGCAGTGTCCGCTGGCAAGAACACACGAGGTAAAGTCATTCCCTACTGCACACTGTTGCAGCACATAACCCAGCAGCCCACAGCACATGTAAGCACAACGCATGATGATCCTGACACCTTCCACAATTCAACAGCTGGTAAAACTTAAACTACCAGCGCTGTTCGAAAAGAAATTCTTCAAGTACCTATGAGACAGTTTTAAACTCTGGCTGATCGGTTCCACATCTAAAAATATGAATATATCAGTTTAAAAGGACTCTTCTTCTGAAACAGAATCATAGAATCACAGAATGGTTTGGGTTGGAAGGGACCTCAAAGACCATCCAGTTCCAACCCCCCTGCCATGGGCAGGGACACCCTCCACTACATCAGGTTGCCCAAAGCCTCATCCAACCCGGCCTTGAACACTTCCAGGGATGGGGCAGCCACAGCTTCTCTGGGCAACCTGTGCCAGTGCCTCACCACCCTCTGAGCAAAAAATTTCTTCCTTAGATCTCATCGAAATCTCCCCTCTTTCAGTTTAAAGCCATTGCCCCTTGTTCTGTCACTACACACCCTTGTAAAAAGTCCCCCTCCAGCTTTCCTGTAGCCCCCTTTAGGTACTGGAAGGCTGCAATAAGATGACCCCGGAGCCTTCTCTTCTCCAGGCTGAACAGCCCCAACTCTCTCAGCCTGTCTCCATAGCAGAGGTCCTCCAGCCCTTGGATCATCTTCACGGCCCTCCTCTGGACCTGCTCCAGCAGCTCCATGTCCTTCTTGTGTTGGGGACCCCAGAGCTGAATGCAGTATTCCAGGTGGGGTCTCTCCAGAGCAGAGCAGAGAGGCAGAATCCCCTCCCTCAACCTGCTGGCCACGCTGCTTTGGATGCAGCCCAGGATACCATTGGCTTTCAAATCTCATCTGAGTCTCGAATAGCTGCAATGTTCTTCAGCCTGTCGTTATGGGTACGCGTTTAATACAAGTTCTGGACAGCTCCCAGAAGTCAACAGAACCCTACCATCTTCAAAAGACACTTTGGTTCAGACCACGAAACTCCCCATCGCCTATTTACAGTGCACCAAATTACTAAATTTTATTTAACCCTTCGTAAGGCCAAGATCACTTTGTACATTATACGTTGACTACAGTCAATGACTTGTTGGCAACATTGACAGTCAAGGACACACCTCCGTTTTTCCATCTAGATTCTGTCCTCGAGATTACAGTCGCTTCCTCCTCTCTTCCACGGCTTAATTATCTTGTAGCTAGTGACGCATTCTTTTTTCTTCAGTTTTTCTTTTTACCAGCAGTTTCACCAAGCACAGGATTCAACAGCACAGGGCAGACTATTCACGAAGGCAAATCATCTCCATACAAGTAAAAAAAAAAACCACTATTTTCTGCCTTGCTGCACACATTTGGCTAATCTTCCAAGACAGCAAATGCCATCTGGCATCTCCCAGGATAGACAATTACACAGAAAATCTTGCAAAACTAGATAGGATTTTCATCTCCTGTCAACCAAGACCAGTAGAGAAGATCAGTAAAACGTATCTTCTCCACATGAATGAAAAATACTGGCTCAAAATGGGGTGTTTAATCACACTTGGCCAAAAATATAGAGAGTTGTGACTAACTAGGATAGATCCAGTGGAACTAGTGCTTAATTTGTTGCCAGTCGGACAGATCACCCTGAGATTATTCTTCCTTGAGCTTCTCTCAACGATTCTTGTTGCCCTGCTTCCCTGGGACTGCCTGGCAACACAGACAGTATAACCAGTCATTCGAGACGTAGAGTTTTGAAAGAGAAGACACCTCCCGTTCCCCTATTCATTCAGTTTTAAGGAATGTTTATATCCCAAACAAACAGATCCATCCAAACAGCAACACATCAAAGTCATCCCTGTGTAAACAAGCGCAAAGAGCCTTTCAGTTGGACAGATTTGGCTGCGGCTGTTGCATGGAAGCCAGCAGGGGGAAGCAATGCCTTCTGAAAGACAACCAGACGAGCAAATTCATGGCATCCAAGGTACTGCGTCACCGCTCTTTTCCAGGGAAAACTCAAACCATGCAAATCTTTCCTCTGACATCCCTGTGACTGCATGTTTTAACATCTTTGGTTCCCTCCTGTACCCAGCCCTGAGCACACTGCGGAGCTCGCTATCCCAACCTTCTCAAAAACACCGTCCTCAGAGAGACCATCCCGAGTCCAGCACAGCCTCAGATCTAATTCTCCATCGTTTTCCCCAGGTCACAATGGTCACTAGAAGGCAAGTTTCCCAGCACAGCCTGCTGCCAACAGAAGCACAGCAAGAGGGTAGGACAGCAACTAACAACAGGCTTTTGAGGGCAGTCATAGAATAATAGAATGGTTTGGGTTGGAAGGGACCTCAAAGATCATCTAGTTCCAACCCCTCTGCCATGGGCAGAAAAATCCTCCACTACACCAGGTTGCCCAAAGCCTCATCTAACCTGGCCTTGGACACTTCCAGGGATGGGGCAGCCACAACTTCTCTGGGCAACTTGGTCCAGTGCCTCACCACTCTCAATGTAAAAAATTTCTTCCTTGTATCTAATCGAAATCTCCCCTCTTTCAGTTTAAAGCCATTGCCCCTTGTCCTATCACTACATGCCCTTGTAAAAAGTCCCTCTCCAGCTTTCCTGTAGCCCCCTTTAGGCACTGGAAGGCTGCTATAAGATCACCCCGGAGCCTTCTCTTCTCCAGGCTGAACAGCCCCAACTCTCTCAGCCTGTCTTCATAGCAGAGGTGCTCCAGCCCTCGGATCATCTTTGTGGTCCTGCTTATTCACCTCCATCGACACCAAGGAGGGTGAACCTGCTTATGGATTACCTGCTCTGCCTCAACCAGCGCACTTGGGCTGTTCCGGGCTGCATCTCGGACCTTTACAATCTCTCTTCCAGTCTCTCCACGGCTTCAGAGCACCAACATGACACGCGGGTCCAGTACAGGCCGTCTCCCACAGCATGGCACTGAGGTGGCACTGAGACACCTTCTGTGCTATCCAGAAACAGAAGGAATGCGAAATAACCTCTCTGCTAAGCATCCCCTCCCCTGTGATGAAAGGCTGCTTCTCACCGAAAGAAATGGGGACAATCAAGGAGAAAATAATGCTTGTAAAAAAACGAAAATAAAATTAAATCACATCTGTAAAAAAAAAATCATGTGTCTCAGCAAGATGATCATCCTCAACCTTTCCAAGAGCTGAATTTGGGAGCCAGTAGGCTTACACACCTCACGGGCTCAAGTCCTCTGCAGTAGAGCTTCAGAGACCAGAAAGACCATGGAAGGGACAAAGGGTGAAGGGAGGTCAGTTTTGCCCAAGATGAATTAATTTGCCTTTTTTTTTTTGTCAGAACACTGATTTACTACCCTTTATATGACAGCTCTGGAAAAAAAAAAAAAACAACATCCACAACCTAGTACATGAACTGCTCGTTTCCAATACTGAAGTAGAAGTAGACATGTGGGCCACAGGTGGGCTTGGAAATACCAGGGGGGTAAGGACTCCCCCTGTTTGAGGCTAGCATCAAAGGCATGCAAAAGGAAGTCAAACAATCAATTATTCCATAGCCCTTCCCAAGGCCCTGCCCCAGGCATTGAACTGTAATATAATAATAAAATATCTGCTTAAAAGCCATCTCAGCAGAATGTAAGAAACTTGATTAGCTAATCCATCATAGAATTACATGCATTTTACATAGCTTTTAGTGAGCTTACGAAACGTTTTTGCACATGGTTGTTCACCAAACACCTACAAAGCAGAGTATGAATAAAGAGACTCCTCAGCAGGAGACCTGAATCCATTTAAACCCAATTTGTGATGGCATTTTCATCCCTCAAGCCATGGATACGAATTGGAAGAAATTGTCTTACATATTCCAAGGCAGAGGAATCAGAAGAAATTCTCTAACGTATTCCAAACAGTTCTATACACCCCAGGGTACTGTAGAAAAGACAGGACAATGAGCTACACTGATCTTTGGACTGCTCCACCATGGTAATTCCTACTGACACAGTAGTCGCTTTTAGAAGCTACAGTGAAACACATGTTTGGATGTCTTGGATGAGAACCAAAATTTGCATAATCTTTTGGCCTCTGGCTTTAGAATGATTCCTAATGTGGAAAACAAAGATTCATGCCTTGTGAATACAAATGTCTCTATGTTACTGTGTATCTATTCCTGAAATAAATATAAAAAAAATAACAAAAATAAATATATTTTTTGAAGTTGACTCTCTGCAGAAGAGTTTTATCACTATTACTACTGCAAACAGCTATTTGTTTAGCTGTACATTTTATTTTTGTTCTGCATACCATGTTCCATAAAAATAACAATCTGTTCCCCTGCATAGTGTTAACAGCCAGAGTCCAGAGAGATGTGCCCCTTGGAAGCAGCAGCGCCTGCAGAAGTCATAAATCCCAGCTTGCTGTCTCCTTCCAGAAACTACCCTGACTCTTGGCTGCTGCCAGGGCTACGCCCACGATTCTCCCCTGTAACACTTCAGCCAAGCCAGGCCAGGTTTCCCTGAACAACTTAACTGCAGGGCTCTGATCACGCTCATCTTTATGAAGTTTCTGAGGCACTTAGATATGGAGTTCCACCTACCCATCTGCCAGGGCAACAAGGAACGAACCGGGGTTCTGGAGTCCCCAACACAAGAAGGACACGGAGCTGCCGGAGCAGGTCCAGAGGAGGCCACAAAGATGATCTGAGGGCTGGAGCACCTCTGCTATGGAGACAGGCTGAGAGAGTTGGGGCTGTTCAGCCTGGAGAAGAAGAGAAGGCTCCAGGGTGATCTTACTGCAGCCTTCCAGTGCCTGAAGGGGCTACAAGAAAGCTGGAGAGGGGCTTTGGACAAGGGCCTGTAGGGATAAGACATGGGGCAATGGATTTAAACTGAAAGAAGGGAGATTTCGACTGGATATAAGGAAGAAATTATTCACTCGGAGGGTGGTGAGGCACTGGAACAAGTTGCCCAGAGAAGCTGTAGATGCCCCATCCCTGGAAGTGTTCAAGGCCAGGTTGGATGAGGCTTTGGGCAACCTGGTGTAGTGGAGGGTGTCCCTGCCCATGGCAGAGGGGTTGGAACTAGATGATCTTTGAGGTCCCTTCCAACCCAAACCATTCTACGATTCTATGATCTTCCAGCTCACTACAATTCAGAAAAGCAGCCTTGCTCACAGTCTGGGAGCTCCTGGTACAGCTAGGTCTGTATCCATCCTTTTCTCTTCTTCTAAAAAAACTGGAATTCTTAACAGAAAGAAGGCACATAGCAAATTTTTGCTACTATGGGCTATTTAGAAGAGAATGCTGAATGTACGTAGAGTCCATATTCAAGTGAGAACGAGACACGAGTGACATGTTACTTCATGTACAATTTCACAAATACGCACATCCACACGTGGAAAACTGCAATGCAAAAAATGCAAAAAAACGAAGCAAACTTTCAACACAAATTTAGCACCCTGTTAACTAACAAAATCATGCACATGCAATTTTGGGATAGAGGTGACAGAATCACTTCTGCCAGCCTTTAAGTTGAAACAAGAAGCCTCATTTATTTGTTTTTAATACGTTAATATTAAGAATAAAATAAGATTTCAGTCCATAGGGGCGTGAGTGAGCCCACTAAATGTAAAAAAAAAAATGCACTTCTGCCTTCCTGAGTATACAAGTGTTATCCAGGCCTCAGAGCTATCTCAAACATCTGAATTAAGCTAACAAAATGTTGGTTCTGACACTACCTAGGATTCAAGCCAAACTCTCTTTGTTGATGTTTACACAGCTTTTCTATAAAGCAGTAAGGGCTGATGCTAGAAATATTCCATTAGCAGTCCCATTGCTAGGAAAAACCGACAGAGCTTTCCTTTCCTGGGCCAGATGCCACGGATGCAAGAGAGAGGAGGGGAGAAGAAATCCCAGAGCCAAACAAGAGTCAGGCAGGTTAAAGCAGACTCTTCCAGTTTAGTTATCAAACCAGGAGGAGAACAAGCAAGGCATAAATTTAGAAGGAGGAGAAGGGAAGGACACAAGGAACACACCTCCCATGAGCACAATGCAGGTGGGACGTGTGCTGCTGTGACGGGTCACAGAGCCAGAGCTGGAAAAGCCCGGTCCAGGCACTTGGCTGCACCCAGTCCCGCTGGCCTGAGGGAGACAGCACTTCCTTAATGAATCCCCCAACTTGCAGCGTTACACCTCCTCTGTTTTCCAAACAGGGAGAGGTGTTCCTACCACTGTCTCTCAGTTTGGAACTTTCCTTCTGCTTCCCCATGATGCCCTGCCCCTCATCCATGTCATCTTTTGCTCCTGGGGTATACTGGTCCATGGAAAGTAACTACCAAAAATTTCAGGAACATTGCGTGCCGTTAAGGCTGCCTTCAAACGCCTCTGCAGAAGCTACTACGTGTGCAGGAAAAAAATCCTCAAAAATACATGACCTTGGCTTGTGTAATAAGCAACCAGCACAAACAGAAAACCCTCTCGAGTATCCAGGCGTAACACAATGAAGCTAAAAACTCACAGCTAACAACAGAAAATGATCTGCAATTATTTTCCTCCCAATGTATCTCATTATTTTGCTTCACGTTTGTTACTCTAGAGGCAGCTGTCAAAACCAATTATTCACATGCAGATAGCTAAGAAGTTTGCTTTATTCTGATTTTTTTTAAAAAATTTAATTCATTTATTTAGTTAAGGAAGAGAAAAGCGAAGTGAAGGGAGAAACAGTCTTGCCACTAGACATTTTAGCTGGTTTCACCATCAAATACATTCCAGAAAGTCAGAAGTAATTGTAATAGTACTGGGACAGTATGGATAACAGCATGGATCCAATTACAGAGATGACCTCAGCCTACAAAAACATTTCTTGTCACTTCAAGTAAATAAACTACGCTGCTAATACAAACGGAATGTCTCCTGCGAAGGTCTCCTGCCTAATCTGGGCAGCCGAGGACCAGAACTCCTCATGCCCAGAAGCCTGTGGGACCGAACCGTAGGCGGCAGCGACGCAAAACCAACGGCACGCTCACGAGCCCAGCACTGAGACAGATGCTCGATTATTGCAATAGAGAGCTGCTCTTGAACAGAACACTGAATCCGTGACCATCACGTGCATCTCTCAACTCCTTCCCTCTACCTCTTTTTTAGAAGTTAACTTAAACTTCGCGATGGTGAATCAAACGCCAGCATCATCTTATTGCAGCTTTCCCAGTACTTAAGGGGGCCTACAGGAAAGCTGGAGAAGGACTTTTTAACAAGGGTATGTAGAGATAAGACAAGGGGCAATGGCTTTAAAACTGAAAGAAGGGAGATTTAGATTGGATATAAGGAAGAAATTTTTCACTCTGAGGGTGGTGAGGCACTGGAACAGGTTGCCCAGAGAAGTTGTGGCTGCTCCATCCCCGGAAGTGTTCAAGGCCAGTTGGACGAAGCTTGGGCAACCTGGTATAGTGGAGGTTGTCCCTGCCCATGGCAGGGGAGTTGGAACTGGATGGTCTTTGAGTCCCTTCCAATCCCAACCATTCTATGATTCTATCATGGTTGCCTGCTCACAGGGAGTTAACCTTAGGCATCTCCATGACTGATTTAGAAATCAAAAGAAAGATGGCATCTCTGATAAAAGGCAACTGCAAACTTTAAAAAGTCTATTCTTGTCTTACTTATTCCACAGAAATGGTGCTAAAAGTATATTCCTAGCGCTATCAGTGTCCAAACGTGCAATCCTTCCCATTTGCAGAAATTTCTACATCACTTAGAAGGCTGGGTTCTATTGCGTTCCAATAAATGTAGTTAACATTACTTGTAGCAATAGTACTGCAGCAGCATAATGTGTTGGCAAGGGGCATTTAATTTGTTTTATAAATAACATGGCACAGTAACGTGAACAATTAGAGGCTAAAAGATCAATTGCATATTGACCATAAAAGAACTAATATTCTTCCTGCTAAAAAAAACAACAAACTCTTGATGTCTGAACTCCTCGTTACAATCAGTCTATGAAGATTTAATTTCTCTTTACTCCTCCCCTGCTTAATTTAGAAATAGGAACACAGAGTTCATTTCATTGTTTCCGGATAAACTCTGGGGGGAGTGAAAAATACTAATTATCCCAATCAAAGGCTAATTCACACAGCAGAGAAACCAAAGGCATGCTTTGAAAACAACTAGCATGAACACTTTGTGAAGATGTAATAAAATAACTAGCCACAACAGAAATAAATCAGGTCAAGTAAAAGAAAAAGAAAGAAAAAAAATAGAATTACTTACGGTTCTGGTTACATGATTTTTAATGGCATCAGAGTTAGTAGCCTGCAAAAGGAGAAGAGTTACCAAAACTGACTTTAATTTCCAGATAGTTTAAACTATAGTCTAAGAAATTCCTTCCTAATGTATACACACACAAATAAAATAAATCATTCAGAAGGACACATACGTTCTACAGTACTAATAACCAAACTTTTCAAACAGACACAGAAAATAAATTGATTTTATGTTATCACCCTGCAATATTCGGGTCTTGGAAGGCCAGCACTCAGCTCCTGAGGGTGCTTGCTCCAAGTTCCAACATACATGGAGATGTATGTGTTAACCATGTATCTCCTTTTGCATCTTTTCCCAATCTCTCATTTTATGCTTTTGATTATTGAGTATCTTGATTAATGAGGATTGGTAAAGTGAACTGTCTAGGATTTTCTTTAAGCACCGTGTAAAATCTCTGTTCAAGGTTTTAAAATATACTAATTTCTACCTGTGGAGGTTTAAAAGAAATCTTTTAAAGAAATGAGCCAATCCATTACTACAAAAATCTAACACGAATCACCAGAAGGACAATCTTCCATCAGCACGTGCTTTTTTTATTGATGACTACAATCAGCATGAAATCAAGGTAATGTTATGGTGAAGTACAGTGGTAAAATTGGGTTAAAAAAAACCCGAAACTCAAAATGTTTGCTGAAGACCTCAAAAAAATCAAGATTTAGCATTTCACAAGAGAAGATACCCTAGATTCAAGATTCTACTATTCAGAATTATAATGGGAGAACAACAGAAGTATTTCACCTTGAAAAACACTCGAAATGAGAAAACTAAGTAACACAACAGCTAAGTCAGTGCTGTAGGTTAGGTAAGACCGCACCAAACTTCAGTGTTCTCCACTCCAAGTCTGCAAAGAGTCCACGTTCAACTGCATAAAAATAATGTCTCAAAAGACAATTTCAAATTCTGTGCAAAAATCAAGAAAGTTTTGCTCAGAAGACGTTAAAGCTAAATCAAAGCGAGCCACATTGCTGCTGTAGCGACGGCGTTCTCGATACAGCTCACGTCCCGTCTGCACCCTTGCCCTGCAGAACGCAAAATCATCTCCCAGTCGGGAATATCTTGCACGTAAATTTCATACAGGATGGGATCACTGACATATATCATAGAATCATGGAATGGTTATGGTTGGAAAGGACCTCAAAGATCATTTAGTTCCAAACCCCCTGCCATGGGCAGGGACACCCTCCACTACACCAGGTTGCCCAAAGCCTCATCCAGCCTGGCCTTGAACACTTCCAGGGATGGGGCATCTACAACTCCACCACTGAAACATTGACACCTCTGAAACAAAAGACAACAGCCATTAAAACAGTGCTCTGCAACACTTCGCGAGAGTGAGAAGAGCAAACCTCGTGCAAATCCAACTTCATGTACGTTGGTCCCTTTCATGAGGTCCCTTTCAACCCAACCCATTCTATGATTCTAAATACTGTGGGACACTCGTTTGAGGTGTGGAAGATCCAGCTTCAAGCCTCTGACTGGACACAAAGGAAGGGGGTTTTGAAAATATGTCCTAATATCCAAGCTTAAAGATCTTAACCAAGACTATCGGCCACATGAAGATGGAAGAGCTACATCTCAAATTTCTAAAGGTTTTAGTGAAAGCTTGACATTTACATTTCTTCTTGAAACTTCATCATTACTTTCCATATGGACATGAGGTGACCACTCTAGGACACAGCTGTGCCAATTACAAATCCTCCCATCCTTAAATTCTGTAAGAGAAAATGGAAAAGAGAAGGCAAAGAAGCCAGGCTGACATAAGGCCATGGGCCATCCAGGTGAAAAAAAGTAAAGCAAAGTGAAAAATTCCAACTGAAACAGCCAAATTTACTGATCTTACAGACTCTATAACAAAGCTGTGAAAGTCCCTCCCCTCCTTCCCTACTACAGGGACACCAATCCTTTTTGCTTCATGCCCGCTGTTTCCCATTCCCGAGTCCTCTCCCACTCCTCTCTCCCAGGGAGAAGACACACTGCCATACCACAGACCTGCTACCCTCATGTGGCAACATGACTGCCCATTACAACAGCTCAGCACATCTCATTTTGGGAGTGTTTTTTTTCCTAATATTACCTGTAAAAGGAAAAGCAATGCTACTATTCTCCATAGGGGGAAACTGCGGAGCCCACATTAAGAGAATGACTTTCTCAGTGTAAAACCAGAAATCGGAGACCAGAGGAGACAACACGCCTCTCATCTCATTAGCCCCATGGTGCTAAAGCCTCAACATGATCTACCACTATATAAAGTCAGGCAAAACATCAGAATTTAACCCAAGGAATCACATTTGCTTCATGGTTCTGTCTGAAGGAGGTGTCCCCATGGATACCTGTGCTATTACAATGAATACTGGCTCTAAGAAAAGCTGAGTTTTAAATTAACGCTAAAGGATTTGTTTTTTTCCTTTTGAAAGACAGGTGGCAGCCCTCCACAATGCTGTAATACTTAGTACTAAAAACAAATGTGTTGTGTTTTTTTTTAATGTTTGGCTGGCAGACACTTTACAGAGATGGGATTGGTACTTCTCTTTCTTTTTTACACCCATTTCACTGTCAAGAAAGTGTTTCAAAGGCTAACTAAAAGTATGTTTGCAAGGGACAAAGAAGTAGGCAAAGCTGACCCTGGAAGCCACCAAACCTTTCTCCCTCTTGTTGATCCCCTATTTTTCTGCAGATTGTTTTTTGGTTCAAAGAAAGTCTAGTTTGCATTTCATTTCATTTTTGGGATAACACCAGGGACGGAACACAGTGCATTGTAACAAAACTTCATCTTTAAACTTTCAGTAAATCTTGTAATTCTCTAATATTCCTAGAAACAACATGAGCCCTCCCCTCCTGGCAGATATAACGACGGCTTTTGAATTCGGGATACACTGCACAGGATCACTGCATTTCATTAATTTGGGTTTGGCAGAGTGAGGTGTCCATATTCAGGGAGTTGGATTCTCTGTTCCCTTCTACGCCTAAGTTGTTTATTAACGAGGCACTGAGTGCACTTCAAAACAGCATTTTCGAATCTCTACTCAGCAGATCTATGGGGTCCATGGCCTTACTCTGATTAACACTTGGAACATAAAACCAAAAAACCAAACCCCATAGAAATGCATTATATAGAGACCCACATCAACCCCTTCTGGAGATCCACAATCCAAAAAAGTTTGAAAAAAAATCACATCAAGTGTTTCAATTCAGGCAGCAGCTCACAGGTCTTGTCAAGAAGGTGTCTCATCAGCTTCTGCTATCTATGGCACAGGGGGATTGTGGCACTAACAAATTCAGAAAACAAGAGAAGCAGAAATGTTATTGGTTGATGAAGCTGAAAAAAAGGAAAGGAAGAAAAAAAGTGCAGCTCAAAATTTAAGAAAATGAAACTGAAGAGTAAGTATTAGCATTAAAAAAACAAACACACCAAACAAACAACAAACCAACCAAAAAAAAACCACCCCACCAACCAAAAACCATTTTCAAGGCACCTTTGCTTCCTCATCAGTTCGGGAAAGCTGTATGAACCAGAAGTGAAGAAATATAGAATCATAGATATGGTTAGGGTTGGAAGAGGCCTCAAGATCATCCAGTTCCAACCCCCCTGCCATCGGCAGGGACAACCCTCCACTACACCAGGTTGCCCAAAGCTTCATCCAACCTGGCCTTGAACACTTCCAGGGATGGGGCAGCCACAGCTTCTCTGGGCAACCTGTGCCAGTGCCTCACCACCCTCTGAGGGAAAAATTTCTTTCCTTATATCTAATCTAAATCTGCCCTCTTTCAGTTTAAATCCATTACCCCCTGTCCTATCACTACACACCCTCGTAAAAAGTCCCTCTCCAGCTTTCCTGTAGCCCCCTTTAAGTACTGGAAGGCTGCTATAAGATCACCTCCATAAAGGTTCCTCCAAAGCCCACGGATTCCTCCCCATGGATACATGGGCACTACGGTTCTGGATGGTGACAAAGCACGAACTCAAGAGGCAAATCCAAACTTCTGCTGGATATTCCCCCCTGTGCAAACGAAGCAGAGAATGGCAGAGCACCACTGCTCTTCCCTTCCCTTCCCATGATGTGCCCGGGCAGCACTGCTCCAGTGAGATCAAGGAAAGGAGGCAAGAAACATCATAGGGATGAGGAGGTCCGGTAGACTCTACCTGCCCTCTACTTCCACCAAATCCCGCTTGCCGTGCCAGGTAACGCTTGCTTTGTGTGCAACTCACAGCTCCTGCGAGCTAAAGTTTGGGTGTAGCAAACAGGGAAAAAAGTAAGTCCCTGTAAAGAACAAAGCTGGGTGTTTTCCCAGTTTTCCGTAAGATTTCCATGCTACTGCTTGAAAGAAGAAAGAAAAGCTGGAAAGGAATTAGCCAGAGGTCACTGAAATTTATTACAAATTAAACCCACTTGATGCCATTTTCTAGCAAAACTTTTACTGATTTAAGCCAGAAACCAAACTTGCAGCTGGCAGAAACAACCACTGCCCATGCCAGTTCCAAATTCGGCTCCGTCACCGTACCCCCAGGGTATTTGGAGTCACCCCTGATCAACCCAAGTAAGAGTCTTACGTCTTCTAGTACCGAGGCCCCACTTAACTGGAAGTGGAGATGCAATCCTTGCTCTGCATGCTCCAGCCTTCCCAGCAGCACAAGCAGCAATTCGGCCTCAGATTTCTAAAAAAAAAAAAAATCTCTCACAGGTTCACATTAAAAACAGATGGACTGTGCTCCATGTGAACGACAGACTGTCTCACTTTTTTTTCTTTTTTTCCCCTGGGAAGATGCGTTCAAAAAGTAATTGAGTGCAGGAAGGGTAAAAACACATGTCGTACCAACTGATCTCTCTCAGCCAAAGCATCTGGGGAGGGCTGCATTCACTGGGCACCACGGAAAAAAGGAACAGGAAGGGTTTTTTTTTGCTAAAAAGGACTAATATTGTTTCAAAGACTGTTAAAGTGAGTGAATTTTCTTAAGGTTTTCTGTTCTCTTCCTCTCTTTCACCATATATATACACCTGGGTTTTCATTTTTATTTTCCTTTACGTCAGAATATTTTTCCACAAAAATTCACTTCTTGTTTCTTTTGAGAAAAAGCAAGCGCTGGGTTGGATACATGAAGGTACGTGTTAACTATCACAGATTTCAAGTAAAAACGAGCAAGTGACTCCACTACTTGCTTCCTCATCAATTTTTGCAAGGTACTCTCCCACTCCTTTGAAAAAACAAAACAAAACAAAAGAAAAACAGATACACACAAAAAAAAAAACCCAACTAGACAAAAAAAACCTTTTCTCCCACAATTAGTTTTATTCTGTTCTCCTTCTGAGACGGGCCAGAGCACAGCCTGCTCAGAAATCAGGTTTTGGATTGTCAGGAGGGACCTGAACGTGAAAGCCTTTGTTTTTCCTCTTCCTGAGCAGAAAAGGGATCTGCACGCTTGAGGAAAACAGAGTTAAGCAAAAGAAGAAAAAGCAGAATCACTGCCAGCGCTCCCTAATTTCTATTAAAATGATTAAACTTCCACCCAACAGTTAGCAGAACAGCTACACCGAGTTCAGTCCCAAGTGGTGTTACAACAGAACGTGAGTAGCCAGGTGAGCATCCGCGTCATCTTTCCACAGATCACTGCTTACTCGTGCCTTAAAACTGACAGGTCACACAGTGATAAGGAGCATTGGACCAATGGAGCAATTTTAAGTGAAGAATCCGCGTACGCTGAGAGGTTCAGGCCCTCACGACACGTTACATTACTGCAGGACATTTGGTGGGACACATCAGGGGCCTCTGAGGAATTAAGAATTCATTTCCTTAATTCTTTTCAAAGATACGCTATCATGAAGGATGTTTAAAGAGACTTGCCATCTTTGATTTGTATCAAATTTTAGGAGAACAGTCAGCTCTTAGATAAAAAAAAAACACAGTGGCCATGGCACTTCTTTCCCACTTTTTTTCCAACATCTTTGGGTCATGCTATGCATCTCTGCAATAAAAATCCGTTGCCACAAATCACCCGTTGTCTCTTCATGAAATCATAGAATCATAGAATCATAGAATGGTTAGGGCTGGAAGGGACCTTCAAAGGTCATCTAGTCCAACCCCCCTGCAAGGAACAGGGATGTCTCCAACTAGATCAGGTTGCTCAGGGCCTCGTCCAACCTGGCCTTGAATGTCTCCAGGGATGGAGCATCCACCACCTCTCTGGGCAACCTGTTCCAGTGTTCTACCACTCTCATAGTAAAAAATTTTTTCCTAATATCCAACCTGAACCTACCTCCCTCTATTTTAAAACCATTACCCCTTGTCCTATCATAACTGGCCCTCCTGAACAGCCTCTCCCCATCTTTCCTGTAGGCCCCCTTGAGGTACTGGAAGACCGCTATAAGGTCACCCCGGAGCCTCCTCTTCTCCAGGCTGAACAGCCCCAACTCTTTCAGCCTGTCCTCATAGGAAAGGTGCTCCAGCCCTCTTATCATCTTCGTGGCCCTCCTCTGGACCCTCTCCAACTGGTCCATGTCCTTCTTATGTTGGGGACTCCAGAACTGGACGCAGTACTCCAAGTGAGGTCTCACGAGGGCAGAGTAGAGGGGGAGAATCACCTCCCTCGACCTGCTGGCCACGCTCCTCTTGATGCAGCCCAGGACGCGGTTGGCCTTCTGGGCCGCAAGAGCACATTGCCGGCTCATATTGAGCTTCTCGTCCACCAGTACTCCCCAGTCCTTCTCCTCAGGGCTGCTCTCGATCCAATCACCACCCAGTCTGTATTTATGCCTGGGATTGCCACGACCCAGATGTAGGACCTTGCATTTGGCCTGGTTAAACTTCATGAGGTTGGTACGGGCCCACCTCTCCAGCCTGTCAAGGTCCCTCTGGATGGCATCCCTCCCTTCCAGCGTGTCGACGGCACCACACAGCTTGGTGTCATCGGCGAACTTGCTGAGGGTGCACTCCATGCCACTGTCCACGTCACCGACAAAGATGTTGAAGAGGGCCGGGCCCAACACGGACCCCTGAGGGACGCCACTCGTGACCGGTCTCCACTTGGACATTGAGCCGTTGACCACTACTCTCTGAGTGCGGCCATTGAGCCAATTCCTTATCCACCGAGTGGTCCATCCATCAAACCCATGACTCTCTAATTTAGAGAGAAGAATGTCGTGCGGGACAGTGTCAAAAGCTTTGCACAAGTCCAGGTAGATGACATCCATTTGGTCGACCCTTGTCCACCGATGCTGTCACCCCATCGTAAAAGGCCACCAAGTTGGTTCAGGCACGATCTGCCTTTGGTGAAGCCATGTTGGCTGTCACCCACCACCTCCTTGCTCTCCATGTGCCTTAGCATGGTTCCCAGGAGAATCTGCTCCATGACCTTGCAGGCACAGAGTTGAGGCTGACCGGTCTGTAGTTGCCCGGGTCCTCCTTGTTCCCCTTTTTAAAAATGGGGGTTATGTTCCCTCTCTTCCAGTCATCGGGGACCTCGCCAGACCGCCACGACTTCTCGAATACAATAGCCAGTGGCTTGGCAACTTCATCCGCCAGTTCCTTCAGGACCCGCGGATGGATCTCATCAGGTCCATGGACTTGTGCACCTTCAAGTTCCTCAGATGTTCTCGAACCTGGTCTTCAAGTACAGTGGGCGGTGGTTCATCCTCACAGTCCCTGCTAGTTCTTTCCACAGCTTGGGTGGTAAGACAAGAGGCTTTACCATTGAAAGACTGAGGCAAAAAATTCATTGAGTACCTCAGCCTTCTCTATGTCCCGGGTAACCAGAGCACCAGTATCCTTCCGGAGGGTGCCTACATTCTCTTTGGACTTCCTTTTGTCCCCTACATACCTATAGAAGCATTTCTTGTTGCTTTTTATATCCCTTGCCAAATTCAATTCCTTCAGGGCTTTAGCCTTCCTCACTTGATCCCTGGTCACTCTTACAGCTTCTCTGTATTCCTCCCAGGCTATCTGTCTCCGCTTCCACCCTCTGTAGGCTAACCTCTTCATTTTCAGTTGGTCCAGGAGCTCCTTGCTCATCCACGCCGGGCCTCCTGGTCTTTTTGCCCGACTTGTTCTTCGTCGGGATGCACTTCTGCTGAGCTTGGAGAAGGTGCTCCTTGAATGTGGACCAACTTTCCTGGGCCCCTTGTCCCTCCAGGGCCACCTCCCACGGCACTTTGCCCATCAGGTGCTTCAAGAGGCTGAAGTCCGCCTTCTTGAAGTCTAGGGTACAGAGCTTGCTGAATGGTTTCCTTGCTGCCCCATGGATCTTGAACTCCACTGTGTCATGGTCACTGCAGCCAGGCTATCCTTAAGTTTCACATTGCCCACCAGTCCCTCCCTGTTGGTGAGCACAAGGTCAAGCATGGCACCCCTCCTTGTCGGCTCCTCTATCATCTGCAGGAGGAAGTTGTCATCCACGCATTCCAGGAACCTCCTGGACTGCCCGTGCCCTGCCGTATTGTCTCTCCAACAGATGTCAGGGTGGTTGAAGTCCCCCATGAGGACCAGGGCTTGTGACCGCGAGGCTGCTCCTATCTGGCTATAAAGCGCCTCATCTGCTCTGTCCTCCTGGCCAGGTGGCCTGTAACAGACTCCTACCGTAACATCGCCTATCCGTCCCCGTCCTCTAATCTTGACCCATAAGCTCTCTGTCAGCTCCTCCTCCGACCCCAGGTGAAGCTCCACGCACTCCAGCCGGTTGCTGACGTAGAGAGCAACACCCCCTCCTCGTCTCCCCTTCCTGTCCTTTCTAAAAAGCTTATACCCCTCCATGTTGACACTCCAGTCATAGGAGTCGTCCCACCACGTCTCTGTGGTGCCACCAGAAATAAAATGAAGTGCACCAGAATAGGTCATCTTTGCTGAACATTTGACTTAACAGAGCTGGACTAACATCGTCTCCCTTTCTCCGGTCAGAGGAACGCGCAGGACAACATCAAGTGAGTAGTATCAGAACACTTCACAGCAGCTGGCTTATATTTTAGCACCTGAAACGCCGAACAGCTGCGCTGGGTTGATATATGAGGGTCCTGATGTCATTACAAAGCCTCAAGATACATGGCTCGTGAGAAACGAGAAGAAAGGGCCTCTTTGGAAACAGCATCCAAGCTGAAAATAATCAATAAAATTCACATTCTGAAGAAAAAGAGCATCTGTGAGTTTCATCAGGCTTCAACAGTCTTCCAACAAATATGTCACTGAGAGCTGAACCACAGTTCTTGCTAGAAGCCACATTAAGGAGAGCAATTCAAGCAACCATTACACTGGTTAAATATATGTAGCACTAATTTAGAGCAGCGTATGCATCATTTATTTATGTGAGAGCTAAAAGGCTGGAATTCTTTGGCTGGAATGTATGGGGATAAGCCCGTGGTTCAGCAGCAAACGGCAACGCAAACACCTCTTGGTTAATTCGAATATAGAGTACTGCCCTCCCTATTAGCTGAAGATCTCAACTAATTATTCTTGATCTTCTCAATACTTTATGCTCAAAATAGCTGTAAGAAGTCGTTTACAGCTAATATGGTCACAGATTACCCTCCTTCGGAACAACTGAGTTCTTCACTAAACAAATAAAATTTATTTGTGCACTGACTCCTAATCTACAAATGTCACCATATTTCACATCAAAAGCGAAACAAATTGCTGAATCTCACTCACGGTCATAAGAACATATTGCACACTATGTAGTGAAAATATTACACCTACAGCTTTCCCTGCAAGAAATTTAAATAGAATTCCATTTTTCTTGCGCCCTAAAACTAGTAGATGTTTTATTCAGAGACTGAACATACCTCTGGCTACATCTCCTGCTATGAAATTCAAACGGGTTAGGGCACTTCCATACTATCTTCCATCCATACTATCCAAGTGTCAGCAGGTCGCAGAACCACTTGGGTCCAGAGCACCAGCACTGCCCCCCGTTCACAGCCCAGGTAAACTGAGTTCAACCACAATCATTAATGGTAACGACTGGTAACATATCCCACAGGATGCTGTGCGTTTGGAACTGGTTGCTGAATCACAGTGACAAATTTCCATGTCAGAAGCAATACTGAGGTTGTGTGCACACCACAGAGGAAATAGCAGCCACAGTTCCCAGTACACATTAGTACTGTGAGCTGCAGACAGAAGAAAGAGTTTGTGTTCCAATTACAGTTTTAGCAGTAATGCCATACAGATCCTCAGACTCTGACGTGGGTTAATTCATAAAATTAATGGGATTAAAATTAGGACAGACCTCCCATGAGTTGATTTTCACATTCCTCGTAATACCATGAATCACTGACTTAGGTTTTCAGCCTTTCTTTTAAAGGATAATAATCAAGAAAAGCATGAAGCAACATTTCTAGAGCAGTCGGTATCATCGCTTGCGTTTTTCCAGCAGCAAAAATACGCCAAGTGACTCGGCCAATTCACGCTGCCAGGCAGAAGCGAGATGTAGGATTCCTAATTGCCAGTGGCTGCATCACACACTCTGTGGCACACAGAGTTCCCGGCGGACACTCAGGCATCAGCTGCTGGCTGATAGGTCCTGGTACTGACACTAGCAGGTGGCAGTGCTGGTTCAGTAAATAACTGTCCCACCCCATCCTCCGGGCATCATTCGTGTTACCCTTGGAGTTAAAATAACCAAATCCAGTCATTCACACCAGAAAAGGCTTACAGGATTCCGATCCTGAGCAAGCAAGGCTTCCTCCTTTCCACCATCGACAAGAAATAACAGGCCCAGCCATGCTGTCCGCTATTTTTGCTTTCAAATTGCCATGAGACATCGCTATGTTGAAACAATTCATGCCTGTCTTTATTTCAAACACACAGACAAAAGCAGACAGTGTAATACGGACAACCGCACACGGTTGCTGCATCACAGCCAGGACATCCAGTCCAGCTGAAGAAGAATCCTGAAGAGCAGAAAACATTCCACCCATCTAATCCTTAGCCTTGCAAAACGCTCAATAAAACAAGCAGATTCCTGCACGAGACAGAATGCAGTAACAAGCTTTGGGGATAGACCCTTGATGTGCCAAGCCCTCACAGGGAAACGGGGATGGCACAGTGCTGAAATAACGAGAGGTTATAGGAGGTGAAAGCAATAACCTCACCTATACCTCACAAACCTTATGGACATCAGCAGCACCAAAAATACTCACCAGTTCGGAGTTGCTTGGAAAGAAGCAAGGTGTCACCACCTGGAATAAAAAAGAAAAGATACATAAAATCAGGAAAAAAAGATACTTCCTTAGCAGATGACCCCATGCTGCTGATGAGCTCCCTCAAATCCTGTGAAATCCAGGAGGAGTCAGAGGGGCCCCAGCCAGACCTGGTGCAGAGTCTGAGTGCCCACAGCTGCTCTCGGCGGCACTACTGTCCCTCAGCCCCCTGCGGAGCTGGTGTCAGCCCCGCGCTGACTTGATGCCCTGCTCCCATGCTGTCGTCAGTGCCACGGGTTGAGCGGTAATGCCTTCCCTCAGGTCACACATGCAGGGAAACACGGAGGGCTTTCTCCCCCTCCTCCATCCTTTGCAGCATTCTTCTAATATCATCTCAGTTTTGGTTAATAATAAGTATTCTGCTTTTCAAGTGATCTAGAACTTTAGCAGTTCCCAATACCTTGTCCCAGATTTTTTTTTTTACGGGGTGTGGGCTGAGCCGAGAGAGTAGAACAGATATTCTGTGGACTCAAATAATTTCAGAGGCTTGGCTCCCTTCCGATGAAGTATTGGAACAGGCTGCCCAGGGAGGTGGTGGAGTCCCCATACCTGGACGTGTTTAAAAAACCACATGGATTTGGTGTTGAGCAACATAGTTTAGGGACCCTGACAGTGCAGGGTGAACGGTTGGACTCAATCATCCTGAAGGTCTCTTCCAACCAGACGATTCTATGAAGAACACATTCTGTATACATCACACCAAAAAAACCCCCATCAACCTTGTTTGAATACTGAAGAACCAAAACACAAAGGAAGCCAGGAAAAGCACAGACTAACTCGGAATACACGATGATCTAGGGAAAAGCAGGTGTTAGCTTCTTCCTACAGACCCATAGGGCAGGCACCCTCAGACCTCACACATGCATCCAAAAGACTGTGGTTCACCAATGTTCACCACTCAGCGGAGCTTCAGCCATAGCCACCACACACGCTCACTTCGGCAGGCACCTTGAGGTTAACCCCAGCAAAAACTGTGTCCTTGAACATGTTCACCTTTCTAGTTATGGCTCTCCAGCACCAACTCGCCTCCTGGCCAGCAAAGCGGGGCCAGAAACTGTGGCAACACCTGGACTACACAGATGGAGCCCTCTCAGAGCTCTTGGTGAGCTGTCCCACCAGCTCTCAAGTCATGGTATGGAGAGTGGGTTATTGAGTAGAAAGAGCTTCACGTGTCATTTGTAATCCTTAGAATAATATACAGAAGATGCAGTTCATGCAACAGAGCAAGCTACAAGAGCAGAAAGATACACCAGTCCTGTAGGCAGCACAGACCTCACCACAACAGAACAACCCACTGCGTTCTTTGCTCTCAGGAAGAGCTTTTCATCACCAGCGTGGAAGGGACAGCGTTTCCCCCCGTTAACTGTCTGTGAGAAAGATGTATCTGATCCTCAACACCTCTTAAGTCACAAAATACTTACAAAGAGGAAAAAAAAGAAAAAAAAAGGAGCACATTGATTTTCACCTCCCAGCCTCATCATCTCCACACTACACCTAAAGAGAAGGGGACAGATAAGAGCCCTTGAGGTTTGTCTGCTGCACCCTCTGACTCCTTGGGGGACTTTGCCAGACCAAGGTCTTAACAAGCAGCATTTCTGCAGCTCGTTTCCTGCCTGCCACTCAGGATTCACCAGTCCATCCAACACAACACCCACACCGAACACGTGGAAGATGTTCACTAAGCTGTCATAACAGCATTCCCACTGCTGAAAGCGAAGACGTCTGCCTCTGCGCCCTCTTGCCTGACACAGTGTGTAAAACTTCACACACCACCTTCGATCCCAATCATCCATCCTCTTTTCAAGCCCAAGTGGCAAAACATCTGGCAGAGCTGTCACGGGCAGAAGAGCCATGGCCACGAGCACCCCGCCTCACCACGAGCATGTCTCACCATGAGCACTCCACCCCACCGCGAGCACTCCACCCCACCGCGTCTGTGGGGAAAAGGCTGTCCCCAGTTGTCCCAACCATGCCATCACCTAGTCCTTAGCATAAGCACTAAAAAAATCAGGTTATAATCAGTAAAATACTCATTAGCAAGACGTAAAGTTAAACCGGACAGGAACCGAAATCACAACAATTCCTTTTCTCTCCCTGTCTATACTAGGAAGAAAAGAGAGAATTAGTGGAACTCGAAGGAGTTGGCAGGCTGGCTGGGCAGTGCAGTGGAAAAGCAGAGATGAACTAATATTACATGCTCACATAATTAATAACTGGAACCACTGCGGGATAAAATTGTCATCATTGGAGCATATAAATACCATCTCTGCTCTCTCCCTTCCCTCCACTGTTGAAACCCATGAGGAATCGAGCATCTCCTCTCCCCTCGGCTAACCAAAACACAGCTCCACTGTAATCTCCCGATAATGACAGCTGACTCACTGCCTGGGAAAAGAAAAAGCCCCTTTATTCTGGCACAGGAGCGCTGGAAAAGAACTTCAGCAGAGAGTTACGGATCTTTTTTGGCAGATCCGAGGCATCTTATCTGGGCAACTCGCACAGACTCAAGGCTGTAAGGAGATCAGGCTGACGCTACAGGTAACGCTTGATTTCTCCCTTCTCTGAGTGTCACTATGCCTACAGCAGCTATAGACATTGACCTGACTTTAAAGGCAGACCCCACCTTCTCCTGGGTGCGTCTTCCGCACTTTCTTTGGACAAGGACCAACACCTGCATTAGATGGTACTCTTCCCAGACCACCAGAGCCACGTACTGCCCTTCTGGTGTACAGGGAACCCCTTTGCCCTTGCATGCTGCCACTTACCGCTACGGTGAGCCGTCAACTACACCGCAGAGCACCCAAAACGCATCCCACAGCCGCACACTCGGTAGCTCTGCTGCCGTTTTCCAGCTACAAACTCAACGCAAGGCACAGTGAATCACCCAAGGTGCTCTGACACTTCCCCCCTCCGACTCCATACACACAAATAGTGTATTTCTTCCCAGATGAAGCAAAATAGTCAAGATCCCTATGTATCCCAACTTCAGTTCTCACGAGCGGTTGCAGCAAATTCTTCCACGGTTAATCCAGACTCAGGTTAAAAGGGAAAGAGCTGACGTGTTCACAGGTGGCAGCGTGGCTATCACGAGGTGCAGACAAACCTAAGGTGAGGACACGTGAGCAGCTCCAACTCTTCTTCCTGGTTTGCAAAGGTCTGAGAGGTGCTAGAAATCAGCATTTAGAGAAAAAGTACAGAGCTGGAAAGCAAGACTGCAGGACTGTGATCGGTATCAAGGCGGAGAGAGAAAATGGAGTATAAACACCTCATTTACTGGTTTAAAGTTACACCGTGTACCAACTGCACAAACAATAAACTTCAGAAAGACTTTCCTGATCCCCACTGAAGCTACAGCTAATCTTAAAAAAAAAAAAAAAGAGACATTTGCAATCACCTGGTTTGTTCAGCTTTCAACAGCATCTTCATTCTTGTAAGAAATATTCTGGATATGTGTTAGTGCAATATTCCACAGTTCCACATAACCAAGGTGTGTTCAGCTCCTGTACTTCTGCACATTCACATATTAACAAGCGATACCGGAACACGGGAATTCCTGGCCTGATTTTCAGAAACAGTTACCTCCTCCGTGCCCGGCACATACACGCACACATCAGTCTTCCCACAAATCACCAAGCAAACGCTGGAAAGACAAACTACCTGTTCTTGCACACACAGTTAATATGGAAACCCTTTCCTGGTGTGGTACTACTCCCTGAATCGAGCCTTCGTTTGAAAAAGTCCCGTATTGACAGAAAAAGATTTAAAATAATTACTCTGATGAAGAATTCTGACTCCAATGAACCTGCAGGTAATTTTCCTTCATATGACTGTAATGCCACTCACCAGTTAATGAATAACCAACGAATATGAGATAAATGTTAACTCAAACAAGAAAAACGTCAACACACGGCAGGATATCTGGCACGAAGGAAATAAAAGTCTGTCCCCACTTGCTGCAGCAAGTTGCTGTAACAAGAGTACCCCCCACTGTTGCACAACAGGCCCTTTTCTGGGATATCCGCTATTTACATTTCAATGCTTTTTTTCCCCACTCCCAGACGCATCTTTCATTTTATCTTCCTTAATTCTTATTTTCTTTTTGCAAGGAGGACGTGATCTTTCAGAGGAAGAATCACCTTCACTGAACGAGCCAGCTATTACCAAAGGTGCGTCTCAAAGTCCAAATCTCCAACTCTGTCACGTGGCTTCTTGCAAAAGCACTTTACCCACACGGTTACAACGATTCGCTGTCTTCCAATCTGTACTTTTATCAAGCAAGAAACACCAGCGCGCCTGCCACAGCTTACGTGTAACACAAAGGATGTCCAGTGGCAGGAATCTTCATCAAATACACATGGGACCTGATAAATAACCTGCTCCATTCCAGTTCACTACCAGTCATGTTGCAAAACTGATGAGAAAGGGTGGAAAGAGCAGCAGAATACAGCCACTGACACCCTCTGGGTAATGTACAGTGACCTTGGGACTGCTGCTTACGTGACTGACAGGGGCGTGAATGAGAAGTTCATGGAAATACTTAATATGTGTCTTTATATTTATATATATACACACATATATGTGCACATTTTTTTTTTTTTTTTTCTGTAAATACACACACTTAGCTATTTATTTAAATCTACAGCTTTGGAGTTAAGTCTTGAAAACGTTAAGAAATTCCTCCGCTTAGGTTTTTTTTTTTTTTTTAACACACCTGTCAGTTATCATCCCCCTTCTCCAATCCACCCTCCAAAACATTCCAATCATGAATCCCCTCACTCACTCGCTCAGAAAACAAACTGAAGGACACTGAGTGCAGGATATCTTCAAATAACTCTGTGCTCTCAAAGATGCAACTTGTAGCATGACAAAAATCAAAAATGTAAATCCAAATTCTAGAATAAAAAGCGGCATTATTGGAATATTAACTTGGGATTAAAAGGTTATAATAGTAATACACAAATTCTATTTAAAAAAAAAAAAAGAATAGAACATCTTCAGTTGTGCAATATTAGTATCTAACTCAAGACTTTTCCCCTGGAGATATCAAGCACTTCATGCCAGATAGAACAGCTCTAAAGTCTGCCCAAAACCCATGGAATTTTTCTTTTCAAATTAAGCATTTTTGGACACACTGAAACAGCAGCCTTAAAGGAAGACTTACCAAACACAGCAGAAACTGAACAAGCACTCTGCACAGACACTACAATATTTTAATAAGACATAATCGTGTTCCTAAAAAGAAAAAAATAGATAACAGTAGAATAAGCACTGAGATTCGGGTGAGCTACACACAACTTCCACTCTCATCTCAGAACAACAAATTCTTCTGCCCTACGGAAACAACCCTCGTACTTGATCAGCGTAAAGCAGTTTTGAAGTTAAGTTTGGAAGAAAAACAAAAAAAATTGCATTGTAAATTGCAAAGACAACGACCATTGAGAAACCGTTGATGGGCTTGGCTCGGGATTATCAACGAAATGCAAAGACTTACTCATATACAATGCTGTCATGCAGCAAGCAGAAGCCAGTGACATCAGAAAAGCTTCCTGACACATCACATCTAAGCCACGTTCCTACAGTCCTGATCCACACACAACTTCCCTCTGTCCTCTTGGGATTATGCCTTATGAAACAAAGTCTGAAATTAGCCCCTGGAATGGAAAGTTACATACCTTCAGGAGGGATTTCCAAATTGACCGTATTTATACACATACTAATTCTCATTTTTGCAGAAGACAAAGCAACAAAGCTGTTTCAAATGAAGCCACTGAGGGAAAAGAAACCTTTCCCAAGTAACCAGGAGTGCAGTTATCCCAAGAGACAGAAATGTATTGTTCAGGTATCTTTGCCACTTCAAAGTCTGGCTTTTGTCCATGCCGGGATATTTGATCTTGCAAAGCCACAGTCCTGACCTACGTCGTGAAAGCTGTTCTCCAACTCCCCGGAGAACACATACAGGGCGAGACATTTGGCACACAGGTTATTTCAGAAAAGGATAAAATAGAAGACCCTCTTCAAAACCCCAATGAAACAGAAGATTCCTAAAATGGATGAGTTTCTCCCGATAACTGTAAACCAGTAACCAGAGATGATGTCCTTAGCTCTATCAGATCACTGGATTTGCTCCAAAACGGTTCAGAAGCAAAGGACAAGAAATGCAGCCAGCCCTTGGCTGCAGCCAACAGGGGCTGAACCAGCTGGCAGGAGCCCAGATCCTAAAACTGGATTTTCACTGGACTTTGCGCCAGCCTTTTGCACTGTGCTTTGGTCCACCAATCCGAACGGGAAACGACCGCTAGCCATGGTCCCTCCCGAGTTCACCTGTTTAACCACAGGTTTTATCAAGTGAAATGATTTGATGCCGGATGAGTGCAAAAACATTGTCTCTTTTCCCAAAACCTCTCCTTTTGCTGCTTCTTTAAAGAACAGTTAAAAAAAGGAATCCTAATTTTGGCAATTGCATACATAACTTTGACAGACTTGACTTCTGCTTCCTTTGTATCAGATCTGACCTCTCCAGGCTTAATTAGCTACACATTCCTCAGGGAACTATGTTATCCTTTCAGGATTCCAGGCCTATTTATTTTGGTATAATCCCCATGAGAAAACATGCTTCATTTGCAAAGTCAGACAAATCTTGCAACATTACCAGACAGGGAGGGCCCCAGAAAGCAACAGGGATACAGTTCCAGGGAGGTTTTCCTCTCCCAAAGGAACAAACTATCAGCATGGACTGGGCTTTCTCAAGGGGAACAAGCTGTGCACCAGACCTGCTGTACCCCAGAATACACAACCTTTAACACCTCTGCTGGTGGGATTTCTGAGGGTTTCAGTCTGCTTCCAACATCCAAGCAGTAGTAGTAAGAGCTACGGGGATTACGGTTCCTGTGGTCACAACTGGCATCACACAGCCACAAGCATCAGGAGGAGGAGACAAACCACAGAGGTCACTGCTTGGTCCACAGGTTTCACTGCTTCCAGTGTGTCTCCAACATGTGGGACAGATAGGTGTCCATCAAGTGAAAGTACTAAAGATGACATGAAAGCAATATCTGAACAATGAACTTGAGTCAAAACAGAGGGCGTGACTTTTTTTTCTTAATACATATTAGGAGAAGAAGGAACTGTGGTAGAGAAGGCGAGCTCCAGAAGCAGCATGCCAGTCTTTTCTACTCAACATCACAGAAGCAAACGAAGGCCAAAGTTACATGCCAGACTTGTCGGTCAAGGCATGAGTTCGCTGGGTTTGTCGGTTTGTTGGATTTCCCTAGAGTTGAATCTTGCATCTCACTACAGCCAGTTTAACTCATAACTGCATTAAATCGGCGGGACAAACGGTGTCTTTGAACCAAGCAATCCAAAGACACGTACAGCCATTTAGCACAGAGCTGGCTTCAGTCTGTGCGGGAAGGTCTGAAAGAGTCATGTCAAAGAGGCAGAAAGACCTCGCCAGCAGGAAGCTTTCAGAAATCCTTTGGAAAAATCATTGGGAGTACACGGCTCAGCAAGCCAAAGAAGGCCAAAGCAGCCCAAGGGACTGAGAACCCAGGAGGAACCTTATGCCTTCCCACTAAAATGTATTCTCATGGTGTAAAGAAGGAGACCCCCTACAAGACCCCAGTTCGCCCATTTCTGAGACCGAGAGCACTTTGTTGAGGTCAACATGAAGGCATTGGAAGCGCCTGAATTTTACTACAGTATTTATGACTTTCTTACATCACAATCCTGACTTTCACAGCCCTCTAGTCATTTTAACAAGTTTCCCTCCTCTCAAAAAATATTAAAGTCTTAAACATGTACATTCCAAAGGTATCTTCAATTCTCCAGCTACACAGAAAAGAGATAATGCAACAAAAGAATGCTCTCCCTATGACAGACAAATACGTGTTTTTTGTCACCAAAACTAGCTCTCCCAAACGGATGGTTTTCACTAAGACTGCATTTGCTTTATTATACTCAACTGTGGAAGATATTCTAAATGTTTCTTCAGCAAACAGAACAGCACAAGGGAAGCAGCCTTTTAGAAATAATTACTAGTAAAATAGTATGAAATGCTATGTTGTTACACAGAAGTAGTAAAAGCAAATTCTAACAAAGCTTAGACATTTCAGCTTGCTGATACAAACCAGCCAGGACTACTTCTGGGACGGAGCTCACAACCTTCAAAACACATAGTACTCACTCTTTCATTCTATGCTTCCACAAAATTCTGGTTATTCATGATGATGTCTGTAACTCAGTTTCCATTCTTCCATCAAGTCAGCAAGGCAACTCCTTGCAATCTAAGGCTGGGGTGACTCCAACTTTTTGAGATGCAATGTTGCAAGAGGGAATTTACCCAGTTCTGAGCAGCAGGCACTCTTCATCAAATCCCCAGAAAAAGCAATATATATATACCACTTTGCACCGCTGCTGTGTCATACGTCACTGGGTAGCAGGCAAAACATCCCAGTTACAGCCACTGCTGATGTTCAGAGTACCCTTCAAGATGTTGCTATAGCCTTTAGCTGTAACAGTGGACGTAGAAGCAATGTCTCTTGCATAAAAGCTAAGACCATCATGTACACTAGGGATAAGCAAGTTTTTATAACAATAACTCACAAAGAAAGGAGTCATATGTTCTTGTAAGCAACTTGGTTTCCATTTTCCAGAGACGAGTGTGGCTTGAGCTATGTAGTGTAACCTAAAGGAGCATTCCAAGCAGCAGCAATGTGAAATGCATTATATCCCACTTTAAAAGGCTGACAAATGCCCTTCCTACCTCTCTTAAAAACAAACAAACAAAAACTTACATGGCAAGGCCGTGTAAGATCTCCTACATCTATACAGAGCTAGCCAGAAAATAACTGGACCAGTAAAGAGGTCCTTCCCAAAATCAGCCAAAACAGGACAGGGCATGGGAGGAAAAAAAAAAACAAACAAAAAACCCTCCAACTCTCCTAAAACATCCTAAGATTTTCTAGTGGTATGTTCACATCTGTCCTGAAAACGTAACCTAACCATATTTTGGTGGTGAACAAAGAAAAACAGAAATTGTTTTGTTTCCTCCCCTCACTAACATCAACTTATCTTCTTTTCCCCTTGCCAACAACTAGATTTATTTTTAAAAACAAAAATCAGCAAGGAAAACAAACCAACCTTGAGGTTGTACACGTACCAGCTGCGTGTTGCACAACACAGCCAGCTATCTGAAATGGGAAGAGTTCTTATCTAAAAACACTAGCATACTTGAAAATACTTTCTCATTTTTGGAAAGCCCCAGCAAATTAAATGCCAGATACACAACACGCCAGCACAGCACTTCTGCTCCTTAAACATTGCAAGGTTTATGCCCATAAAAGCAATTTCAAGTCCTCACGTCCCTCAGTCGCTTACAGTTCTGGTTGAATCTGAAGGTTTATTCATTACGCGGCTCGTGACAGTGATATTAAATCTAACAGAGGGCAAAATATTTTGCAAAATACGGCTTCTGGGTACAATCAGAAAAAAATCTGAAGATCCTTTCAAGCTGCAAACGTCAGTTACAAAACTCATACAGTAATCCCCTGGACTTCGACTGCAAACATTTTTATTTTAGCCCAATGCCAGGCAGCACTATCAGAGCTGGATGCATGGTAATATAAAATGCTAAACACTGCCTACGGAGAAAAAAAAAATCCTTGAAGTCTTCAGCCTTATTGAATGTGTTCGGATATACGGATTCCCACAAAAACGTGTCAACCACAGAAGTCTGTTCACACAGTTGCCTCCCAGAACAACACAACACAAGTTTTCATTTAAGTCCTTGATTCCCTCGATCCAAAAATCTGAGGGGGTTAAGGAGAAGCCATACTGCAACAAAAGGACAACCTCGCATGAACCCACGTGAGAAGCAAAGCCATCTAGATTTGGTCCGTGGCTGGTCATGACAGCTTTAATCCACACTTTCAAGAGTGCCACAGGAACTAAGGTGTAAAAGCTGACAGTACTTCGCTGACCTCCACAAAGCAAACCTTTCTCCAGGTTGCTCAATTCTTTTAAAACTAGAAGAGCTTCACCACAAAATCACTTAAAAATAACAATTTAACAATTGACCAACCCCAGGCATTCCGGTGAAAAGCTTCCGTTATTCTGCTTGCATCTCTTTGCCCAAAAATGCCTTTATTTGCCTGAGAAGGTCCGGCACGTTCCCTGCAGTGCCTGAAACCAGGTCAGGAAGTTCAAGAGAAACTCGATATTTAAACGGTCGCTACCGAAGGCGGCCATCTCCAAGAAGGTAAAACACCTTTTGACATCTTGCAAATCCAGCTGCTCCAATTTTGTGTTGTCTGAAACATTCCCAGAGGAACCCTTTCCACCCTTCGGAGCAGACATGCTGAATTCCCTCAACAGTAAGCTGATGCAGCACGCGAACCCGACAGAAAAGAAATAAATAATTCTCACCCTGAAAAAGAGAGGGCAGTAGTTTGAGAAATGTTAACATCCAGGATATAGGTGCTTCCTTTTCCAAACTGACCAAGTATCACTGAGAACGCCCTGGGCCGACCTTCACACCAATTTCGGTACAGTAATCGAAGAAGCAGCAGAGATTAGACCTCAGCAGGAACACAGTGACCTTGGAAACCTCAGCAATTTCTTTATTTTTTTTTTCCTTTGACAATAAAGTGCTTCACAACCACTCTGAAGAGTCCAGCCTCCTGCCTACTTGCTTCTGCTATCGGTCTCTTCCCTGGTTTCACCTTCCTAATGGAACTAATAATCTAACAAGATGGAGCAGGGTGCACTTACCTGAAATTCAGTTAATTTTTTTTTTTTTTCCAGTCTCCTTGCCTGGGACTACAAATCAAAATTATTTCTTAAAATGCTAATGGAAGTCTAGAGAGGTGCTCTTCTACGTACTTCCCTCTTTAGCAAGGAACAAAGAGCAGTGTTTGAAATCAGGACATACTGTGCACTGCACACGGAGTGAAAAGTCTCTCATGTAACTCATATAACTTCAGTGCGATGCAGAGGAGCTAGAAGTGAAGAACTTTTCAGCAGAAAGTCTTCTTTCAAACCTTTCTTTAAAAAAAAAAAAAACCACAAAGAAAGCCAAGTGTGCACATTTGAGATTCGTATTTAAACTAAATTCCCGATATAGGGGGCATAAAAGTGAAAACAGAAGCAGAGAGGAAAACGTGCAAAACAAAAATTAGAATCAGTATTCTTAAGATATAAGAGAACTAAAAGTAAAATATTTGGGTTGGGGGGGTGGCTGGTTGATTTTTTTTTATTTTTTTTTTCATTTGGAGATGATTTACACAAGTAGGAAAACATGAAACCAACCCAGGATCACAAACGGAACGCAGCTGTGGTTGTTCTATGACCGAGAAGAATGCACTGCCCATCGTCCAATTCCGAAGACTTAATTGAGCTGTTTAAAAGCTGGACCAGGGTGCACTGATGCTAAATTCAGGTAACGGTGAATTTCTGCTGAAGTTCAGGGGATACTCCAGTTACAAGGAACTAGAGAATTAGAGAAAGTTTACAGTCACGTACACTATCCAGGCTATTACTTCTAACTACTACCAGTACTGCTGTGGTCTGACAGTAGTTACTGTACACAGTAGACCACTGACTCAGCAGGTTAACTTTGATAACAAAATCTAGCAGTGCTGACAAAAGCCAAAGTGGAAAAAAATCTTATATATGTCTAAACAAGACCCCATGAAGTTAAAAATTGCAGATTCAACTCTCATATAATGACTGTATATAATAATAGAATCATTGAATGGTTTCGGTTGGAAGGATAATCTAATGCTGAAGTGAAGTTTGTCTTTTCTTTAGTTTGCAGATTCATGGGGAGTAAGGCTGAAGCATTTGCATGCTGACATTTGTCTTTGGGAACGGCAAGGCAAGGGCTATGAACACCGTTCCTGAAGTAGCTCATAAGCAAAGCCAGTCCCAGGTTTTTGCAACATCTTGGTGCAAGCAGCATCAGGACTTATATATTTAGGATGTCTTCTCGGGGAAAGAAAGGTTAAAGAGAAGCATCCTGCAAGCTGGATGTGTGCTGTGAAGTGCCAGCTGGGCCACGTGCTCTAAAACAGTGAATTTAAAAGAGTCTGTATATTTGCAATCCAAGAAAAAGAAAAAAATCTATTTACATTCCAAAGTAAACTCCTCTAACTCTGAAGGAGAATACTTCCTTCTGAAGCTTTGATTAAATCTGCACTCCACTGAGATGTCTAAGACAGCTTCTCGAAAGGTGAAGGATCAAGTGTGCTGAACTAAACCCATACATAAATAAATTAATCTTACTGGAACTGCAAAAAGCCATAGAGTCATCTGCCTAGGACACTGGTTTCTTTGAAACATCATCTCAGACTAGCAAAGAATCAAATTGTGTTATGTAAAGAAAACGTCTTTTTGTCTTAAACATAGCAAAGGTATCTTCCAGGTTGAATTAAGGATACATGCGACGTTCGCCAGGCTAAGGCCTAAAACTGGATCACACCTGATTGAGGAAAAAGACTTCACCAAACAAGCTCACTGACTGTACAAGAATTTCAGCATTTGCTTACAAACATAATAAAAACAGTCAGTTCTCAAGAGGGAGAGTTAGCATGCAAGAAACAGGTCAAGAGGTTCCCTCTCCTGCCTTCAGTCTTCCCACAGGACAGGAGATAAAAAACTGGTTTTCAAGTTCCCAAAGTTTGGCCAGAGACGTGAGATGATGCCTTTCAGTGCCCAGCTCTACACCACATACCTAACGAACGCAGTAAAAGTGAAAATGGAAAAAAGACCAAGTATCCCAGGACAGAGAGCCAAGTGAAAGCCTCGTGGCGGGACAAACATGTATTCCTACATCATACGCAGAGAGACATGTCCTGAGACAAAGCTACAAAACAGAGGGGACTCAAGTTCCCAGAGCAGAATCCAGAACAAATCCCCGGGGCATCGCACATGCTGCAGCTTCAGAAACCTCAGGGAACAATAATTAGAGACGTACATCGGAACAAACAGCCATACAGAAACATAGAATCACAGGATGGTTTGGGTTGGAAGGGACCTCAAAGATCATCCAGTTCCAACCCCCCTGACATGGGAAGGGACACCCTCCACTACACCAGGTTGCCCAAAGCCTCATCCAACCTGGCCTTGAACACTTCCAGGGATGGGGCTGCCACAACTTCTCTGGGCAACCTGTGCCAGTGCCTCACCACCCTCTGAAGGAAAAATTTCTTCCTTATATCCAATCTAAATCTCCCCTCTTTCAGTTTAAATCCATTGCCCCTCGTCCTATCACCACACACCCTTGTAAAAAGTCCCTCTCCAGCTTTCCTGTAGCCCCTTTAAGTACTGGAAGGCTGCAATAAGATCACCCCGGAGCCTTCTCTTCTCCTTTTCACAAACATTTCCCAGTTAAACACACACCAACTGAGGCCATACAAGACCATAACTACCTAAATGAACCGGGATTTGTACAGCAAAACAAAATTCTTTCAGAATTCACTCCTACGATGTTTTTCAGAGTGAAAACAAAAACGTCACCTTGTAGGTACAGTTGAAGAATACAGTACACTTTCCTCTCGAGTGGTTTTCTGCCTCCATCACTTTAAAGAAAAAAAATCACAGATGACTAAAGCATAAAAAAGAATATTTTTTACAGTAAATTGAGATAGTACTATATGCTGTTACAACACAACAGTTTGCAAGGTTGGCTTTAGTTCTAACCAAACCTGCTGCAAACTCGAACGCATCACAACAGCCTAATCCACGCGAGGTTGACAACAGGTTTGCAAGGCTGCCGTGGTCGGAAGAGTCATTGCTATGCCCAGCACGTTACCACCACAGGACAGGAGCTTTACGTTCTCTTTCCACCAACATGCAGAACAGCACAGCTCATGGAGCACGGATGGAGTCCCCATCCCTGGAGGTGTTTAAAAACCGTGTAGATTGGTGTTGAGCAACATGGTTTAGGGACCCTGACAGTGCAGGGTGAAGGGTTAGACTCGATGATCTTGAGGGTCTCTTCCAACCAGATGATTCTATGTTTCATCAGGCCTCACACAGGACGGCCACGGGACACCGCCTCACCAGCAGCACACACAGACAGAACACGGGAAGGTCCCATCACAGGTACAACCACGTGTCTTTCCATGAAGATGCACGAGGTTTCTGCGGCTCGGCGCGGCTGTCCCAGACCAGCACTGCTGGCACACCGTGCCGAAGGGCGCGGAAGGGGCCCCTGGAAACCAAACACCTCTACAGATCTCAGTCACACCATGATCCGCGGCGCTGCGCTGGCCGGGACGCAGTAGATAGCTTCACAAGGAGGTGAGCAGAGTTCACACGGGCTACGAGAGCGGAGCGGTATCCTCGGAGCAGACGGATGGACTGGCTGCTCCATGGCACTGCCCGCGCAGGGGCTCCGTCCCACCGCACAAGCCGGTGGCATCGGCGCCGAGGAACCTCAGTGCTCCTCACTCCAACAAACCTGCCTGGGAGACTCCATCACATGTTCGCTGCTCTCTGGGTGAAATACTGCTTCCTGGCATCTGTTCCCAATTTGCGGATCCTTAATTGCCATTAATTCATCCCTGCAGCCATGTACCCACCCTCTCCTTCAGGGCTAAACTGCAAACAGCAGCCTGACAGACGGATATATCTCTTCAGGTTTTATATCCAGACATCCACTACGTTCACTTTTTTTGTTTGGTTTTTTTTTCCGCATACAATTCCAACAGAGTGGAGTTCAGGCTTTCGGTGCTTTTTTTTTGGTTGGGTTTTTGGGTAACTTTCCTTCGCAACTCATCCAATAGTGGACTTACGCTATGTAATTCCAAATGTTATAATCTTTCTGCAACTGATACAACAGCACCAAATGGAACAGCCTGAAATGGTGTGAGCCAATCTCTGCTGCTTTTCTGTTGGTTTTACGACGTCGGATTTTCTTCCGGTCATGCCTTAGGTTTGGAAATATTACTGCGATGCTTGTCTGGATTTATTTTGCACTCACTGTTATGTCAGGGGCAACTGGAAAGCCCTCAAAGAACCGACTCAGGGCTCAGTCTACACAGCAGCAGCTGACATCCTGACCAACTCCAAAACGGGATTCTTCCTTCATTTGTACCTTCTGATCAAATTCAGAGTTCACTTGATTTTCAGGTCTGCACAAACTTGATTTGTATAACAATAATTTTTTGTTTTTCATTTGCAAGCGTAACAGTGGTATTGTCGTGACGAACTCTTGACAACCTGCACTGCAGTGTTGCCAACGCAAGGCCCGAGCTGCTGTTTTCACCCGAACACATTTATCACATTATCTGCTTTGTTATGGAGCTTCATGGTGAGACTTGCACATAAGAATGTTTTTATGAACACCGGTGACCCCAGTAGTCTTTCAGGTAATGCTTTTCCCTGCTGATGAATTATTCTTTTCCAGAATCACTAGAGGATCTCATTTCACTCCCTTCATATGTGACTGTCAGCTGACTACCTGCTTAAACATTTTTGTCTTGGAGGACATTTAACTAATGCAAAAATAGTTACTTTCCCTAAGCTGCAGACAGGGTAGTTTTACAGAAAACACAGGGAGTAATATTTGTCTTGGAGGTATCAGTGCATACGATTATGGCTAAAGGTATCCTCAAGGTTGCCTGCAACGTCTATAGATGGTCTTAGTATGTCCTCAGTCCAGCTTAAAACTCACCAGAATCATTCCTGCCTTAAACTGACAACCAAATGAAAATACAGATGCCATTTTAGGCAATAAAGGCAAAATTCAGATCTGAATTTCTATGTAACAAGATTACATAGAGCATTGCTATGAGCCTCATGTAAGTAGCCAGAAAAGAAAAGACTCGTAGAAAAGCTCTGAATTTAAACTACTTGTTGGCTTACTACTTCTCTGAAAACCAGAAAAAAAAAAAGCCTTCTTTAAGAAATAATTGATTATTAAATTTGGTCTTGTTCCCGTACCTTATTTTTCTATCTTCTGTAATACATGCTAGTAATTTCTTTTTATTTATTTAAAAAACATAAAATATACCAATATCTCAATGATAGTTATGCTACTACATACTTCTGGCACTTCATACATTAGAATTTTCACCACTCAGCACCCGAATGCCTGCGAGCATAAATACTAGTTGAAATACAGCTTCCTGTTTTAACATATGGCACACGTGTGAAACTATTTGTCTCCAATACACATTTGAAGAATTTCTTCCCACAGTCTCCAGCATCATTTATGTACCATCACTTCCGGAAACTCTAGATCTACGCAGCACCTACCCAAGCAAATCTGCAAACTACCAACGTTACCGACAAACCAGATTCTTCCCCACGGAAGATGGTAGAATTCCGTACTGCAAGTGCTACTTGGACAACCAAATCTACCGAGCAAAGAGGGACCAATTACATCATCTGGCCTAATAAAAAGTACTTAACTTTTACTACACTGTTTCCCTTCTCCTCCTAGACCATCATTATTATAGTATTATTACCAATCATTACTGAATGCATACAGTTGATGAAAACCTTCAAAAGGTAATACCTTACTTGCACACTTAATTACAGCTGTGTGTACTTTATCATCTTCTTTCATGAAAAAACAAAATCCTGCATTTATCCAGCGTATCACATCACGACGGTTTTCAAATGCACAAGCACCATTTTCACTCTAAACGGGAGATGCTCGGCCAACTGACACTTGTATTTACTACAATTTCCCCAAACGGCCTGACAAATCTCCAAGTCCTTCACTAAGCAGAGGTTCTTCTCTTGAATTGAGTTGTATTTCTTGAAGCACTGAAACAAAAAATCCTTGCACAAGGCCAAACAAATATCAAGTCAGTAACACAGGTGGTAGGACTAGATCCATGGACTCCAGAAGCTCAGTGCTCTACAAAATCGCTGTCTTCATACATAGCAAGTACTAACCAAAAGTTTTAGTTAAAAGCAGATACTATCATCCCATGAGGGTGTTTTGGTAAAATAAAGCCCTTCAAGACTGCTAGGTTTAGTCTGAAAGACTCTCTAAATGTCTTTGATTTACACAAATCCAGGGATGGGGAAACTTTAAGTCATCTGAGACCATGATCTCACCTTGTGTGAAAGGGACTGATCTCACCTTGTGTGAAAGGGACTCAGATTTTTTAAACTAACAAAAATCCAGTACTAAAACTGAACTGGTGGAAACCATCTACAGTAGACACTGAAAAAAAATTAATAATACGCTTATACTTTTCATAACCCAATGCCAAAATTTTGCCTTTAAATCTGTTGCTGTAAAAATTTTATATATAGAGGTGTGTGTATATCTATATACATGTGTATGTGTACATGTATACATATATATACAACTTATTCACTCAGATACATTTTTTTCTTTTCTGGTGGAACTGTGTGGTTTGTATTTCACCCACTTAACTTGCTGTTTTCAACTAGAAACATGTCCTCCTGTGGGAGGAATGAGAAACTCAATCACTGGTGCAGATGTTTTGACTACATAGGGGCCTGGTTTTATTAACAGCAAGACAATACCCCAGCAGAAAAAAAAAAAGTTCTTTTTTTACAGTTAGGCATCCGATTCAATAATCTCTTAATTAGTTGATCCAGCTTTTGCAGTCTCAACTTCAGATACACATGGATCAACAGCAAGAGGGGAGGCAAATAAATACACTTACCTTTTCTTCACATTTCCTGTGGCAGGCATACTTGCAAACTGAAACGAAAGCAAATAAAATACATGAGTAAAGGAGCAGGTGGATCGTCCTCTCCCTTTCTTTAGCTCAGTTTTCTACTAGACATCTGGTCAAACGCAAGTCTGTATATATGAAAGTACTCGCATACTTCAAAACAAAGCAAAAAACCCTAAAAACAAATGGATTTAGTCTTTACCCATTCCTGAAAGATTAGTTAATTACAGCAATGTTGTCAGATTTGTGCATTCCCTCAGCTCACGATAACATATGTCTGGTTAAACCTCATGGGCTGATTACCTTGACACCTACCCTTTACAGCTTCATGTGCACCAGAAGCGTTACCATCTAAGTAACACAGAGAGTAAGATCAAGTTGTTCCCAACGTAAACTATGAATCTTAGTTCCATCAGCAGCTCCAGAGACCTAAGACAAGGAGAGTGACTTCAAACTCATAAGCGACCATGACTGTTCAGACTTTAATCTCTGATTGTGAAATACAGCTCATACAGTGTTGCCAATGCCACTTCCAAGAGACATGGCACTTGCTTCCTCTTAAACTCCTGCCGACCTAAGAACAGGAAAGGATGAATCACGAGCAGCAAGCTTCAATTCAGAAAAAAAAAAAAGCACTTAACTTGAAGAGCAGCCAGATGAGCCGCGATGTAACTGTGATGCAACAGCATAATAGCTAGACTCTGACTTAACAGATTTTCCCATTATTTGCACTTCCTTCCTTGAGCTTTGCTTTATTTCTGTGCAATGTCTACCCTTTGGGTTACTGTAAGCTAAACTGTATTCTAAATCCAGGAAAAACCTCCTTATTCAACCCCCTTATTCAACCTCAGCAAGAGCACCACAGAGGTCAGCTGGAAAGTTAACGGGGGTCCAACCTTCCACCACTGGAGCTGAATGCCATGCTCCTTTCTCAGTGCTTCTACCAAGAGAGAGAGACATCCTACAGCCTGATCCAACAAGAGAGACACACCTCCCGAGACGCAAGCTCAGCAAACACCTGCCCACACCACTGCAGGTTCGAGGGCATCAACTGCCGAATAAAAGCCCTCGTGCTCCAGTCGCTTCACATGGACAAATAATCCAGGCTTACTGATCCATTTCCTTAGGCAATCTCGTAGATGCTACGTTCACTTATTTTCCCCAGGCGTGAGTTCGGAAGGAGTTCTTTGCTCATAGTGCTTCACAGGACCACGATTCTTGTTCCAACAATTGATTAGTGTTCACACAAACACGCTGCTCTGTTAGTGCTGACAATGATCAATACACACACCACACACAAACGCCATCAACCTTAATGCAAATAGATGGCGGCTCTTAATCCATGAGAAAAAAGCTTTGTTTTGTTGCATGACGGCATAGAATCAATCATAGAATGGTTAGCGTTGGAAGGGACCTCAAAGATCATCCAGTTCCAACCCCCCTGACGTGGGCAGGGACACCCTCCACTACACCAGGTTGCCCAAAGCCTCGTCCAACCTGGCCTTGAACACTTCCAGGGATGGGGCAGCCACAGCTTCTCTGGGCAACCTGTGCCAGTGCCTCACCACCCTCACAGTGAAAAATTTCTTCCTTAGATCTCATCGAAATCTCCCCTCTTTCAGTTTAAATCCATTGCCCCTTGTCCTATCGCTATACGCCCTTGTAAAAAGTCCCTCTCCAGCTTTCCTGTAGGCCCCCTTTAAGTACTGGAAGGCTGCTATAAGATCACCCCGGAGCCTTCTCTTGTCCAGGCTGAACAGCCCCAACTCTCTCAGCCTGTCTCCATAGCAGAGGTGTTCCAGCCCTCGGATCGTCTTCATGGCCTCCTCTGTACCCGCTCTAGCATCTCCATGTCCTTCTTGTGTTGGGGACTCCAGAGATGAATGCAGTCTTCCAGGTGGGGTCTCACCAGAGCAGAGCAGAGGAGCAGAATCCCCTCCCTCGACCTGCTGCCCACGCTGCTTTGGATGCAGCCCAGGATACGGTTGGCTTTCTGGGCTGCCAGCGCACATTGCCGGCTCATGTTGAGCTTCTCATCCACCAGCACTCCCAAGTCCTTTTCCTCAAGGCTGCTCTCTACCCATTCTCCGCCCAGCCTCTACCTGTGCTTGGGATTGCCCCGACCCACGTGCAGGGCTTTGCACTTGGCCTTGTTGAACTTCATGAGGTTCTCACAGGCCCACCTCTCAAGCCTGTCAAGGTCCCTCTGGATGGCATCCGTTCCCTCCAGCGTGTCCACAACACCACACAGCTTGGTGTCATCTGCAAACTTGCTGAGGGTGCACTCGATCCCACTGTCCATGTCACTAATAAAGATGTCAAATAGCACTGGCCCCAGTACTGACCCCTGAGGAACACCACTGTTTGCTGCTCTTGTGTGACACAACAGTCCTGGTTTTGCTGAAGCCAGACGTGAGCTCCGCAGTAACAGGACTGATTCCTGCAGCACCAGCCCCTTCAAACTCATACACAACGCGGAAACACGGCGTACCAACTCCATGCGTAAGCAAAGGGAGAACACTGTGCAGACAAAGCTGCTATATTGATGAGATTCCAAGGAAATGAAGGTGAAAGCCTCAAGAGGCAACTGGCCAAATACACATCAGGCAAAGTGCTCTGAGACAAGCCACGTGTTTAAATCTGGAGCATTCTGCGAATAGCGGTCTGAGTCATTCATAAAGACAGGTTCACTCCTTCTCAGCACCCAAACGTACCCTATTCAGATCTAAATCCATCACTTTCACGGATCAGACCGAGTTAAATCATTACCTTCTCTCCCTCACTGTCCAATAAAGCTGAGTCCGATAACACAACTGGATAGAAATAAGCACTCTGAAACGAGAGCAGTGACTGTCCAGATGCTGGGAGTAAACAAAGCGTTCCTTTGTGCTCCAGAGCAAACAGGAGACTCTCCCCCTTCCCTCTGGATGAACATCAAACTGCTCAGTGCATACGCTGCTCCTAAAAGGCACACGAGCTACATCCCAGACGGAACCGGATTGCCAAGCCTAACGGAGCCAAACACCAGCTCCCTTTTCTCAACAGCTCTGAGTTTCACTAATAGACCAAATCTCTGCCCAGAACAACAAAACTTAAAATGACTGAGCCCATTCTGACAGGCTGCTCTTCGCATTTACCAGATGCTTAATTTAAATCTTGGCAATTGCTTTAATTGTTCAAAGCATTTTGCGTAATCTATGTATGTCCTACTGAGGTACAGCAAGTGTCACGAGTTTTCATTTGTTGGTAAGGTAATTTTTTATGTATATTAAGATCTATATGTGTGTGTATATAAACATTTACAAATATATATATACGTGTGTGAACACATGCACAAATATATACATGCATGTGTACACACAGATTCCAACAACCACAAAAGTCTTGTTTGTAGTAAACATACAACCCACTTGCTAAAACCAACTAAAAAAAAAAAAGGCTGTTAGCATAGAAGATTGCTTAGGAATTAACAACTGATTGGAAGAAAAGTGCATCTTGGATCACTAACCTGCAGCCAATTATCAACCTCGAGATGATAATTCCTACCAACAATTTTATTGCTAGCGTGGTAGAGTCAAGAGAATAAATTTTTAAAACACAGACAAAGTTAAGTCAGAGCATTTTAAACTAGTTTGTCCTTCTATTTTCTTGTCTCCTCTATTTCCCATACTCTCCATCCCTTCTCCAGAAGGGGGGCGGGGGGACACACAATAATAAATACATATACACACACATACACATGGGGGGGGGGGGGGTGGGGGGTGGGGGAAGTAGCAGGAGGTACCAAGAAAATACCATGAACTGGGTACAAGGAAGCACGTAGGCAGCCCCAGTCTCCAGGTATCTGAACACAGAAGAGTTAGAGGACAGACACACCACTGTCTTTCCAGGCACACCCTTTTCCAACACGATTCACACGGTTTTCTCCACTAGAGCTGCTAACATCATGCACAGTGGGAGATCCCTTCGTCAACACCAGCAAATTAAGCGCTCGCTCAGAAAAATCAATTTGCTTGCTGTTTCATTACTTGGAACTCGTCTTGCCGCAGCTAATGCCACCACCCCGCGGAATGATCCCGCCTGGACGGCTGCACACCCTCAGCCCGAGGATTCACAGGACTCACAAAGAGGTGGCTGACCTCAATCATCGCATGGCCAGAGAGACGGAGTCACGGTTCAGTACACCAGCTGTTTGATGGAAAGCCCTGAAGAGCAGAGAGGTGGACTTTCAGAAAACTTCTCAGGCCAAAGAAGCAGTATCGTACGCTGGTCATGCAACTTGTGCCTCCTCAGCGCAACAAATGTGCCACGCGAAAGCACACGAACAACTGAGCACCCTCACAGCGCATCAATTGTTACGGAACATAAATGCAACTCACGGTTAAAAGATCCCAAGGAGCAGCTCCTACCAAACGCTGGCATTCTTCAGACAGAGCTTAAAGCCAAACAGCACTCAGCTCTTCTTCTGTACTACAGCCCAAGAGCATTCAAATTTAAAAATGTGCCTGAAACAGTCCGGAGGACTCAATCAACGTCACCACCAGCAAAGCTACTTCAGTTCTCCAGCTGAACAGCTGAACGTCTGCGTCCCACACACAGCTCTGCTCAAATACCAGACTTCCCAAATTTGTGTCTAAGGACTCTGGCATCAGTTCCAAGAACAACTGTCCCAAGCTGGCTGGCAATGGACTGGAGGCCAAGCCATATTTAGTCAATTTACTACACTTCAAAACAGTTCCTAAACAATAGAATCCCTTTTTTCTAAAGGGGGAGAATGAAAAGGGGGGGGGGGGAAGGCATTTCTTTGCATCAAAATGAAGATGTGTTAACTCCTCCAAGTTAATAATACTGCTGTCACGCTGAAGACAGAAGGCTGAGCATAGTGAATCATATTTTTCAGACTCAGGCTCCAAAGTTTTTATGAAATGAAAGTTCCACTTTTTACATTCATGCATGTAAGATGCCCTCTGAAAACCAGTAGCGCTGTGTTTACAAAGTAAGCTTACTTCTCCAAACTAATCACAGAATGATTCATGGTTTACGAGGACAAAGAGCTTAAGTTTTGCTTCTGAGTGCTAAGGGCTACTCACCTTGTCACGTTTTAGGATGTATTGGACATATGGAATGGTAAATATATTCCATACAAACATTCTGTCACACTGTACATGTGGTGACTCTTAAAACATGACCAGTTCATAAGGACAACCTCACACTCCACCACAGCTTTTATCAAGTGACTCTCCCCGGTGGGTTTTTGTGTGTTTGTTGTTGAAACAACTCTGGGCACGAAGGGTACAGCTGAGATAACTCAGAAATTCTCTTAGGGCACAAACTCCCATATAAACAGAGAATCTAAGGGATGTTAGCTCCCTTTAATACCTCACTAAGTTCTCAGAAGGATCACTTGCCCCAAAAGCACAAGCTATACAGCTCTTGATATTCATTTTTAAACTCCTGGTGACAAATAACAAATCAGGAGGCCGAGTGACAGGCCTGGATGCTCCAAAGCTGCTTTCTTTCCCTCAGCGTCTCCGACTTCGGCTTCCCCAGAACAGACACGTGCTGTTTCAGCTATTTTTTGACAGTAACGGAAGACTCCTTGATGATCCACACCAAAATGTAATCTGAACCAAGCATATAAAAAGCTTCGTGTCACCAACACTTAGTTTCCATAGTTCCCAACTCCAGTCTTCTCTCTCCATAGCTGGGCCAGACGGGTGCCGACATGCCGCCAGGAGGTGAAGCCCGGCCGTTTTGGTAGCTGAAGAGGTAAAAACGAAAGCCATGTGAAAAACAGGCACACCCAAGAAACCCGCTGCAGCATTAACAGTCCAGATGGCACGCAGCTCCGCGTGGGGCAGCGGTGCCTTTGGGTGAGGGATGGGAGAAGAGCCCTCCAGCTGGAAACACTGGATTTAGCGACAAAACGAAACAACGTCTATTTTTAAGAAGTTATCAGAGTCACATGCCGAAGATGTTGCAAGTCTAACAGCCACACTCCAGCAACAACATCTGATGTGCCTTTCCTGTGCCCCAAACATTTTCCTAGCTTTTCTTTGAGGGTTTGTGGGTTGTTTTTTTTTATATTCAGCCAACCATTGTCTCTCCATCTGGATATTGCTCCCAGCACTTCGTGTCAGGGACTGCAGACGTTGTTTTTGAAGATGAAGGCTGAAAGGCAGTCGTGAGAAATTCGTGTAAAGCTTCAGTGTTTTTTACTTGGGGATGGCTGTACAGTAAAGACTGTTGTGAATGAGCTTTCCCACCGATGAAATATTCCATTTGCTGTTGCTAACAGCAGCAGTGGAAAACCTTTTATTAAGAGAAAACTATTTTGACACTACTGCTGCAACAGTACGCCTGTTCTTTTCCTTTATTCCTAACCTTCTTCCTGTCTTGTAGGAAGAATCTTGACCACCAATGGTTTTTGGGTGGTTTGTTTTTTGTTTTGTTTTGGTTTTGTCTTTCCCCTGTGGCATTTATAGTCTAACTTTAACATTTTAACTGCATCCTGAAAACTCCTGGGTGGGTTTTTGTTTTAATTTCCCATAGATGCTGTTACAAAAGCAGAACATCAGCACAGTGAAAATATTTTCACACTTTCAGAACTAAAGTTCTCATACAGCAACTTTTTCTCATCTTTTTAAGCTGCCCTTGCAAGACAAGTAGGAAATGATTAAACCTTAATCCAGTTTGGAACCAAAGGTTATTTTTAGACCTCTTCCCTCCAGACTGAACAGCCAACCCCATGTTGCAACATTTCATCCACAAAATCATTTCAACCAGACTATGGTTTACTGTAGCCAAAGACCCCACATGAAACCAGAAAAACGGCTGGACTGCCTCCAGGATTTTCTCTCACAAATGCAGACAGAGCAAGAAGAACTGTAAGATCTCAAAAGCTTGCATGCCTGGGATGGATCTTGAGAACAACCTGCATAAATTATGCTAAGAGCAAGAACCAGAGAAAAATAAGAGACTGACCTAAAATGGGTCATCTTCAAAATAAGAAAGCCAATGTTGTTAAAAACTTCTTCATTACATGGATAAGACCTAATGGGCCTGGAAGTTTTGATTCACAGCTGGTCTTAAGCTCCTACAGAACACATAAGTGACAAAGACCTTCACCAGAAAATAAAACAATGTAGGCTATGCAAAGGAGGTCATCAGCATGATCCTTCAAGTACTCATACAGTTGTAGGAGTTTTGCAAGGGTATTTTTTAAATCTCATTAATGACAATAGATGGGAGACTCTGGATAAAATCAGCTAACAACTCCCCTCTTACCTATTCAAACGGTTTAGGTCCTGAATGTGTTTAAATGGAGTTATGTTTGTGGCCCAGCTTAGTTTCTTGAAGCTTTCTTCATGTACCAGAACCAACTCTTCAGAACTACTTTACAATGGATCTCCTGACCTCTCTCTTCTTTATTTAATCTTTATCTTCCTATCTGTTTCTGTCTCTCATGGCAGTTCCCCCTCCCCTCTCCCTTGTTTTGAAGCCAATTACAAGTGTGAGGTTTCAGATAAACGCACCCAGATTTATTTTGAGGTTCCTTTCCCCACATGGCACACCAACTTCATCACACTCAACTTACACGCTCTAATGATTTCATTTCAGAGTTTTGGGTTAGAGTAGATAATTCTAACCTCAATTACTAGGAATTTCCAGTTCTCTTCAAGTGGGTAAGTTTATGAAATTGCATCTATCTCAGATCACACAGCAGTCACTGTTTTTTTCCAGGGAAAAACACAGGGGGGGCCACATGGGATCACATTTACTTCATGCTCTTTTTTTTCTTTCTAATTTATTAGCTGTAACGAGCAGAAGCTGCAGCTTTTTAGAAACCTCAGTCGTTTGAACTTTAACTTTAAAATACATTTTATAACCACAGATAAAATTCTGGTGTGATTAAGACAGTCTTTATGAGGTAAACAAATAGGGAACTCGTTTTCACTACAGACAACTTTCTGAACCATCATCTAATATCTGTAACACAGCTCGGCTGCTGTAAACATTAAACATTCCACTAGAGCTTTTTGCCTTGCGTGTTTTTTATTTTTAAATTAGTAGGAACTTACCTTCACGATTTCTCCCAAATTCCTTCCCCCTCCCCAGCTCCCACACTATCGAAGGATGTCAGTCTGACAGCTTCTTCCAGTTCCAGAGAGGGCTGTGCTCAGCCAGGAAGCTTACCTACCTCTTGTGTAACACCTACGAACCACCATGGCTGCTTCTGCATCTCTGGGTGCCCCAGTAAGTCTTTACTCATCCCTCCCTTTCATGTCTCTGCTGTTGTTATGCACAGAGCTTCCACGTTTGCCATCTGAGCTCTGCGCTGACACATGAATGCATGGCTTGTACAGCTGTGTTAATTAGAGTCCACTTTACTAATCCGGTGGAAGTTGCTGTTTGCTGTGTGCACCTTTTGTCCAGAGGAGAGGGGCCGACCTTTCCCAGGCTCCTGGTGTCACAGATGGGCTGCAGTCCACGTTCCCCTTTCCAGCCTCCTCCTCCTCCCCAGAACAGTGCGCTCTGTGTCACCCATGTCCAAGTCAACATCCACCCATTTCTGAGGGATTCCTAAAAAGACTTCTCTGCCACACTAGATCAATTCATGCAGTCTCTCCTGGACGCCCTCCTGGATGCCTTTCCCAAACAAGGCTGACAGTCACATGAGGTTTTATAGCAAGAGCCTGGGTCTCTACCTAACGCAGCCTTGCTTGGGCATCCCATAATCCCTCTTCCTTGGGGTTCACAGCAGCTACAAGCGATTAACCTGTTCTAGGGACAACAGACCACGCTCCCTGGTCCTACAGCCTGCACATCCCAGTTTACATGCAGTTGTCTGTCATATAATCAATGCTGGTCAGAACCAAAATCATACAGTGCTAGCAAAAAGAAACTCTGGGTCTCACTTTCTCACAAGTCCATATACCTTTTAAATTTGGAGGTAACGAGCAGTTAATTGCTTAGGAAAATAGCAAGGTTTTCTGGTTTGTTTGTTTTCTGCTGTTTCTTGACAAGTCTGAGCCACACGCGCAAGACAGCCATCATTACAAATCTGAAAAGTATTCACTGAAGCAGTTACCTTAAAATCACCTTAAAACAGCCTCACGGAAGGCAGAGCCATTTGCTGGATCAGTGCTCAAGAAAACACATAAGCGTACATACAAACATCACGCCGAAAGCAAGAGCGATATGACGAAAAAACCATTTTAATTCATGACAGCCTGCATTCTCTCAAAGATCTCCCACATTATAGTATTAACATAATTATACGGGTATGCCTATTGCCATAATTAACCACCTTACTGCTAATTAACCAATGCCTATTGCCACAATAAACCATAAGCTGGTTATGCTATAGTTATGTTGAAATTGCAGTTAATATTATCTTACATATAATGTATTACAAGACCGATAGACAGGCAGATCTCATAATACACCCATGTAAGTGCCTCGTAACACAGGATCTTATTTCACAAGGATCACCCCAGGGTGACACAAATACCCCTCACCCACAATACGCACCGCGTGCCTCGCCACTTGGAGCCGACGACCGCAGCGCCCGCCGCTGGCCAAGCAGGATGCAAATTCCTTCGGCATTTTTAGCCTTCTAGTTCGTCTGCCAGAACTGTAACCACAGGCGTGCTTTGCACATTATAAGATATTAATATGCTATTACTGAACTGAGCACTTACTGAAAGAGGGAGTTATAGAAAACCACCTGCTATCACAGAAGATTAAATATGCATCTGTGTACACACGCAGTAGGTACAAACAAGCCTTAAGAACCGCCTGTCAGCTCCAAACCAGTCTCAATACAAAAATGTATTTTGTCTTGGCCAGAAGCAATGAATTAAATACAGAGAACTCTTTGCATCGAGCAGCAAACACTAACCCAAATGAAATTTTAAATGGATCGTTAGCTGTGGTCACAAGCATAATCACAAACAAGCAGGGGAACTTCAGAGGTAACTAGTAAACCTCTTTAGGAAGGAAAAACAGCTCCAGTTGTCTTCAAATCCTGATCTATGAGCTGTAAGTTGCTGGAAGCTCTTGATTAAACACAGATATTGTAATTTGATCAGAAAATGTACCTTCTACTTTCACTTCATGGTACATTCTCAAGGAAACTTGAGACACTTCTTGTGTGATCTGATCTAGGTGGTCCTGCTCCAGCAGGGGGATTGGACTAGATGATCCTTTGAGGTCCCTTCCAATTCCTGACATTCTGTGATTCTGTGAAACAGTCCAGGACTTACAGTAAGCCAATCAACACCTGTATGAGACCATATGTTAACGTGACTTACAAGACAGAAGCTATTATACAGATTAATTTTAAGTAAAGAAGGTGAATCATATTCTTTATTACACTCAGCTTGCACACACCACCATGGTAAGCATTTCTCTGCTCACAATATAGCAAACAGTACATGCCAATGTAATTTCACACCCCTCTGGCTAGCTTTATAAATGGTTCAAAAGATCAGGAAGAAAGTAAAACTGATGTAGTCAAACCCTCAAGGACAAAAGCTTTTGGAAAAACAAAAAAAAAACCCTGAGTTAACTAAAATTCTACAAGTGCTCCTACTGAGATTGCTCCAATACATATTCCAAACCAACACATTCATGGCTAGATTAGATGAACAGAGAGATACTCGGTTTATTCCAAATACCATTAACTGCTTCAAGTTTAAAATCTAGTCGTGGAATGCTTTGTGTTGCACGTAAAGCCTCACTAGTGGTACCTAAACACGATAACTTCATCGTCGACTGGAGGGGAGGGGAGTTTTATCAACAGAAACATGTGAAGGTTTCAATTCTTCACACTTATTTCACTCATCGCCACTCTAAGAGCTGGGAAATAATACTGCATTATCTAAAACTACTTGAATTTCTCAAATCTGGTCCTCCAGTTTTTAATTGTTGTAAAAGTTACTTTCCAGAGAGCTGAACAGAGAGCTTTTCAGATGCTCTGAATCTTCCCCATCTCTGGAAATAAGCTCCCCTTCTCCCACCGGCCGTTCTGTTCCGCCACTGTTTCTGCAGGGCTCATTAAAAATAAATTCAGTGCAACTAAGCGTGCGTCACCAAGGTGGGCTGAAGCCTACGAGGCCAACGGGACATCAGCACCCTTGCAGTCAGTCATCCGTTGCCCACCAAGAGCTCCCAGGCACCACATCCAGACCCGGCCGCTGGCAGAGGACACATTCTGCAAGACAGGGCTAAACGACACCCCCTTAAAACACTGCCACGCACTAATGAAAACTTATCGAACCAACACACACCTGGTCACAGCTTTATTTTTATTTTTAGTAGAGGATTCATTGCTAGATAAAGAGCAAACACTGCGTGGTGACCAATCAGAGCCCTTCTCCTCCCTTCGTTTCTCTGACACGGAACTTTTCCTTGAACTGATAAGATATTATGGTTCTGAAAGGAACCTGCAGTCTGTACAAAGAGCTATTATTTTCCCGAGAAGAAACTGTTAAAAAGCAAGATTTTCTCATTAATACCCAAAGGGACTTTTTTTTTCTTCTTAACTAAAGGCTTTTCTTCTACCTCCCCTGCCCCCAGTACCAACTCGCTCACTTTCATTCAGCAACATCAGGCAGAATTTACCAGGAGCAGCAGCACCAGGATTTGGCTCGGAAACAGTCGCTTTATTTTTCTCATATTAATAGGGTTTCGCAGTACTAGGGTACATTTCAAGTACTGCGGCTCTGGCAAGGGAACAGACCAACTTTCAGTTCTATCTTTTTCCAAACCTCTGCTTATGAAGCCACGCTGTAAGTTAAATACAAACGGGCACTTATTAAATTGAAACTACTCAGAGTCATCCCTTCACTCGGCGCAACTCCTGTTGCTCCCATCCCCCCAGGTGAGTACCAAGCAAAGAAGGTTGGTGGGTCTGCCTGGTACTCACATCGAGCAAGGGGCTACGTGATACCATTTAGAGGCTCCTTCTGAACAATGCACCCAGAAACCTTGAGAAAAATTATCCCCGACAGACTTAGATACGGATGCGGACGTACATCACCATGAATGTACTGGGTTTGGGGAGCATGGTGGAGTGATCCCAGTAGGAGTGCTTGTAGAATTTTAGTTTCTCACGTTGTTTTTTTTTTTCCCTGAAAGCTCTTTACCTTGATGGTTTGATTACAGGTGAATTTTGCCTTGCTTCCTGATATTTTTGAACCCTGTGTTGATGCCGAGCCCAAGAGGTGTTAAACCACACTGGCAGGAGTCTTAGTTTTCTGTATCTGAACCAAATCTATGACCATTGGGGCAAAAGACTCAGACTCATCCCAACCTCCGCCCTGTTCACAAGACATGGCAGAGCTCTTGCCACCTTTGGTAGATAAGCACACTGACACGGCTTTTGCAAGTCTGAGACTTGCAGCTCTGGGCTGTGAGAACTAAACCAGAGCAACGAGCACGACTCCCACCCGCAACACCTTTCCCTTCAAAGGACAAAGTACTGATTCTCTGCTGGTACAGTGCTTTTTTTTTTTTTTTTTTTTTTCCACACTGAATCTGATCAAGAGGATCTTCAGGCAGCTCCTTCACCAAGCAAGCCTCGTTCCAACCATCCTATTTCTGCCAAGTTGAAAACAACTAAATCCTAAGAACTTTGGAACCAAGCTCTAGCAGGACAGACAGAAGAAATATGTTAAATACATACAAACATATCTACCACTCCCATGATGTAACGCCAAACAGCGAGGCATTTTACATTTAGCTGTTCATCTGCAAAGTCCTGCACCTTAGCTCAGGAAATGCCATCCAGAGGGAACTTGACAGGCTTGAGAGGTGGGCCTGTGAGAACCTCATGAAGTTCAACAAGGCCAAGTGCAAGGTCCTGCACGTGGGTTGGGCAATCCCAAGCACAAGTACCAGGCTGGGCGAGAAGGAATGGATTGAAAGCAGCCCTGAGGAGAAGGACTTGGGAGTGGTTGGTGGATGAGAACGCTCAACATGAGCCCGGCAATGTGCGCTGGCAATCCAGAAAGCCAACCATGTTCCTGGCTGCATCCAAAGCAGCGTGGGCAGCAGGTCAAGGGAGGGGGATTCTGCTCCTTCTGCTCTGCTCTTGTGAGACCCCACCTGGAATACTGTGTTCAGCTCTGGAGTCCCCAGCACAAGAAGGACATGGAGCTGCTGGAGCGGGTCCAGAGGAGGTCACGAAGATGTCTGAAGGCTGGATCACCTCTGCTATGGAGACAGGGCTGAGAGAGTTGGGGCTGTTCAGCCTGGAGAAGAGAGGCTCTGGGGAGACCTTCCAGCAGCCTTCCAGTACCTAAAGAGGCCCTACAAGAAGCTGGAGAGGGATGACTTTGGATAAGGGTATGTAGTGACAGGACACAGAGTGATGGCTTTTAAACTGAAAGAGGGGAGATTTAGAGAGATATAAGGAAGACATTTTTTACACTGAGGGTGGTGAGGCCCTGGAACAGGTTGCCCAGAGAAGCTGTACATGCCCCCATCCCTGGAATTGTTCAAGGCCAGGTTGGATGAGGCTTTTGGGCAACCTGGTGTAGTGGAGGGTGTTCCTGCCCATGGCAGGGGGGTTGGAACAAGATGATCTTTGAGGTCCCTTCCACCCCCAAACATTCTGTGATTCTATGATTCTAAATGGCCACATTCCTTCCACACCCAAATCTCTCACTTCCCTCTCAAACCCTCAGAGGGACCCTGAGGTGTATGAACAATCTGGGCAGGAGGAGGTGGAAGAAAGAGATCCATCCAGAACTGGGAAGTGGTTGCAACACCTCTAAGTGAAACCAACAACTACACTTCAGATGGAGACAACGTGTTCTCTTACTAGGAGGGAACCTCCGCATGCGACAAGTGAAGAGGCTGTTTGACTAACATGGAATAACAGGAGTTGAACATTAACCAGGTAACAATGCCAGAGGCAGCTGAGTCCCGTGCATCCAGGAGGACCATCTCTTTATCATTTCTGTGATTAGACTGAAAGACTAAGGATTAGACAGAGCATAACGCAGCTGGGAAAATTAAATAAATAGATGGCTGCTGTTTTGAATTTTTTGTAAATTAATGCAGAGAAAGCCTTCATGCCTCAGTGAGTGAGGGTCGCACATGTCCTCATTTGGAGACTGCCCTGGTGAGGCCGCATCTGGAATATTGTGTTCCAGTTCTGGGCCCCTCAGTTCAAGAAGGACAAGGAATTGCTGGAGAGAGTCCAGTGGCAGGCCACAAAGATGATGGAGGGAGTGGAGCATCTCCCTTATGAGGAAAAGGCTGAGGGAGCTGGGTCTCCTTTAGCTTGGAGAAGAGGAGACTGAGGGGGGACCTCATTCATGTTTATAAATATGGAAAGGGGGACTGTCATGAGGATGAAGCCAGGCTCCTTCTCAGTGGCATCCAATAATAGGACAAGGGGAAAGGGATATAAGCTGGAACACAGGAGGTTCCGCTTAAACATGAGGAAGAACTTCTTCCCAGCAAGGCTAACAGAACACTGGAAACAGGCTGCCCAGAGAGGTTGTCGAGTCTCCTTCTCTGGAGATGTTCCAAACCCGCCTGGACATGTTCTTGTGTGATCTGATCTAGGCGGTCCTGCTCCGGCAGGGGGATTGGACTAGATGATCCTTTGAGGTCCCTTCCAATCCCTGACATTCTGTGGTTCTGTGACTGAATTCCAGAGGCATCTGTCACCCACTGTGCACACGCATCACTCAGAGCCTCCACAGGCATCGCCTTATTCCGGAACCTGCCTGAGCAGCACAGTAATTAAAGCACATCCTTACACAAGCCCAGTTCCCTACTGCAGCACCCCGCTCCCCGACAAAAGCAGGGAACACGACTGTACGGAGGGGGGAAATAAACCAACGTAACATTTACGCTTAGTGCAGGAGGGATTCCAGAAACACGGATTCCTGGAAACTTTAACATTCACATAAAACTAATTTCCTTCACACAGCAATAACGACAACGGCACATGAGACGTTACTCACCTCTGCAGGAAACGCCTTGGCTATCAATTACTTGTTTGCAGATTCCACAGATTTTGGTTTTCTTAAAAGACTTGGTTTTGAAGGCGTGAGACCTTGAAGCTGTTTCTTGAGGCTGGAAGCAAGGGGAATAAATAACATCAGACCTTCCCTCAGGTTTTGAGTCACACTTTTAAGTGAAACACAGATAATTTTAAATTAAATATAACAGTAGTGTGCCAGTAGTATAATAGTAGTAGGTTAAAGCACTCTCGCTCTTTCTTTCATCCTCACTCTTGTCCAATAACATGAACTTTCCACTCTCAAGCTTGGGAAGCAACTGAGTGTGAGGAACCTCTCGCGCATCAGGACACAGTCGCTGCAAGACATTTTCTATCATAACTTCAGAGTTCACTCTATGACTTATCTTCTAAGAGGAAATACAGCGTAATCTCTACAATATGAACCAACAGCCTTCTGATCTAAGGTCTCATCAACACAAAAACTCACACTGGTGCAGCTTAAACTGCTTAAAAATAACGTAAGTAATGCCCTATCACAGTAGCCAGTTTAACTCATCTGGTGCAGAAGGCAGCTTAGGCTTTTCATTTAATAAACAAAAAACCTCCATCCATGCAAGCTGACTATGGCACAGATTGCTAACTTTAAAATCACTTTTCTTCTTTCCTGCAAAAGAAATTACACTAGTTTAAAGGAACATTATTTCCACAGTGTGTCACAGTAACTGAAATACCATGTTAAAATACAATGCAGTAATGACAATTTCTAATTGGGGACAGAATGCAAAAATCAGTACCATATACGTGATGGAATATGCTATGGCTTCCTGTAACTTGGGAAACGTTTAGGTGACACAACAGAGGGGGCTACCAAAAGCCTATGAGAAAGTCAGTATCTCCTCTGGAAGGGTGTAACAACCTTCACTTTCATTGACAGACTTTAAGAAATATCAGTTACCTATTCAAAACCAAAAACATATTTCGCCAGACCATGAAAATCTCCAAATGATTCTTCACATTCCTCATTTCCGTTTCACGTTTGCCCCTTACGGTCCCTAAGCTCTGTACTGCAGAAGGGCTGGCCCTCAATGCTTCCGACGCCGTCCCTTCACACGCAGCCGGCCAGGCCACTGCAGCGCCAGACTTCCACCCGCCATTCCCATGAGAAGGTTTCCCCACACGGCGCAACACACGAGTCCATGGCAATAAGGTAGTGTAGGACTTCTTTGGGGCTTCGAGCAGTTCAACGCGTGGCGCTGGGCAGAACGTCAGTACTGTCTCCAAAGTCGTCTACAGCACAGCTGCTCGGCAGGCACGAGAAAAACCATAAAAATTGATGTCATCTTCCAAACATCGCCTCCACATGAGCCCGCCCAAAGCTCCAAAGGAGCCTCGATGAACACGAACGGCAGCAACCAACCACCCTGAGCAGGGCTGGGTGCTCGGAGGCCGTGCCCACCGGGGGTACGCACACTCAGTCTCATCTTAACAGCTCCGAAGCTGTTACGATGAGTGTACGAAACACCATTGGTCATACCCACAGAGTAAAGCCAAGATAACGAACATGCTTCCATAAACGCAGCCTTCCAGTACCTAAAGAGGGCTTACAGGAAAGCTGGAGAGGGACTTTTTACAAGGGTATGTAGAAATAAGACAAGGGGAAATGGCTTTAAACTGAAAGAGGGGAGATTTAGATTGGATTTAAGGAAGAAATTTTTCACTCAGAGGGTGGTGAGGCACCAGAACAGGTTGCCCAGAGAAGCTGTGGCTACCCCATCCCTGAAAGTGTTCAAGGCCAGGTTGGATGAGGCTTTGGGCGACCTGGTGTAGTGGAGGGTGTCCCTGCCCATGGCAGGGGAGTTGGAACTGGATGATCTTTGAGGTCCCTTCCAACCCAAACCATTCTATGATTCTATGAAACACCACGGTAGAAATTACTTAGGTTGAAGGAATAAAACCCAGCCTGGGCTCTCAGGAAAATCTTTCCACCAGTGAAGTGTATTAATCAGCAGAGAGAAATAGTAGAATAACCCACGCACTCAAAAGGCCAAAGCAGAGGATGAAGCATTTGAGAAATAAATTTGAATTGCAGTTCCAATGCTTCATTAGACACTTCATTCACTCACTTTAGAAGCCGACGCCAGAAATTCCCCTGTATCCCCCACTGCTGACATGTGCACTTTACTTCAGGTTAAATCACAAGATATTGTCAGAATTATGATTCCTATTAAAAGTAAACCTTAAAGAAAAAGAACAGCTGAACTCCAGCATTATGTAGGAACATACTTGATGGCAAACAGATCAAATTTATTATTTTTGAGATATCTCTGTCATGATGGGGTTCTTTGCAGTTGAAAATACCGGAGATGTTTTTGAAGAGACAGAGGTCTAGGAGGAAGGAAAAGTGTCGTAACATCCAGGTAAGTTCATTAATCTGACGTGATGAGGTTCTACACTACAGTGGCTCCAAGCATCGCGCCCCAAGAGCTGAGAGTCCCTCATTTGCACAGTCTCTGCTATGTAAAAAAATCAGCAACGCCATCATCTCCACCAGTTCCTGCAGTATCTCTGCTTGGTAGATATAGAGACGAAAAAGAGAATTCTCATTTTAGGTTTTATCCCCTCTTCTTCTCTGCAGAGTTCTACTTCTGGGTAAAGTTTCCAGACTCTCTCTGGAAAGGACAGTTTTGCAGAAATTCATGGACAAACTCCACAGAAAGTTTATTCTGTATCTGTATGTTTCTCCTCATTTCCCACCTCTCAAACATTTCTTCGCAAGCTTTGATGCTTGCACTGTTCCAGTACAAGACAACTGTCACAAGAACTCACTATTTAGATATTGGAGTTTAGCATAAGTTCATCTTGACATTAACTGCTCAACTAGTCAATCTGGCTGTTTCATTTGTCATGTAAACATCAATAAAGTAGTTTTCCTCTGTGGCATTACAGAAATATTCTGCAACGCAGCCTTTGTGTCTGATTTTAAAAAAATCCACACTTCTTGTTCCCTGTTGTTCATTTTAAGTCCATTCCACTATGGGCTCTCCAAGTAATTCAGTTAAACAGTAAATTTAGGAGAGTCAGTACTCACAGCTGTTTATACAAGAACTCTTCATAATCTGCTCTGAAACCTAGAGGAGCCTAGACCAAGATTTCCTTGTTGTTACCTAGTACAGCTTTTATGCTTCTTATGCTTCTCCGCTACAGAAGACATCAAGGAAAAAGAAAGAAAAAAAAAACAAAAAGAAAAGGGGGAAAAAAAAACAGAACACAGCCATGGCAGGCAGCATGCACGAAGCTCAAGACTGGACTCTAAACTGCATGTAATTGTTAGGAGCAAAAATTGGAAGCAAACAGTGCAGAACCACAGGGTTACCGAGGAAGTTTTTTGCCCGAGGAAGAGGCTGTACTTACATCTGGTCCCAATTGTGAGCATTACGAAACTCTCCTTTGTTTACCGCACCAGGAATTATTTTTTGGCCGTGCTCTGCTCTCTATGGCACGCAGAAATCTAAATCTAGCGGAGCGGAAAGTTTATGCCAGCCTTGCATCAACGTAACACAGCAGATTTACGTGGGCATCCTCAGCTATCAGGAATTTCCAACTACTCCTCACCGAGCATTTTCATTATGTAAGCAACACGCCAACCCAAAATTCATAGCGACTTTGTCAAAGACTTTTGAGACACACAACATTTTGAGAAGAGAAAAAGCAGTTCTGGAGATTTCAGTTAAGTCGATACAGACTAAAGCACTCAGATACACCAAGCTGGGCTCTGGCAGTACTGATAAAGCAGCTTCTCCTTGGCAGACACTTAACACTAATTCATTACACCTATGGAAGAGGAATTCACATTGTTATTCCCAAATACCACACTACATCGTTAACGGTTAATTATTCAATGAAGAACAGAACCACGCAACATTTGTTTTCCAACTCCATGTTTCCAGCATGTAAGCTGCAATTGTGGTAACGGTTCATTCTTTAAAAAGACAGTCACAAGGCTTAGATCTTTTATTAAAAAAAAAAAAAAACAGCAAATATTGTCATATTGAACTTGTTTAAATAATCCTCAGAAAAGTGTATAACTATATTCACATACATGCTCAATTAAAAAGGAATAATCAAACTTAGCTGATTATTTATTACTTCTACAGAATTGGTTCCCTCCAAAGTCATCCAATTATATGTATGAGGAAATACAAGTCCCAACAAAAATAATTAGATTTTTTAAATGAAATCGTTATTCCAGATGTTACTCTATATGGAGAAAAAAGCCAAACACTGTTTTGTACTTTATTTTTCTATCTCCAAAACTTGCAACAGTCCATGTCATATTCCAGCTAAGAGAAAATTATAAACATACATGCAAAGCCCCATAAATTCTCCCTATGTCAGACTCTACTCCTGACATATTTTACGTGAGCCATAAAAACCCTCTTAGCACAGCAGCAAAAATTACATAAAGCCAAGATATGTTTTGTTCATTTCCCATCCATGGGCACACGGATACGATCCCTTTTCCTATCCTCTCCCTAAATAACTTCCAACAAATACTGCAGTCTCCTGGGACTCTCTGTGCATTTTTCTGCTCTCCAAGTTAGCAGCTTCTTGTCCATTCTCTGCTCTCCAAGGTGGAAGATAGGGATGAAGATCCACGCAGCAACAAAGACACACGGGGTTATCGATGTGTCAAAAACCATGGAAGGTCTGACATTGGTCATGTAGGAATCAGAGCTTCTCCCCTCAAAATGGTGGGCAGGGTCAACAGCCAACAGCAGTGACTCTACACCACTGTGCGCAGCACGGGCAACAAACCAGAGGAGTTGGAAGCCCTTCTGCAGACTGGGAAACTATGATGCAATTGCAATCACAGAAACCTGGTGGGCTGACTGCACAACTGGAGTGCTGCCATGGACGGCCACTGGCTCCTCAGACGGACAAAGCAGGGAAGGACAGGCGGTGGGGCAGCCCTGTAGGTCAGAGAGGGGTTTGATTGTCTACAGCTCGATGGTGGTGGCCATAGGGGTGAGTGTTTCTGGGTAAGCGTCAGGGGAAGGCCAACAAGGCAGATATTGTGGTGGAAGACCGTTAACAGACCACCCAACCAGGACAAAGAGGCAGACCAAATATTCTGTAGGCATCTGGGAGAAGTCTCCACCATCGCTGGCTGTTGTTCTTGGGGGGGGACTTCAGCTTAGCAGGTGTCTGCTGGAAATATAGTACAGCAGGGAGAAAAACAGTCCAGGAGGTTCCTGGAGTGTGTGGAAGATAACTTCCCAACACAGCTGCGAGTGAGCTGACTGGGGAAAGTGCCCCTCTGGGCCTGTGTGTGCCAACAGAGACGGAACTTGTGGGTGCTGTGATGGCTGGAGGCCATCTTGGGCACAGCGATCACGACATGTTAAAGAGTTTTTGATTCTCAGAGAAGTAAGGAGAGGGGTCAGCAGAGCTGCTATCTTGGACTTCCAGAGGGCAGACTCTGGTCTGTTTAGGGGACTGGTTGACAGAGTCCTCTTGGGAGGACAGTGTACCTGAAGGGCAAAAGGAGGTCCGGGAAGGCTGGATATTCTTCAAGAAGGAAATCCTGAAGTTGCAGGAGCAGGCTGTCCCGAAATACTGAAAGATCAGCCAGCAGGGAAGAGGGACTGTTCTGGCTGAACAGAGAGCTTTGGCTGGAACTCAGGGAAAAAAAGGCAAATTTATGACCTATGGAAGAAGGAGCACACAAACTCGTAGGACTACAGGATGTTGTGAGGTTACACAGGGAGAAAATTAGAAGGGCCAAAGTCCAACTAGAACCGGATCTGGCTACTGCAGTGAAAGACAATAAAAAAAAAACCGTTTCTATAATACCATCAACAACAAAAGGACAGCTAAGGAGAATCTCCATCCTTTTTGGATGGGTGGGAAACATAGTGACAAAGGACAAGGAAAAGGCTGAGGGACTTATTGTCACCTTGCCTCAGTCTTTAATAGCAAGACCAGTTGTTCCTCCAGGTACCCAGCCCCCCTGAGCTAAGGAAGACAGGGAGCAGAATGAAGCCCCCATATCCAAGAGGGAGACGGTTAGTGACCCTGTTACACCACTTAGACACGCTCAGTCTGTGGGGCTGGATGGGATCCACCCAAGGGTGCTGAAGGCACCCAGCAGAAGTGCTCACTAAGCCACTTTCCGTCATTTATCAGCAGTCCTGGCTAACCGGGGAGGTCCCAGTTGACTGGAAGTAGCAAATGTGATGCCCATCTACAAGAAAGGCCAGAGGAAGCAGAAGCCGAGAAGGTCATGGAGCAGATCATCTTGACTGCCATTACACAGCACGTACAGGACAACCAAGTGATCAGGCCCAGTCAGCATGGGTTTATGAAGGGCAGGTCCTGTTCGACTAACCTGATCTCCTTCTATGACAAGGTGATCCACTTAGTGGATAAGGGAAAGGCTGTGGATATTGTCTACCTAGGCTTTAGTAAAGCCTTTTGACCACAGTTTCCCAAAGCATCCTCCTGGACAAACTGGCTTGGATGGGCGTACACTTTGCTGGGTATAAAACTGAGGGCATGGCCAGGCCCAAAGAATCGCGGGTGAATGGAGTTAAATTCATCTGGTGGCCAGCCACAAGTGGTATTCCCAGGGACTCAGTACTGGGGCCAGTTCTGTTGAATACTCTTTATCAATGACCTGGATTGTCAAAGAGACGGAGTGCACTCTCAGGAAGTTTGCGAAACGACATCAAGTTGAGCAGGAGGTCGATCTGCATGAGGGTAGGAAGGCTCTACAGGGATTGTGGACAGGCTGGATGGATCAATGAGCCAAGACCAACTGCATGCAGTTCAACAATGCTGAGTGCTGGGTCCTGCACTCGGGTCACAGCAATCCCATGCAACACTACAGGCTTGGCGAAGAATGGCTGGAAAGCCACTCAGCCTAAAAAGGACCAGGGGTGCCAGTCGACAGCCGGCTGAATATGAGCCACTGGTGTGCTCAGGCAGCCAAGACCACCAGTAGCATCCTGGCTTGTATCAGAAATAGTATGGCCAGTAGGACTGGGGAAGTGATTGTCCCCCTGTACTTGACACTGGTGAGGCTGCACCTTGAACACTGTGTTCAGTTTTGGGTCCCTAACTACAAGACAGACATTGAGGTGCTGAAGCGTGTCCAGAGAAGAGAAACGACGCTGGTGAAGGGTCTAGAGAGCAAGTCTTATGAGGAATAGCTGAGGGAATTGGAGTCATTTACTCTGGAGAAAAGAAGGCTCAGGGGAGACCTTATCACTTTCTACATCTACCTGAAAGGAAGCTGTAGAGAGATGGGTGCCCATCTCTTCTCCCAAGTAGTGAGCAATAGGACAAGAGGAAATGCACCAAGGGAGGTTTAGATTGGATATTAGGAAAAATTTCTTCACCAAAAGGGTTGTCAAGCACTGGAACAGGCTGCCCAGGGACGCGGTTGAATCACCATCCCTGGAGGTATAAAAGGCGTGTAGATGTGGCACGTGGGGACACGGTTTAGTGGTGGGCTTGGCAGTGCTAGGTTAATGGTTGGACTTGATGATCTTCAAGATCTTTTCCAATATAAGCAATTCTATGATTCTGAATCCACTGGCTGATATAATGCTTACAACTATTATTTTCAATACCCGGAGGGAGGGCGTAGCAGTGCGTTAGCAGAAGGGGTATTTCATCACTTTTCACGCGCTAGGGAAGTGCCCACAGGGGATGTCCAAAAGGAAGTTCAAACAAGAGATGACTGAAAGCAGTCTTCACGAAAAGGCTGAGCCCCAGCTAAAAAGGCCTTTGCAAAACTAAGCCGTACATCTATTTCTGTACGATTACTCCAAAAAGAAATCACATGACCAAAGAAAAACCAGCACAGCCAGCTGAGGGGAATGCCAGACAACTCACCCCTTCCAGCCCTTGCTGTTGAGGTCGCTCGTTGTTACTTCTGCCACCTCTCTACTTCCTCTTCTCCCATCTCTTACATGAAGCCTGCACAGCAGAAGTCCCATGATTTCTGCACAATTACTTAGAGCTCCCATGGAGAAATCAAAGAATAAAATCCCATCAGGTTCCCTGCAGTTTCTCGTAACCAGCATTCCTGAAATGAATACTCATGAGCCAAGACCGCCCAGAATACAACTGTTGGTATCACTGATAACGCTAAAATATTTACAGGTTTTGTCTTCCCTCCCTGTAGTAAACAGCGTTAACTTCCTTACTCCTGAATCAGTGTTCCACGTTTGCTGCAGGTTTCATTTCCAGAGTGTCTACCATGCACACAGACCAAGGAACAAAGGAACAGGATATTGTCCATGCACCCTCTAAGACGGCTTTTAGAACAGGGCTGACCACAATGTCAAAAGTCTCACTCATACAAGGACAAGATGAATAAACAGCAAAGAATTTTCCAGAAATAGCAAACATCACAACACATGAGATTCCCTGCAGCTCTTCCATATGAGAATAATTTCTTGGAAAACATATCCTTTCTTCAAAGTAGCACAGCATCTTCGCCCAATGACATTAACTGAAGAGATCACGCTCATTAAGTACACGCACAACTATCACTAGTGAATTTCAGTCACATTCAGAGATTATTTCCACAGCGACAGACATAGCACACATTTTTATAAATATATATATTTACATACACAGAATAAAATGTACAAAAATAGCTAGTTACACTACTATCACTGCCATCTACTATTACCAAATAACTTCAGAGGGACTGCAAAGACAAGAGAACATTTGCTAATCACCCCGTTTGCACCTCATTCATTCCAGGCATCTCACAGAAGGACAGTCAAGCAGCCCAAGCTGGAGAAGGGAGATTTGACTTCGGATCACGCAGCCTGAGCTGGCAACGTCCCTCCCACTGGAGTCTGCTCCTGACTCGAGACTCAGGTGAGGGCATACGGAGATCATAGAATTATAGAATGGTTGGGGTTGGAAGGGACCTCAAAGATCATCTAGTTCCAAGCCCCCTTGCCATGGGCAGGGACACCCTCCACTACACCAGGTTGCCCAAAGCATCATCCAACCTGGCTGTCGTGGTTTTTGGACTGAGGGTCAAGACAAGAACCGAGAGGGAGCACCCACCAACCATGGTCCCGGGCAAAACATGACTCAGGCTTTCTTCTTAAAACAAAACAATTTATTAACAGTTACTTAACGAGAGACACAAGGGAACGAAACCGGTTACTTGAGAGGAGAAAAGAGAAAACAAGGCCAGATCTTAAAAGAACACCTCCCCACCCCATTTCCTTTCGTTCCTGGCTCAACCTCCCCCCCGGCGGCGCAGGGGGACAGGGAATGGGGAGTGCAGGTCAGTTCATCCATGTTGTTAACTACCGCTCCTTTCTTAAAGGAGGAGGAGGAGTCTTTACACCATTTTTCCCTTGCTTCGGTGGATCCCCTACTCATGAAGAAAAAAGTCCCCAAACTTTTCCAGTATGAGTCCTGCCCGCAGGATTGCAATCCTTCCCCATGGATTGTACCAGTTCGGGCTTTACCAGTCTCGGCCTCTTAGGGAGCTGCTGCCACTCGCGTCGGCGTGGGCCGTCCCACGGATTCCAGATGCCTCCACGACCTCGTCGTGCATTCCATGCCCCATTATTAACAGTACCTGGTCGCGCATCCCCTGCTCCACGACCTCTCCTGGGCTCAGGCATCTCTTCCCCGACGTGGGTTTCTCCACGGGCCACGAGTGGGTCTCTGCTCCGCCGAGCACACCCTGGCTGCAGGGGGGCCGCCTGCCATCTCACACCGATTGCAAGGGAAACCTCAGCTCCAGCACACCTCCTCCTGCTCCATCTTGGCTGACCCGGTCGTTGTGGTTGTTTTCTCTTAGATATTAATCCTCTCTGGGGGAGCTCGGCCCGGCGGGCACCCCGGGAGCGAGGCGCTTACCGAGTCCCCCATGCGGCTCCCCCGGCGCCATCTTGAGCACATGGCGCCGGCCCGGGCAGTCGCCCAGCCAGGAGCCGGGAGCGAGGGCAGCGCCCTCCTGCTCTCTCCTCACTCCTGAGCAAAAAGCCCTTTCCCGCCCCTTTGTCCCAACTTAAATAGGGCAATTCGCAGAGGCGCCGATTTGGCTCAACCTCCCCCAGGGGGGATGGGACTCAGATCTGGTGGCACAGGGAACAAATCCCCTCCCCTGGCGCCAGAACACCCCCCCACACATCAAACTATCACACTGGCCTTGAACACTTCCAGGGATGGGGCAGCCACAACTTCTCTGGGCAACCTGTGCCAGTGCCTCACCACCCTCACAGTGAAAAATTTCTTCCTTATATCTAATCTAAATCTGCCCTCTTTCAGTTTAAAGCCATTGCCCCATGTCCTGTCACTACACACCCTTGGAAAAAGTCCCTCTCCAGCTTTCCTGTAGGTCCCCTTTAGGTACTGGAAGGCTGTTATAAGATCACCCCAGACCCTTCTCTTGTCCAGGCTGAAGAGCCCCAACTCTCTCAGTCTGTCTCCATAGCAGAGGTGCTCCAGCCCTCGGATCATCTTCGTGGCCTCCTCTGGACCTGCTCCAGGAGCTCCATGTCCTTCTTGTGTTGGGGACTCCAGAGCTGAACACAGTATTCCAGGTGGGGTCTCACAAGAGCAGAGGGGCAGAATCCCCTCCCTCGACCTGCTGCCCACGCTGCTTTTGATACAGCCCAGGATACGGTTGGCTTTCTGGGCTGCCAGCACACATTGCCGGCTCATGTTGAGCTTCTCATCCACCAGCACTCCCAAGCCCTTCTCCTCAGGGCTGCTCTCAACCCATTCTCCACCCAGCCTGTACTTGTGCTTGGGATTGCCCCGACCCACGTGCAGGACTTTGCACTTGGCCTTGTTGAACTTCATGAGGTTCTCACAGGCCCACCTCTCCAGCCTGTCAAGGTCCCTCTGGATGGCATCCCTTCCCACCAGCATGTCCACAACACCACACAGCTTGTTGTCATCTGCAAACTTGCTGAGGGTGCACTCAATCCCACTGTCCATGTCTCCAACAAAGATGGTGGTGAGGAAGAAACGTCTCACAGCAGCAGCCGAGCAAAGTTCATGTCCAGAGGCAAATAAAATCCTGTGATTTGGTAGTACAAAGGTGCCTTACTGTATGAGTGTTAAGAGGCCAAAGAATGATAGAAAATGACAGAAGAAAGAGTACGTTTTTCCCCTTATTTAAAATATTTGGTGTTATTGGTGCATTTCTTTTAAATTCTTGAGAGAAAGCAACAATCAGCTTTTTTTGAAAGATGGTTTCCACAGGATGCAGAGGTTAATATAAGAGAGTGAAGTATTTGGAAAAGACCGATCATCAGCTAAATCTCCCTCCTCACTTTAAAGTTTGAGGTTGGCCACCTCAAACTTTAAACAACACAGAGGAACTTTTCCGTATTTGCTGTTTTCCCAAACAGTTTCAAGTCCTTTCCCCTTATGATCTGGCTGAGATTTCAGCCCAGAAAACAACAGTTCCAGGTCTGCCGAGAGGTGGGTGACACCCACTTCAGCAAAGCAGGGCCCAAGGGGATCTGGATGCCCACCCATCAGCCGCCCCGACGCTCCTTCCTGCAGGACGCAGGCAGGGCAGCACACCTGCTACAGAAAGGCAAGGTGGATGCCCTTCTCCAGCCAAATCCTCACTGCTCTCCTTCTCCCAGATATCCCTAGGAATTGGTCACCTGTAGAGAGCAGTGGCTCATTCCCTTCTCCTCCCAGCAGGAACAAACAGGGGGGCCTGTGGTCACCCTTCACTCGTCATGTAAAAATCACAAAATAGCAGCAGCTCTCACATTTTTCCATTTCATCAGTTCTTTGCATTTTTGTTTCAACACCTTCATTTCTCCACTGCACATGAATCCACATCAGTGGAAAAGCAATTAGGAGACAGATGGAAAGTCCATTAAGACAATCGCTACTCCAGACACTGGAAAATTTGTCTTTTTCATCCTCATCTCACTGGCAAACCAACACTTTGTTCTGTGTGGGAAAATACCGTAGAAAGGAAACGCCTGAGAGCAGCAAGGGACTGTGTGCATCATGAAAGCTCAGTGTTTGTCAATGGCTTTTTTCTTTTTTTTTTTTTCCTTAAATGAATTGGCCTTGACATCTCTGAGGCTACAACACTGCTTTTATTACACGAAGATTGGAACTCTCACATATTCAGAGCTACACATCCGAAGACTAGAATTCATGTCTTTAAATAAAAGGGGAAAAAAGGCTATTTCTGAATATACTTGACTTATCTTCAGGTGACAGCAAAAAAAAATTGCAGGGCATAACAAAAAATATTCAGAGACATCAGGTGTCTACCTTTGAAATGCTGACAGTTAATTTTTTTTTTTCAATCATCTTCACCTGAAATCTGTAACCGATTCTCTTCCCACTGCAGATGAATTCTTGCAACTACACGTTTTCTCCCATATTTCATAGTCCCTTATGAACCTGTTTACAAAAGCAGCAAACACACCAAAGGCTGCAGGTACAACCTGACCCTCCTATGACATGATGCAGTTATTTACAAGCCTGAATACCAAAGAGCTGCCAAGAGCCATAGAATCATAGCAAACAATTTCTGGTGTGATAAGAAAGAACCAGATATTAAAAAATAGAAAAAAAAAAACAAAAAAAACCCAGCCAGGAAGTTACCAAAATCTGCAAAGCAGGTGGAGAAAGGGAGAGCAGAAGCTAAAGCCGAGGTGAGAGCTGGGCTGGAACAAGGACAGGCAGCAACAGCTGTCTGCCACAGCGCTGACTGGGAAAAGCAGCTGAGAGGGATGAAGATGCACGGCAGTGTATCAGTCGCTGAGAAATGGAAGAAATATTATTAATACGAAGGCGGTGAATTATTTCAGCAGTTTTATAGAGGCTGATTTTGCTGCACAGCTGGAGCTCTCACTCTCACTCTCCTTATCCTGCCTGAGGCAGGCGTGCCACACTAATCCATCCTCGACCCGGCATCCTCGATCTCATGCAGGTACTCTGTTGTCAGCACCACCACATTTAGATGTATTTTCTTTGCCCCTCTATCCTCCAGATGAAGTCAGCGTCCAGGCTAGAAACACGGAGCTCAACCAGCTGAGCAGGCACGCTCCATATACACGTGCATTCAGCAGCTGCTGCACCAAGCAGCACGTCCGTCCATCAGGGACACACCAGGCTCCAGTCAGGATCTGCCTTCTGTACCATCACCACGTTACATCTTCAAGAAGTAGAAAATAACATGCTCCCCCATCAAAGGTGATTCAGTAGGATGGAAGAACAGTGACCTCAGCTCAGTTTCCCCCTCTCCCCGCACACATCCTTATCTCACTATTTTATTTCAACCCAACTCCCAGTGTGGCTCTTGGGACAAGTGAGACAGACAGTACTCATGACCGTGGGAGGTCCACCTGGTCACTGCCCTTTGGAAGGCCAGAGTTACACCAAGCAGGGAACGGAGTGCCGACCAGCACCTGTGGCCAGAACATCTTCACTCAACACCTATGCTCCCCACCCCAGCGGAGGGACTTCAATTCATTCCCCTGGGCCAGAAGCAACGGTATTCCAACCACTCCTAGTCCAGTATGGGAACAGCTCCAGTTAAACTGCAACCCCACGCAGATTATCATCCACACTAACGGCAGTAACTCATGTAGAAAACAGCGCTCTGTGTGTGCACGTGTATGACTGGAATTATGTTCTTAATTATCTCCCCATTTTATAAAGTTATCTTACTTCATATAGTTAAGGCTGTTCCCATCAGTTATCTAGAACAGTATTTTTTAATATAACAACTTAAAATAGGCACATTTTCCACACTTTGATAAACCTGAGGATCCAAAACTTTTGGCTTACAAAATTTTATATTCAGTAATTTAAGAAGTGGGAAAAAACCCAAAAATCTTCATTGGATAATGAAGATATCTACTTCTGGGTAGAACTTCATTCCTTTCATAATGTCTAGTTTCACTTTTTTGCTGCTATTTTACTGAAGCTTTGCCTTTTTTTTTTCCATCAAGTTATAATCAACCATTTTCAGGAAACAGAACCAAACCGGTATTACACAGACTTCTACAAAAATTTTTAATAGGATAAGCGCCACTCCAAAAATCAAAACATTTACTCAACAATCCTGCTGCAGGATGTAATTTCATTACTTCCATCAGACAGCAGACAACTTGCTGTTAGTGCTTTATTTTTTATTTTTCCTGATGTTCCTGTGCGGTCTCGTCAGATGAGTCTATGGGAACACAAGCTGACGAAAACGACTTTACGTGCACGTGTAGATTTTGCTTACCCTCTATTCGTGTTCCAGCCCAGAAAGCCAACCGTATCCTGGGCTACACCAAAAGAAGTGTGGCCAGCAGGTCGAGGGAGGTGATTCTGCCCCTCTGCTCTTGTGAGACCCCACCTGGAATACTGCATTCAACTCTGGGGTCCCCAACACAAGAAGGACGTGGAGCTGCTGGAGCAAGTCAAGAGGAGGCCACGAAGATGATTCAAGGGCTGGAACACCCTGCTATGGAGACAGGCTGAGAGAGTTGGGGCTGTTCAGCTTGGAGAAGAGAAGGCTCCAGGGTGATCTTATTGCAGCCTTCCAGTACTTAAAGGGGCTACAGGAAAGCTGGAGGGGGACTTTTTCCAAGGGCGTGTAGTGATAGGACGAGGGGCAATCAATGGCTTTAAACTGAAAGAGGGGAGATTTAGATTGGATATAAGGAAGAAATTTTTCACTCAGAGGGTGGTGAGGCACTGGAACAGGTTGCCCAGAGAGGCTGTAGATGCCCCATCCCTGAAAGTGTTCAAGGCCAGGTTGGATGAGGCTTTGGGCAACCTGGTGTAGCGGAGGGTGTCCCTGCCCATGGCAGGGGGCTTGGAACGAGATGATCTTTGAGGTCCCTTCCAACCCAAACCATTCTATGATTCCATGACACCATCAGCTGCACTGACCACATCTCCCAAAGTGGTTATCATGCGGTAAGAGCACACTAAATGAGCGTGTTTCAATCATGCTCCCATACTGCTGCGGCACAGACAACACTGCACACTCAGCACTCACCTGAGCCCTGACAGGCAAACTGGAGGAAACCGCGAGAGCACCAAAGCTGGCACTAGGTAAGGTGGCATTTCTGCTGAAGAACATGAACCACAAGCACACGCAAAGCAGGAAAAAACACCCAAGCACCAGTGTCAAAATTTCCCAGTTAAAACCATCATTCATACTACACCACCACTTTCATGATGAACAACTATTTTAAAAATGCTGCAGAATCAAGGTTAGCCTGATAGCAACAGATACGTCGCTCACTGTGGCAAAAAGCAAAATAAGGCTTCTCTTCTGATCTTTGCACCGCTTCCGGCTCTAACCATCCTTCCCACTCGGACATCCGAATACATACACGGAAGAGAGGCTGCTCAGGCCCTGCCAGACGTGCCCAGCACAAGGTGCAGTCACACTCTGCCATACAGAAAGAGAAAGCACTGGCCATGTCAGATCCAAACTTCGCCTTTATTTGAGAGAAGAACTCACAGTAAATGTATTAAATTACTATAATGTCTGGTTCACATATACATTCTGATGTGTGGCCCGCAGCTCTGAGAATAAGAGAAATCCAACAGCAAAGCGTACCATGCTACAAGCGAATCGTCACAATTGTACCTACCTCTGCTGAATCGCAGATTTTTATACCTAAGGAAAAACGGAATTAAGTTACTCTTACCCCCACCTTAAAATTGCAACCATTTTCAAAGTCACTTCCGTTATAGGCTAGAGATAGCATCACCCCCTTGCCTGTCTGTCCAAACAGTCTCCACCTGTCCGACTAGCTATTCCCATTCCAACATAAACCTCCAGTAGGAACACAAAAAAAACGGCCTTCTTGACAAACGACACCAATTCCGGCCACTGACCAGTGCAGCCCTGTGTGCTCCCAGCCAGTTGTGAAAAGATTTGCTGCTACTGGCCTGAGGCATGGAACTTCAATTCCTCTCCCTTGCCATGTGAGTGAACCAGGATAATGTCAAATGGCTTAAGCACAAGGATCAGAAGAGCTAAAGCTCTTGTGGAAATGGAAATCGAAGACAATAGACATTTATAAAGTTATTATATAGTGCCTGCTCTGTAGCTGATTAACTCGCTCACTCACCCAAGGACAAATCGCTAAACTATTATGTTGAGAAAAACAATTACATAAAACGCAACTGTTATTTAACTCAACTGACCTGCTCCTTCCTTGTAGCTCAAAACAACAATTCACTTTGAATTTCCAAACAACTATCCCAGTTATTTCCCTGGCACTAAAATCAGGTTCTTTTATCACAGTGAGTAAAGAAAAACCCACTAAAACACACATTGAACTTGACTTTCATGATCCTTTTTTTAAAGGCCCAAAGAATCCACTGGAAACCCTAAGTTCTTCCTTCTAATGACCAGGAAGCTCCACAATTCTTCTTATCAAATTCTCTCCAATCTCATCAGTATCACTTTATCAGGATTCCTCAGTTTCCCTTTTCTTGGCTGTTGCACCAAGGGTACTTTCATATTAGCACACAGGAAAAGTACTCTGTTCTCTCCCCCTTCTCGCAGAACGACAGTTTCTTTTGAAGTATTCATAATTTTTGCTCTATTGTAGCTTAGACTTCTTTTCTTGCACTTTTAGAGGATGTAATTCATTATCACAACAGTTACCGCTCCCTCTGCCCCACAGAAATAAAGAAAACGTTCCTAGAACAGATTCTTCAAATAAAGCCAATTTCTAGATCACAGCAATTTACAAAAGCAGCAGCCCCATGGTACACTTACCAAAACCTGAAATAATTGTACGACAAAACACAAGTGAGACTAGAGAACGCTCATTTCAAAGGCTCATTCTGGTTCTGATGTCCAGTTGTTCCAGGATGTCCTTCACTATTACAGAGCACATCACGCAGCGTATCAATACTGCTACAGAAATCAAACAAAACTGCTGAAGTATCTTCGCTGCCCGGACACGCTCGTTTGCAGACCTGCTGACAAGGCAGATCTGCAGGCAGCTATTTTTATAAATGCTGTGAAGAGAAAACACAAATACTGTTTTTTTCAAGACTTGGGGCGTATCTCTGAACATCTATTAATGAAGAAGAGGTAATCTTTCAAAGGAAAGCCACCAAGTCTCGGTCTGGCCAAGTGTTAGTCGGCAGGTGCTCGTCACTCAACACATCTCAACACTCCCAATGCCAGGACAGGCACGAGTTCCACTCTTTTGGGATCTCTCACCTGGCACAGCAGACTTCTTTACGAGCAGCAAGCCATTGGACAAAACCAAGCAGCTCAGCGCGATCGGCGGTACCACAGCACGGGGCAAACACAACCTCAAGCACACAGCGCGCTATTCAAGACTTCTGTGGTGGCTTCTTCATGTTGTTTGACTTTCTTCATGTGATGCTGTCCAGAGCAGGGAAACCTGTGAAGTGTTCAGTCTGGTTTTGTTGTCCAAGTTGACACTACGTACCAACATAGCCCTCTGCCTCTCCTTTACAGCAAACGTACAATTTCCAAACCAGAAGCCACTCTTCCAAACACATAAAAAAACCTTATTGACCAAACCACAGTCAGAACGTACGCTGTTCTCCCAAGCAAGAGCGTACACAAGAGAAAGAACTGCCTCTTGCTGACATTCTTTCAGCAAAAATTTATAATCCCTTAATTTTGCCATTCAAACAAACCTGATGCCTCCAGCCATGAAGAGCCTAGTGCCTGTACGCTTGTTTTATTTGTTAATTTTCGTTACACACAAGGCTTTAAGGCAATAAAATTGTTTATAGGCAGCAACCCTCAGCAGCAGAGAAACCACAAGGAATTCACAGATGTGATTACCTTCTTCCAAGTTAAAAGCATTGCTTCAGAAACATCAGCATATAAAATGGGCTGAATTGCTGAGGAATTAACATACCTTGGTTTGTCCACCGGCCAACTCCCCAGACGAACTCTTGTCAGCCTGGTTTAAACAAAGGGTTGCTTTAATTAGTGAAATATTACTATCTGACAGGGCAAATTCCAAAAATACTTCACTACAATTAGAAACCTTCCCCCCCCCCCCATTAGACCAATTTTTAAATAGCATTTAACCCTTACACGGCCACATGGGTGTGCTCTCAGTATACCCGTTTCTCCTCTGCACACCAAACAACACTTAAGCAAGCAATAAAAACGTTTCCCAAATCATCTGAAAAAGCTTCCTGATATCAGTAACCAGGGGATCAAGGCAACGTTTCATTTCGGTCCTATTTGAGATCCCATGGGACTGAAGTTCTTCCAGCCTAGCTCTGCTTCAAGTCTAACAGGCATAAAGGAAAGCAAAATGCCAAACGAGTGTTCAAACCAGTTTTCAGTTCAGGTTAAGTTCAATTCACAGCTTATTACTATACAGACTGCAGCTGTCACCTTCTCCTAGCTGCAATTCATCATTCATCTCTTCACTTTCCACAAACTGTTCAGTTATTCGGTCACCACCTGGACCAGCCTAACGGGCCACGGCTCACCAGGTGCCCGCAGGACCCCAACCTGTCCCCACGCAGCCACCACCATGTTGTGTTTCCACGTGATGGCAACTTGAACTTTGGAAATCAAAATTTACTGCTGACAGAACTGGTAGTAAGACATCAATACCAGTGCAGATCCTTTTAAACAAAGAAATACTATTTTGCAAGCAAATAAAGGGTGGAGCTTAGTATCTTTTTCTTAGAACAAATGATAAAATCCTTTGAAGTTAAGCCAAACCAAACCCCAAGACTTAGGAACCTGAACTACTGTACTCCATAGACTCAAGCACAACAAATGAATCTTTTTCCATGCAAAACATGCACATACACACAAGATGTATGTTCTCCCTCTCCTACGAAGACAGGCTGAGAGAGTTGGGGCTGTTCAGCCTGGAGAAGAGAAGGCTCCGGGGTGATCTTATTGCAGCCTTCCAGTACCTGAAGGGGCTACAAGAAAGCTGGAGAGGGGCTTTGGACAAGGGCGTGTAGTGACAGGACACAGAGTGATGTCTTTAAACTGAAAAAGGGCAGATTTCCATTATATCTAAGGAAGAAATTTTTCACTCTGAGGGTGGTGAGGCACTGGCACGGGTTGCCCGGAGAAGTTGTGGCTGCCTCATCCCTGGAAGTGTTCAAGGCCAGGTTGGATGAGGCTTTGGGCAACCTGGTGTAGTGGAGGGTGTCCCTGCCCATGGCAGGGGGGTTGGAACTAGGTGATCTTTGAGGTCCCTTCCAACCCAAACCATTCTATGAGTCTATGACATTAATTGTATAATACCTGTACAACAACATATAGATGCCCTTTTTGTTCTTACTGCTTGCATGTGCTGCATGTACAGACAGACGCCATCTGACTAAATGAAACGCCATAATGACATTTTGCAGAAAATTTAAATCTTTTTGTTACACTGCCTCTTCAGAGGATGGCTGTGTTTAACTGTCTCTGTGACTGAATGTGGCCACAGGAGCCTTCTCTGTGAAAAGGAGAGGACTGCTTATAGACTTCTTCATTCACGTGAGGTATTCCCCAAACATGAGGCTCCCTGAACTGAGATTAAGATTGGATCTGTGTAACTCAGTGTTCCAGTGACCTCAGTCCCAGGCACAAAAAGTGATCCTACAAGGTCATCTAAGTGAAAATTTCTACCCAAAACCGACTACCTGGAATTTAGGCTTATGCTTACAGTTGTCCAGCACGTGCCAGTACTTATAGCAGCCATAATTTCCAAGCCCTGCAGCCAACACGAGCTTGTGTAGCTTGTAATCCACAGCACGGAGTACCTACATCACCACCTATTATGCCATGACCTCCTCTTCGCTGTTGACTATCTCAATCTAGAAGCAAACATTTCCACAGAGACAGCAAAATGCAATCATCCTCCAAGGATCCCCAAAGATCCTCATATCCTAAGTCCCAATATCTAACACAAGTTAGATAATAACACAAGTTCTCAAAAAACTCATTTCTGCAGCTATTAAACAGTTAATTTTCTTTCACTCACTCAACTTGCTTTAGTCAGCAGCTTCTTTTGTTCAAGAGACACTCGTTAAGAAAGCAATTCAATTATTAGGAAACACTTAATGCTGCTGTAAAACGGTGGGATTTGTTGATTTATTTTTTTTTTTAACACTACCATATCACTTATGAAGGTCAAACGCAAGACCTCCCAGACATAAAAAAACAAAACAAAGCAAAACCACACTTTCCTTGGTTTACTCAAATTTAACCTCAAATATGCAACCTGCTGCTAGCAGAGGCCCAGCCGCCAGCAGGTGACAAGAAGTCCCTTGAGTTTCGGGGGATTAAATTGCCCCCAGAGTTCATAGAATCACAGAATGGTCTGGGTTGGAAGGGACCTCAAAGATCATCTAGTTCCAACCCCCCTGCCATGGGCAGGGACACCCTCCACTACACCAGGTTGCCCAAAGCCTCATCCAACCTGGCCTTGAGCACTTCCAGGGATGGGACATCTACAACTTCTTTAGTTCCTTTTGAAAAGGCCTCTGTGCGGTGGGCGAGGAGAGTCCTTGTACTCTTTCCTTAGGACCCCAAAGCAGCCACAGTGAGAAACCAACTACAAAAGCGGCGATAAAAGAAGAGTGTTTCGTCTAATCAATACTGAGGACAGGCTGCAATTGATCACCCTGGAACGCGGCCAGACCCCTCGGTCAACCACATTCATGAACAAAATTCTGTGGGACCTTAAAATAATCAGAGCACTGCAACACTCCAAGCCAAAGCAAGCCCCTAAAATCTTTACACGCAGATGTATAAGCAACGCAGGGAAAAATACCACTAAATAAATACTCTAAGCTTATGCCAGGACTCTGGCTGTTCTGTACTGCTATTTTTTAGCTGGAACAAGACATAAAATCTTCACTTGTGGCACGATACACCCTCAGAGAGACGAAAAGTTCCAAAAGACACTTGCGCCACACACGAACCTTTCCAAAGCGTCTTCTGGGGTGGGGGAAGAGGTAAGGACATTCCACCTCTCTGTGACCTGACCAGTGCTGCCTTATCTGCAGGGTAAGCACCCGGGCAGAACTCTGAGAAAATCCAGTGTGAAGAAAATCCTGATACTTTTGGAAAATCCTGACTTAAAGGATCAATTTGAGGGCAATACAAATTCAACAGAACCCGAGTGTAACAATCTTTAAAGTTTGGTTGAGAAACAGAGCATAATATTCAATATTACTAAACCCTGGTCTGCTTTCAGGTCACTTATATGTATTTAATCATTCCTACTCATATTTAAGATGTCGGAAGTTGAAATAAATAAGAAAATCTGATGATGTTCGTGAGAGCGTTCAACTATTGTGGATTATCAATGGAAGAACATTTTCCTAAACTCCCCGAGGTTTCTGCAGGCCACCACCCCACTACACGCTGAGGCGGAGGGGAGGCTGAGACTGCTACTGAGCATTTCATTCTCCTCATCCTGCAGAGCACAGAGTGTTCTGGATGCAAACACAGCTGGATTAGTGGTAATTTCTTCAAGAATCACAGCTTAAAGAAGAGCTGCGTAGCCCTGCTTCCCATCTATGTTCCTCTTGCACTCTCTCCATTGAGTCTGGAACGCCAGCTCAGCAGACAGAGCAACGCCTTCCTGCAGGCAAGAATGAACAATCTCTCCCCAATTACAGAGCCATGTGTGGGCTATGAGCAATTTTCCAAACATAAAAGGAAGGAGGGAATTTGCTATCCATATATTAACAAGCTAAAACAAGCCAACCTGCAGATGGAAAGGATCAAAGCGTCTGTTTGAGTCACCTCAAAACTTATCCCCTCCAGGAATGTTCAGCACCTCCCTGCCCCCCCCCATGCACACACTACGTCCCCCCAGTCCCTCCCAGAGCAAGAAGTCAAGCTCAAAGAATGCACCCGGCTCTTTCAGATTGATATCACGCTCCCCAGAATACACACACCCTCCTCTGCTCTTTGAAAGACTACGTTCTTCCTCCCCCTTTCCCCTCCATTCCCAGCCATGCACACGCAGAGAGCTGTGAGACCATCTTATCCCCGTTGTCTCTCCAACATGACACTACGCTTCATCAGATTCACTGCAGGTTCAGGCTGGAAACGGCACCTGCACCACACATGCAACATGATCATCCTTTCGAAATGCTAAAACAGCAGAAGTAATATTTGTCACCTGTAATACAGACTATTTAAAGCAAATTTGCTTCATAAACAGAAAAAAAAAGTGAATGTGAGAAGCTAAAGATATTAGGAAAAGCAAATATATGCATTACGACTGGTGGTTCTTCTAGTTCTTCCAGGATATCATTCACATTTGAGCTGCCACCACTCAACTGTATTTTACACAACGCCTTAGTCAGATGTCAAAAGGGCATCTGTGGTGTCAAACTCTCCTACACCTTTCTCTTAGGCAAGCTGAAAGCGATCACGGATTCGGAGAGGGCCTGAAAAGAGATTCTTGTTCTGCTGAACTATGGACAAAAAAAGCTGCATTCTTAAAAAAACAAAAGCCTAAGGCCACTCAGTGTTAGCATAAACAGCCCAATATCCTTCATATAGAAGTGTCAAAATCCCCATTTTTCACAAAAAAAGTGTTAGAAACAGGACACCTAGTAGCTGATGGGGTTGGTAAGAGCTACGAGAGTCACATTAATACACCCAGTTCTCATCACATTAGAATTCTGCACAGATGAAGGTGTCAGTGCTACCCAGAGTTTCCAAGCGGATCTGTCCTGCTGTCACCCACGCTACAGCCGCCAGCTCCGTTACGCTGAGGAGTGTATAATATGGGAAAATGTCACATACAGAACGACGTGGCTCACCGACCGGCAGTATCAGCTGCTCCGACAACTCATGGAACACCACGAGCTGCGCCGGGCAGCGCTAACAGGAAGGAAGTGATGGACTGGGAACAGGGGCTTTAGTTTCCAGTTCCGCCTGCTCCATCCATCCTTGGGCTCTGAAGTTCTCTCATTTCGTTACCAGTCACGAGTTTGTCGCTGCCTCTCTCTGCAGAGAGACCATACACAAAATTCGATAAAAGGCATCCAAGACACACACCACTTCAGCTGCCACCCCACCGTTTGGATCCTGGAAACGCCAAAAGCTCCCTGCCTCACCACGCAGCTCCAGGCAAACATGGGTACCATGCAGCTGTGCATCACCCCTACAACGGAGAAACCAGGTTTTTCAAGATTGGGATGACATGCAGGTAAGTGAGGAGGAGCGTCAACGGTCCGGATACCACAGTCACATATAATGTAACAAATGGGAAGGAAGGTTAATATTATTTGTGCACAAACATCCTTGAAATGTCAGTAGTAATCCAGTTTCACTACGTTTGTAAAAGAAAGCTAGCAATAAAGGAAGGGGTACTCGGAGGACTGGCTTCTACAATGACATCACATTTTCTGAAGCGCTGCTGTGTATATGAACACCAGAATTAACAGAAGAAAAGGTTTAGTTTTTTCCTGCAGAGCTCAAATATTTCTCTTTCCCCTTTAGAAAGTTTCAGTCGTTTGGTTTGGAAATAAATTTGTCACAACTATTCACAATCTTGTTGCTACAACATGGGAACTGATGCAACATGGCATACCTGAAAAAAAAATTATTCAACTACAAATAATGAGAAGAAATACAAAAGGCATCTTGAAGTATTCCACCACCTGGTATACACCTTATAGCCAAATAACGTATTGTTCTTCAGAGTATCTTGCTGAAGTCTGTGTAAGTTCAGCTGTCATTGCCCATCCTCCCTTTTATTAATTACAAATACATCACCCTAAAAATTAAACCTTGATCCCTAGCAAGAGACAAAAAACTAAAAGAGCCAAAATACAATCAAGAAACACCCTTTTTACTCCTGAAGTACAGAATAGTCTGGGTTAAATGACGCGTAACTCAGGTCTGCCAATTCTTCATCTCCATCAACACAAAGGTGTAACAGCATACGTAGGCTTTGTGGCCCCAGAGTGATCTCAACTGTTGCCTTTCCCAGGAACTCTATATTCAAAGATCTACGTAGGTTGAAAACATCATCCCAGAAAAGCACTTTCCTTTCTTCTCTAGGCCTTTTCACACCGCTTTTATCAGGACTCTTTTCATTTTTCCTCTGATTTCCCACTGACTGTCTCTCGAATACCTTTTCTCTTGCTGGATGCTGCTCAGCAATAATTACAGTACTTCGGAAATTGTCTGTGCCTCCAGGCAATGTGTCTACAGCTGTGAAACCCTTGGTTTGTATTCCTGCAGCCTCAGCCAGGCCAATTCAAGCTTTTCCCAACCAACCCATTTCTTCATTAACTAATGGATTCAGCTGCACCTGAAATCCTTCACTGTATCAGCCGTATCACACCGAAGTCACACTCAGTCTTCACCTGAGCACACCACTTTTCCTTCAGAAAGCACAGAACTTCAGTTCTGAATGCAGTTAAGTCAGAGTTACTTGAGCTGAAACTCCCAAATCTATTTGCATGTACAGCAAACGGCCAAACAAATAAAACTGGTGCCCAGCTTTGGTGTCATTAAGAAATAAACGAAGCAAGCTCGCCCCTCTTGAGACCTGTCAAAAGAGAGTTAATGACTCACAGGAAATCCCGATTTGCTCTGCACACACGCTTCGCTTCCCTCATCGCTTCAAGTACGACACAGTGAAAAATTCTGCCTGCTTGAACGCTTCTACTGAATCATAGAATGGTTTGGGTTGGAAGGGACCTCAAAGATCATCTAGTTCCAACCCCCTGCCATGGGCAGGGAAATCCTCCACTACACCAGGTTGCCCAAAGCCTCATCCAACCTGGCCTTGAACACTTCCAGGGATGGGGCAGCCATAACTTCTCAGGGCAACCTGTTCCAGTACCTCACCACCCTCAATGTAAAGAATTTCTTTCTTATATCTAACCTAAATCTCCCCTCTTTCAGTTTAAATCCATTGCCCCTTGTCCTATCACTACACACCCTTGTAAAAAGTCCCTCTCCAGCTTTCCTGTAGGCCCCCTTTAGGTACTGGAAGGCTGCTATAAGATCACCCTGGAGCCTTCTCTTCTCCAGGCTGAACAGCCCCAACTCTCTCAGCCTATCTTCATAGCAGAGGTGCTTCAGCCCTGAATACTGAAACGTTTTTCCCTTCTCAGCTCTACAGGTCTTCAGAGCGCTTATTCCTCAGGGAACAACTACAGATAACTGTAACAGCACCCACACAGGTAAACCAAAGCCTGTGAACGACCCAAAATGTCAATACGGGCAACGCTCCCTCTCCAAGCAAACTGTAAACAGCATCCATTTCTTTGAAAGATTTGAAGGAGAAAGCAATTGTTGCAGAACATCCAGCAAAAGGAGTGACACTCACGATAGTCAGCATGGAAGCTGAAAGCAGAGGAACATGACTTGAAGCTTGGAAGCGCCATCAGGAAAGAACAGCCATGTTTTCTCCCCAGCGAGGGTCGGACTCCCCGGAGCAACAGGCCCCCCCAGCTCTCAGCCCTTCCTAAGCTCCAAGCTGAAAAGGAATCATGAGGGCTTTCCGCCTCTGCACCCACCTCCATGAGCAGAACTGTCCGGGCTCCCCCAGCAGCACATTTCAACAAGCCTCCCAGCAGGCAGAGCCCTCCTCTTCCTCTTCTTCCTCAGCAGCAGACACCCACAGCCCTGCTCGAGGCACAGGATGCACAACCCCAGCCGGTTCAGCGACAACAGGCAGCGCCGTGCAGATGGCACCCGAGAACCTGAAGTTGCTTTGCAAGAGGCAGGAACGATTATCGCCTCCGAAACGACAGGAAATGGATCCCAATGGATCCCAAACTCTCACTGTGTATCATTTTATGTTTCAAGCTATGCTGCTGAGGACAGGATGGGCACAAGTCACTGGCACAGAGAACGTGGAACAGTAAAGTCTGCTGTGCTTCAACTTCAGTCCTGTGCGCCAAACATTAGTCACCACATGCTTGAAAAACAAAATAAAAGCCAATAAAAAAAAAATCTATTAAAAGGAAGAAGAGCCACTCCTCATGTTTCACACCAGTTCAGCCTAACCATGTTTTCTATTAAGCAGAATGTTTTCATAAAATCTCACACCTGCAGGGAACAGTTTCACTAAAAGCACACAGATGAGGCAGTAACCAGCTCAACAGCATTTGCATGAAGTCTTAATTTATTAAACTAGGGATGACAAGGTGCCTTCCCTTCTCAAATGAGCACAGCCATTAAAAAAAAACAATCCTCAAAGATGCTTCTGATTATTTATCTTCTGGCAACACATTTCTTTAACCACACGATCACTGATTATTTTGATGCTAATTATCTGAAACTAGACTACGAATCGATGTTTCAGTCCTGTTTTTTCCCCAGAAGTACTGTTCTGCAGATTCCAGTTGTCACAGCTGAACACAGCCACTCTTCCCCAATTAGTTCCCAAATTTTCTTTCTTGGGAAGCAACACACTATCTCCTGCAGGCCACAATCAAAGCTGGGGTGCCTCAGGACCTAGTCTGTGGCTTTCAGGAAAGGTCAGCTTGTTGACATACTCTGTGCTCCTAAGCACATAAAGAACAGCTGTTATCTCCGCAGGACAGAACGAGCATCTGCATTTCAAAACAGAGCTGAAAGTAGAGGGTGCATAGACACAGGAAACAGCCAAACTGGTTTAGTTACACAGAAATAAAAAGTCAAAACTGCATTTTTAAAAGTTACTGTTTTCTTCAAAGTACCTTTGCACAGCAGAGAAAGCAAAAGCAGGTATTTGACAAAAGAGTGCTCACAGCGAAAGCCAAAACATTTTGGCACTCTACTCTTCTGCTTCCTCGGAGACAGAGTTCTAGCTGGCTTCTGGCATAATTCCTCTGGAGATTAGTTTCTTTGGAGAGAACTACAAATCCCATGATTCACTTCATCAACCGTAACGATAAAACCATCGTGCTTCAAGACAGCCACTACTTGGAGAAAAGTCCAGCACTTACCAAGAGAAGGTAAAAACAAATAAAAATTCACAAGTTAAGCATATCTCATGAAGCAGTACAGAAGTAAAAGCAAAATACTGGACTGAAACCACAAAATTTTTAAGCCTCAAAAGGCAAAAAAAAGTTTCCAGCCAGAATTAAACCTATTTCTTCCCCTTCCTCATCATTAAGCATCTTGAAACACATATGTAACTTAATATAGAGAAACAAATCTTAACAGAAGATTCAAGCCTACGCACTTAAGTACGCTTTTGTACAGCAGACAGACAGAGGAGCAGCAGGATAGCTCCAAAATGTTTTAAGGAACCACAGTATACAGGAGATAAAAAGGCAAGTAAAGGGATATTGGCACCCATAAAAACACTGCAGAACATGAAAAGCTCTCCAAATAACGCACAACAGCTGGATTCAAGCTGCAGCAAGGCCACTGCTGAGTATCTGCTGAAAAGGAACACCTGCAAGGTTACAAAAAGCACAAAACATGGAACTCTCTTGAAAACCACTTCTTTCCAGAGTCATAACTTAGAAAGAACGTGTATGAGACTTGCCAATATTTGCTTGTGATATTCTACTTACAGATTGAAGATGCACCCCCTAAAACAGGTGCATTGCTGATATTTGAAAACTATGATCTTGCTTTCAACAAACCATAATCAAAGAGCAAGAGCAGCTAAGATAGAACAGCAGGTTTTTAGATGCTTATAACCTTACAGCTCAAAAAATCCAGATTTTGGACTAGACCGGAGAAAGCAGAGGAATGTTATTAGCCTGTTTCTTAAAAATCTCTGTTTTGACTGAAACCTACTTATCTAAAAATTTATTACCTAAAATCCAGTCTACTACTAAAAAAACCTACATCCTCCCCCAGAGTTTCCTCTTAAACACACTAATATATTCAAAGTGTCACTGTAAACACCAGGTTTCCCAGCTGCAGTAAGAGGTCATAAACCGCACTTGACTTTTCATCTTCCAAGTCACATCTGTCTCAACTGAATATAAAAATACTTCTGAAGGCTGAGAGTTGTTGATGGCTGCAAGAATAAGTGAATGACTGCACAAAAGACAGCACACCTCAGGAAAAGCTTATTTTTAATTAGTGAGATACCTTGTGTTCATAAGGAAGTGTTTTCAGAGGTTTTTCACAAATAAATGAAATTGATTACTTAATAAAATCAACAGCAATTAATTTAACTATAGACCTAGTCGGCTTCCAGCCTCTCACTTCTTGACCATAGCAACAGGCTGTGTGTTTATGAACTAAAAATCCGATAACAGTTCCTTCATCAAACCCAAAGGGAACAGTTTGTTACAAAAATCCAGGCAGCTGAAGTTTCTTCATACATAAATAAAAAAAAAAGGCAAATTGCCCATAACCTGGCAAAAGTACAATGTCAACAATTCATCAAAAATCACATTTGGATTGCAAACACTATAGAAAAGCTCAGATACACCAGGTAAACAAAAACCTAACACGTATGTTCAAGAAATCACATGTTCCCAGACGTATAAGCACACAATAGGCACAAAAGATACTCTGCTCCCGTAGCTACTACGTTCAAGACTGACTGCTAGCAAAGTACCTTGTGACATGCCACTACCACCCATGAATCATTAAAGCTAGACAAAACAGAAGCTTGGATGCACACAAGTCGTGTTCCCATGACTAATTTCTGTATCATTTGGGGAAAACTCATATAAGGCTGTGGAACACAGATCATGTCTCCCTCTTCACTATTCCCAGGAAGGACAGAAACTGGGGATGCCCACGACATGGTCCAGAGCCTAACACTGCTAGAGCTCGGTGGTCCAGACCACCCCACCTCCAGAAGAAACCTCTAAAGGAGGTGTGATAATGTGTAATCCATTAGCTTGTGGTTGGTACCAAACAGCCAGGAATGTTTGAGCTGTGCCTGGCCAGAGCACCTCTCAGTTTCTCCTGGAACGATTCCACTTCATCCTGAAGCACCAAAGCGGGACGGGGAGAGTCTGTATGCACAGCATACAAAGATGGAAGACCACAGGACCTCTAAGCCAGAATACTCTCCCATGGGGATGCCCTCAATTGCTCCCACCTTTCCAAGTACCAACTTTTTCTGCCCGATAGCAACAAGCCATCTCCACTGGCCACTACAAACTCAGCTGCTGCCCTGAAACAGGAGGAGTTATTGCTAGCCAGCACAGATGACTGACCTACCAACACGGCAGCTGCCAGAGGACAGGAGGAAGAGGAGGTAGCCACTTCTGCAAGGAGAAGCAGCAACCTGATGCTGATCTCCAGGCTGGAAGGAGGTGCAGAACATAGCACACAGCTGTCTGGGCCCTTCTCATCCCCTCCAGAGAAAAGGTAGCAAGCCAGATGGCAGCATCCCCCGGGACACTTCCAACTGCAGCCACCTGCTGAATCACTAGAACAGAGATGCAGAAACAAGCTTCAAAATGTATTAATTGGGATGAATATGGGTGGATCAGGACACAAAAGTGTCTTCATCTGGCAAGCAAGAAGCCTTGCAAAAACCTGAAGTCTTTGAGATATTTTCACACTGAAAGACAGAAGGTGCAACATGCTTTTTTTTTTTTTGGTTAGTTCAAAGAAACACTGCTAGAGGAAATATTTCTGCAGAGACCCTGGTACCAACAAGACAACATTATGCAAATGTAAACAGCCCTCATCAAATTACACACCAGTGGCTTCTTTTTTCACCTTACCTTCTCAAAGGAGTTTTAGTAGTACTAGCTGCAGAAAAAGGGTGAGTATAGAAAGACCTTGGAAGACAGAAGCCCACCCAGTTTACTTCAACTAAAAAGACAGCTGTAAATACACTTTACTGATCAGTGGGAATGCGCTTATAAAACACACAGTTGGAGAAACGGTGGGCGAGGGACAAGAGGACAGGACATATGGAAGTTTTACATATGGTCTAATGGTTTTTTTTGACATAAGGAAGAAACACAAATTCACTTACATTGCAAGACTCCACAGTTTACCCAACTAAAATTACCTCCTTCAAGGAAAAAAAAAATAAAATAAAATGTGGCATTTTAGTTGAAAGTAAAAACATATGTCTGCAGGGGCTAAAGTCATGATCATTCACCTTTTCACTCTGTCCACAAGCATACAGCTTTCAACAAACAGGGAGGGGAAAAAAAGATTACCTCAGCTCTACCGTTTTCTGTTTGTTTCTGTGATTAAGGCTCCAAAGATATCACCACCACCTTTGTCTTCCAGTAAATCAATGCAAGACTGATAGATTAAAGAAAAAAAGCTAAGCTCTAGAAGCACCTCCTGAATATGTAAATCTAATAGATTGCTCTCCCAGCACCACCGTTCTCCTTCTCGTTCCCCAAAATCCCAAATAAATACATTCCTAAACGGATTAACATCCTCTTTCCACCATCTCCAAAGGGAAAAGAGTGTCTCTGTAGCTTAAGGAACCACAAAGACATAACAGCATCTTCCTGTCTCCGAGGCTGCTGGATTCCCTCCGGCCCTTCCCGGCGGCGGAGCACGGGAAGCACCAACACACCTGTCCATCAGGTGACTGAAATGAATCTGTCACCTCATGCCTCAAGCAATTCATTACCTCAATTCTGTTATTACACAGGTCTGTACCCACAGGGTAATGAGATAGTAACATGAGCAGGAGGAAAAAAAAAAAAAAAAAAAAAGGTGAACACACCGTCCCTGTGAAGCCGGGCAGTGTCAGCTTCCTATCGCTGGTAGATCACAACAGATCCCGCAGGCTATGGAAATTCTGCCTTAATACACCAAGCACAACAGCTCTACCCCCTCCCTGAACTTAAGGAGTCCTGAGTGTGCAAGTCCAGTTATAGTCTTGAACTACGCAAATAAAATAAAAAAAAATGCAACTTTAAAAGCACAGTTACACAATAAATATATTGATGAAGAGACTACAAAATCCGGCGAGGAAAAAAGGCAGAGGGGGCACTGAACTGCAGAAAGCACATGAGCATTATCACTGCGAACTCTCCCAAACTGCCGTAGTTTAAACGCAGGAAAACCTCCTTGTTCCCTCATTTATCAGACGTGGCTTATTAGGTTTACTCTGCCCTTCCAAGCACCGCACAGAAGGATTAACCTTAAAAGCCAAAATGAACACATCAAGTATAGAATCATAGAATGGTTTGGGTTGGAAGGGACCTCAGAGATCATCCAGTTCCAACCTCCCTGCCATGGGCAGGGACACCCTCCACTACACCAGGTTGCTCAAAGCCTCATCCAACCTGGCCTTGAACACTTCCAGGGATGGGGCATCTACAGCTTCTCAGGGCAACCTGTTCCAGTACCTCACCACCCTCAGAGTGAAAAATTTCTTCCTTATATCTAATCTAAATCTGCCCTCTTTCAGTTTAAATCCATTGCCCCTTGTCCTACCACTACATACCCTTGTAAAAAGTCCCTCTCCAGCTTTCCTGTAGCCCCTTTAAGTACCAGAAGGCTGCTGCAAGATCACCCTGGAGCCTTCTCTTCCATTGGAGCACTATGGGTGTTGCAAGGAACAGACTCTTTGATCCCCAGGAGTGGAATACCCTCCTCCAGGCTGTTTTTCTGAAACTCAAGTTTTCACTCATCAGCAAACGGCAGGCCTGGCTTTGGGAGCATTGGCCTGCCCAAACTTTAACAGCTCAGACACCTCCAGGACGCTTGCTTGACTCCACTCCTCCCCAAAATAATCTGCTGCTACGCACCTGCAAATACTTACACACAAATGCCTGTTATGGGCCTGCTGTGGGAGAAACAATTAAGCAGGGACCAAACTGATTTTCAGAGAGGCTGTAGAGTCACCTGGCCTGCTTCTCACCTTCCAGCCACAGAGGTGCTAAGGCCAGGAGAAACAACAAAAAAAACAACCAAAAAACCCAAACCAACCACAAAACAAAACAAACATTAAAACCAACAAAAAAATACCCAACAACAACAAAAAGCCTGAACTACTAACTCGCTGCCCGTCCCCCACCTCTCCTATCACACCCATCTTCCTCCACGGCTTGACAGTCTCCATCAAGAGAGATTTTTCAAGAGAAGGTTCCTCAGCAATTGCTCAGGTGTGTAGCTGACACATAAAGACTCTCATTAGGATTTGGTAACTTCTGGTTACTTCCAGTCCTGCATTTGAGCCCTCTGTATGGAAAGCACAGGAGCTGAGGTCAACTTTACCTGCAAAGGTCCTTCTTTTCTAAGTTCTTCTTTTCTAGGCTTCACTTCCTTGTTAATGGTCAGTCTTAGCATATGGATCCACCGAAAAGGTCTCAACACTTAAAAATGTCTGACATTTCTAAAGGCTAAACAATAGGAACTGCCCCACATTGTTATTTCACTCAAGCAATTTATTTTAATTCTTAACCCATCAACAGGAGGTAAATGAGTACCGTGCTTAACATCTGGATAAACACTTCCACTGTCATCTTCCCAGCTTTACTCAGTGACTCAATAGCAGAATTAGGAATCGGGCTAGCCAGGCAATATTTTAGGTTGCACTTACAAGGTGGCAAAGCTGTACTTAAAACAACACATGGCATTTTTCACGTCACACGAAGACAAACAGCAACGTGCACGCTGTTTCAGTACTCTTCTTTTCTCCACCCCAAAAAAAATAAAGCTGTACATTTCTGACAGGTTTTGTGAAGCTGATGAATAAGCCACATTCGGCACTCATTACTACAGCAGGAATCATACATTTTCAGTAGGTGCTCAGTAAGGATCTAAGATTCCTCCAGCGTGCGAACGAGGTTAACGACTTGATTCTTCAACCGCCAGCCAGAAAAACACCCCTAGAAATTCTCACTAGGAATAAAACAGAACTCTAGGCTCTAAAATTAAATGCCTAACCAACCATTATGCTTTTTGTAGTGTGTTTAGTGACTTCTAGGCTAATTTCCCTGCATTGCAAATGTTTGACCACATTTGTTTTCCTTCAGTACACCTGTTCTGCAATTTTAGCACTGCTTGCTATTTTGGTTACCATCTCTGTTTTCGTTTTCGTTCAAGAGTATGTTTAGGAGACACACAAGTAATTACACTAATAATGTTTCACTCAAATAAGCCTCACCAATCTTTCCAAAATACCACCTTATTCTTTGCTGTTTTGGTCATTTCCCAGAAAAGGAAAGTCAGACACAAGAGAGATGAAGAAACACTCCATCGGCTTTGTCAGACGCAAAAGAAATTGCTGTATTCTTCCAGTCTCCTGCACTATTACATTACTATCTCAGTAATACCACATCTTCTCCAGCTGTAGAGCTTATGGTCAAAAAGAGATACAAGCTTAAGGGATGGACTCATGTGCCACTCTGCAAAGGAGCACAGCCAGAGAAGAACCCAACAACAGGGATCTTCTTCTGTGTTCCAGCTATGAATATTTTTCTGCATGACCAGGGAATAAGAGCAGGCCAAAGAAGGCAATGCCAACGGTAGCGATATCCCAAAATATCACAGTTGGGTAAAACAAAGTGTGAACTGCAGAAAGGTACTTTGGGTTAAGTCAGAGATTGCGAGGAACGCTGATTAAACCCACTCGTGACCACTGCCTTCTCTAAACAATTCTTCCCTGTGGACACCACACATCCACACTGAAATGAGTTGTTTAAATTTAACTCACAGAAAACTCTTGGCAATGCCAGCACTGATTCACGAGCACCCGCACATTCAACAAGCTAAATAGTAACCAAGCCTTCCAATAAGCATTAGTTATCAGAAATAATCAATTAAATTACAACAAACCTTTGGCTATATAGGATGAAAACCCCACTACTTCCAATACTTCAGAGGTTCTACTTCACAACTATCAAAGTCATCGAGAATCTCATTAGTTTCAGCAAAAGCCCCACTTGGCCTTCTGTACAATAAACTCAACTAACCAACTGCAGCAGTTTCTTTTCAAAATCAAGACAGCTGTAATCAGTCCTGGCGTTAAGCAGCATCCAGAAGTTTCCTATCAGCCATCAAATAAAACAAACTCAAAGCCTTGTCTGTGCAGCCACAGCCCCTGTGGTTCTCACCACTGTTTCATTTCCATTGGCATCCAATGATAGGACAAGGGGAAAGAGATGTAAGCTGGAACATAGGAGGTTCCCCTTAAACATGAGGAAGAACTTCTTCCCAGTAAGGGGAACAAAACACCGGAACAGGCTGCCCAGAGAGGTTGCGGAGTCTCCTAATGTGGAGATGTTCAAAACTTGCCTGGACGCGTTCTTGTGTGAACTGATTTAGGTGGTCCTGCTCTGGCAGGGGGATTGGACTAGATGATCCTTTGAGGTTCCTTCCCATCCCTGACATTCTGTGATTTCATACCCGGCGCAATGTAAACACTACTGGTGCCAACGTAACAACCACCACCAGGCACTCCTCAACACACAAAAAGAATAATACACTGTTTAAACACAAACAGCATTCAAAAAAAAAAAAAAAAGCATTTCCAATCACCAAGTGCTGTAATTATCACCTAATGCCAGGCTTGGGCACCCACGTGCTCAGGAGACCATCTCGACCTGGAGGCTCATGGCCGCACTCCGGGTCAGCGCCGACGCCAAAGGACGCGGGCGCCGGTGGGAAAGCACACCCAGATCCCGAACCTCCGTAAGGATCGTTTATCCAAGAAAAGCACCGGCGAACAACCCGAGACCTCGGTCCTTCCGTGAGACAGCCGGGGATAGCGAGCCGCGGGCAGGAGTCCGACGCCGGGCACCGGGAGGGGCGGGCGGCTGCCAGAGACACCCCGGGTCACCGCGGCAGGCTCGGGGCAGCCCCGCCGGGGCCCGGCGGCGAGAGCACCGAGCGGGGCGCTGCGGGACCCACCTCCGCCCGACGAGCCCGCAGGCTGGAGCGGCCGCGCCGCGCCGCTAGGCTGCCCGGCACCAAGAGCTCCGGGCCCGTCTACAGAGCCGCGGGAGCGCCCCCCGGCCCGCCACCGCCGCCATCGTGCCCACCCCGCCGCACGCAGCCGTGAGCGCTCTCCCAGCGGACGGCGCTCCCGCTGCCTCTCGCCGGCCAGCGGGCAGCCCCGGCGGGACGCCCCTGCCTACCTTAACGCGCCCCCGGGCGAGAGTGCGGCCCTCCCGCCCGCTGGCGCTCGGCCCCGCCGCCGCGGGACCTCCGCCGCCCCGCCGCGAACAAAGCCCCGCGCCGCTGCTCTGGCCGGGCGCGCTCCCCCCGCCGCCGCCCGAGTTTACCTGGCGGCCCCAGCGGCTCGGCTGCAGAGCGGGAGCGGCGGGCCCCCCTCCTCTTCCTCCTCCTCCCCCGGCGCCGCACACGCTTGTTGTTTCCTACGGTTCCGCTCCCGCCGGGCAGGAGCCTCCAGCGCCTCGATCAGGGCTGCGGAGGAGGCGGGGAAGAGGCGCGTAGCACCGCTCCCGGCTTGGGGGTGGGGGGAGCGGGGCAGCCCCGCCGCGCCGGGCCGGGCCCCGCTGCGCTCACCGGGCGGCGGCCACACCGGCCCCGCCTCGGCCCTGCTACCTGGCGGGACCTCCCCGCGGCCCCGGGACAGGCCCGACCCCCGCCCGGGTGGCTCGTCGCTTGGCGGCGGTGGAGGGGGTGTCTCCGGGGCGAGGGGAGGGCCCTGCAAGGCTGGGCTTGGCCAGCCGTGCTCCGGCGGGTCCGCGCTGAAACGCTCTCCGGAGGCGAGTGCTCGCCTCTGCCGGGCCGGCCGCGGCTACCGGCGGTGGACGGAGCTTAGCCCCGGGGCCAACCCCCGCTGGGTGTCGCGGCGCCCGGCCCGGCTGTCAGCGCGGCCCCGGGGTGCCAGCCGCTGCCTCCGCCGCAGCTTCCCTGCGCGCACAGGTTGGTGCAAGCGGAGCGCTGCCGCGCTGGCATGGAGGCTGTTTGCAAACCCGGAATCATAAAATGGTTTGGGTTGGAAGGGACCTCAAAGACCATCCAGTTCCAACCCCCCTGCCATGGGCAGGGACACCCTCCACTACACCAGGTTGCCCCAAAGCCTCATCCAACCTGGCCTTGAACACTTCCAGGAATGGGGCAGCCACAGCTTCTCTGGGCAACCTGGTCCAGTGCCTCACCACCCTCAGAGTGGAAAAACTTCTTTCTTATATCCAATCTAAATCCCCCTCTTTCAGTTTAAAGAATCACCTCTCCCTGGAGGCAGCTCCACACCTGGAGTTCCTGCAGGATCCACAACCCAGGCAGCACCTCTGTACCGCAGCCACTGGCAGAACAGGGCAAACTGCATGGCATAAACAGCGGCTGAAGAGCAGGGCAGGGAGGAGAGACGGGTACTACTGTCCTTTTGCTCAGCACTTCAGAAAGTAGAAGTCTCACCCCGAATAAAAGAAATGAGAGTTCATAGCCTTCCTATTATGAAGTTCATCCTTAAAGTTACCCTAAAACTGGCTGAAACAGGTATAACCTGAGGCTCATTCCTTGATTTTTTTTTTAAAAAAGAAAATCAAATATTCACTGAAGCAAAGTGGAATTTCGTTAATAGGATTGAGATGCCTAACCCGAATCACACTACGATCTGGTAGCTGGGGCCTCACCCGAGAGCTGGATGCACACCACTAGAGACAAAGGAAAGGATTTGAGCATCCTCCTTATGACTAGGACCCCCATGTAAATGGGGCATCCGTATCACCGTCACCTCTTTGTAGCTTGATCCAGAAACAAGGAAGTGATCCTAAGCAGGAATACAAACCTTACTCTGTTACTCCTAGAGGCAAGATTTATGGCCAGCCCATTCTAGCACGAGGGTGTTTGCCCCTGGCCCATTTACAGTGGCTAATATTTGCAAATCTTTTGCACTGAGGAGGAAGGACTCCCAAGAAACAGAGATCTCTAGAAATCCCAGAGCTGGGCTTCGAAGTTCGAGTCCAAGTCTGTTCTTTGCAATGCTTCACGTGGATGGGAATAGGCAGGACAGGTGACCATATGGAAGGCAGAGTGACGTTCAAATACAGATGCGTTACTGGGAGACTGGGAGGAATATGATGAACGCCGAGCAAACAGAAGACAAGTAGGTCCCAGACGTGCTTAGTGTCTCACTTGGACGAGACCGTATTGTATTGCTAGGAAAGCTCCAGCGTATTTAGAAGCCAGACATAATCAAAATCCTTTATTCATCATCACATCTTCAATCTCTTTTCTCCCTTCGTGCCAAGCAGAGAAAGAGAACACGTGTTACAGGACCTTTTAGACATGTGCATCTCACTGTTCTCTGAGACACAGCTTCCTGCCGTATCAATGCCATCTGCACAACCCTACTGTATGGCTTATATTGAAATAACACCTAATGTGTCCTAAGTCAAGCCAAGAGACTCTGGGAACAGGATCAAGCTCCTAATCAGCAGTGCACACAACCAGCACCTCACAACATTTGATGCTTTTCTTAAAGCCCCATCACCTGGATAACACGATTTCCTGAAAATTTCACCAACAAAACAAAACAAAGAATTGCTTGAATTCTAGAAGCCGACTGTAAAAGTTTCAAAACTTGAACCGCAAGGAAAGAAGGCAGGGAGTCCCCAATACAAGAAGGACATGGAGCTGCTGGAGCGGGTACAGAGGAGGCCACGAAGATGATCCAAGGGCTGGAGCACCTCTGCTATGGAGACAGGCTGAGAGAGTTGGGGCTGTTCACCCTGGAGAAGAGAAGGCTCTGGGGTGATGTTATGCAGCCTTCCAGTACTTAAAGAGGCTACAGGAAAGCTGGAGAGGGACTTTTTACAAGGGTGTGTAGTGATAGGACAAGGGGTAATGGATTTAAACTGGAAGAGGGCAGATTTAGATTGGATATAAGGAAGAAATTCTTCCCTCTGAGGGTGGTGAGGCACTGGCACAGGTTGCCCAGAGAAGCTGTGGCTGCCCCATCCCTGGAAGTGTTCAAGGCCAGGTTGGATGAGGCTTTGGGCAACCTGGTGTAGTGGAAGGTTTCCCTGCCCATGGCAGGGAGGTTGGAACTAGATGATCTTTGAGGTCCCTTCCAACCCAAACCATTCTATGATTTAGCACTCTGACACATGATTTTGAAACGCTTGCACTTCGGCTATACTTCACATATATACAAGCTATCAGCTCCCAGATGCATTTATTTTTACACATAAATGACACTAGCCAAAGGAAAAACATTCTGTATTTTTGCATATATGCAACACAATGTGAAGACTCAGCATCAGGAGGTTCAGTATTACTGCCACAGCGTTCGCTTAGTGGAACTCCACGTTCATTGCGTTTCAGAATACACAGCTTTGACAAAAAAGTATCTTCTTACATCCCTAATTATCCCTCCGTATTCTGAATTCCTCCCCTCCTGGCTTTTCGTAGGAAAGGGTAAGAATAGGAAGGGAGAGAGCAAATCTGTGCCTGTGTTTTTAAAGAGCTTCAAATGTCTTAGAACCTGCCTGGAGGTGTAGTCCATGACCAAGTTAAACATTCATCTCAGAGACACACTTGCTGAATCAAGGAATCTGCTGCTACACTAACCTGCTAATCAAAATAGTCTTGCTTTGTACTTTAACGACACCACAAACACTTGAAAAATTCCAAAGAATGGAGTAAGAGGAGAGATGGTAGTGACTCACACTCACCCCTGATTTTGCATGGTGCTTTATTCCTACTGGTCTCTCCAGAAGTACCCAAATTTAAGTCATGTATCAGGGAAACAAATAAATCCTTGGAATCGGAACGAAGAGGGACTGCTTATTCGATCACACTGGGCTGAAACAAACCATCCACACTCATCAGCAACCGAGGACTTGGAGAGCAAGTTATGCAGAATCAGGGCACAGAAAAATGGTTTTCAGTCCTATCTACCTGTTCTATTTTGCTTAAATAACACATCCAAACCAAACCAGCATTCTTTCATGCGCATAAAATACAGACATTGATGACATATGCTATGTTTATAACCACTCATAAGGCATACAGGTGCACATCACATTGTGTCAAGAGTGTTTGACAGATACAAAGTTTTCCCTGCAGCAAGGCCGCTCAAACCTGGAACGCTCTTTCAAAGCGGGCCACTTCGTACAAATTCGTAATCTGACTTCAGTGTCAGAGATGACAAAATAACAGTTTCTTTGGAGCTGCTTAAAGCTACGCAACGTAAACAGTAGCATAAGAATTTCCAGTGTTTCATAACCATCTCCCAGCAGCTCTGTCCTCTGGCACGAACAACCACCACTAAATCCCAGTCTGTACTACAGGCTCGCTACTCTTCATGCAACACTTATTTTACTGCAATGCCATTTTAACTTTCATTGGTAAGGCTTCTTCAAGAGATAACAAAGACAGGAAGTAAAGTTTCACCTTTCTGCTTGCGTATTTCATAATGGAAGAGTTGTAACAGAAGTACTTTATAGAAAAAGCAATATAAAAAAAACCCCTCCAGACGGTAATCATAGAATCACAGAATGGTTTGGGCTGGAAGGGACCTCAAAGACCATCCAGTTCCAACTCCCCTGCCATAGGCAGGGACACCCTCCACTACACTAGGTTGCCCAAAGCCTCATCCAGCCTGGCCTTGAACACTTCCAGGGATGGGGCATCTACAACTACAATAATAGAAGAGAATATTCAATTGATTGTCCCTCATTTTCTTAAATCTTATCTAAAGGAAAACAATTGGTTCCTTCAGAGAAAGAGAAAATGGTTCACAGATTACCCTACTAATACAAAATAAATTACAACCAGTACCTCAGAGTACTGCCAAAACGTGCATTAGTTCCCCACATACGCAGTTTACCAAGTTTTCTTTCAGAGGAACTTTTCTATGCATCTGCCAATCAGGCAGTTCCCAGAACCTACTCCTCTGTTTTGAGGAAGATTGCTAGGAAACTATCTTACTCGGAGGATAGCTTAGTCTTCACAAAAGACAGTGAGAAACAATTCCAAATTTAGCCTGAACTTCAGATATTAAAATTATTTCCATAAGCAGTCAGTGCAAAAAAAAACCCTCACAAATTAACGGTGCTTACATTTTTATTTGGAACAAGAAAAATGCAGAGTTCTCTGGTAACTAGGTGTAACTTTTTTTTTTTTTCATTTTCAACAAAATGAATCCTTATAGCTGCAGTGCTGTACAAGTAATAATCATCTCATTCATGTACTGTTTACAGAACTACCCCTGCATATGTCAGCTTTGGGCACTAAGCCACAATTTCCTGTATTTTCTAGCTACCACACCAACTGACCATATTTAACCCCACGTTCTGTGTTCTAGGAATCAACCCACACGACCTCTTTCCCATCATTGACTTACTGGTACAGAACGTGATATCTGTGATGGTCAAAAAGCTCACGTTAAACCTGCCGACCGATCAGCCAAACCAGTGGTTGTGTTACAGGTGCGGCAACGAAACGTCAATCTGTGTTAACTCTTCTGAAACATTCAATTAGTACAAAACCAACAGAGAAATCCAACATCTCTCTCAACCGTATGAATAACTTCAGTCCATACCTACAGTGTGCTGCAGGAAAACTGATCGTTAATCTGATTCTCATTTGGTACACCGATTCTTTATCAAGAATGGACAAGAAGAATCTTGCACAGTATTTACAACATTTTGTCTTCATACAAATTTACCACGTTTTCCTAAAAAAATGATTGGATTTTTGCAGGTTGTCAGCTTGCAAGGCAGAAGTGAGGGCATGTCTACATCGCCCACTGCAGAACAGTGTAGGCATGCTGAAAGTAACCGTGAGTAGAAGTAGGACTCTGCAGTTTTCAGGTAGACTCATTTGTATTATGACACAATGAGCACTGTATGTGTAATTATTCATGGCATCCAGTACTTAACGCCCTGTGATATAACCAAAAAAACCCGCCTGGTACTTAACATTATCCGATAAACATTTCGCTATTCTCCAGTTTCCTAGAACTGCTCCTCCTTTTCTGTTTTTCTTGAAAGAACAAAAAAGCATTAATAAGTAACGACAGCGAAACACTGCAGTTGGCAAGTTTAAAAGTGAAATTATGAAGGCTGCAGAAAAGCCTCTAACACATTGTATAACTAATGCTTTGTATAAGTGGACTACAGTCCAGAAAAAACTCTGACTGCAGAAGACGCTTTCAACACAAGTCTGGTGGTACGGGGTGAGGGAAGCCAAGTGTTACTTGGTACAGAGGAAACCTGGGAGGAAAAAGAACCTAAATGAGAAGCAAAACAGTTACCACTTTTTACTCATCTCAGAACTCAATCGGTTCCTCTCACGGGACTCGGACAGAAGTCACACACAGAGGATCAGTTGCACAATTCTTCAGCCGCAGTGATGGGAGGCCACGATGAAGCGAATGCTGTGTATCGCACGCTCGGTGCAATGTAACTGGAAATTCAGTGCAGAGCGTACAAAAACTGCTGCAGCTGGCTATGCAAAGTTCAGGGAAACAGAACCAAAAGCGTGACGTTGTAACACGTCTTCTCAAACCTCAGTGCCTCGCTCCCTGTGAAGCCTAAGCACTGGCGAGTGCCTTTTTTTTTGGTGGCACGGGAGCTTCAAAACGCTACGTTCCCCTCCTCCACTTCCCTTCTTCACGCAGTGAAACAGGGCCCAACTCACAACCATGCGTAGAGGACTTAGAGGGATGCCATCCAGAGGGACCTTGACAGGCTGGAGAGGTGGGCCCGTACCAACCTCATGAAGTTTAACCAGGCCAAATGCAAGGTCCTACATCTGGGTCGTGGCAATCCCAGGCATAAATACAGACTGGGTGGTGACTGGATCGAGAGCAGCCCTGAGGAGAAGGACTTGGGAGTACTGGTGGACGAGAAGCTCGATATGAGCCGGCAATGTGCTCTTGCGGCCCAGAAGGCCAACCGCGTCCTGGGCTGCATCAAGAGGAGCGTGGCCAGCAGGTCGAGGGAGGTGATTCTCCCCCTCTACTCTGCCCTCGTGAGACCTCACTTGGAGTACTGCGTCCAGTTCTGGAGTCCCCAACATAAGAAGGACATGGACCAGTTGGAGAGGGTCCAGAGGAGGGCCACGAAGATGATAAGAGGGCTGGAGCACCTTTCCTATGAGGACAGGCTGAAAGAGTTGGGGCTGTTCAGCCTGGAGAAGAGGAGGCTCCGGGGTGACCTTATAGCGGTCTTCCAGTACCTCAAGGGGGCCTACAGGAAAGATGGGGAGAGGCTGTTCAGGAGGGCCAGTTATGATAGGACAAGGGGTAATGGTTTTAAAATAGAGGGAGGTAGGTTCAGGTTGGATATTAGGAAAAATTTTTTTACTATGAGAGTGGTAGAACACTGGAACAGGTTGCCCAGAGAGGTGGTGGATGCTCCATCCCTGGAGACGTTCAAGGCCAGGTTGGACAAGGCCCTGAGCAACCTGATCTAGTTGGAGATATCCCTGTTCCTTGCAGGGGGGTTGGACTAGATGACCTTTGAAGGTCCCTTCCAGCCCTAACCATTCTATGATTCTATGATTTGTTAATTTTGAGATAACAGCTCGGAGACAGATCTGCTGTACATGTTGTGTACCCATGAACACCATCACTGTGTATACATACTAATTATTAGGGGAGATGGGTGGACTTCCTTACACCAAACAAGAAAGCAAGCTTTCTCCAAGCCTGTGCACAGCATCCTGCCTCCCAGTTATGGTCCAGTAGTATCAGTAACCAACTACCAGTGAAGACGTACAATACCTTGGAGATGAGTAGCCACAAGTTCACATGACCTTTTAGACCCTTCAAGGACTGCAGGTTAGCCACCACTGTTTTCTAGAATATGGAGCCAGACAATTGGGTTTTCAGGCACTAACTTGAAAATAAGATTCTTTAGATAAAGATAGATAGAGCCACACTCCTTAAATGCTATAAACAGGAAATTTATTTCACCAAGGGTTTCCTTTTAATTATCTCTTCTTAAGCAGAGTACGTGATGTCTCTGTAGTAGGTAAAACCAATGGCTGTGCCCCAAGGAGCCTAAATCTTTGTTCATTGACTCCACTGTTGCCCAGCTCCTTTTTACAGCCCTACGTACCATCTCCAGTTTAAGGAAGTTTCCTCAGCTTTCATTATAACACCAGCTGTACAAAAGCATTAAGGATCCGAACGACTTGGCTGTCATTCACTCAGATTATAGGGCTGATAGTTACTCTCTTCAGGGAATATGATGTCTTCTTTCTAATTCACAATGACACGGTTCAAAGAAGAGGTACCAAAGAGTGGAACCCAACCTGTAAATGTACATTATAAAAGGGAGATGCAAAAGGACCAAATTTTCTATACAATATCTTCCTGCGGGTTGACAAACATCTGCCTCCAGGGTCCAGGCACCAAATCCCATTTCAAACTCCTGTATCCTTTCCTCACCACACTCCACAGTTTTTAAATCAAAGTACTCCTTTCCTCTCCACTTTGAATCATATGGGGAAGGGGAAGACATCGATTTCAAGTACGGCGTGGGCTTATGTTGTCCAGTTACTTCAGAAAAGTTGCAGTATCATAACTGTAGTCACAATGGATTAAGAAAATCTCCCCAGTTAGCTGTAACAAAATAGAACAGAGGAACAGCATTGCTCTGTGTGAAAAAGAGACACAAATAAGCCTGTTCTATCTTCCCAGGACTCCCATTCAACTCTGCAAGACAAACCAAAGCTATGAGAGCTGAATGAGGAGGAAAAGTTTTAGAATAGCAGCAGTTATAAAGCACAAGGGATCACATTAGCTACTTGTGCAACACCAAATCTCAGCGTAGCATCAGCCAAGAAAAAAAATCAGGATAGAAACCAAAATATTCTCTCATTGTAATCTGTCATACGGAAGGAGAACGTGTTGCTCACCAGCCTGGGCTGCAGCTCCAAGGACACTGTTGCATCTTCCACAGCCAGGATAAAATGGCCTGCCTTTTGTAGGCAGGGTCTGTACCTTGGGTTAATTAGTTAATTATATTCAATTCAGTCCAGCTGGTTAATAATGATTGGATGCCATAAGAACGTTTTAACAATTTCACTACATCTTTGATACTCATGTTGTCTCATTGTACTCAATGAAGACAAAAATCCCATCTTCTTACAATTCAGCATTCCCAGTAGAAGTTTCTGAAAAGTTGCTCTCTGCCTACCTGTTGGATCGTGCCACTCTGATGCAAGTAGAGACGAAGAAGTTACTCGTAGTAAGTGGCAGGAGCACTGGCAGAAGCAGTTTCTAGGTCCATTCAGGCAGCTGGGAAAGCCCTTAACTTCTTGGGCAGAGCTTGGGAACCACTAATCAGTGCTACCCCACACTTCTGGCACACAGCTACCTAGTGCAGACTTAGTTTCCACTGGCCAAAAAGGTCTCTTCAGCCACTACAGTCAATGCACCTGCTCCAACATGAGCCACACACACAGAATTACTCTTCTGCCAGGAAGCCTCCATCTCCACTGAGGCTTCATCGGCAATGCTCCATCAGGTTAGAAAATGAGATTGTCCCTAAAAGGATTCTCAGTTGACACGGCTGTGCCAATCCAACTTTACAACCTTACAATGCAGAGCAAGACAAAATTCTGAGACTCACTCCTCCTTCATGCGTAATAACCTTCATTTTAATTCCTTTTCTTTGCCTTCCATTTTGTAAGCCTAGAGAGTTCACACTTTCAAGCTTTTATCCAGAACCAGAAACTGTCCCCATAATAAAGAAATCTGAGATTAACTTACTTATTTACTTACCTTCAGAACATGGCCTTGATAAAAACTCCGAACTACTGCGAGACTCCTGATAAAACGAAGAGTACAGCTAAGCACATCCACTTTCTCAAAGCTACAGGCAGAACACGATGTTGCCAAGAGCTACAGAAAGTTGCTATGGGCAAGGCATATATACTTGTTTGCCTATGTCAGCAAAATTCATACACAATAGCTCATATACGTCAAACTTACAGACTGCTGGACCTTCCTGATCTTGCAGTATTCCAGAAGCAGCAGCACTGAAATGAGCTAGGTACAGAGCTTTTCTGTCTTCGGTACGGAGAACAGAACTAAGCCTAAAATAAGGGACATTATCCCACACTCAAATTTCTTGTGCAATAAGGGGATTTCTCTTCTAAGCTCTATCAAGCTTGTGGCTTTCTTGGATCATCCCTATGCCTACTGCAACAGCAGACATGCACAGTGGTAGCCTAACTGCATGACTCAGATTTTTGTGACTGATCTTTCCACAGCTTTTCTCCCTCTAACATTCACCGCAGCAATCCTTACTGCAACTAGTGGCGGAGAAAGGTCTAGAAGAAGAAACTTGATGAGCTTCTATTTTAAACAGCCCCCAGAAAAAGGTACAAAACTCAAACAACTTGAAACACACCAAAGGCTATGTTTTGAAATCACAGTGTTGTGTTTAGAACTTCACAGAACATGCAAAGCCAAGTTATCAGGCCACCATGACGCACACTAGGACTAAGTTACAATATGAGCAGCAAACATGTCTTAAGATATATTAGTTAGCACCTTAGCAAACTTCAAAAGGGCTTTTCAGTCACATTCAGATAACTATCTGAGTGAAAATAACTAAGAAAGCGTAATTCTTTGGCTCATCAGAAGAGAGCCTCTTACTGCTGACTCAGCAACAAGGCAACCACTGACCTTTAATGACTTATTCATATTTCTGCCTGGGGACAAATTGTGGGTATATATTTATACACACACACACAGACACACACTTATAATCCTTGTACCATTTAACCAGATTATAGAAAAAAATGTTTCCCAAGGGAAACAAGATAAAAACACACCATTTATTGTTTGCAAACGTGGCCACAGAAACCTCAAGAGCGCACACCACTGCAGCCTCAACTCTTGCGCCCCGAGGGATTCTACTAACTACTGCTTTGCAATTTGTAGGTACAGGAGTGGAGGGGAGATCTCGTGTGCAACATCTGGTAACGATATCTCTGAAACTAAACTCAGGCAAAGAAAGGGAATGCCCTTGTCCAAAGGAAGGCTACTTTCTTTTCCTTAGTTTAGATCCCAGGGCCAGTTTAATCCGCAGTGCAAGTGTAAGTGCCCTACTGCTGTTCTGCCCACGTACTTCCAGCAGCAGAGGTTACTGAACAGAGACGTTACTTCTGCCACCAGAGACTCAGCCCATTGAACCTCGTTCGACCACTTGGATGAAATTTCAGCAGTTTGATGAAATAGCCGGAATGCCAAAAATGCTAAACAAGCACCATTTCGGTTTGGGTTTTCAAAAATCACTCAAACCAGACCCTCGTTCAGTAAGAGCTGGTTTTGGGTCACAGCTTATTTTGCGTAGCTCATAGAACAGCACCGAGCAGGTAACAGCATTTGCTTATAGCTAATCCCTGGCTGCACTGGAGGGGGGCAGGGGGGAACAGTTTATCACAATACTCGTGACTTGAGGTACAACTACATCCATGTCTTCATTCTTACATCCAAACCATCTTGCCATTTTCAGTGAGTTGCCACTGAAAGTGATATACAGTGAAGTAGACCAACTTTATAAGTACATATAGCCATTTTTCCTAGCATAATATTAACCCCTGCCCGGGTCTTGTTAGCCCCATCCTGTCAGCCACTGCCTTCTCTGTAGAAAAAGTAAGAGGAACTTCCCTACATATTCATTTTAGGATGAAAATACTTCCCAAAATTTCGGAGGTAGGAATTTTTGTCCCTTACCTGATTTCAGTTGAAATAGAGTTAGTTTTTTCTTTTTAGCAGCTAGAAGAGCTCTGTGATTTTTATTTAGTCTGAGATTCATTCTGAGAAGAACGCTGACAGCGCACTGATGCTTACGGTTGGTGCTGAGACCTCAGGGACTTTCCAGCTTCCCGTGTTCTTGCCCGTGTGCACGAGCACAACAGGCTGGGGGGGAGCACGGCCGGGACAGAGGGGCCACGACTCCCCTAAGGATTTGAACTTGGACTTAGGACTGAGGGCCAAACTGCCCAACGGGGTTATTCCAGATCCTGCAGCATCAGGCTCAGTGTGTCGATGAGGGCTGACCAGAAAGAAGGGCCTTTGCTTTTCCAGTGCTGTATTTCTCTCTCTCTTTTCGAGGTCTTGCTTGTCCAGGATTGCGGTGTTGGAACTTACCTGTTTCGGGATCATTTGCCAGGATAGGACAGGCCTTGGTCACCGGGTGGTGAGCAATTACACTGTGCATCACTTGTTTGTATATGTTATTATCATTATACATATCTATATATTTCCTTAAATCACTATTATCATATTAAATTTCTCTTATCTCAACCCACAGGTCTCTTTCCCTTTCCCCTTTAGTTCTCTTTCCCATTCCCTGGAGGAGGAAGAGCAAGCAGCTGTGTGGCCTTTAGTTGCCGGCCAGTCCATTTTCAGAACTGTTGCCATGACAGTCCATTTTCAGAACATCCTTGGTATGGCCAGAAAAATCAGGGAATCATGTAAATAATTACTTTGGAGCAACTGACTAATTGATCAATTTTGAAGAGTGCTATGGCATGAAATAAGGTTTACCCAACAGTGACTCTTTCATTTCTAGTGGAATTCCTTGTTATACTTTTTGTCCTTTGCAGCGTGAGTACTCTTTGTGATCAATACTGGTCCTTATTTCTTCTGTATTTACTGTTTCCTTTCTTTATGCACCTTTGTATTATCTTTGGCTTTGACCACCACATACGTAGCTGCTGTTAGAGCTGATGTACATAGTGACCTGCTCTACTTTTGCTGGTGTCCACCTTTTTGGCAGTCATGAAAGCGCCCATCCTTCAGCTGAACAGCACAGTTCATCCCAGCTGGGATCCACTCCCAGCTTCCTCCTGCCCTGCAAGGCCAGTAGCCCTCAGAACCTGGGCTGCCTTTCTTCCACCAGAGTATTTGCACATAAACTTTGGGTAGCACATAGAGCAGAATTACATCAGTTTCTATTTTTTTTTTTTTTTACATCTACCCTTTTACTTAGCTCAAGCCATTGTATTTCCATAAATACTGTATCTACACAGTCATTTTAAATATCTCTCCTTTGCTAAGTTTGTAATTTTCTTCTCTTCATTCCATTTTTAGCACTATCTCCACATTATCAAATTTCATATTTAATTCAGATTTATTCACATTCATATTTACTGTCAATTAACTTTTATTTTAGCAATAAGGTAACTCCTGTTTAATCTGGGTTTTATGTAAATAAATAATGCCTTACCAAAACTTTTTGCCAGTGCTTAGAGGAAAGAATTAGAAAAAGTAACAAACTAAGGAACAGGTTAGGACCTTCCCTGAACACGAACATCTTTCTTCAGTACAAGTCTTTATAATGGTTTAAATAATTTGCACGCATTTTGATGACATTTTGGTTTAGAAGTATTTATGCCACCTCTCTTTGGACTTCAGCATCCCCAGTGCTGCGGCAGACAGCTGTAACGCCGCCCACAGGTCTGGATGTCCCACAGGCAGTTTGGGACACCACCTTCTGCAGCTCCACAAGCACCTGTTACCCGTAGGCAACTCGTGTATCTTAAGATACACCACTGCAGACCTTAAACCACCTACTGCCGTGCAGCTCGTACTAGAGCCTCACACACATTGCGCTTCCTTTCATTGCAATCACCGGGGAAAGACGTATTCCTGCCTCTCTACTCTGCTCTCCTGAGACCCCACCTGGAATACTGCGTTCAGCTCTGGAGTCCCCAGCACAAGAAGGACATGGAGCTGCTGGAGTGGGTACAGAGGAGGCCACGAAGATGATTCGAGGGCTGGAGCACCTCTGCTATGGAGACAGACTGAGAGAGTTGGGGCTGTTCAGCCTGGAGAAGAGAAGGCTCCAGGTGATCTTATAGCAGCCTTCCAGTGCCTAAAGGGGGCTACAGGAAAGCTGGAGAGGGACTTTTTACAAGGGTGTGTAGTGACAGGACAAGGGGAAATGGATTTAAACTGAAAGAGGGGAGATTTAGATTGGATATAAGGAAGAAATTCTTCCCTCAGAGGGTGGTGAGGCACTGGACCACGTTGCCCAGAGAAGCTGTGGCTGCCCCATCCCTGGAAGTGTTCAAAGCGAGGCTGGATGATGCTTTGGGCAACCTAGTGTAGTGGAGGGTGTCCCTGCCCATGGCAGGGGGGTTGGAACTAGATGATCTTTGAGGTCCCTTCCAACCCAAACCATTCCATGATTTTATGATTCGAGACAAACGTGCTTACTGCTTCACTGTGCTATAGGACAACAAAAATCACTGTGAATAAAGACTGAGAGGAAGGAAAACAATTTTAAATTACACGGAAAGATAAAACATCAATCCCTTCTCTTATTCTGTTCTCACAAGTGCCTTTCTCACCAAGGAAACTCAGAGATATAAATAACAAATAAAGAAAGGAGTAACAACTAATAATAAAAAAAACCCGCAAACCATACTTGCAACATGGATTTAGGCACCGACATCGGAAATACACTGTGAGCCCAACTCGCTGTGTCTCAGTTGATTTTATGGGAAACCACTGGCAATACAGCAGCGACTGTGCTGTGAAGGGCACATCCGACGGTGTATCCCGTCAGCGTTCACTTTCCTGGTGCAGTGGAAATGCAGATCATTACGGCTGGCACTTGGGAAAGAATCTCCTTGAAAAGATTACCTGCAGTGGCTCTGACCCTTCTCTTCCAGTAAGGCCACTCAGATATTTAACCAAATCATCCTAATTTCCGAGGCTGTATTGAGCACTTTGATGCTAGAGTTTTCAACGCCTGTCTCAAGCTTCTCAGTCAACAGCTTTCTTCTTCCTGAGGGATAGATGGGTCAGATGCCACCTGCCTCAAAAGGTGAGTCTTTTACTGTCTCTAATAACCAGCTAGAACAGTTCAAATCAGAGTAAAATTACTTAAAGTTTTATAGTGAGATAAAGATTCCGGTAGCACTTTTGCCTGTAACCTGCATATCATTTCTAGAAAATGTTTCACAGTAATAAAGATTTAATTATCATGAAAGAGGATGTAAATGTGTTGAATTTATATATAACTCCTCTTTACAAGTACCTCTCAGTGGCATCAGAGCTGCCCAAGGTTTTTAAATATGCCTATGACAGAGCACCCTCACGCAAGTTTGCCAGATTTTTCTGTCTCAGCTTTGGCTGGAGCCCTTCATTTATTCCCAGAAGCCTTCCAGCTTACTCTAAAACATGTGCTTGTCTAATGCTTGTGACAAGCTGAAAGTTCCCAGTGAGCTGTAGTGTGAGAGGCAGCAGATCCCAAACATCAAACTGCAAGAAGACAGGCTGTGGTGGCCTTGCGCAATGCATGTCTCTCTTTTTTTTTAATTTTATTTGTAGCTTGGTTTCATAACTATTACTTGTGAGTACAAAAATCGCCTTGGATTTCTGTCTTTAGGGTCTTCTCTAGAAGTTTTTAAACTCAGCAACTTCAATCCTAGACAGTTCCTTCAGGTTTCCTGGAAAAAAGGAGTTAGCTGGAAGATGCAAACTAGATCTAACGCCTCCATCAAAAGAATAAGCAAATCCAAAAAAAAGCACATCCTTGCTCATCAAATAGTCCACTCAGGAGACTGACCTCAAGATACGAAAGCACAGGAAGACAGGCTTAATGAACTTTGCTTCTTATAGAAATCCTTGTTTTAAATGCACTTACTACTTCTTTCCTCCTTTCCCAGACCAGAGGGCATTCACTTCATTGCCTCTCCACAGCCCAAACCACAGTAAAGAAATGTAAGTTTCAGCATCTAGAGCACAAAAGAGAAAAACAGGCTTTGCCAGAGCTGAATTCAAACTTACTATTGTCCTTAGGTGGTAAGAGGGACACGCATCAACAGAACAGTTCTGCTTTTCACAGACCTGCCAAAAATTTGGCCTCTGCCTCCCCACTCCCTCCTGCCAGGTGCCCAGGACCATGGCAAGGCTCCTTAATCCCCCATTCCTGGTCAACAGGGCTCCTTTCCCCTCTCTACCTCTCCCTCCTGAGGCATGACAGTAAACTGGGTGAAAACGGGACAGTATCCTTAAGACAACTAAAGTCGTCTGTCTGAACTCCGTGCTAGAGAAAATTCTCCCATTCCCTTTTTTTCTTCCTGTTCTAAGCAGAAGTTGGCATTAAACAGCAACCTTCAAAGGAAATTATTCTAAATCTATGATTCTAAATCTGCACCGCATAGGTTTGTGTGTCGCCTTGACCAAGACCACATCAAATTACAAGCACACCTGAGGGAAGAGAAGCTTTTCAGTCTCTCATTCATTTCCTTTGGATTACAAAAATACTGTGCCATTTGGGACAAGATTCTCTCTGTCAGCGATGAACACACCATCTCTGATGTTCTTCTGCTCCTCTTCTAGTGCCAGGGGAACCAAGGACCAGCCAAACTCACAGCGAGCTACACGATGAACCACAGCAGAGATGTATGGAAACCAGCAGGAGACTAACTTGTTTAGGGTCAAGTGATGGCCGTGGTAGCCCATGGGAGGGGATGGAAGAGGCCCTGGGATTAATGGCAATGTGCAACAGCTCCTTCAGACTGCAGAACGGAGGCTTGGAAAACGTCACTTACTGTATTGTCAGCTTGACAGCTGACACAACTTATTTTATGGAGATGACTCACAAGTTAAAAATCAGCAGGAAAGCAAGCTGGAAGGAGTAACAAAGCGAGCACGCCATGCTGAACATCTCTGCGCTCGCAAGCCCTTTGGAGTGACCTCCTCTGCCTCGCAGCTGTGCTGTGGCACAGCTGGAAACAGCTCCCAGGGTGACAAACCCGACAGCCAGGCTCTTTGGCACATGGCACCTGGGCCGGGGAGGCCTCGCTCCCCTCTGCGGCCAACCTGCATGGCACGCGAAGGAAAGAACACCCGGTATGACCAAAAGCAGGGTATCTGACAAAAGCTATTAATTACCACAAATGTTTCTGTTTCTGGAAATATTTATAACATTTCTGTGCAGGTTGCAGTCTGATAGATCCCAGACTTTCTCATTTAAGCTCTTCCATTTTCAGCAGAGAAATCGCCACGTTAAATAAACACACGCTTTTCAGGTTACAGATTTATTTAGGACAGCCACAGGTCACAGAGGAACTATTTACAGGCCTGAAGAAAAGATATTTGCATTTGTTCTTCGTGGTGACTTTGGGTTTTGGTTTCGCTTTCCGTCGGGTTCTCTGCATGGGCATATTACTGTTTGCTGACTCACACAAACCTTCTCTTAAATACAGGTGGTTTGTGTTGGGTTGTGCTCTGGTTTTATTCTGGTTACAATAAATAAAACAACACGCAGTCACCCTGGCAAAGAAGGATAACAAGGAACGTCAAAGCACATACAGGTAAACAGGAGGCAGCGATGGTTAATTAGGGAGAGCAAAAGGATGGAGTAGCAAGGAGGTCAAGTCAGAAGCTGTTCACAGTAACACTAAGAAGCCACGTAAACGTGCAAATACTGGAAGACAACTAAAAAGAGAGATGGCTTAATTGGTCCTAGAATGAGGAAGAGCTAACTTTTCCATGATTAAAAACAAACAAAAAAACCCCCACACACAACAACAACAACAACAAAACAACAAACAAAACCCAAACACAGCTTCCTCCCGAAACTTCAGAACACTTCCCAGCACTGAGGCAGTGCCTGGGCCGGGCCATGGGGCAGGAGGTGGCAGTGCCCTCCCCGGCACGCTGCTGGAGCCGCCGGAGAAACGGTCACACCAAGCTTCAGAGTGGAAGACCCAGCACACAGGCACCCATTTCACTGTTCACAGACTCCAGAAAAACCACCAGACACAGGCGTGGAGCCATACAGAAGACACAGAAGAGGCTTAGGGATAATCAGTGTCAGGGTGTCTGCTGGGCTAATCTCATTTGCGTGGTTCGGTCTCCCGAGGCGTAGAGAGGAATACGAAACATTTAATCCTGAGGCCATATATTTCAGTAAGTATTCTATGTAAAACCTTGTTTGCCTACTTCATCCTTTCATTTCCCATGGAAATATTCTATACATTCTTTCTATTCTAGATCAAGAAAACACTTTTCTGGTGTTTTAATCCTTCACGTGCACACAGCAACCGCATCGCTTTCCTGCCTTCGTGCAGCCAGGGCAAACATCACCACACACTTCTGGCTTTCCAAGTAAGAGTCAATTGATCCTAAACACTGTGATGGTCCGAAGTGCCCAAGACTACCTGCAGCATTCTAGCAAAATTGTTTATACTCAGACATTTTCTAGCACATCCCTACTCAGAGGCTCAAGACTTTTTCAGGGAAGAAAAATCTTCCTAATACTTTAATTTGAAATGACAGGGACTGAGAAACTTGCACCCATAACTGACTTGAAACTGACTTGCACCCACAGACACACATTTAAACATGAGAGAAGCACAGGTGTGCGTGAAAAACTCTTCATTTCTTCCCTCAAAAACAATTAGCAATGTTTTTTCCATGAGCATCCCAGATTAATGCAATGGAATTCAAAGCGATGCTTTCCCCTTCTCAACTGGAAGACAAGCTCAAAGCTTGCAGTGCTACTGGGTAAGTTATCAGAAGCCAGATGACAAAGAAACATATTAAGAGCCCTTAATTCACACCGAGTAACAGTAACTAAGGTTCATGTTCTCAGTCATGGGAATTGAAGTTTTAGGAGATCATAATTGCAAGTGCGGAGACTGGGACAGCTTACTAACAGAATTAAGTTTCTTATGTAATCACGACTGTTTTGTTTTTGGGTTTTTTTGTAATCTCTATTTTAACGTGCTGTGCTCAGAGACCTTCCCCAAACTCATGCTTACATCCTCACGACTTGGCAAGATCTCTATTCGAGTTGATTCCTTAGTGATACACACGCGCACGCACAAACCAAACACTGTTCTCTTCTTCGCATACAGCTGAAATGAAACCATAAGCATCGAGTTAGATTATTTTGACCTAAACAATTTTTACTTCCCACCAGTAAGGCTGCTGACCTAAGGTTCCATCCTGATCCTACAAGAACGCCAAGATCTTTTCTCTCTGAGAAAAGCCACATCTTTTACATTTTTTAAAACAAAAATATCCAACTCATCTTACCGAACTTCAGCCAGCTAAAAGTCAGCTGTCAAGTTTAAACTGACTGAGCTCCCTCTGTAGTCAGCAAACAGCAGTAGCCAGTCTTAACATGGATGGAATAAACCATCTTCTGGGATACTTCAGTAGGAAGCCTGGATTCTTAACGGCCTCCCCATCTCTAATGTCCTCAGCTACTTTTATGTTTCACTTCTCGTCTACTTTTCTTTGCAGCTCTTGCTTTCATATCCAACTTCTGGCCTTCCTGTTGGAGATCTCCTTTGCTCTCTCCCTTCCTTTTTCAATCTCCGCACACAAATCATTCACTCCCTGCCTCCTAGCTCAGACCCCTCCTACTCTGCCCTCTCCCTTTATTCCTCTCTCCCAGTTGCCAAAGGTTTAAGGTCAAGAGAGTGATCAAGCAGCAGCTTTGTTACACAGATGGGGTAGGAAGAAAGCAGAGGGAACAGTGGTATTTATAAAAGATCACTTTCTCCTGCTGTTGAGAGCTGAAAACAGAGTCAGGACCGAGCCTGCTCACACAGTTACCGATCAGGAATTTAATCAGTAAAATCCCCTGCTTCATGAAACCGTGATCCTTCGCCAAATCTAATACAGGTGCAATTAAAGACGGCATGTGGCTTTGGATGTGCAAGGTTTGTTCTCTAATTCCTCACGCCAAAAGACTCTGAGCAAACATCAAACCTCTGCTTCTCTGGCATCTTTAGACAGATAAACCTTGTTTACATGACTCTGGCATGGCTGAGTGGACTAGCGATCAAAACTGTGCGTTTTCAGGAGGGTACCAGATACCAGCTTGCAGGCAGATCAGGAAGTCAGGATAAGATTACTCTTCCTGTAGTTACTCAAAGAGTACAGTTACAAGAGCTGAAAAGGAAGGAAATTATTAATTTTTTTTTCACTAAAAATTCAAGTCTGCTGGAGCAGGATGTAATTTTAAAGTGAAAAAAATATTATTAGAACAGCATTTGTTTATTCCTTCTGGTTTATTAATATATGGTAGTTCAGGATCTTTTTTGTCTTTTTTTTTTTTTTCCCTTCCCTCAATACAAATTAAACTGTTAAAACAGGAACAGCCAGCCTTTGGGTAAATGGTCGCAGTTTCAGTGAACCTTTCCTCAGGATCTCCAGAATCAGCTTCAGAGGGATATCGTCTCACTTCCCATATTAACTCACTCGTACATCACAACACGCAATCCCATAGCAAACAGTGTTTGCATTGCAGGGAGGGGAGAGAAAGGATGAACAGGAGGAAGAAGGCAGCAGTGGGACTACTTTTCCTTTGTTCTTCTCCAACAAAACTGTCACGGCTAGGTATTAGACCTAATTAAAGCACACAGAAGACTTATATCTTTATTTCCATGGCTATTTCCCTTCACCTTCCACTTTCACAGGGTTTGGTTCGAGCAGACCACATCACACACAAACGCTGAGGAACGAATAGAGTCTTCAGTGGCCCTATACCCGTGTAGCCCTTGTGTTTACTTTTCTTCCTTTGGTATTTAGCCTTAATTATTATAGATTAATCAGGAGCTGAAGTGTTGGAAAAAAACATGTTGTGGAACTCTTCTTAGGAGTCATTTGCCTTCATCGACTTCTCCAGGACCCAGTCTTTCCCAAACTTCATTTGCTCTGTTTTCACCTGGTGCTTTCTAGTACAACTGGTCAGATGGCCATCAAACCATATCTCAACCCACCAACCCTTCTGCTACGTCTATCTGGAATTCAAGGAGGGAAAGCGAGCAAACATCAGAAAAACACAATTTCTGTGTCACGTAGCGAGAGGCCACAGCATAAGTAAGAGTGTTCTAGGTGCCAGCATGCATGGTAATTCCAAATGGCCCCATGTGGCCACGTTTGGTGCAGGGCTTCCCACCCTGTCCTCGTGCTGGACCCACGCTGCTCAGAATCACTGGCTGCTGCTACTACCGCACACCCCGGTTTCATAAGGAAAGCACAACGTTCTCAACGCACATCTCCTTCCCAGCACTGCAGAACTTTCACCACTAGCAATGCACGTGGCCATGGGACACCACAGCTATTCAGGGAAATCCACAGTGGTAACAGTGGTAACAACCAGAAGGGGAAGGACCAATTACAGAGAGGCCGTTCCTAATGAAAGGTCTGGGGTTGATGTTCTGGCTCAAGCAACCCATGCAGAGAATCGGAGGAGTCGGGATTTCCCTCCTTTTGATCTTTGTACATGTCTTCTAGTTTTGACAGAGGCTAAAAAATAAAATCGTTCTCATCACCTTGAAAATTACTGTTGCACTTCTGTAAACATCTGTCCTTCTGGATGGCGGGAACACTAGGAGAACGTGTGCAACGTGCATCAAGCCACAAAAAGCCGGGGGCCAAAAGCCAGAGCACTTCTCTGCTGACATTGATTATTCAGCTCCCAAGGACAATGTTTCAAGAACGCACAATAAATGCAGCAAACACCACCAAACTGCTGCACTACATTTTTTCTGAAGTCAGAAAGCGAGACATTAAGTTGCCTTTTGCACTTTTTGCAACTGGCAGCAGGATATCATCTCAAAACCTGCGCTCTCTGCCTGCTTCGCACCGCAGCTCAACCCAGCTGGCCTCACGCCGTCCGTGCAGAACGAAAATACATCCCCATGAACTTGCTTCGGGTGCACCCTGCCAGTTATAGCTGCAACCTATGATTTCTGCTGCGTCCCGAGAGCTGTACGTATCCAATGCTGTAATTATCGACTCCTTCCTCCTCTTGCACTTCAATCTGAGGTCTCACATGTCACCCACTTGGCTCAGGAGAAGCTTCTCTCTACAGCAAGGTTTCTGCTTTTCCCACACTCCGCACAGCGTTCAGCTGTGAGAACTGGGCTTGCGAGTATTCATAGAATCATAGAATCACAGACTGGTTTGGGTTGGAAGGGACCTCAAAGATCATCTCGTTCCAACCCCCCTGCCATGGGCAGGGACACCCTCCACTACACCAAGTTGCCCAAAGCCTCATCCAACCTGGCCTTGAACACTTCCAGGGATGGGGCAGCCACAGCTTCTCTGGGCAACCTGTGCCAGTGCCTCACCACCCTCTGAGTGAAAAATTTCTTCCTTATATCCAATCTAAATCTCCCCTCTTTCAGTTTAAAGCAATTACCCCTTGTTCTATCACTACACGCCCTTGTCCAAAGTCCCTCTCCAGCTTTCCTGTAGGCCCCCTTTAAGTACTGGAAGGCTGCAATAAGATCACCCCGGAGCCTTCTCTTCCCCAGACTGAAAGTCCCAACTCTCTCAGCCTGTCTCAATGGCAGAGGTGCTCCAGCCCTCGAATCATCTTCGTGGCCCTCCTCTGTACCCGCTCCAGCAGCTCCATGTCCTTCTTGTGTTGGGGATTCCAGGGCTGTATTCCACAGCTCACCATGTTATGTCCCAGTTAAACATTTTCATATCTGATTTAAAAGGAAAAACAAAATGAGTTTTAATCCCATATAGGAGATTAGCAACTTGTCCTAATGTCATTTGCTTCTCTGGTGGAGGTTTTTGCATGACACCTTTCCAGTCAATAAAAAGAGGTCAATCAACGGAAGACGGAGTAAGTGTGCCTCAAAATACGCACAGTCCAGCAGCCCACGACACTATATTATTATCGACGCGTGACACTAGGAACAGTATTCTTCCTCAATTCCCCCATCTCTTTGCGCCTCTGAGCAACGTACAGCATGACTTCAGCCAAAGGAAGGAAGCTCCCTCTTAGGCAAAAAAGGTCCTGTAAGAATTTCTAACCCGTGTAATTGCAAAGACTGTGCCCCAGAGTCGTCCCACGAGTGATTTAGGCACTACCAGATCTATCTGATCTGGCAACTGCTAAAACTAGACATATTGCAAAAGCTGTGAAGGAAGCACTTGGTGAGCCCAGCCCTCTGCAGCAGCAAGGCAGCCTTTTAGCAGGACTTTTTGGGAACATGGGTTTGGATGCTGGCATCCCAGCTCCTTAAGTTAAACACCTGAGGTTTGAAAATTAGTTGAAAAGTCTCTCCAAAAGAGTAGGCTATAAGCCAAGCAAGGCGGACAGATGAAGTGTTAACTGATGCTGCAAGTATCATTGTAATCTGCAGGTCACACGACATACATAAAGTTTTTCTTGGTCCCTGGTGGGACCAGAAGATGGATAGATGGGTTTCAAAGTTATTGTTATTATCAACAACAGCAGCAACAACAACTCCCCATGTAAAACATAATTGGATTTCTAATCCACTGCGTCCCCAAAGCCAACACATGCAGTCTGAGAGAGATGGAATAAGGTTCTCCTGTGGTTTCATTGAAGAGTAAGATCTAAAATCCAACATCCTGATGCTGGATGTTGATGCTGAAGTTTCTGATTTCTAAGCCTGATATTCAGTATAGATATCATATCAGAGGGTGGTGAGGCACTGGAACAGGCTGTCCAGAGAAGCTGTGGCTGCCCCATCCCTGGAAGCGTTCAAGGCCAGGTTGGATGAGGCTTTGGGCAACCTGGTGTAGTGGAGGGTGTCCCTGCCCATGGCGGGGGGGGGGCGGAACTGGATGATCTTTGAGGTCCCTTCCAACCCAAACCATTCTGTGATCATACACCACATTGTTTGAGATACACGCTAGAAAACAAATAGCTAAGCTGAAGTAGGACACATGTAAGGAAGCATGCGAGCTCAATGAAAAGATCTTCCTTCACCACTGAGTGATACAACCCTTTTCTGCCACTACCAAAACCTGCAATCACCACTGTTGCATTGGGCAGTCAACATCTGCCTTTCTTCAGGCAAAAGACTGAGAGCACAGAAAAAGAACATGATGAAGCTAAACCATGTCCCCATAAGGACTCTATTATTCTTCAGTTGTTCTTCTCTATACTGAATCTCTGAACCATCTCAATGTTTTCACTTATTTAGAGTTTTCAGAAAAGAAACTCAGGAAAAAAAAGCTAATGACCCATCTTATTAGAAAGCACTGACACTTTACTATCCCTCCTTTCCTAAGTAATTTGATTTTTGTATCTATGAAGAACTTATCTTCACTGGAATCACGATGAAGTAAACCGTCACTATGCGTCTTGCTGAACACCCTGAACATTTCTGCAGCTTACACTCTGTTAGATCAATATTTAGTCAGCAGAAAGAGCATACATGAAAAACAGCATACACGGAGCGGGCAAAAGTCATGTGGAGGCCACAAATGCACAGACTTTAAAAAGTATTATAATTATTTATATATTAAATATTTTTTCAGCATGATTTTTTGTGTGTTTTTTCACATAAGAAAATAGTATTAATATTTGGATCAAGTGAGATTTAACTATAAACTCCTCTACATTCCAGAATCCAACTATCCCCTCAGCAAAAAGACAGTATAAGGGGTGGAGTGGCGGTGGGAAACCACCTATGCAATATGATCTCTAAATTCCAACTTATTCTTAGCAGATTTCTTAGCACCTAGGAGAATACGATGCACAGCTCAGTGTCCAGCTCCCAAGTGGTTTTTAAAATTTGCAAGTATTTTCAGAAGAATGCTTTCAATGCACTCTGATTTCCACAGAGTTTAAAGCCACAATATGAATGCAATTAGAAGCATAAGTTTTCCCAGTGAAACCAGTAATATTTTTCAGCGTTCTATTTTTAGGATTTCTTGGCAAGGTTTCCTCTCTAATCCTGGGTCCCAGTTTCTGTAGAATGGTCCAAACTGCCAACAGGATTTTAGAGGAGAAATTCCTTGTGGCAAGTTTTTTCTGACTTACACAGAAAGGGCAAAATGTGATTCTCCCCCCACCGTTAGCCAAAAAACAGAGGTTCAAAGAATTTTCAAGAATCCAGCAGCCAGCGGTCCATTCATCTGTGTCAAATCCCTGTGAACTGATGCTCATTCAAGTCAGGATCCCAGCTTCATACCACAAACTCCCAAATCAAATCTTTCTTCTCGGTAAACACAGACTGAAAATGCACTTTTCATGTTTGCCCCGTCAAGTGTTTGACAGGTATAAGCCAGGTTTCAGTTTGCAGTCACATCCAAGAGTGTTGAAGGCAATAATTCAATTAAGCTTTAAAATTCAATTAGCTTTACAAAGTTATGGTGGTAGTTGATCAAAACACTGAAGATGGCACTGAAACACAACTGCAGCAGTGCTAACAAGGATTCTTGCTATTTATTTACTCCTTGCTATTATTTTTGGTGACAAAGCATAATAGATAAATTTCTTAATGAAAGTTTCTGCAGTGGGCGGGACTAACAGAGAGGATATGAATATTTATAAGGAAATTATTAAATCCACAGTGTATTTCCTAACAGCTACCACTTTATTTTGTGCACAATCCTGTAGCAAGGTTAATCATTCCCATCCTGTTTTCTCATTCCCACCATGTTTCAGCAAAAAGTTAAGATTGTAGTTTTAAATCTTGTGAGCCAGTCCTTTGCAGCTAACGTTATCCAAGTTGGAATTAAAAGGAGTTTAAAACAATTTAAACTGAAAATACCATTCTCCGGTGAGTCCCACGTAACTCATTTCTCCATCTAACGCCCTACGACACGGCTGAAAGCAGTTCAGGTTTGCCAAGTTTTTGAATGACCTTCCGGTGCTGTTACACTGACAACTTCAACAGAGCTGCAAAACCCACAAAGAAGACGAGATTCCGGAATCTCGGCTGGAGCTGCCCCAGGCTCAGCTTCTGCCCTTCTAGAAGAGCCTCTGCCTCTCAAGATGGGGGCCTCATCCACAACGGCACCACGTACTGGGCTCTGGTCAATTAACTCTACATTTTAATGAGTATTTAGCATCAATGGCCTTTCAAGATGGATTGCAAGGGAGAAGTGAGATGAATAAGGAAAACGTCTTTTTGCTTTCAAAACAGTATTCCTCCTTTTATAGATGTTCAGTGCATCCATTGATCCCAGCTGACACATTACAAATATGCTCCTTCTTCTGCAGGGAAAACAGCAAAGTGTCATGGTTTGGTGGCACAGAGGCCACCTCATCACTCTTCTTGAGGGTTCTGTCAACGTGCCTTTTGTCTAGACCCTCACATCTTGAGAGTCTTCATGCCACGTGTCTAAACACATTCCTAAATAGGAATTCTTTCCAAATGAGGGCTGAGGAAAGAAAAGCCATCCCCATACTGTTCTGACACAGTTCCACAGTGAAGAACGCTAAGCTTTTGCCTTCACACCACAACCCGCAAACCCTGAAATCCTGCAAGTTTTGTTCAGTTTGAGCCAAGAGATTCTCTTCTTTCCCCAGGCAGGGGACACACCTGATGCAACCAAAACTACCCAGAAGTCAATAAGTCAGGACTGACTCAGGGAACAGTTGTAGCTCAAACATCTCATAAGCAGTTAACAGAAGATAGGCTTTTGTGTCAGAGCAACTGCAAACCCCAGCATCCTCCTGCTTGGGCCAGTTACCACCACAGGACCTCGGGGTGGCAGACGGGCCACCAGACTTCGGCCCCCCTCAAGGCAGCGCTGCTGCCGATGCCGTGCTACTGGAAGAGATGAGCGAAGCACTGTATTCCCAACCATCATTTCCACGTGAATATAGTTCATCTTACAGCCCATCAAAACCACTCAAGCACAAAGCTGCACTTTCCCCTGCTCAGGCACAAAAGCAACAAAAAACCTGTTCCAAACCCCTTGAAGACAGGCTGAAAATATAACCCTTTGTTTAACCGCCCACCAAAATTACAGCTGTACGAAATCCAGGTCGAAACCCCCGGGTCGAACTCACTCATCCTCTGTATCGTCTCGCTGCCTCTCTCGCACACGCATGTGCGCACACACACATCACATCAGTGGACCACTGGGTTTGAGACCACAGCACGACCAGCCCGTCGCTGACGCACCATACCGAACCCGTGCACTGAAAACCCACGACCTGACATCGCAATAAATCTACGGAGGGCCTCCATAAATCGTATGGGGAGCCTTCAAGGACAAAGACTCAAATGGTTTTAATTTCCCCCTAAGTGATAGCCATAGTTAATACCAGATTTGGCAGGAAGCAGGCATTCCATGCCCGTTGGGCTTACACAGACATGAAAAAGAGTTTATGTTTGACATTTGCTTTAAAAACATAATGAAAACCTTTTGCTCTTTCAAGTCCCAAGCTTGCATTAGTTTCTGAGAGTCTATTACTTTAAAAAAAGCATTTGTTGGCTCCGACTGCTTGGATAACTGACAAAAAAGCACTAAGGGCAGGCTCTTGGTTAGTGTTCTGCAGCAGGATGACAGGGAACAGGGAGCAACAGAAATGAGATGCTGAACAGGACGTTCGCTCTTACAACCGTTTTTGGTAAATAAGAAGTGGCTTACGACATCACGCTCTGATCCATCACCGGCAGCTCTCCACCAATGAGGAGAAAGGAAAAAACATGTAGTATTTCCGCATATCACCCCAATTCTCTCCAGGTGGTTTCTCCCTGAACGTCACACACAGCTGCCTGCCTGGTGTCCTGGTGGCACAGCCAAAGGGTACGGCTCGTATCGGTAACAGCAGAGATCCACGGCAGCAGCCCACTTTCCATCAGCTGTGCTCCACGTTCCGGCCAGACATGTAACGGAGGGCCAACGCCTCCACAGTATTAGAGGAACTCGGGGTAGGTCAGAGCTGGGAAGGTTTGTGGATGATGGTGGTCTCGGGGCAGAAGGCACGGAAGGGACAACCAACCTGGTCTCTCCATCCTCCTCTATGTGACACAGCTCCTGAAAAAACAGCTGAGCTCACAGCATGTGTGAGGCAGTATATACACACGCGCCATTCGGCTGTTAAAAACCACGAGGTAAGGAAAGGAACAGCTCTGTGGCGTGCCCTAGATCCATCATGATCGTGACTTTTACGTTACCTTACCTAAAATTAATGCACCACCAGTTTAGCCATGTGGTCAAATACATTCTGGGGTTCACAAGTAACTCAAGATACCAATAATAACTCACATTATGTGCTGCGTTTCGTAAAAACATATGTATAAATTCTTTCTAAAACCTGAACTTTTGCTACAGAACCTGCTTATTTTCATACCCAAGGAGCAAAGGTGCAATTCGGATTATCATTATAACTTAAACATCCAAGAAGTGACGGAGGAGTCTTAGCTTTGGCGACTTCAAAGGGGATCAGGGACATGAGTAACTTCTCTTCAAGCCCACAGGGTCCAAAAGAGTTTTAGAAAACAGTAACCTTGAGGTGACTCCTGCATCATCATCTCTCCTTACATAACCAGCTGGCTGAGGTCAGAAGCCAGAAAAGACTAGGATGGAATATGGGTTGGGCCTTCCCCATGGAGGGAGTAACTTCCATGACCAGCTGGACCAGCCAATGGGAAGATCAGCAAACCAAGTACAGCGGCACAACAAATCTGTGGATTAACAGCAGCATTGTCAGGGAGCAAGGCATGCTCAAAGCTGGCCATCACATGGGACTCGGGAGTGAACTCTGTTTTCAAAAGCCAGTTCAGAAATATCAGAGCAAACCACCTCCTCACCAGCATGATCTGACGTAGCCATCCTTGCCAGAGCGAGCTCCTGAGGTCTGATAGGAGTCCTTACAAGGAAACGGAAACGTACTGGATGGCTGATAGTAAGGAGGAATCTCAAAGACTTTGAGATAAACTTCACTTTACCCTATCACCCTAAAGACTTCTTCCTTTCATTTTATGTAGGTGTTACAAAGTGAAACAGGCCGGGAACGAAGGAGAGCACTCACTTCAGTTGGCTCTGGCTTCATTCCGTTTTCTCTCCCCAGAACTGGAACAGCTCTGATAAACCATAGTGGCAGTTGACTCTCTAAAACATTTCACATCTATGTCATTTGCCATAGCTGAAACAGCTATTTATGTCCTTAATCCACAGGGGAAGAGCCACAAGGCAGTAGTAGTATTTGGCTTAAATTGCAAAGATCTTGTAAGAATAAAAGAAATAGTCAGGAACCCACTGTTGTCGAAAGCAGTACTGACAGATGGTTGAAGCACAGATAAACTGACGTGAGATCTGCTACAGGCTGTGCTATCAAGGTTTTTTTGGTTAAGTGCCTTTTCACCATTCCATTTATTTCATCACAGCCAAGATGAAAAAGTGCTGTGTTGTGACAGAGACAATGGAAAATCTGCAAAATTGGAATCAGAATGATGACTTAAAAATTTCCATACTTCTTACAAGAGACATCTGAGGTGGTCATTTGCTTCATTTGAAAAAGAACCTCTAGGACTTCACATACAAGTTTTATTTTGGATATGCTACTGATTTTGAAGGTAGAGGTATTCTCAATGGTCATCCAAACAGAACTTCTAATTAAACTAATTGTTTCAGACATAAAGCACGAAGGTGTACGTGTACATTTCAGGTGATTCTCGCTCTTGCTGTCCGCCTACAGGGATAAAACTTGCACTGTGCCTTCTAGGTCAGACTCCCTTTCCCATTTCGTCTTAGAACTGGCAGGCCATTGAACAAGAAAACAGGGTTTCACAAACACATCCCATAGCAATTCTCCAAGAAAATTGAACTACCAGTTAAGCAGAATAATAATTTCTGACCCAGAAATCGGTGAAATAGCAGGGCAGAGACTACACAGAACGCTAGACAACAAATGCAAGAAATCCTGGACTATTTTAATGCTTTTTTCCTAAGAACAAAACCACTATTCAAGTCCTAAATGAGTGAGCTGCCAAACAGCATCTCTTAATGCCGCTGTCGCGAAGTGTCGCGGACTGCCTGTGTCTTCTTCCAATGGGTCGCAACCAACCGACTGTTGCGACCACAATGTATTCCACAATCAGAAGGCTCTTCTAAACTCACTGCTATCTTAGTCCAACAGAGAGCTCCAACTCTCACTCTCTAGGGGGCTCCTGCCACTCCAAACTCCAGGAGGGAAATGCCCCCACTCCCTCTTGGGAGTGCCCCGCCTTTAAGCTTCCCATAGGTCACGTGGCCTCCGGCCAACCAACGTGACTCAGCACCTGCCTTGATGAGGCACAGGTGCTTCTCATGTAGCAGCCGGGAAACTTCCCCAACAATTCCCCCTTTTCTTTAAAAAAAAATTGCCTTGCAGCCTTTAGGGGTTTCCAGCGTTTCAATTCCGTTTTCCGTCGCCGTTTGTTAACACCTTGAGACCGAGTCATGGGAAAGTCGTTCTCATATTTTTTTATCGTACCATGTTGGCGGTGGATATATCCATTGTTCTGACGACGATGGATACATCCACCCTGGTTGCTCTGACTGCTTCTCTGGCTGCTTTAGCATTCCTTCTGCGGTTTTCTCTGGGCTGGTCTGCGGCCGCTGCAGCGTTCCCGCAAAGGGCTTGCCTGGACCGTAAGGCATCTGTGCATGCTTTCTCTTTTTGCTGCTTCCCGGCCGGCCATTAGTTTTGCAGTTTTTGGCGAGATGACCTATTCTCCCACAAATATAGCATCTTTGTTTGGTTAGAGCCGTGGCCAATGTGGTCATCTCGCTTTTTGCGGGCCCGACTTTCGCACAAGCAATTACCATTTCTTCCAGGGAGGGGTCCCCCGGCAATACTTCAATGACTCTTCGACAATCGGGGTTGGCATTGTCCTTTGCCAGCTGTTTTGTCAACAGTGCCCGTAATCTACTGTCAAATATCTGTTTTTCTATTGCCCCCTGCAATCTCTCAACGAACTGTAGGAAGGGTTCGTTGGCCCCCTGTTTGATTGTTGAATATTTTGCCTTAGGCTCGGCCATTTCTGTTGTACGTAATAGTGCCTGCATCCCTATTTGTTTAACCTGTTCGAGGATTTGGGGATGCCATTGAGCCTGTATTGCTGGGTTACTAAATACTTGACCCGTTCCCATCAATACATCGGTACCTATAGCATAGCATGGGTCACTTTGGGGTAATTGAATATTCTGTAATGCCTGCTGGTCGGCCAATTGTCTCCAGACATTTGTGAAAACGGAGCGCTGCACCGGCTGGAACATGACCTGGGCTAGGTGTTGAAAATCGTACGGCACCAAAATTTCTAAGTTTAATAATCGTAATAGTTGTGTTACCGCCGGTGAGTTTGGTCCGTATCGCGCTACCGCTTTCTGCATGTCCTGGATTACTTTCCACGACCAGCCCAAATGTTTATTGGGCTGGTTAGCACCCGGGAGGGCCAGTTCTACGGGAAACGCACTCGGCTCTCCTTCCATTTTCATTACCGATAGTTTTTTATTATTAACTGGCAACCCCAAGGCTTGTATCAAGTTCCAGTCCCCGGCCTCTATTGCCTCTTTCTTAACTTCATTCCAGAAAAGTACTGGATCACGCTGAGTTGTTATGGCAGGCGGGGTAATTTCTGTTATTTCTAGCTGTGGAGCGGGGGATAAACATGTCTCTAGAGGGGCCGGCGGGGCGGATTTTGGCGACTTTCTCTCCGGTGGAGAAACCGGCGGAAACCTCCCAGCCGAACCGTCGCCCGCCTTAGGGGTTTCTCCTGACATTTCTTTCACTGCAGGGGGGGTCATGGCCTGCTGCAACATGTTCACCACGGTTGCTAACTGCTGGGATATACCTCGCAGCATTGTCATGGCCTGTCGCACCAATACCGGCTGCATTGCTCGTACTTGCGCCATGTATGTCGCCGGATATGAGTTTGCCAGGGGTGGGGTTATTAAATCAAATGGCGGAGCTGTAGGCTCGATATCTCCTGAGGAGGAAGGGGGGGTTGCTGGGGCAAAGGGTGGGGGACGCTCCAGTATCTCCTGGAGGGTGGGGCAAAGTTCCTGCATAGTCCCTGCCACCTTGTTGACCTCTGTGAACAGTGAGGACACGTCTAGTTCATTGTCCACACTGTTTCCCTCAGATAATTCGTTGCCCCCTTCGTATCCTTCGCTTGCGGATACATAATCTGTAAATTCCTCTTCCTCCTCTTCCTCCTCTTCTGCTGACCCCTTTTGAATTATATTATCTAGGGCCTCCCATGTACGCAGAAGGTTGGTCCGGCCTTTTAGATTGACCACGGCTTCATAGAGTAACTTATCCCCTAGCTTTTTCCAAAGTTCTAGGTTAAAGGTGCAGGTAAGGTTGAATAAATCTTCGTGCCCCGCTGCCCAGTTAAGTAAACTATATAGGTCTTCATTACCTATGTTGACCCCCGCAGCCATCCCTGCCGATTTGAGAAAGGTGAAAGTCTGATTTTCCTTGACAAAATTCTGGCCCATTTTAGCTCTCAGCAGCTCACCTTGTTTCAGGCGTCTAGGTTGAAACAGATCAATTCACAGCTCTCCTGCTGCTCTTGAACTTCACTGGGTTTTATCTCCACCGCAGCTCACCCTGCGGTCCAGGCAGTTCGCGTTTCGACGAATCACGTCGGGGTCACCAGATGTCGCGGACTGCCTGTGTCTTCTTCCAATGGGTCGCAACCAACCGACTGTTGCGACCACAATGTATTCCACAATCAGAAGGCTCTTCTAAACTCACTGCTATCTTAGTCCAACAGAGAGCTCCAACTCTCACTCTCTAGGGGGCTCCTGCCACTCCAAACTCCAGGAGGGAAATGCCCCCACTCCCTCTTGGGAGTGCCCCGCCTTTAAGCTTCCCATAGGTCACGTGGCCTCCGGCCAACCAACGTGACTCAGCACCTGCCTTGATGAGGCACAGGTGCTTCTCATGTAGCAGCCGGGAAACTTCCCCAACAGCGAAGCAGAGTCGAACGTCTTCCGAGGAACTACAGAGGGCACAAGCTCAGACCAAAAATCATCTCAACCCCTCACACACACTGAGAAACACTCAGCACACGCTCAGCACCGGGCACATGCTCACTTTTTACGTTCGCGCTGCGTTCACTTGAGTTAGCGTGGCAAAACCACGTCTGGCTGGAAAATCTAATCCCGCTTATTTTGGCTCTCTGTGTATCAAAACCAGAGCAGGCTGGAAGGAGAAAAGAAACAGAACGTTAGTGTGCTGCTGTCTTCTCTTTGGCTGTTTTTAAGGGAAGGCCACGTCACATTTGGGGTTTTTTTGGCCACGTGGAGGCAAAAGGTTTTTCCCAGAAGTGCTCAGTTACAGAAAGCAGCAGATCACACAACATGAATTCACAGCACGACGGTGGCTGCAACACCCAGCCAGGGGGACTCAGCCTGTGTACCACAGTCTCTCTTCCAACGGCCAGACCTGGGTAGTGGGAATTCACACAAACAAGGCAGGAGTACAGCACGTGAGCTTACAGTTTCTTGCAAGCGGTTAGCCGGTTCCTAACTTAAATCTCCTTTTCCTCCCTCGGTCCCTCCCATACATGCCTCCCCAACCCAGTCCATTCATAAGAAGGTTAACCTGAAGAATATTGTTAACTATCACCCAAGCTGAAGATGAAAAAAGCCCCCTGAAATCTAAGTTTGATTTTCTGCAGGGTATTTGTCTTTTAACTGCCAGGGCACTATATCCCGTATAAATTATTTCCTGGGTAAGAGCTATCATCACTCGCCTGGAGTTTTTGAGCAGTCATTATCAGCTTCGTAGGAGACTGCATCAGGAGTCTTCCAACCCTAAACATTTCAACCCTAGTCATTCCAACCCTAACCATTCTATGATTCTATGATTCTTAAACTTTACGTGACTGATGTTGCACCAGTAGTCTCCTCTAATGCTGTACGAGATCCACAAAGAGCTGGGTTTGGCACTCAAAATGTCGTTGCTGTAAGAGCCGCAGAATCAGACTCCAATTCAGCAACTTCAGGCGTTTAAACCGGGGCCTATACTATACATAAAACAACTAAGCATGTTAAAGTAGGAAATATCAGGGTTAAACAAGTGAAAATCTACACCAGGATATATCACGGAGAGAGTTTCACACCCAAACATCATGCGATCTATGATGTTTGTCCCCACCTTAGGGGACACAAGGAGGACAGTGGGCAAGAAAGCTGTTTCTGTAAGGGTATCTGGGAGGATGCAACAAAGCCAAAGGAATTATCAAGTAGTTACCTCTTCGGAGAAAAACGTAAAATGGCATAATGATAAAGTTGTTATGTTTGGGGAGGAGGGGGAAATTTATCCTGACCAGCAGCATACACGCGTCACTAAGGGATTAAACACTCTTAAACTTTAACTCAGTAAAATATCTTAAGCCATCTGCAAAATTCATTTTCAATTTCTAGAGATGTCAAGATCACACGAGCCAGTAAGTTTTTTAATGTTTAAGAACAGGCATATGAAATTGTGCTTAAAGTTCAAGTGCTTTAAATGAAGAACTGTGCTGCTGAAGTTCGACCATGGCAGACTCGTGACGATTCCTCAACCTCTTACACGAGTAGAGCAGAGTGGAGGAAGAAGGGAAACGCTGCTAACATTTTACTTTTTCCTGAGAGAGGCCAGGACTGCTCAGGCACCAGTGCTACTCAAGCACTTACTGAAATCAGCAGGAGCTCTCCCTGCTGTTGGAGGGCCACGGGATGTGCATCAGCCCCCAGGTCAGCAGGAGGGACCAGCTGGGACGAGGGAGAAATAGGAAAAGGAGCACGACTCTCATTCCACATGTCATAAAGAACTCACATGTTTTGCATGACAATTATCATAATTTAATCATGGGTTTGGATGATTAAACAATGTGTGTAAGTGATGGAGTCTGTGCAAAGAAACAGCTTCATGAAATGGTGGGGTGACTGAAACTATTTAACCTCCTTGCCTTTAACCAGCCAGATTTGAAGAAGATTGTACCTACTTATATTAAACACATTCATTTCTCCCTCACTGTTCTCCGAAACTGTTATTCTGTCAGTTTTCTGGATAACCAAAGACTGTCCAAGATGCAGGAAACTTCCCTATTTAGATTAAAAAAAAACAGAACCAACAACGAATTTTCTTTTAGAATAATACAATCTAGCATTCACAGTCTGTGGGGAGAAACAATTTTGAAATTATAAAGCAACAGCAATACTTAAAGTAACCCACAAACTCTAAAAAAAAATAATTGTTTTCTATTGTAAGTTTCATAGGAAAGTTGTTCATCTTACCAGATGTCACTTGAGGGCAGCAACTGAGCCATTTGGGAATTTTCTCTTTCCTACTATTCACTTAATACTCTTCTGGAAGGAAAAAAAGTATTTTAAATACTTCTTTGCTTATCAGTTCATCTAAGAAGTTCTTTTCATTAAGTTTTGAAGCTGCATTTATTTTTCTAAAAAAAATAAAATATTTACTTCCTTCTTGCTGAAAACAACTATAACAGAGTGGGAACAAGATACATAGTCTAAGCGATTTCCCATTTACATCCGATAATAAAAACGATGCCACTTTCCTCCAGAATGTACTAATTAGACGAACGAACATCTTTATTAACCAAAGGGTGATGGCCAACAGGATTCACCAGCTACTGGAACAGGATGTGACTAACATCCTGGGTCTGCTACAGCTGTCATCATCATGGCCTGGAGGAGCGGGCACTGGCAGAAAGAGAAAAATCATTCTTAAGGATTCTTGTTGGTTTATTCTGACTTTTCTGTTGCATAACACAACATGAGGAAGCGATGCTAAAGACTTCTGAGCTTGCGGGCACTTGGGCCCGGTGCTGCTCCGTGCTTAGTATTCAATCCAAAAACCTTTTAAGATCTTTCTTCCCGGAAGCAGTGCTTTTCTTCCTATTCTTTCCATCTGTACAAACAGGTCCTCAGTAGTAAAAGCCAGAACATTCCTGCAGGGAAATTATGGACCATGTAACACTGGTGACTACTCTTTGACGCAGAGTAACACCCTCACCAGGGTCAGAGATACTCACCATATGGAAGCCTACTACCATACACAGAAGACAGTGTGCAGATCCATTTGGACCATCCTTTTTCCTTGCTTTGCACAAGTGACAACTTGTTACTTAAAAGTAATAGGCTTCAGTGGAAAACCATTACACTGAGGATGAGGAAACCTGAAGTATTTTATGTGTTTGCCTTGCACTTTTGTTTTCACTACTGCTTTTTTGCTTGCTGATATAAGACTGCAAGACTGACACACCCTTCTTCTTTTTCAACAGAATATCAGCAATGCAAAACACAGGTGTGTTTTATCATAAAATGCTACAAGCTGTAAAAACACCTTGAACTGAAATTATCAGGAACTATACGGAAACAAGTTCCCATCTCCTACACTCAACTTCCAAGGAAAAAAAAAAAAAACAACAAACCAAACAAACTAAAAATCACTCCTCTGAGAAGTCTGACTTCACTAAAGGTCTTTCAGGGAGTCTGACTTCCCTCACAATATTATAGACAAAGGAAAAGAAATTTAAAGATGTGGTTAAAAAGTAAAGATCTAAAGATCAAGACAGTGAGTTTTCAGGTAACATTGGGATCTGGTCAGGAAGGATTACCTACAGAAAGTGAGCCAGGGCTGGTGCTTGCATCCAGTCCCGACTCCAGTCCCGACTGAATGGGGAACTCAGCAGTCACCACTGGAGCAGCCCCTCACAGACAGCTGACAAACCACCCGAGGACGAGGCCTAACCAAAAAACCATAATTGCAAACCTGTGGCATCAGTGCCAATTTTAAGTTTGCTTATTTCCATTAATTCCAAGAGAAAAATACTTGTCTGGTACAACAGTACTAGAAAAATCCAGCCCTCCCCTTGAAAATATGAAACAAACCAACCCCCTCGCTCTTTAAAACACCTTCCTAGAGTCAAGTTTATGCTATTTTCCCCTGAACTTCGTGTTAAGACCTTTTGGCATATTCTGAGGCAGAATGTCTAATATTACAATTATTTCAACCACACAGCAGTAGAAATTCAGATGGCCTATTGTAGAACTATATATCTTCCTGCTGGAAGACAACAATCAACAGAAATTCAACAATATAGAAAGCTCATATTTTAAGCTGTTGCCTGTTGCCTCCTTTTTCATGTTCCAGATGTAAAATAAAGCCACTGATGTTAATACATCCTGCCCACATGTTTTCTGTTCCTTAATAGCAGCATAAATTGGAGCCTATGCCAGCTTTGTAGACTACTCCATCATTTGAACTCTTTTTATAACCAATATTTTGAGAATTACAGGCCCAGCTTCCCCTATCACTCATACTAATTTAAAATAGATGAAATGCAATTGGTTTCAGAGCAGAAACTCTTGATTTATACTAATATATAATGAAAAAGGAATGCAGACCTGGAACTCGGTATGAGAGAGGTGAAGCTCTTGCTCAGACCCAGCAGTCCCTGCTCCATCCCCACGGACTGGTGCTAAGGAAACCACCAGATTTCTTTATCTTGTGGCTTGGCCTTGCCCTCTCCGTGACCTTTTAAGCATCACAGAACGAGGAGTTTAAGATCATTTAGCTTGTACTGTTGCTCCTGGGTTCAACGCTCAGGTTCACTTGACCCTTCAGGATATCTTAACCAGGAAAGGAAGAATCGAGAACAAACTTGGAAGCCAAATCTAGCTTAAAAGGAGTTACTCCTAAGCAACATTAGCAACATGAACTAGCTGGAGAGCCCTCTGAGCAGCACACTCTCCATCAGCAGCCCCAGGCAGCCACAACGAAAAGCAGGAACCAAAGCCAGGTGGGGCAAAACCACCCTGGTGACCAGGTACCACAGCAGCGTGACACTTCCTGAGCAACAGGGTTGCCCATCCATAACTACATCCTAGTAATAGAAGTGCTGGCATGAAAAAGGGAACAGGGCATGGCTTTTGCTCCCGAAGTCATATAGTGTGGAACGTTTTCTTAATGCGTTTCAAGAGCATCCAGCAAAACTGGGGTACAGGTGCCAAGCAAGTCGCTGCGCAATGACCCGTTAGTCATCTCCCCTCTAGTAAAGCATGCTGCAGTAAGGTTCTACAACCAGACTCTTGCTGCTGGAGCTAAGTGTTACTAGAAAATTGATACTTATCAATCCCCAGGGGGGAAGTTTGTTACAATAATTTTTCTTTCTGTTGTAACATTATGATTTTCAGGCTTAATATCGTGCCTAAGGTCACAAGCTAATGCCTCTTTGGCAAGAGATCACTGGGGATCATTGTATACGCTTTTAACTGGAATAAAGCTCCTTCTTCTAATTCTGAGAGACGGCAAAAATTTCAGCCCTTCAAAATGAGTCACTTGTCTGCAACTGGACGCTGGTCATCTCTCACCCCAGAGGAGAGCAATTCTGGCAGGAAAATACACACTCAGATACTTCCTTGGCAGCTTTTTATAATAAAATGGTTACTTGAAACTGCTTGGTTTGAAGCGTTAGACACAAAAGCAACGGAGATGGTTTCACAGATAGAGCGCACATGAGGTGGCCAAAGGGCCCTGAAACCAGTACAGATCATTTAGTGCGTACATCCACAGTTGGCCACTTGCGTGGTATATTATTCATTAATTTCTGGGAAATGAATCCTAAAAGGTTTCAACAGAAATGGTATGTTTTCAGAAGGGATTTGAAATGGAAGAAGTCGCTCACTTCAGCGCACAAGCGGATTGGGAGAGCGCTGCAGCGTGCTGAACCCGAGTCGGCAAAACACCTCGACATGTGCTTAAAATTAATTTAAATCCCTTGTTGAATCAAGCGTTCGGAGCTAAGCCAGAAGGAAGCGCGTGACGCTTCCAAGGCCCAGGGCTTTGCTCAGCAAACCCCCAAACAGGGATGCCTGAAGGAGCCTCTGGAACGAGCCGCTCCGCAGAGCTTTCCCGTACTCCCTACTCGAGAAAAGCCGCTATTTTGGCAGCTTTTTCGCTTTTTCTCCAGAGTCATAAAGTCAAAGGGAACCCATCACTGAGATTAGACGGGTTTAACACCGGAATTGCGCAGCAAACTTCCACACCCGTGGAAAGTCACCGTGTGCGCTTCAGGATTATCGACCCATCCTCGTTTTTAGGCGCTTCTTTTCCCTAACTCCCACAAAAGCGATCCAGGTGCCCGCCCCAAGGGGAGAGGGCACGTTTACGCGCCCCGGCCGTGCCGCGCAGCTCCGCTCCGCGGGCTCAGCACCCGGGAAAACCGAGCTGCCGCGCCCGTGCCCCGGAGCCCACCGGAGCGCCGGGCTGCGCGGCGGGAGGCACGGAGCGCGCCCGGCCGCCGCCCCACGTTCCCCGCAGCCGCGGAGAGAGGCGGCCGCGCACCCCCCGGCGCCCGGTCCCCGCCGGTGCGCGGCGGAGCTGAGCCGCCGCCGGCGCCCCGCGGCCGGGCCCCAACGAGCCGACGCTCCCGGCGCCGGGCGCAGGCGCCTCCCCGCGGCCCGCCCTTCCCTTCGGCTTCGGCGCCGAGCCCGCGGCCCCGGCTGCGCCGAAAGCCGCCCCGCCGCCCCCGCGGAGCGCATCCCGCGTACCTGAATCATGGTCCCGGCTTCTCCTTGCGCCGAGCGGCGGCGGGGCAGGGGCCGCGGCTCGCTCCCGCGGCACGCCAGGCTGGCCCGGCCGCCCATGGGGCACTCCCGGCCGCTCCGCGCCCCCCAGCGCGGCCGCGGGGCTCTGCCCCCTCCTCAGCCGCCGCCGGCAGCCATGAGCCCCCCGCTCCGCCCCTGCGCGGCCGCCGCCAGGCTTCCCCCGCTGGCCCGAGCTCTTCCAGCTCCTTCCCGCTCCGCTTCCCCTTTTGTTACCGGGCTCCCGAGCTGACCACACCGTGCCCCCGCCGGGGCCGGGACGGCAAATCAGAGAGCCGGTGCCGAGAGCGCTTGTCTCCAGCTGCGGAGACGGAGCCCTCGCCGTCCCGGTGGGAGGGCTTTGGGATCGGCGAGTGGTACGGACACAGGAACAACCGACCAACGACTCGCCTTGGAAAAGCGAGCCCTGCAGCAACCTGGCCCGGGGCACTCGGGAGGGAGGCACGGGGGTCTGAAGTTGACGCCAGGAATGACTTCCAGAACAGTTTCAGAAGGGGAGAACCTACAGGAATTTCCTGCTGCTTTGTGTAATCCAGCTGCCCGTGTACACCAGTGAATTCCCTTTAAACAGAACTTATTTTCCCTGCTTGTGACAGGGTGCGTGCTGCTGAGGGCAGGACAGGCAGTGATGGGATGGAAACAACATGGTTTAGGGACCCTGACAGTGCAGGGTGAACGGTTGGACTCGATCTTGAAGGTCTCTTCCAACCAGATGATTCTATGGCACTGTATGCTTAGGGACAGGGGCTCCGCTTCCCTCTTCGCCAGAGACGTTCGCTATCTCATGCCATTTAACTTTGCAGAAACGTGCTGTAATTTTGCACGTTTTAATCCTTAGATCTCCAGCTTTAGGAAAGGTGCAGCTGCTTTACTCCCCAGTGCTGAGAATCCCTAGCTCCCACCAGGACCGAAAGGCGTAATGATGGATAACTCGTGCTTCTCTAATTAAGGGATCATGGGCAAAAACTTTCAGTTGTCTTCTCTTTCGGTTTCCAAGTTTCCTCCTCTGCAAAAAAGGACAAGATATAAGTCAGTGCTTCCCTGCCTCTGTGAGAAGTTCAAGACACATTGACTTGACTATCATGCTGTAAAAGACATCTGTAACGACAGCAGAGTTTGTTCGTTATGGGTTTCCAAACATTCGAATTCCAGTGTTCTAGCAGAGGTGTTCTAAAATAGATTTGTAGGAACTGGGCTGATCGGTTTTGGTTTTCCTCAAGAGACAGAAGAGATGAGAAATCATGTCTGAACATTTGTGTTGTGATAACATCTGGCATGTTATGATTCAGGTCAAAACAATGTCTTTTATACAGAAAAAAAAAAAGGAAAAACAAATTGGTTTTAACACTATCATTATTTGTTTGTACTGTTTGGATGTTCTGATTGAGTACTTGGCCCCTGTTATGCCAAGCACTTGACTTCAAGTGGCTCAAGTCCTTTTACTTCATGAAATGAGTTGATGTGGTGCATGAAGGAGTTCAGGGAGTTCAGGTATACAAGTGTCCTACATGGGCCCAGTTCTGGGCTGTCAGCTTATTTTCACTGCATAAATCTTCCCGTGTTTCTCCCTCCCGCCTTCCTTTGCTTGAACTCTGTGTTCAAAGAGTCTGAACACACAAATGGGTTATTTCTGCAGGATGAGGAAGAGATTAGGGGAGAAAGGGTCATTGTACAGGAAGAGCAATTCTTAGATAACTTGGAGGTCTGATGTTGTCATGTAAGCTTTTCCTTGAGAGGTCGCAAGTCATGACTAATGAGCTGAATTTGAAATATCCCAAACTGACAAGAGTCGTAACATGGGAATGTGTGTGTGAAGGTGACTCTTATGGGCTAGTCAAAAGCAGCCTCTGCAACTGGCAGTGAGTACTGGCTCATCCACTCCAAGGGGAGTTCGTCTGGTCCTTGTTGACTGATCCACAGATAGAAGGCAGGAAGAGGAGAGAACTTCAGTCAGTATTGCTACTTTGACAGTATAGGAATGGCTATTGGCAGGTTTGAAATCCCTCTGCAGAAATGAAATGGTATAAATGTGGAAATGTCAACGCCTTCTGAGAGACTTTTCACTGTTCTACCTTACTGAATGATCACTTCCGTTGCTTTAGTGCTTTGACCCTACTTTTAATTACTGTCATCTTCTAAATAGAACCTGGTATGTGTGAAAGGGCTTGCAGAGCTTAACTAATCCAGCCAATGTTTCATATGGCTCTGCTCCTTGTTCTGGTATTTTTTTAAAAAAAACAGTATTTGTTTTATCAAGACCAACATAGAATCAAGAATTAGAAGGGGACGGAGTCATGCTGCTGGTACATAACTAAGGTTGTATCTTTCTTGACTAGTGCTACTGTGCTACCACTTACTTTTGTATATGGATTTTTCAAAACCAGCTGGGCAGCTTGTCAGCTAACCTTGCAAAGGAGATCAGAGCGCTTCATTACAACTTTCTTTAACAGAGGTAACCAAGAGCATTTTGTGACTCAAATGCCAAGTTCCCCTCTGGATTAGTCCTCGACTGTGGCACCTGTATGCAAAAACATCTAGTGATAATCTTTGTTCATAATTAGAAGGGAATTTCATCTGTGGGTTGCACAAGGTGGTGACCCTGTCCTTGACGTGTCAAACGCTCTCAACTTCCATTAATTGGTAATTCAGGGAACTCACCACCACAAACTTGATCCAGTACAGTACCTGCACTGAAAAAATTGTCTTTTTAAAGAAAGTAGTAAATGTGTTTTTATTTATAAGAGGGGCAGGCAAGCATGAATGACCCATCATTATTTAAGCAAATAGGAATGAAAGAGTTGCCTTAACTATTCAGTCCCCCTACTACTTCCTCCACTATTGTTCACAGGTAGAAAAGATGGGTTTCAGCTTCATCACTAGTAAGAACAGAAGGAGGCTGGGGAGGACCAAGGAGTGTGGGGAAGGAAGTAACAAAAACCGCACAGATGTGTAGTGATTTCAAATTAACTAACTGGGGCTGAGACACAGATCACTTCCTAGAGAATAACGACCACAGCCCGAGGCAAAGCTGGGTGTAGTAGCGTCAATTCTGCCATTAACTCTCCAGGAAACGCACCAGTCCGAAGTCAGTAATGAAACCATAGCCAGTTATTCAGTGAGAGAGGGATTAGTCAGGCAAGAGGAACATTTTCCTTGTGGCGCTGTTATTTTTACTGAGCAGCACAACAATCCTATTCATTTCGTGCCCCTGCTTCTGTGTTGGAACGTCTACAGAGGAAAAAATGAGTTGCGCAGAAGTTATTCGAAATTCTTTCAAAAGCTGAGGGAATTTTTCACGTTGTTGCAGTGGGAAAAGGAGCAGCTCCCAAATTTTGCACATATTGTCAGGGCTGGTTGTGCAATTCTCAGCCGTCTGTTCTTCAAATACTTAGGTTCCTTCTGTCCTGGACAGTTTTGTTATTCCAGTGTATGACTGCCAAAAGACTCCCATTAGCCTTAACAGTATGTGTTCACAGGCTGTTTCTTATTATTCAGATTATCTGGACATAACAAAAATTATGCTTTCGGAAGAAAAACAGCAGCCAGCTCATTCTGCTTGGGCTGACAAAAAAAACCCAAGTATCAAATAGGACAGATCAATCTATGCCAGTTTTGAACAGACCTCAGTCAACAGCGAGAGCAATAACACATTGCGTTTAACGCAGTGCTTTAAACAGCACAGTCTGAGAGCCAAGCAAAAGTAAGAAGGAATGTGCTCTTCTACAACACTTTACATTTTTCAAAGTCTGCACAAACAGTGCTGCTTTTCGCTAAGGAGTTTAGAGGTAGAGTCCAGTTCTACAGACTGAAGAAACTAAGTACTGGCTTCTGGAGGAGGTGAAATGGTGCCTCAGCTATGCAGGGCGGTACTGAGACCCTCTGGCACCAGTGGAACGAGAAAGTGATGTTCTGATGTCAGTCACAAGCCCTGAGTCTGATAATCATGCAAGAGCAGCACTGCTGTCAATAATTTTTTCCAAAACACTATTTTTCCTGAGAAGGAGCGTGAGCATGTAAAGTTGAGGGAAAATCAGGTTTGTTAGGTTTAGTATTTCCAGCATGAATTCCAGACTCAGTATAACAATCATTATAATTCTATCTTATCACAGAATCACGGAGTGGTTGAGATTGGAAAGAATCTCTGGAAATCATCTGGTCCAACTGCCCTGATCAGCCAGGGCCGCCTAGCACCGCTTGCCCAGGACCATGTCCAGACAGTTTTCGAATATCTCTGAGGATGGAGACTCGACAACCTCCCAGGTAATGCGTGTCAGTGCTCAGTCAGTGAAAAACTGTTTCCTGATGCTCAGAGGGAACCTCCCATGTTTCAGTTTGTGACCATGGTCTCTGGTCCTGTCACTGGGCTAAACAGAAAAGAGCCTGGCTCCGTCGTCTCTGCACCCTCCCTTCAGGTGTTTATAGACATTGATAATGTCACCCCAGAGTCTTCTCTTCTCCAGGCTGAACTGTCCCAGCTCTCAGCCTTTCCTCAATGGACAGATGCTCCAGTCCTTTAATCATCTTCGTAACCCTCCACTGGACTCTCTCCAGTATGTCCATGTCTCTCTTGTACTGGGGAGCCCAGAACTGGACACGGTACTCCTGGTGTGGCCTCCTCAGTGCTGGGTAGAGGGAAGGAGCCCCTCCTTCAGCCTGCTGGCAACACTTGGTCTGACACAGCCCAGGATACCAGTAGCCGCCTTTGCCACAGGGGCACATCGCTGGCTTCTATCCAACTTGTTGTCCACCAGGACCCCCAGGTCCTTTTCTGCCAAGCTGCTTTCCAGCTGGGTGTCCCCCAGCATATACTGGGGGGGGTGTTGTTCCTCACCAGGTGCAGGACTTTGCACTTCTCCTCGCCAGACTTCCTAATGCTCCTCTCAGCCCATTTCTCCAGCCTGCCAAGGTGTGCTGGATGGCAGCGTGACCCTCTGGCCCAGCAGCCCCTCCTCCAAGCCTCATGTCATCGGCAAACTCGCTGAGGTTGTTGCGCTCTGCCCCATCATGCAGATCGTTAACAAAGATGTTACAGGCCTCCAACAAGACCTTGCGCTGCTGGTCACCACCCCCAGGGCCCGGCTGTTCAGCCCATTTCCAGCCCACCCCACTGTCTGCTCAGCCAGCCCCTGCAGCAACAGCACAGTGGTGGCCTTGCAATGACATCTGCCAGCTGGGTGCTTCCCATCAGGGCCCACGGATTTATCTCAACAAAAGTTACTTTACGTTACACGGTTGACTCTGGTACTGGCAACGTTTTATGCCAACAGCAGTAAGAGCTCTGCCGTGGTGAGGCTGATACCCTAACTGTCCTAATCAGGTTCCAGATCTGAATGCAGCATGACTAAGAGGGAAGCGGAATAAAAGAAGCCTGAATCTCATCTCGACACACATATGGGTGAACTGTACATTAGAGCCAGAAGTGGAAAGTTCCCCAAGACAAGCATAGCCTCTTTACATTGTCAAAATTCCTCTAATTTCTCTGTTTGTCTAATAAGTAACATCATTACTGAGGTACTTGTACAAACTGTTCTGACCTTGGTTTAGAAAAAAATCTGTGTGAATGTAATTCCCATCAAGAATTAAGAACTGAATCTCCATGACCCACTTACCCAAGACCCCTAACTGCCCCAGTTCACAGCCTGAGACCAGCATATGCAAAAAACTAATTCCTGTGGATTGTTTTGGAGAAAGAACTGGACAGACTTCACATATCAAATAGAAACATTCTGGTCATTCTCTTGTCTCTGTCCACTACCTCCATTAACCTCTCCTTTCGATACCCCAAAAATAAAACCTAATCGAAAGAATTTCCCCTCCCCAACGGGACCAGTGTCAAAAGACTTCAGAAAAGATGCCATTTGTCGTGCCCTGCTATTCAGCCGCGGGGACGTTTCCTGCTCTGCCATCCTATTATGGGGGAACACTGCTCTTCCACCCCAAGCCAAAAATGTGGGGGGTCAAGAACGGACAGACAGATGTGGCAGACTTAACAACTTCGCTGTGTCTGGGAAACATAATGAGAAGACATGTGTTTTACAATCCCAGCATATGTGCCTGAGAGATCAGAAAGAAAAGAGGGTTACGATAAACCATTTAAATTGCTCCCCATACAGTAATGTCCTTAACATTCCCATCCCAAATAAAGCCTCGCCCTGAAAGTAATAAGCTAAAAGCATCGTCTTTTGTCAAAAGCTGCTTTGCAGTGGGACGCAGAGCAGAAAGAGGAAGGCAGACCTCTGCATAAACGCGGCTCTGAACCGGCATTGTTCAGGTTTTGTGTTTGTTCTTAAACCGGCTTAGCTATTCGGGGAAAGTAGGAACGCATACTTAAAAACCTACTCTGTCACAACGAGGAAACATTAGCCAAAAGCTTGGTGGTACCTTGAAAAGAAAGGAAAGTTAAGAAAGCCCAAACATGTTACATAACTGTGCTGGATTTCCAAGGAAAACACACAGCCCTGCAACAGACAGTTAATGTTTGCAAAATTCCAGATTTTTTTTTTTTTTAAATGCCCTCTGGGGCCAATTTAATATTTTCCAGACCCTTCCCCCTCCCACCCCTGCTTGCTGAAAAACAGCAGTGAAATGCCAGGAAATGGTCCTCAGCTACAGTAATGTTTTCGTTTGCCCCATGTCGGAGCTTTTGAACCATTCCCCAGCCCCTCTGCCCCAGCCTGCTGGTGCTTTTGGCATTCCAGGGGCAGGCAGGTGACCTGGCTCACTCTTTGCCAGGCTTTTGTTACTCCCAGGCAAACCCAGCTCTGCAGGCACCTTCAGAAAACCAAACAAAACCTAACGCTTGCAAGGAGCAGCTCTGCAGAACTGGGGACAGTTTATACAAGCTGCTCCATCTAAGTATCCAGCAAACTTTCCCCTTGCAAAGCTGTCTCCGCACTCCTGAAACTACCATCAAACCCACCCTTTCTCCTGAGCGTGTGATGAAAACCACCCTTTCCAAAGACATCTGCTTGCTTACACCAAAGGAAGAGCTTACACCAAAGGGAAAAAGAAAGCCGTTAATTTGAAGAAAAAATATTTGGTTCTTCTCAAAGGTATTTAGCTTTTATGGTCTCCCATGGGTTATTGAACAGTTGATGAGATATGCACATCCAGAGCTCATTCAGTCTTACAAATGTATGAGAATAAATACATGAGAGGAGGAAGGAGAGGAAAAGTGAGATTTCAAAGTAAACGAAAGCAGCTCGTAATGGACAAAGTATATGCCTTGTACTGCAGGCCCTGAACTGCAGGCGCCCGCACGTGTGTGTGACGCTGCTCTTGAAGCAGGTTCCAGTGTGCGAAGTCATAGAATCATAGAATGGGTCGGGCTGGAAGGGGTCTCAAAGATCATCCAGTTCCAACCCCCCTGCCATGGGCAGGGACACCCTCCACTACACCAGGTTGCCCAAAGCATCATCCAACCGGCCTTGAACACTTCCAGGGATGGGGCAGCCACAGCTTCTCTGGGCAACCTGTGCCAGTGCCTCACCACCCTCTGAGGGAAGAATTTCTTCCTTCTATTCAATCTAAATCTCCCCTCTTTCAGTTTAAAGCCATTACCCTTGTCCTATCACTACACACTCTTGTAAAAAGTCCCTCTCCAGCTTTCCTGTAGCCCCTTTAAGTACTGGAAGGCTGCAATAAGATCACCCCAGAGCCTTCTCTTCTTCTCCAGGCTGAACAGGCCCAACTCTCTCAGCCTGTCTCCATAGCAGAGGTGCTCCAGCCTCGGATCATCTTCATGGGCCTCCTCTGGACCCGCTCCAGCAGCTCCATACTCCTTCTTGTGTTGGGGACTCCATAGCTGAACGCACCAGTATTCCAGGTGGGGTCTCAGGAGAGCAGAGCAGAAGGGCAGAATCACCTCCCTCGACCTGCTGGTAATTTAACTTGTGTGCATATCCAGGTGTCTCTTGCAGAGCTGCCAGGCAGGCTTGTTTCTGTGGACAGCGAACGGCCACAGAGAACGGGGTCTGATGAGCTGCAGAGCTGCAGCTGGACCCCGTGAAAGGCACTACTCCTCCCTTGCCGTCACCCCGGAGCACAGCAGCGAGCGCGTCCACATTACTCTGCCGTGCCACCAGTCCCCCCTCCAGAGCAACAGCTAAGGAGGCCGGGAGGGGCCTTTGCCCTCTCCGCACTTCACCATCTCCAAGTGAATCCCAGCTCGGTGCCCAGTCTTCGCCTCTGTCTTTCACTTCCCTGGAAAGAGAGATGGAGGAACGAGAGCCTGATCCGCGCCAGACGGAAGGGTGCACGCTCATCGCCTCGGTCAGCCAGTGCTGGAGCCTCGAGCCACACCACGCTCTCCCTGTGCAAACTAACTAGTTTTTGCGTGAGTGTACGTGTGCTGGCCCAAGGGATAAAACTTCTGCTTGCTCCAGCTTCATCCTTGGCTTTTCCTCCCTTCACAGTTTAACATCTGAGTCCCTTCATCTCATGTTAACCAGGTGGCTGTGTTGTCTGTTCCTATAATCCATATGCTCCTGAATTCTCCCAGGTCCCTTGCCTGCCAAATGGAACGTCAAAAACTGTCACCGCAGATAGAGAAATGCAAAGTTTTGACATAAGGGCATCAAGAGAGACTGCAGCAGGCTCAGCTAGAGATGGATGCGCCAGGTTGAAAGCAGTCCATGTCTTTTAGCAGCTTTAACTTTAATAAATTCCCAGTGCAGCTAACATGTTAGAAAAACAAGTTTTGCAGAAAAATGAGGGAAAACAAACGGGATATGCTTCAAAGTCACACAAACAAGTCCCCCGCAATCCAGTACTGCAGGAATCTCAGAACTGAGCTGTCCGTGGAACTACAGCCAGAGGCATTTGCTCACCACTACTAGAGCAGCAATGCCAACATTTCTTTAGTTTTACTTTAATCCCAACTATTCCATTGCAATTTCTAGGACATATTCAAATTTCCATTTGATAGAAGTTAAGTCATTATTCCTCTGCTCAAGCACTGTCAAATATCCAAGTTTTGCACATGCTAAAAATGTATGAATAACCAATCAGGCTATGCGAAGAATGAGTTTTCTGTCTCAAGCAGGTTATCCATAGCTTCAAAGTTTGCCTGAATTCTAAATAAAAACCCTACCACAAAAAACCACCCTACCATACCTAAAGCCTCCATAAAAAAAGAAAGCCACATTTTGTATATACATCTTGGGGATGGGTCTAAAAGTATGTTTTTTCAGCAGAAACAGACACTGTCTTTTGGTTTTGATTTTTAATCCCCAGTGCTAAAGCCTATGAAAGTGAAAAGTCTCTCCAAAAATAAGTGAAAACGCTGAACTAAAAAAGTCCCAAGTCAGAATGGTGGTTCCCAAATCAAAATTCCAAAGAAAATGACCTACTTTATTACGCATTTCACTTAAAACATAACCATGTGTCCTCACACAGCAGGACTTTGAAGTTTGACCTTCTAACTTTGTATAGAATATTTTATTGTCTTAAAATTTTAAGGGTAAAAAAAAAAAACTGATTGAAAATCATTGATTACAGGGAAACTAAGTTTTTGCAGCCAGACTGTGTCTAGATCTAAAACAAAGGAATAATTAAGATTGTGAAAGATTTAAAGGTTTTTTTCCCCAGCTGGTCTAAGACATGGAGGCTAATTTTGTTGAATGCCCCTGTAATCTGAGAAGAAATAGAGTTAGTTGCAAGTGTCCATACAAATTCCTTGATGCATCTAATTTTAGTCTGGCAAGCTTCACCTTAGGGGGTCACATCCTGCATCCCTTGCTCCCCCAGAAGCCCATTGAAGTTTCCCCACGATGCTGAATGACCAGATTCTCAGAAGTTTAGATATCTGGTTGAGTGCAAATCGTAAGCAACATATGGAAGTGAGCTGGTATTTCTTTGTTCAGTTGTCATCAAAGATAGATTGGGGTCAACCACCTAAGACTTATGTTCACTCCAATGGTTAATACAGACTATGTTTTTCCTGCTTGCCTGTATTGAAACTAAGTAAAAAGAATTAAAGAAGGTAATAAGCCACTAAGTCTGTGGAAAATAGCCTTGCTGCGTCTCTTCTTACAGTATCTTCTGAAAATGTGTTTCCAAAGTCGTAAAGCAATTATAGTAAATAAAGAGATTAATTGTGAAAGGTGAGGAAAAAAGTATTTAAGTATTCTGTTTTGTTTTCAGTAGTTGGCCAATTCAGCTTTATTAGTGGCCATAAGTAGATAACTTGTAAAAACTGTACCACTAAGAAGTGCTTAGACCTTCTGAAAATTGGACCACTCGTTAAGATGTCTAGTTTTAATCATCCCCAATTTTGCGTTGGACTGATCTAGTCTCGTTCCCTATTTTGCAAAGGTGGCATAACACTGCAGTATCTTTCACACAGTAGATACAGTTAAGTTGAATTAATCGGCGTTTCCACAACACTTTGGAAATTCCAAATGAAAAAAAAAATACTCTGTAGAAACAAGAATTAGTTATTCTTGCAAACCCATTAAGGTGCATCCTTGTGGATCTGAAAGTAGTTTTTAAATCTGGTGTGGCCCAAGTGAGGTGGAGAGCGGGTGAGGGGAAGGAGGTTCAAAGGGTTTCCTTTTGCTCGTTTCCTATTCCCAAGACCTCAGTCCTCCTTCCAGCAGTGTGGATACCTATGAACTCCAGCTGTTCAGCAGTGTAACGCCAAGTCTGGTTCACATGGTTCCACACCTTCGGTGGCTGAAAACACGCAGCTTCTGCTGTTTTCTGTGTGTGCAGTTCACAGCCACACGCGTCCTTAAACACACACAGAGCTGCTGGCAAAGGAGGAAAACACTGCATTTTGCACGTCCCCAGTGGATGACAACCAGGAATAAATGGGTTTAAGCAACAGCAGTATGAATTGATGCCAGTCATTAGGACAAAGTTTCTACTGATAGGGATACCTTGGACTGGACCGGATTGTCAGAGAAAGAGAGGCTACTGGAAGTCTTTGGAAACACATCAGATCAACATCTGCCAGAAGCACGGCTTGGGTATCCCTGCTTGGAGGCAGAGGCTGACCTACAGAGAGGAGCTCCATCTCTGCCACATTATTCCTATTGCAGGTTGCACAAAGTGCTCTTTCAGGGAGTACTAGAAAGATGGGATATACGGAGTAATCCCTCCCCGCAGAATTCTCCTTGTCTTTGTAAGGATAGCATAGTCCAGTTCTCCCACCTCACGTCTGGACATAAAAGGATAGAGTTTTGTTCTCCAGAAGATACAAGCATGAGACATGCGGTCAGACTATGAACATGAGTTAAGTCATCATAAGAGCGACGGGCATCATTCACTATGCAGAGACTGTTGATGGTGTAGTTTGGCTGAGCATTCTGCTCAACCTCCACCCCAAACTACTAAACCAAAGAGCAGAAGGCCAATGTCCTGTAGACAAAATCTACTCCTGTTAGAGCATGCCAACACCTGGATTTTTCCCCACTGGAAAAGTAATATATTACTGATGATTTTTTCATCTCAATACCTGTCCTACAAGCTACTGTAAATAGGAGTATTCACTATTCACTATGCTCTTCTCTCTTGGTGGCTTTAGAATGAGAAAGGAGATTTTTGGCACATCAGTACAGAAAGTATGTAAACAGAGTAGGATTGAACAATTAACATTAGTCATTTTGGGGCTACTGTGTAAAGGATGATACAGCACCTGGAGGAAGAAAGGTAAACCAAAGGGCGCAGGAAGGGAACAACCCAAAGGAGAAGAATATAACCTGTGTGATTTTCTCCTTACTTCCTTTCCACTTTGTTCTTAGATAGGTGTAGTTTGTGCCAGAGTGTCATGGTTTGATGGGGGGGGGCGGTTCTGGTGGCAGGAGAGGGGCTTTGCTCCCTGTGACCTCCCTGGTTTTGGAACCGGGTCAGACCTGGTTCTGGCCACCAGATCGGACTGCCATCCCCCTCGGGGTTGAGCCAATCAGCGCCTCTGCAAATTGCCTTATTTAAGTTGGGACAAAGGAACCGGAAGAGGTGCTTTGCCCAGGAGTGAGCAGAGAAGGGAGGAGGGCACTGCCCCCGCTCCCTGGCTCCCGGCCGGGCGGCTGCCTGTGTCGGGCCGGTGCCATCTGCTGAGGATGGCGGGCGGCGGAGCCAGCTGGGGAACTTGGGGAGCACCCCACTCCTGGGGTGCCCACTGGGCTGAGTTCACCCAGAGAGGACTGAGATCTGAGAGAACAGCTGCATCGACACCAGGTCAGTGAGGATGGAGCGGGAGGAGGTGTGCCAGAGCTGAGTTTCCCCTGTGGCTGGTGGTGAGATAACAGGTGGCCCTCCTGCAACCAGGACGGCCTCGGGGAGCAGAGACCCACTCGCAGCCCATGGAGGGAAGATGCCTGAGCCTGAGGATGGTCGTGTTGGGACACACGACAAGGCAAAGAGGCATCTTGAGTCTGCGTGACGACCACGCTGGAGCGAGTGGCTACAACTCCCTAAGAATCCGAGACTGTGGTAAAGCCCACACTGGGGCAATCCATGGGGAAGGATTGCTTCCTGTGGGCTGGACTCACACTGAGAAGTTTGTGGATTTTCCTCGTGAGTAGGGGATCCACTGGAGCAGGGAAAAAGGTGTAAGGACTCCTCCTCCTTTAAGAAAGAAGCAGCAGTAACAGCACGGAATGAACTGACCTGCACTCCCCAAGTCCCTGCCCTGGCACCACTGGGGGGGGGAGGTAGAGCCAGGAGGAAAGGAAAGAGTGGGGGGGAACAAAGGTGTCAGTTTTAAGATCTGGCTCCTCCTCTCCACTTTACTGGAGAAGGAGAGACTGTGTGAGTTTTAGTTGCTGGGTCAGCCTAAAACCACGACACGGAGAAGCGAGGGGGCACATCTACCCAACTGCAGAAGGGACTCCACCATACCTGTGCAACAATAAAGGTTTTCTGGGGAGCCCAGGTGACAGCAATTCTGGCTGTAGCCTGTACTGTAACCAACATAATAATAAGCCCTCTCCTGCCGTGTTTCAGCTGAGGTTAAATTTATTCCAGTGCAAAAGATGAAAAGCAGACAGCAGAGGCTTAAAGAATCCTCTGCCAACACTCGAGATACAGCTACGCAAGACCTGAGACCTTCTGGTTTATAAAACTGACCATATCATCTGGTCTTCTGTTGGAATGCAATTTCCAGCAGGTCACAGGAAGAATCTCATTTTGCAGATGCATAGCCATACCAGACATATGTTGCAATACTATCATCAACAAATTTACTTGCGACCTTTTGTTCTTCACAGAGAGCTAAGACGTACAGCTACGTACGTGCTCCAGACCACACACATGCAGCACCACCAGAGAGATTCCCCTCCTTGCTCTCAGAATCAGAAAGAGCAAAGCCAAGTTATGAAAGATTCATGTGGTGAAACGTGGCAATGATTTCAGAGAGGAAAAAAATACATGAGATTATAACGACGCACAAAAGAACGCTGCACTTTTGCAGGAATGCCTTGGAGCCCAATGAAAGAAACGGTTTTTATTTTGTTGGATTCTTCAGGCCAAACTAAAACTGTCACTTTTGCCTTTTAGTACACAAAAGCACCGATATCCCAAAAGCCTGAGTCTCAACCATAGAAAGTTTTAATAACAGATGACATACTTGTGTTCATCTGTGTAAATGCTTTGCAAAGTCAAGTCTCAAAGGAAGCAAGTAAAGAGTATGTGCTATAATAGAAACCCAGCGTATAAGAACAATGGTCATCAAACCGTGTGAAAATTCATTGTTGCCTTTTAAATATTTTTTGGAGGGGAGGTTAAGACCAGGACAGGCCCTTATGCTTGTAAGCAGCTATTCTTAATTTGCAGGAAACTGTAAACAGTTTTTAACCTCCTAAGCAAAACGAGAAGTAGTGAGGGTTTGGGTACTCAAAGTACTCTATGTTCTTGCCTTTCTCCTCACATTTAGATATTATTTTTTCTAAGGGAAACCATCAACTTTTTTACCCTAAGTGAAAACTCTATGGGATTCTTGGGCAGGGAGAACAAGATCACTAAGATCTGCCTCATTGCCTCTTGAATGGTAGACCTGAACATCCTTTCTGGGCATCCCCTGCAGTCCAAGCTGGGATTAGGTCTGGAAGTTAGAGAGAAGAAAATAGGGAGGTGGGGGAAAGATGACGTAATTCCCCTACTTTACCATATAGAAGTTAAAGACAGAAAAACACAGCATCCTACGGCTTGAATGGAAGTCAAGGGGCTGTGGTCACAGGGAATGGCTATGAGAGGCTTTCTTCTATATAGTAAGAGGAAAAGAAATAAGTTTCCCATGGGTTATATATCTATGAAAGGCAGGATCCAGAATCCCTCCCTGAGCATTCATTTAGGATACCAACTTTGCAGAGCTGCATTTCGCATCAACCAGACAGCTTGCTTTGATTTTCTCCCTGAAGATGAAATTGGAATTTACGCTTTCAAAATTTTTCCACAAGAAATACCAGAGGCTGATAGCACCTGCCATGCTTTTGCCAGCACAGATGACATTAATATGAACGAAAAGCGAAGTTACCTGTGGCATAGCTGCCTGCTGCAAGAGGCTCAGTCTGTAGATCTTACTTTCATCACTTAAAAATTCATGTTACCAGGTTAACATTATTAAAGACCATGAAGGTGGCATTCATCCCGTTATCAGTGTAAAGCTGCGGATAACGCAAAACATGGGGAGCTGGGACTCTTTAGCTTGGAGAAGAGGAGACTGAGGGGGGACCTCATTAATGTTTATAAATATGGAAAGGGTGACTGTCATGTGGATGGAGCCAGGCTCTTCTCAGTGGCATCCAATGACAGGACAAGGGGAAAGGGATATAAGCTGGAACACAGGAGGTTCTGTTTAAACATGAGGAAGAACTTCTTCCCAGTAAGGGGAACAGAACACTGGAACAGGCTGCCCAGAGAGGTGGAGTCTCCTTCTCTGGAGATGTTCCAAACCCGCCTGTGATCTGATGTAGGTGGTCCTGCTCCGGCAGGGGGTTTGGACTGGATGATCCTTTGAGGTCCCTTCCAATCCCTGACATTCTGTGAAAAGTACCTAACCAGATTGACAATAAATCTAAATATAGCAAAATTTGTTCAGGAGGCACTTTTCTCAAAACCACACATTATTAATGCTGGGCATTAAAATGCTGTCCAAGCAGCAGGTCAGCATGGAGGCAGATAATGTTAGGCACTGGACAAACCCTGCCACGGAGGTGGCCCTCAAAATCTTATAATACAAACTGATAAAGAGAGGAGGCGTGGGGTGGAGGGTAGGGTAAAAAAGCATGATTATGGCAGCAAGCTTGTGTTTTATTTTAGTGGTTATTCAAGATGGATTTAGTTAGTAGATTGAAGTTCAATCAGAATGACTGCATGAGAAACTGTGCGCTTTCCCACTATCATACCCAACTTGATTTACCACTACATTTCTCCAGCCACATTTTTTTTTTTAGACTTGAATTAATACATCCAAAATTGTTGCAAAATGTTGTTCGAAGAGCATTTAAAATACTGGACCATATCGAAATTTGGCATGGCAAGTCTAACCCTATCACGTTGAAAAAAACTATACTTTTATACATCTGGAAGTTTTGTTTGGTGCTTTTTTTTTTTTTGGTGGAAGGTAAGACAAGCCTGCATTTCAAAAGAGATTCCCATTGAGTCCTCTTTGATGGGAAAACTACTAGGCGCCTATAATTGGCCTTGGCCCATCAATCCGACCTGCCCAGATCCCTCTGAAGAGGGATCCCTCAGGCAGATCAACACTCCCACCCTACTTGGTGTCATCTGCAAACTTACAGTTTAAAGTTACAGACTTGCAGTCCCCTCAGATCACTGATATTAAACAGAACTGATGCAAATACTGAGCCCTGGGGAACACCACTGGAGACTGGCCACCAGCTGGATTTAATTTCATATACCACAGCTCTTAGGGCCTGGCCATCCAGCTACATTTTTTTACCCTGTGAAATCACATCTATAAAATAGAGATGTTTTTTGTTACCTTCATTACATTTATGAATCAGCCCGTTTCATGTTTTCAGTAAATGCTTTGGGGTTTTCATCTTTATTCATATTATATCCCAGCTTAATGATTCACTACTGGCAGGAGCCTGCACCTGAGCTTTTAGCCTTCCAGACCCTGAGACCAGGGTTAATGTGTTTGCCTTGCACTTGTCGTTGATCAAAAGGCATGCAAGGTGCGTTATCCCAGCTCGGCCGAAAGGCAATGCTGTGGTTCAACCACCAGATTGCAACTGTGTGGCTCAGTCTTATGGAAATGTATAGAAGGTGGTATGGGCTTCACCTAGAGAACAAAACTGCCAGGCAATGCATCTTAGAGTTCCTTATGCAAAGAACAAGCAGATTACTCCTGAAATCTTCAGAAAAACTCCAAGCCTGGGAGCCAGCTAAGTAACCAAAAGACTAAGTTCCAGTTTTATTTTCCCCCATGGCTAACATAATTGGGCAGGAGCTATTATGAGATGCGCCAGATCAATCAAGACAGATTTGTAATGGGAAATACATACAAATATTTATATAAAATCATAGAATGGTTTGGGCTGGAAGGGACCTCAAAGACCATCCAGTTCCAACCCCCCTGCCCGAATGGGCAGGGACACCCTCCACTACACCAGGTTGCCCAAAGCCTCATCCAACTTGGCTTGAACACTTCTAGGGATGGGGCAGCCCACAGCTCCTCTGGGCAACCTGTGCCAGTGCCTAAGGATGCAAATAGGACCTTATGTTACGCCTCTGTACCACCATTACGAACTCTGGCAGGCGCCTGCAAAGACCCCTGAAAAACCAGCACTAAGTATATCCTCACTGGAGTCTTCAATCAGCTACTAATTCTGCAGGTCCTGGAATCAGCGTGCCCCATTGAGTGAACGGGACTGCTGCTCTGCACCTTGGAGATGTGAGCTAATCCTTCTCTTCTCGCCTGACAGAGGGAAAGGGTAAGGGGCACATCTGTCTCCCAATTTCAAACAAAACATCTGCTTTTGATTTTTTTTTTTGAGGGAGGGTGTGCATCTTAACCTGCACTAGACATCCATGCTCAGGCAGATGAACTGCTTCCCTAGAAGCTGTTGCAGTCCCATGTCAGTCCTTAAGCCCCACTCTGGAGCTGACTGTAGCCCTATTTTCCACGTCATTTCACAGAGCGAGCAGCTCCCACAGGTTGTAGTACACTATTCTGAAGCTTTCTCACCTTCTGATGTACTTAACAAATGCATCTACTTAAACTAAGCACCAAATTAAAAACTAGTTTAAAAGAATAGTTTTGGGAACGAGACTAGATGGGTCCAACGCAAAATTGGGGATGATTAAAACTAGACATCTTAACGAGTGGTCCAATTTTCAGATGGTCTAAGCGCTTCTTAGTGGTACAATTTTTACAAGTTATCTACTTACGGCCACCAATAAAGCTGAATTGGCCAACTACTGAAACAAAACAGAATACTTAAATACTTTTTTTCCTCACCTTTCACAATTAATCTCTTTATTTACTATAATTGCTTTATGACTTTGGAAACACATTTTCAGAAGATACTGTAAGAAGAGACGCAGCAAGGCTATTTTCCACAGACTTAGTGGCTTTATTACCTTCTTTAATTCTTTTTACTTAGTTTCAATACAGGCAAGCAGGAAAAACATAGTCTGTATTAACCATTGGAATGGTTAATATTGGTATGTGTGTATCTATTTAGCATCTAATCTTGATGGGAAAGGACATTTCTTTATGTATAAATAAATTGCATAGCACTTGAAATGGGATCTTTGGGTATAATACTTATTTTGCACAAATAAGCTGAACTTATTCCACTAGTTTTACTGCATTCTGGGTTGCCACTGATGGCAGCAGAATCTCACCTTAACATTTCATGTTCGATAGTCTGAACTTCAAAAGTTTCTATTTGTGTTAAATTGTTTTCTTTGTTGAATTTATCTAATTAGTTACTAACAATAGCCTTCTGAAACGGAGTATCTACTTGGCTCACTGAAGGCATCTGCAGTAAGCCGTGATCTTTTCAGTAATTTGTTTTTCTGCCTGGGATTATTTGCCTTCTCTTACTTAAATAAATGGAAAAATACTAAAAAGGTACCTAGAAATAACAGCTAAAAGTCTTTCCTCCGGTTGTCTACAGGAAAGAAATATTTTCAGGGATAAGGTAAGTCAGGTATAATCAGCATCTACTTTATCACCCAAACTAAAGTTTTTTAAGGTATATAGGCTTCACTAAATGACAATCTGACATTTAATAAGAAGCCATAAATAGCTAATTAATGTCAGGACTCCACGCTGTTTTTCAACGCTTTTGTCTTTTAAGAAGAATGAGAAAGACCACCCATTTGGACAGCACTTAAGCACTTGAAAGAATAGTTGTAGTTTCTTTCCTACAAATAAATAGGGAGAACATTAAAGCTAATTCAGAAAAGGATAATTAAATGATTAAAAGCAGGTCTAAGCTTCTATACAACAAAACTGAAAGGGCTAAGGGCCGGGAATCTTATCCAAAGAAAGGGGTGATAAAACCACCAGTGACTGCACTGAAAACGGGATCATGCTCCAAATCTTGAATAATTTTCACATTTCTACTAATACCCATGATACAGCAGAAATCTCATCAGAACTCTGAACCTCTTGCTTCCCTTCTTGCATGCTAATTGGAAACAAAATCCACTTCCAGTTACACATTTCGTGGCATTTACCTTTTATTTTCTTGCACTGTAAACAGGGAAGTTTTTCAGCAACTTGTGAAAACATGTCACACAGAGGTTAAGCCTTAGCCAACCTGTATGGAGCCAGATGAATCTAAGCTTCCACATCCTGTTTCCTATGTTTGCTTAGCAAACAATGGCCTATGGAAAAACAGGGCGAACCCGGGAGTGGTGCCATCTGTCTCGTACTGGAAGAAAATGTGCTTCGGTGTGTCCTCGCCTGCCTTGAGGACTGTCAGAGTCACCCCATGCACAACTGGGGAACCAGAACTGGAGGGCGCCGACTTGCTCTGGCACAGCTGCTGCTGGACAAGAGGGCTGATGCAAACTGAATTTCTTTAACTTTTTCAGAGCACAGGGCTGAGTTTTAAAATATTTCAAAGAACCCTCCTCTCAAGCGGTGATAGAATTTTTCCTGTGAGTTCTCAGTATCCCAAAATATTAAGAATAGGTTTTATATAGAATCATAGAATGGTTTGAGTTGGAAGGGACCTCAAAGACCATCCAGTTCCAACCCCCCTGCCATAGGCAGGGACACCCTCCACTACACCAGGTTGCTCAAAGCCTCATCCAACCTGGCCTTGAACACTTCCAGGGATGGGGCATCTACAACTTCTCTGGGCAACCTGTTCCAGTGCTTGGAATACGGTAGGAATACTGAGACAAGAGAGGGCTGGTCGGAAGTTTTCTACCAGACTATTTCCTGATAGAAAAAGTGTATTTTAGCTAAGCTGATTTTATCCAGTTCTATGTAGCTTGGAATACAGTATTTCACTTTAGGCCAATTTGGCTTAAAGTGAAATATTTCTGCTTAGCAACAGTTTTATTTCGTGCTATTTGTTGTGGTTTAGCCCAGCCAGCCGCTCGCCCAAGACCTGTTTGACACTGTGACCTCTGCATTAAGACACGTTGTGATATAACAGGCAGGATCTCGCCAAACCAGCAAACAGCCCCACTTCCCCAGCACTTCTCAGGGGTCCCACGAGGCAGCAAAACTTTCACGTGTCTTTAATACTCCTCTAGTCTCAAAATATCTTTTTTGTCTGTCACTATGGAACCATCTTTCCGGACAAAGGAGACAGCCCATGACTCACAGCAGAAAGAGTGAACCACCTGTGAGTGAAAGCAGAGAGGTGGTTTGGGATAATCCCCTCGGCACCATCAGTGCTCGGTTTCTCTGTGTTCTGAGCTGGTTTACTTTGCATTTAGCAGACATATAGGCAGAGCAATCAAGAAAGGGGGGAGAATCTTTAAAAACACCAAAGGCAAGACAGTAAAGCAGAAATAGTACTAAAAACTTTAAGGAGACTTTAGCTACTGTTGTAGGTATTTTAGCCATTCAGCAGGCTCGGGGTACACGACTAGATGTCCAAGGAAAGCCTCTAGCATGCTATATAGATGCACAGATTTCAGCAAATTTGCTTCAAATCAAATTACAATCTGCAACTTTTTCCAAAGGTTCCTCAGCTTGCTCCAATCGTTGAGCAGCCTGTTCTCACCATCTGGCATCCGTGCACAATTAACGTCTTTTTAATCTGGTTGCCTTACACAAGTTCCTGATGGGTCATCCAGAAAGATCATCCTTGTAACGTATAAGGGCTATTTCAGGCTGTGAGATGCTATTTCTTATTACTCATCAGTGATAAACATTCATTTGGAGAGAGGGTTGTATGCCATACAAGGTACCATTGCTAGAGTTCATGTCTGGCCACTTAGATAGAAGTTAACTGGAAGAATAAATCTTTTGACCAACGTTATAGCTGTTTATAAATTCCATTACAGACAGTCAGACTTGTAGACTAAAGCGAGGGCTGAATGTTCAGCAGAACAGCCTAAGATGTCAAAGAGTGAGGTTCAGATTAATCCCTTGGCCTTTTCCGTGTGTCTCATAACTAAGAAGGACTGGAACAGGTTGCCCAGAGAAGTTGTAGGTGCCCCATCCCTGGAAGTGTTCAAGGCCAGGTTGGACAAGGCTTTGGGCAACCTGGTGTAGTGGAGGGTGTCCCTGCCCATGGCGAGGGGTTGGAACTAGATGATCTTTGAGGTCCCTTCCAACCCAAACCGTTCTATGATTTACACCCTGCTGCTGTGGGCTCTTGCATGAGGGATGCTCTCAGTTCAGACAGGCACCATCTGGGTACTGCAGTCATTCAGCAAATACCCTCTCCTAAATGTTGGTTGTAGACACTAGGTTTCAGAAAACCTAGTTGTGCTCCTGGAAGGACAGTGCCACTGCTGGGAAGTCCCCACGCTGGCAAGCATGTGTGAAACAGATATGTTTGAAAAAGACTCACTTATAGAGCCTGCCCAGGGTTGTGACTAAACAAGAGTTTGAAATGACTTGCCAGCCCAGCAAATACTGCCTTTTCAGCAGAGTGAGAATTATTTTAATGCCAAATACACAAAGGACATGGCCTGAGTAAGAGACAAGAGAAGTTTCCAATGCTTAAAGGAAGCTCAGAAGAGGTCCCACAGTCCTCCCTGGCAGCAAGGAGGAACGATGGCTATTTCTCACAAAACCTTCTCAGAAACACTCTCCAAAAGAATCACAGAATGGTTTGGGTTGGAAGGGACCTCAGAGATCATCTAGTTCCAACCCCCCTGCCATAGGCAGGGACACCCTCCACTACACCAGGTTGCTCAAAGCCCCATCCAACCTGGCCTTGAACACTTCCAGGGATGGGGCATCTACAACTTCTCTGGGCAACCTGTGCCAGTGCCTCACCACCCTCTGAATGAAAAATTTCTTCCTCGTATCTAATCAAGATCTCCCCTTTTTCAGTTTAAAGCCAAAAAAAGAGCACAGAAAAGAGCTCTCCCTTTACTTCTGCCCTGACTCTCTGTAAGGCTGCCAAGCACACTCTTCCACCCGCAAAGCACAGAACTATGGGAACAGTTAGCACATTAAATAATAAATAAAAGCTCTCATTAAGAGTTTATGACAGGTATGCACTAAACCGAAACCAACAGGACTGAAATATAATGGAACACAGTTGTTAAGGGGGGAAAAAAAAAAGATATGAAGTCTTTAGTTATGTCTGTGACTCTGTCAATAGACAGAAAGTGTCATAGTTTCTCTCCAGACTACTCTTTAAATTAGCCATGGAGTGAAGAGAGTAGGGTTGTGAATGTGATTTTGCGGATGTGCGTGTGGGTGTGCATAAGGTAAATTATGTGCATGGATTGGAAAATAATTAGATTAAATAGAGGAAAGGATGCAGAGAAGAATAGTCATTATTCCGAATTCACAGAAGATGATCTAAAGCCCAATGTGAATGAGAACCTTCTCCAAGAACACACAGGAAGTCTCTGGCAGAGCCAGTGTACAAACCCACAGCATACAATTCCCAGCACTCAAACCAAAGGCTCATTCTTTCATCACTGAAGAATCTTTTCTCCCAAGGCTTCAGCTGTTCCTGCTACATGTGTCCCAGTTACACCACAAACTTGCATACAACAGCATGATTTGAATTTCTGTTCCTTTCCCATAAATCTGAAAGTTTTTATGGCAGGCACGAGAATGATATAACTGCCTGTTTCAGCTAGAGAGTGTTTGTTTCCTCAGGTTCAGGCCTATGGCAGACAAAAGAAATTCTTCACTAGAAAATATTTATTTTTTTCTACAGGAAGGCTCTGTATTTAAAACACTTTCACAAGAGGGAGAGGGCTTCTCTTCCCTCTGAAAGAAATTCATTCATATTCAATTTTAACAAAGCATCAGCTTTGCCAAATAGTTTTCTTGTGACAAGTATTAAGACTTGTAGTGTAATTGTTAGCAAAGAAAATAAGTTAACGATATTTTCATTAAGTGCTAACACTATGGAAAGCTAGAAATACAGATACATTACAAGAAAAAAAAAGCTTTTTCTGCCTCTTCAAATATCTTCTAAAGTTTGGGGGGTTGTTTTGTTTTTTTTCAGAAAAAAACGCAACCCTCTACTGATTTATTCAGATGAGTTGTTTTCAAAAGATTTCATCATTTCCTCCAGATATTAACATATTTTTCTCATGCATTTTAAGTTAGGAAATTTAGGAAATAATTTACACCTTTCGAGGTGTTTAGTGCCATTTGCTCCAGAAATCTCTGACCAGGTGCCTGATCTGCAAGTGCTCTTCAGAAGAGCTACTGTTCTCTTCAAAAGGAGTTTTGAAAAGAGTTCAAACCCCACTTTCATAGTTCTTTTTGATTTTAGGCTGGTGTCTACATCTAGTACTGCGTTTCTACACTGGGTAAATTTCACCAGTGATTTGACAGGACGAGGTTCACAAGGATTAAGTCATGACTCCACCGAAGCCAATGACAAAGCCCCTACTTGACTTCAGCAGAGCCAGGATTTGACTTCTGGTAAACATTCATAAGATCAGATTGCACTATCATCTGATGGTACCTCATGTCAAATCTTCCATGAGCTGTAGATGCCTTTATGTTTTATCCCTCTATCTGTTGATAGAGAGGCGTACAACAGCACGTTAGCATTGCGCAGGCTTGAATACCAGCCAGAGCAGCTGGCGCACTTTCCCCCACAGCCCTGGGAGATGGGTTTGGAGACAACAGACCCATGTTACAGGGTGCTGCTGCCTGTGCATGAGCTCCTGCTTCTCACAAACAAGTTTTCCAGCATCCTGCACCAAGTCAAGTTGCTGCTTAGAGGAGCTGGATGTTCATTCATGAAATTGTTTATAGTTTTACTTATTCTATATAGGAAAAGTTTTTCTCATATGCATATAGGATATGCATCTCATATTTCACTTCCCATACTAGCAGCATTTTCAGCAGTACGTAACCTTGGAAAGGCTTACATACGCTTATTCTTTTGTTTGGGTTCCTACCACAAGTTTCAGAACATGTTAGGTTTGTGCTGCAGACCGGTGGTTTAACTGATACTTACACAGGGAGCCAGACTGAATCACAGGACACGGTTCAAATCTGCTGTGGTAACAGTATTGAGTTATCTTCCTCTTCATATTCCTGACTTGATAAGCAGGATAAGTCTTGATAAGCAGGAATTTAAAGGAAAAGAGGGGGGTGGGGGGGGGTGGGGAGAGGAGTCTTCATATTTAGAGACAGTTCTTGGCTTCCTTGGTTTGCATTTCATAGGAAATCCATTTTATTTTATTCTAAAGCTAAAACAGATCATTAGTCCACTGTTGAACAATGAATCCAAAGTACTTCCCACATGGCTCAGATCCACTGAGCGATGAGTGATGTCAATAATGAGAACAGTTCTTCGATGTCTAACATAAGAGGTGGATTTTCAGATCCTTTGGGGAAAGCCATGCTGCAGTTTCCAGAGAAACCAATGCCACGAAAGTGTGTTTTTTCACCTGATCAAGTGCAGTGAAGGAATTTACATAGAAATGTTGCTTAGCATTATGTTTTATAGGTGAACTGATGTCAGCAGAGTAACAGTATCCTCTTAAGATAATAAGAGGTCAAAAACTCATGTGTGCTCCCCAGGATAAGTCTTTAATCTTCACTCGGTTTGCCCGAGTACTGGAAGAAAAGGGAGTTTGTAAAGATGAAAATAAAGTTTCTCATAGGAGCAAGTTTTATTTCTTTGGATTAAACTTTCTGAAAGAGAACTGCAAAGATATTTGGCAGTAAAGAAACAAGGAACTCTACCAAATACAAGTATTGAAACATGAGTGAAAAATAAAAGCCTACAGCAAGCGACAGAAATATGAATATGCAGGGAAGAGTAGAGGGTAAAGATTAGCGAACAAGATGAAGGCTAAGGGGGAAAAAGTGGGTTTGTTAGATGAAGAATTATGTTTGCGCCATTTTGACAACAACACTTCATAGAAAGAAAGTGGTATTTAACCAAATGAGAAACACGAAAGGATTTAAGGGTGACATACAATAGAGAAGAAGGTCAGTTGTGGACAAGCAACAAGGAACAGAAACCTGGCTCTGGGATGCACAAGAATGACTGTGCTGTCCCTGGGATATCCGTGAGTGGTGTTGTGCTATCTCCAAGCCTGGCAAGAGGCTTTGCTGCTCAGCCAGAGCTGCCCCAGGCCCCCCTGTTTGCAAATAACTGCTTGGCAGTGGCGGCACCACAATGAACACTTCTGGCATCTCCTGTGACAGTACCACACGCCCAGCCTCGCAACTGGCTTACTTACTGGAGAGTCAAGCTGTGCTAATTAGTCCTCGTTTAGAGCAGTGAAGAGCTCTCCTGCCATAATTACAGAAGCTGCTAATAAGATAATTGCATTCCAGGTATTCTAGGAAAGACAAGAAATTCATTTTTCTTTGACAGAACATGTTTTAATATCTGTATTTTCTTAAGCTTGATATTACTGAGCAAACAGGATCTGGAAAAAAAACAAGCAAACATATACAAAATCCTCCTCTCCACAGCGAGCGACAGGCTCACAGGAAAAACGCTTCAGGCCCTGTGATGCAGAGCAGATTTCCCGGCTGGCCTTCTGCTGCCAGACTGAGACTCCATGCATCAGCTGCCTTCTCTTCTGAGGCAGAGCTAAAGCATTTTTCCCATTAATGATAAAACACTGCAAAGGATCATTTAGGGCAAGTCACTGGAGCGGCTAATTATGATGAGGATTCTCCTATTCTGTGAGATAAAATGCTAGTAACTAAGAAGTGGCAAGATTAATCCAACATGATGGACTTGGAAAGGGCAAGAATGCACAGTGAGGTATGGGTCCGTTAGTAAGAGTAAGATTTGGGAACAGTATGAGACTGGACACGCTCTATTTGCGGTCCCATTTTTCCAAATACAGCTATTTATGTGCAGGAGGACACTGACTGAGGAAGCCTTCACTGGCACTGTCAGTCTGAAGCCAACCTGATGCCTTATTTATCTTCCAGGATTGTGGAAGAACTCAAAACACTGACTAGCTACACTAATCAGAACAGTCGAGACTCACAAATCCCTTAATCACTAATTTTTTCTTAATTCTGCAAGGATTGTTTAAAGGTAACCTGGTTATGTTGTTTTGTAAAATACTTTATTTTCATTTAGTTTCCAAACCTTTGACTGCTTTGTGAATACTCACCCAGTCAATTTTATCTATCAAAATGTGATACACTTGCTGATGGCTCATGAGCTTTGCTAACAGCAGAACATGGACTTTCTTTCATTACCTCTGTTGTAAAGCTGTGGTATTTGCTCCAACCTTGTTTCTGAGCAGTTACAAGGTCTCACAGTAATCTACCACCCATCATATACACTACCGTTTCCAAATGTCAGGGAAATCTGTGTCTTCTTTTAGCCCTGTAAGACCCATGGAAGGCCCTGTAAGGTACCTGTTTCAGTAGGTATTTACATCATGGGAAGAAAACTGAGAAAGCTGAGCCCTCTGCAGCTATAAGCTGTGTGTCTTTTTTTCCTGAGGTCATACACCATGCTGGACAAGGCAGTCCTTCCCTGAAGGGAACTTGTATAGATCCTTAAGACAACTGATTGTGTGATGGCTCTACGAAGAGTTATTGAAACCGAGACAATGTTGAATTTCATCGAATTGCTTTAAGACTGTTCTGTGCCTGATTCACATAATCCCCTAAAAGGCTTTTCCAACACACTCAAAGAGAGGCCTCTGGAAAAAAAAAACCACACCATACAAATTTGTAGTCCTGACTATCTGGAGCTGTGATGAACCTGTTAAGAAAATAAAAGCAAGCAGATCTATCCATTTCCTTGCAGGAAACACCTCATCCTGGCTGATGTATCAGGGCAGAAGGAGTTTTTCCTTGGCAGGCAGCAGGCATACAAACACGTGTGTACATGTGAGTACATGTGGAGGGAAGGGGTGGGGGGAGGTCCTGCTTCAAAATAGCTGAGAAAGATGATGCTACAACAGATCTTGGCCCTCTGAAAGGATGCACTTGGTCTGACAGAAAGATGCTGCTCACATGTTATGCAACGAGCAAAAACTACATTCAGTATAATTAGCTTAGAAACCAGATTTTTTTTAAAATGTGTTTTCCTTCCTCTAGTGCATTAGGATTTAATTTGGTTTTCTATCATCCTTTCCAGAATTATATTTGTGCATTAGGATTTAATTCTGTTTTCCATTATCCTTTCCAGAGCTATATTTTTAATACCCTTAATACAAGCTGGATCATCCCTGCGCCACTGTATTCTCAGTACCTACAGTAAGTCTATGTGTAGGTCTCCCTTCCTTGTGTAATCAAATGTTTAAAAACATCTCAAGCCTGAGAGTATGGACCTGCGAGGCTTTAAAGGAGATGCTTGATGACTTCAGTCACTGATTTATCATAATGCTACTTCCTCTTGTCATATCACTGCTGGGTTTTTTTTGGGGGGGGTGTTTTTTTTTTTTTAGGGGGAGAAATTGGTTTTGAGGTGTTTTTTGTCGTTTTTTTTTCCTTCAAATTCTGCCTAATCTCCATAAAAGGAGACCCATGAGAAGCATTTAAATAGCTTTGCAGTGCCTCATGGCAGGGTAACACTTCCAGAACTCCAGACTTCCTGAAATGTAATACATTCCAGGTTGCATAACTCTTCAGTTTAAGCTCAATATAAAAGAAGCCTTGAAAGGGAAGTCATTGAGCACAAAGTTCTTTCTTCCCTCCTCCCAGGTGTTGTCCATAGCAATTGAGGGAGGATTTTTTTATACTTAAGCATTTAGTTTCACTTCTGTATTTCTTTTATGTGATCACAGCTGGCAAAAGCATCCAACCAACAAATTACTAGTACCAGAAATGTTCCGTCTGACATCTCACAGCTTCAGGGGGTGGGGGCGGTTCTATCAGAAATTGCAGCCACAGAGGCTCCTATGGCAAAACTTCCATCTAGAGTGAGACACCCAGTTGAAGAGTAACCTGACAGTACAAGTCCTCCTCACTTTTCCTCCAATATTCATGCTCCAAGGAATACTCAGCAATATTCTCCTGAACCTGATTCCTAAGCAAGGAAAATTAGATCAGTACTCTTTAAATTAATAAAACCTGTATCTTCCTCTTATATTGGAACAGGCAGAGGAAAACCAACTTGCTCTTTTAATCCATTCTCCTATTACAATGTAAACATTTTTGCCTTCTCCTCCGTGTATCTGTATCATCATCCATCATCAACTGCCCTTCCCTGTCCTCTCCAAATTCCTTTCACGGTAAATGAAAGCGGAAGCATTTTTCAACCCTGAAAACTGGACCTCTGCCTTAACTAAACAGTCTCTTTATTAGCTGAGGCTTCTAATTGATGTCCTTAGGCCATTCTGTGTGACCCTTGGGGAACTCCAATGCATAAACTATGGATCTTTATATCAGCAGCCAGCTGAAAAGCTGACATTCTCCCCAAGTCTCTGCACACACTTATTGATGGAGAGTTGCCGTGCAGTGAAGTGTTCTTATTCTTCTGCTATCTCTACTAGCATTGCATAGAGTCTTCTTGGCAAATAAACTGTTCCACGCAAGGTTTGGTCATGCAGACAAAGCATGTGTTTTTCTACAAGCTATAAAAAGTATCTTGCTGCTATTTTGCGCTGCGTATCTTTTGCCACACACACAAAAAAGCCTGCAGCAAGGATTTGAATACTCGTCCGTGCTGAGAAGAAAGGTACTGAAAAAGAGATAAATATGGTGGAACTTGGGGGCGAGAGCATTCCTTTGCATTGCATATACTTGGAGGTACTATTTAAGTGTTGGGAAATGCATTTCTTCCACTGTTTTCCCTTACTTTTGGAAATTTTAACACATGACTAAATTTGGTAGGAAAGAATCCTGTAGTGAAGGAAGCACACGAGGAATTATTTTTGGAATGTTCTTTCTCATGATGAAAAGCCTTTCTACTTTACTGACTCCTCTTTTCAGTCCAATTTCACTTTAATCGTCCTACACTGCAATCAAAACCCTGAATTACAATACACACATTGGTTTTAATTCCTGGGCAAAGTGTTCACTTAGGCTGGCTCAAGGACAGCTAAATTTGAGAAAGTTTACTCCTTTAAATAGGAGACGTGGGTAAACAGTAAGATAGTAACTACGGTCCAAAATCTAATTGTTAACTTAATTATGCAAAAAAAAAAAAAAGGCTGATCTACCCTTTTACCAAATTAGTAACCAAATTAGTGAGAATTATCACATCTTTCTAGGCAGGACTGGCATTTGCCAAATATCAACAGCTTAAATGGCTTAGTTTTTCTTATTTTCAGAGCAGTCGATTTATTAGCACATTTTCTTTCCTATTCACTGAAGATGATGACTTCAGTGTGTCAGGCACCTGACCAAAGAGTATCCTCCACACTACAGATGTTCTCTAAGACAGAAAGGACATGGGGGAAATCAAGTCTGGGCTGTGGAAGGAGGTGAGCAGTGGGAATACTTTGACTTTGCATCTAGAGCTACATATGGAAAATAATATGATCTGACCTAGATCAGATCAGATCTGTGATCTGATCTAAGTGATCTTGCTCTGGCAGGGGGATTGGACTAGATGATCCTTTGAGGTCCCTTCTAATCCCTGACATTCTGGGATTATGAAATGGATGTGCCAGTGTCACATTGTACCTCAGGCTCACTTCTAGGATGACTGTGAGAAACAGGGGGTTTGAATTTCAGCTCATCATGAACACCACTTGTCTTTGGAGATTGATTTCTAAGGAATGTGGAAACACATTCTCAATAATTATGACTTGAGTGCTTATGAAGAACCACACTTCTGGAAGTGTTTCCTAGCAGTTTACCCAGTAAATGCTTTCCTTTTGACCTTGAACATGGTTAAACTTCAGTGTGGAAAGACTTCAGATAAGACAACAGAATAAAGAAATATTCATTCTTACACAAAAATCCCCCAGGAAGGCACAGGTACTCAAATGTCTCTGGTAGGGAGTTCCCCTCCCTGAGCTTTAACCAGCAGCCTCCTTTCCATGCCCTGAAGCAGCCTAAATTTTCCATGCAAAGCATTTACATTACCTCTCTAGCCTCTGCATTTAAACCCAAGGAGAAAGCCAGACAGAGGGGACAGCAAGGTGCCACGTATTCAGGTGCCCAGTGGGCTGGGTTGCAGACAATCCCTTCTATGCTGGGAGCTGACACCTTCAGAGATCTCCCCAGGGGCACTGGGTTATCCTCTCCCCTGCCTCTCCACCTCCCACTGCATCTTTTCATCTTATCCTGCACTCAGAGAGGTAATTGACACCTGCGTCTTGATCCAGCTCCAGCCTTTCTGAGCATAAGGTTGGAAATGGTATCAAGCAGTGGTTTCCACTTCCCACTTGTTCCCACGTATGGTGGAAACCCTAATGAGACACCAAGGGAGACTTAAACACATTGAATAGAAATTAGGCAGATCACTGCTTGCCCAAGTCAGGGAAGAAAACAAAATAAAATACACACATTTATAAAGCAAATTAAAGTAGCAGTTAGAACTGCCAGTATTCCATCTCCTAACAAGAAGGTGGCACAAAGAGATTGCTATGTATGCTTATGCATCTTTATATATGGCCCAACATACCTACACATATTGTATCTTTGCACATTGTGCAACATGAAACTTAAAGGATTAGATACCAGATATAACTGTAAGAAGAAAAAAAGGAAAAAAATAATTTCAAAATGTTATTACTGTCGATTATTGCAATGCATCTTAAATTTGCCAGGGAACCACTGAATTACTCACTGTATATCCACAAACTGAAAAACAGACCGTGCTCTTTGCAATGTACAGTCTAAGGAGACTGAGAAAAAGCCAACACAGTTAGTGGCACAAGCAAGCAGATTATTGAAAGGACAGGTATGGAATAAGACAGATGACAGATGTTGACTTCTGCTGTGTTGCAGATATTTTCCACCTGTCACATTGACAAGAATGTGTCAGCGTTACGTTTAATCAAGCAGCCACCAAACAATGACTGATTAATGGTATTTCATTCCATAAGCAAAACAAACTCAGTTACTTTGACATTAACTCAGCATAAAAATATTTTTCCACATTCTACAGAAACATTTCTCAAGAATCTAGCTTCATTTTTTTTCACTTTGCTTTTGTTATAAATCTTGCGATAACTGGTTCCTCATTTTCCTTTCTGTAAAAACTTCAGAATTTAATATAAATTGATATCTTTTTATAGATTTTTATTCAGCATGTGTAGAATTTAATAAAAAATTCGATCCCTGGTCTCAAATTCAATAGGCTGGTTCACAAAATCCCAACACAAAAGGCAGTCTTTATCCTTAGGTTCATAAAACTATACCAGTTCTATCAGTATTACATTCTGCAGGCTTTGTTCATATATTCTGGATTAAGGTCTTTCAAAACCTCTCAGAATTCATCTGGAAAAGGAATGTAATGAAAATTGCCAGGCTTCATTTATGTTTTGCTTTTGTTGTGCTGGATTCAATAACATCCCAATCGCAAAGAGTGTAAAAGAAAAAGTCACAGAAAAACGTGTAACGGATGTGACTGAGAACCAAGCACTGTCATTGTACTACGGTTGGAAAATATTAATCAGTTAGACATGAATTTATTCATTTAATCAATGATGCCTTGAGTGGAGAGTCCGAGTTGTGCCCTAGCAGCACAGACCTGAGATGACAGACTGACAGTAATCCCTCTCATTACAATTACACCAAGAAGCCTGAAGTGCAGCATAAAATTTCTGAGAAAGGAAAAAAAGGAAGGAAAATGTGGAGAAACCTTTTGGCTGCTGCAGCATCCTGTGAAAGTTCTTTCCCTATGCAGGCTAACTAAGAAACACCTGTAGCTCGTTACACTGGGAAAGTTGCCCTGAAACAGGTGCTGTAGCATTCAGCCAATCACTCTGGGAGATGGATGGTCAAGTGACCAATAGCCTTGACCCATCTAGCAAACCATGTGACTCCTGACTATTTAAGGCAGGGCATTTACTCCTAAGGGTGAGGCATTTCCTCCTGAGCCTTGGAGGAGTGTGGGCTTGCTTTAGAGTAGAGCCTAAAGCCTTCGCATTAGAACATTGGTCTGCTTGGAGCCACCTGAAGCCTTCCAGCTGCAACAACTGGTGACCCCGACATGATCCAGCCACAACTAAGATCTGAAGGTACGTGCTTCTGTACACAGGGCTCCAAGGGACGAACTGCAAATTAGAATGATGGGACAAAGCTCCACAAAAGAAAGCATGATGTTTTCCATTCTCAAACCTGCAATAACAGTCGCAGGGGCTAAAATAAGTGATGAAGCTCTCTGTGAGCTGTTAGATTGGGCGGCAGAGCATGAATGCCTGACCGACCTCAACACCCCCTTTAGCTCAGAAGCGTGGAAGCAGCTAGGGGATAAGCTAATCTATGAAACAGTATTTGGACAAAAGAACCTGACCGGTCTGCTACGTATTTGGGGAACTGTATATGATGTAATGCAGAAATGGACGGTAGAAAGGAAGGAAAAAGTATTGCCAGATTCTGATGAATCCGCAAGTGAAGTTTCTGAAGGGGACGATGAATTATCTGAAAGGGGACTGACCACGGGTAGTGCACCAGTTGTGCCCCCGCTGTCCTCTAGATATGGAGAAAGTTGCGGGGACTGCACAGAAGCTTTACCCCTCCCTGCGAGATTATGTCCAACTCAAGTGTCCTCCTTGGAGGTATTTAGGAGTCAAAATTTTGGACCAAACTATACAACACCAAGAGGTGCAATTCTCGAGTTCTATTAAGACCTTGAATGATGCTCAGAAACTGTTGGGCATCATCAATTGGTTACGTCCCTATCTAGGGCTAACCACGGCGCAACTTGCGCTGCTCTTTAATATTTTAAAGGGGGACCCTGAGTTGAATTCACCTCGAAAATTGACTCCTGAAGCGTGACGGGCACTAGAGGAGGTTCAACAGGCCATTTCTGCTCGTCAGGTTTACCGAATAGATCCCTCCATTGATATTACCGTTTTTATTACCACTCCAGATTCTCATCCAACAGGTATCATTGGCCAATGGAACAAACAGTGGTCTGACCCCTTGCATATTCTGGAATGGGTCTTTTTGCCGCACCAACCAAAAAAGACAGCATCTACGCTATTTGAATTAATTGCTTGTCTGATAATCAAATGCCGTCAGCGCTGTCTACAATTGATGGCAGCAGATCCTGCAATAATTGTTCTGCCAGTACAGCAGGAATACTTTGAGTGGAGCCTTACTAACAGTGCTCCTCTCCAAAGTGCGCTGGAAAATTTCTCAGGACAAATTGCATACCATCTGCCTAGCCATAAATTGCTGCAATTGGCAAGATCGACAAGCTTTACCTTGCAGCCAAAAAATAGCCGAGTGCCAGTACAAGGACCCACCGTCTTCACTGATGGGTCTGGGAAAACTGGGAAAGCTATTGTTACCTGGAAGGAGGAATCTGAGTGGCAGGTGCTGGAAGGCCATGAGTCAGGCTCAGCCCAGTTGGTTGAACTGAGGGCTGTTGCCATGGCCTTTCAACGGTTCTCACAGGTACCTTTGAATTTGGTCACAGATTCTGCTTATGTGGCTGATATAACACAACGCTTAGATTGTTCACTTCTGAAAGAAGTGAATAATGCGGCTGTTTTCTCTGTTAAAAACCTTATGGTGTGCAATTCAAGATCGAGTTCACCCATATTACATCCTGCATATCCACAGTCATACTAATTTGCCAGGCTTTATAACGGAAGGCAACGCCAGGGCTGACATGCTAGCTAACCCTGCATGGGTAGCACCTCAGCCCGACAAAAATCACACAAGCCAAGGCATCGCATAATTTCTTCCATCAAAGTGCACATACCCTGCAGAAACAGTTCCACTTAACGCCCACTGAGGCTCGGGACATTGTCAGCGCTTGCGCTGACTGCCACGGACTTGCAGCACCTCTGCCATCGGGGGTAAACCCCAGAGGCCTAAAGGCCCTGCAGCTTTGGCAGACGGATGTAACGCATGTTCCTGAATTTGGCAGGTTTAAGTATGTGCACGTGTCTATTGACACTTTCTCCTCAGCTATGTGGGCAACTGCTCATACTGGGGAGAAAAGTCACGATGCCATTGCCCATTGGAGACTCGCTTTTGCGGTCTTGGGCGTGCCTTTTTCTATAAAAACTGATAATGGCCCGGCCTACGTCTCACAGAAGACGCGGCAGTTTTTACAACTATGGGGTGTAAATCATACTTTGGGTATTCCGCATTCTCCTACTGGCCAAGCCATTGTTGAACGCGCTCATGGCACCTTGAAGCGTGTTTTAGAAAAACAAAAATGGGGAATGCATGGAGAAACCCCACAGAGTCGCCTAGAAAAAGCGCTATACACAATTAACCATCTTACGGTGCCATCAAATTCAAATAATCCCATTATTTTGAATCACTTTCTTTCGTTGCAGTCTTCAGGCGAGACGCACCTGCCCCGAGCAAAAGTCTGGATACGGGACCTACTCACTAAGACGTGGGAAGGCCCATATGAGCTTATTGCTTGGGGTCATGGGTATGCTTGCGTTTCCACAGATACTGGAATACGATGGCTACCCGCAAGGTGCGTCCGCCCTGACCTGCAACATCAGAAACAGAACAGGCAACATCCGAACGATGGCCAGAACGGAGATCATCCATCAAATGACCCTTCTAATGGAAATAACGACATTGGCCATCAACCTGTTCCTTCCACGAGTAGAGACTAAATTTCAAGTCTCCGTCGGAGTCAGAATGTTAGAATTAATAACTAAATGTATGACTGGTTTGCTAGATGTATCTCCCATGGTATTGCTGAAAAATGTCCCTGCTTGATTTAAACTAATCTTAAAACAAAAAGGGGGAATTGTGGAGAAACCTTTTGGCTGCTGCAGCATCCTGTGAAAGTTCTTTCCCTATGCAGGCTAACTAAGAAACACCTGTAGCTCGTTACACTGGGAAAGGTACCTTGAAACAGGTGCTGTAGCATTCAGCCAATCACTCTGGGAGATGGATGGTCAAGTGACCAATAGCCTTGACCCATCTAGCAAACCATGTGACTCCTGACTATTTAAGGCAGGGCATTTACTCCTAAGGGCAAGGCATTTCCTCCTGAGACTTGGAGGAGTGTGGGTTTTTCCTTAGAGTAGAGCCTAAAGCCTTCGCATTAGAACATTGGTCTGCTTGGAGCCACCTGAAGCCTTCCAGCTGCAACAGGAAAAACCCACCCAAACAGGATGATGTGGGTAATTTTGGAAGGAGACAGAGAGAGGAAGCTGTGGCTCACGTCAGAGGCACAGGGAGGAGAGCTGGCCTCCAGGGTGGGCGCGGAGGTGCAGGAGGCAGCACCTTTTCTTGGTAAGGCCATGGGCAGTCCAGGAATTGAATTTCTGAGATCTTTGCATCCCTACAGCAGAAGGCTCACCGGTAGGAACCTTGAGTACCCGGGTACAGGAAGGGAGGGCCAGTTAACAGGTTGGTGAGCGTGCTGTCCCCGAGCACTTGTGCTGCTAACGTGAGCTCTGCCAGATGGCCCCACAGGCACCCAAGACAGATGCCGGAGTGCAGCCCCTCCTCAGGCCACAACAACAAAGGGGGAGCAAGCCAAAGCCACACAGACATGGACTCAATAGACACGATAAGGAAAATGAAAAGCACGTTGGAATGAGGTGTACTGAACACCTCCAATGACAACTTCATGTTGCCCCAATGGAAGGGGCCCAAGCAGGAGACACCACCCAAAATGAAACAACCAAAACCAGATCCATATTCTGAGCATATCAGTGAACAAAAAAACCTATCTATTTATCTAGTTTAGGCATGATGACATATTCATACAAAACCAAACAGAAGTTTCAGGGAATCACAGAGGCAGAAACATGAAGCTAAACTGTGAGGAAGAAACTGGAAGGAGAAACATTTCTGAGTAGAGCAGAAAGATAGAAGGTGAGGCTGCAGGAACGAGGAGGCTGAGTGTGGAAAGAGGTTCAAAAACAGACACTTTTACTGGTGACCATAAGCATAATTGAAACGTTGCTCTTGGGTTTGTTACACAAAGCTAATTTTGTCTCTGCAGAAACGTCCTGTAACATCTAGGCAACCAGTGCAAGAGCTGACACTAGAGCCTTGCTACACCTTGAAGAGTTCTTAAAAATTAATGTAAAATCTAAGGCAGTCTTCATCCTGTCCATCCGAATGCAGAGTGATAGAAGAGACTGATATGTAGGAGCCAAATGGCTGAAGTTCATTCTCACCACACGCAACGAGAGGGCCAAGGATAGGACACTGTGTGGTGGGGTTTCATCCTGCAGGTCCACATTTGCCTGTTACTGCCTATAGCTGAAGTGAAACAATAAAAGCAGAATTCCGTACAGCTGGAATCCGATCTGAAACGCTTACAGCTTCATATCTAAAGTAACACTCCAACATCCACATAGGAATAAGCACTGACGAAACACTATTGGAACAAACTAGATTCCTCGTCCTTCCTCCCCTATCCGCGCACGTGGCCCTCCTCACTCCCAGTCTGAGCCCCAGCTCTGTAGCCTTCACCCTTCCCAGCCCCCTGTGCCTCCCTACAGCACTGCTGCAGTTATTCTGGGGTGGCATTGACACCTGAGAGGCAGCAATCTCCTTCAAGCCCTCTATTTACTAGGCAGAGTGGTACTTTTACATGCCTTAGGCTCCTTCTGCAGTACCTCTCCAGTACACCGGGTCCCTGGCAGTCATCCTGGGGTCATGAAGCCACTTAGAGCATCCACCAGGATGCCTAAATCCCATTTGGAATAGTAGTGGGAGATGTACAGACACTAGGGCAGTACCTCTGAACATGCACCAAGCCAGCTGTATGTCATGCCACGTGCAGTGCCTCCCACAACAACGGAAGCAAGGAACAAGAGACAGACCCCACCGTGGAGAGGCTCTGTTGCCTGCTGAAGTCACTGTGGGCTCCCCTGCATGGAGGAAGAGGGTGAGGTTGTGATCCAGCTGGATGGTGGGATCTCAGGGAGGGAGAGAGTCTCCATCATCTCCAAACACAGTCAGGTCAGGACAGATCCTGTCTAAACCCCTCACAGGGACATGGGGGTGGGGGACACCCATGCCCAGCCTGGGCCCCACTGACCCAAGAGGCTCAAGCCACCAAAGTGTAGTGGCGTATGATTTTGGGAAGCAGGCAGAAAAAGAAAAGAGCTTCTGTCTAAGTCCTAAAGAATCCTAATGACATCTCTCACTTACCAAAGAGGCAACCTACAATAAGTAGGGTTTTTTTATCAGATCTTAGCTTCTGGCACAGGTAACCAAAACCAAAATCTTGAGAAAACTCTTTGGTTTAATATCCATTACAAACAAACATTGATTGTTATATATACTCATGATTTTTTTTTTCTGAATCCAAGAAATTTGACTAATTTTTTGTGAGGAAACTTCATTTGTACAAATGAACATACAAAGCTCAGCGTTCACCATTTTTCTGTTTAACATACTTCAGTCCTGTGAGAAACATTTAGGCAATCAAGACAAACCAAAAATAACTAAGAACAAATAACTAAACCAAACAACTCAAGACCAGTGCATCTTCTAAATCAATTAACCATGTCAGGTGGCTGAACCCTAATCAGAAAGATCCCTGTCTCCAGCTCAAGTGGATGTTTGAAACCAAAGATTTTATAAGGGAACTTTCCTGCAGTGCAGGCACATGGTTAAAACACAACTGTCTGTAGTGGAACCATTCTGCTACTGGTACCACACAATATGGCTATGCTATACAACAAACCTTAAAAATTTGCTGTATGAGCATCTCAGAAGACTCACTGTGCTGTAACCGTCCACGTGACTGCACAGCAACTTACCCCTCAGCGAAAGCGAGCCAAGCTGCAAGGTGTTCACGATGAGAGAAGGTCCCCAGGAGCTGTAGTAAGCCTTTGGCAAATCTACACACTTGCTTACTTCACAGTCTCGTGCACGTACTGCAGCCAGAACCAGGTGCTCAAAGCTGTTTTACCCTGGGAAGGATGAGGTTTTGGGGTTTTGAAGCACGGCTTTTTCTAACCTTACTAATTAGCATCTGATTGGCCCCCACAGGAAAGAGGAAAATGAGAAGATAGACAGCACTGTAAGCACCAGGTGAGGACCATCGTCCTGCAGCTCAGCCCTCCCATCTCAACCAGCTGGCCCCATAATGCATGGCATAGAGATGCTTCAGTACAGGCACTGGGGCAGGATGAGAGGGCCATCGTTTGTACAAAGATATTTACCTCTTTCCCTAGATTTTGTCTGCAAGAAATTCGTTTGGAGTAAATGAACAACATTTTGCTTCTGCTTTCTGAAGTGACAGTATACATACAGAACTCAAAGTAGCATTCCAGTGATTAAAAAGATCACTTAGGTTCCTCAAATGCAGTTACAAGCTCATCTCTCTCCTCTGTTTAGGAAAATGTTCATTATTAACAGGATGTGAAGACTGTGCTAATATTTAAGCATTTGCACTTAGCCTTGGCCATCAACTCTCCTCTCAGCCAAGAAGTTAGCGAGACATGGCACCACATCCAATGAAGCCAGCCCTGTTTCTGGGAGTCTGGCCTGCTGATGTGGGTGGTTGTAAGGACAGGCAGAATAACTGTAAGAAATAACCATAGAAAATGGATATCAAGTGCGACCATACACTGAAAGTGTTTGCATGGAAAATATATGAACAATATTTCTAGTAGAGTGTTTTCTGAATGTAACCCTGGCTTTGGAGTGCAACGTAAAGGTCACATGCAATGATGCCACACCACCAGGTAGGCAAAATTACAGAAGTCGTAGCCCTCCTACCTCCCTGCCAGAGTAATCTTTGGTCAAACTCTGAGGTAACCCTTCAACATCAACGGGAAGTTTGCTGCAGGAGCCAGACTTTCACCCTGGGCACAGTCCGTGTGATGAAGTGAACACAGGTCCAGAGGCAGCCTTCACAGTCCAATTAAAGCATGGAATTATTTGAATGCAGGCAGATTTCCTTTGTTTTACTAGACAATAAGAAACAAACCAACACCTACTCCAGTTCAGAGCTTCTCAAGCTAATTGAGACTCTAATCCTCAGTGGGACGCATCCCACCCTCCCTCTGAAACTGGGCTCTATAGCTGCAGCCAAAGCACAATCTTTATTGCAGAAAGGAAAAAGGGACCAGTTCATTCAGCCTCAATACCGCCCTCTGAACCCTGAATGCCCCAACAAACTGCTCCCAGCAAACACTGCAGAGAAATCCATGAAATGTAGCCTGCCACAGCCAGTGGCAGAGTTTGCTCTGGATCCCTCCCTCATGCAGAGGCAGGGCGCTGGCAGCTGCATGTTCCCAATCGAGGGCCCCAGAGTCTGGAATGTAATCCTTTCCCCAGGTTCAAAATAGCCTCAATTTGCTGTACTTCCAGGCTGCGAAAGCTATTTGTTTGACCAAGTCGGGCTGGGCAGCACTGGGTGTTTGGAGGCAAGAAAGCTTTTCTGGAATGTTTCTCTTTCTCGTGCCAGCTGGCTGAGGAAACTCCTATGTCCATGTAGTCACTGAAGGCTTCTGGCTGGCAAATGAATTCATCTGTAGGATACTTCAGATCTCAAGACACACAGGGCCTGGCATAGATCTCTTTTCAATGCAAAGATGAAGGCATAAATCTAGGCTACAAGAAAGAGTTGTTTAAGCAATTCTTAACAGAAAGCAGATTTTAAAAGATCATAGACAACTCCAGGCAAACAAAGAAATTAAGAATTAAATATTATAACCAAAATCTTGCCAGAGAATCTTCCGAGACTATTTTATTCCATCATTTATCAGCAGTCCTGGCTAACCGGGGAAAGTCCCAGTTGACTGGAAGTTAGCAAATGTGATGCCCATCTACAAGAAGGGCCGGAAGGAGCCAGGGAAGGTCATGGAGCATATCATCTTGACTGCCATTACACCAGCACGTACAGGACAACCAAGTGATCAGGTCCAGACAGCATGGGTTTATGAAGGGCAGGTCCTGCTTGACTAACCTGATCTCCTTCTATGACAAGGTGACCCACTTAGTGGATGAAGGAAAGACTGTGGATGTTGTTTACCTGGACTTTGGCAAATCCTTTGACATTGTTTCCCACAGCATTCTCCCAGAGCAACTGGTTGCTCATGGCTTGGACAGGTGTACTCTTTCCTGGGTAAAAAACTGGCTGGATGGCAGGCCCAAAGAGCTGTGGTGAACAGAGTAAATTATCAGCCAGGCACAAGTGGCGTTCCCCAGGGCTCAGTATTTGGGGCCAGTTCTGTTTAAAATACTTGTCAATGATCTGGACAACAGGATCGAGGGCATCCTCAGTAAACTTTGCAGATGACACCAAGTTGGACAGGAGTGTTTGATCTGCTTGAAGGATCTCTCTTCAGAGGGATCTGGACAGGCTGGATCCATGGACTGAGGCCAACTGTATGACATTCAACCAGACTAAGCATCAGGTCCTGCATTTGGGTCACCAACAATCCCCTGCACAATACAGGCTTGGGGAAGAGCGTCTGGAAAGCTGCCTGGCAGAAAAGGATCTGGGGGTGCTGGTTGACAGCCAGCTGAATATGAGCCATCGGTGTGCTCAGGTGGCCAGAAGGCTGACAGCATCCTGGCCTGTATCAGAAACAGTGTGGCCAGCAGGACCAGGGAAGTGATCATGTCCCCCTGTACTCAGCACTGGCGAGGGCCACAACTCAAATACTGTGTTCAGTTTTGGGTCCCTCACTGTGGAAGGGTACCTGAGAATCAACAGACATGTGAACAATCCAGCCTTTCCTGGGAGCACATGCCTGGATGCAGAAAGGGAATTTGACACCATGATGACGTTGCTTCTGGGATGCAACCAATTATACTAAGGGGTGGCTATTGCTTGTATTGTAACCAATCAGAGATTGCCAAGTCTCGTTTAGAAAGCTCTAAAGCACGCTGAGTTGTGTGCAAATAAAGGTTCACTTGTTTGATCACATTGATTGTGTCAGGTGTCCTCACTCATCTCCCGCAAATGGCACCCAGAACAGGGACCCTCAGAATCCTCACGGTAAAAGTTGCGAGACTTGGCAAGGAAGAGGGTGGAAGGCCGACCAAATGATCTGCTGCCCAGCGGAATGAGCAGGGACCTGCCCAGTCACTGAGTGGAAAAAGGTGCACCTGTTTAGTCACTGGGTTGACGCTGGAATCTCGCCTAGAAGAGGTGAGCGGTCGGGGAGACAGATTGGGGTTGGATAAGCAACAAGAGGCTGTCCTAAATCTGCTCCAACACATGCTCTCTGTGAAAGGACTTAAGTATGAATCTCGGCTCTTAAAGGGCTGTTAATGTGGGCATGGAACAAAGAATTAATCCCCTCAGTAGGAGTTGTTTTTGAACTTGCTACGTGGGAAGCCATAGGCAGAGAGCTATGGGATGATATCAGTTCGGGGGGGAGCGAGCGCAAAGGAGGCGAATAAATATGCTACCCTTTGGAAGTTAATTAAAGAAACGTTGCGTACCATGGAAGCCGAACGACCTGTCGCTGCTGCTGCTTTTGCTGCTTTCATCCCCTCTCCTATTGATTCTTTACCAACAACTATGAACACTTCCTTTATCTTTTCTACGCGAATTTCTGTGCCTGTAACACCACCATTACCCCCTGCTATCAAAGTAGAAACTGCGAATTCAGGGACCACGTGCTTAGAACTGCGTCGAAATGGCGGCAGCCAAAATGGCGACAGCATGCGCCAAGATGGCGGCAGCACGTGGGCAGAAAAGGGGACTGGGAAGAGAAGGCGGAAGAACTACAAAGGGGCGTGGGAAGAGGCGGACGGTCCCGCCGGCCTAAGTCCCGCCTCTACCCGGACCTCACACCGTCCCGCCGAGAGCTCCGCCCAGTGGAGGAACCTTTGTCCGCGGCGATGTCTTTGGGAAACAACAGAAAAAGGAACTATCTGAAGAAGTCTTGCAGCAAGTTATGGACAAATTATCGGAATTAAAAACGACAGATGCCGACGACAAGAAAAATCTCCACAATACACCTAATCCTTTTGCTACGCCGTTATCGTCGCCAGTGCCGACTGCCCCACCACCCTTTGTGCCACCGGATGAACAAGAGAGAAGCAAAAGATGGAAGGGAGTTATTCGTGAAGCCTTAATCGAAGGAAATTTTCTACCGTCTGCCTTTCCCATTATCACAGACCATGGGGGAAATAGAAAATGGGAACCTTTTGACTGGAAAATTTTAGAAAAGGCGCGTTCTGCGGTATCACACAATATGGGCTTCAATAGAGTTATACTCAACAACTCTTGCAATTTATTTTCACAGCAGATGTGCTGATACCACATGATTCTCAACAAGTTGCCAATATTCTTTTGTCCCCTTCTCAGCAGCTTTTGTTTTCCAGGGCCTGGCAACAATTATGAACGTGAAGCTGCACGACCTTGGCAGCAGGGAGACCCTCTATATGGTGTTCAAGCACAAATGCTGATGGGTCAAGGTCCTTTTTCAAATACAGCATTACAGCAAGAGTTTCTGGGAGAAGTATTGCAGTTGTCACAACAATTAGCTTATCAAGCAATGACTTCAATTAGAGAACCGGGAAAAGTATATTCCTTTGCAAATATTAAACAAGGCCCCCAGGAATGTTTTCCTTCCTTTATTGATCGTTTACATCAGGCTGTTCGAAGTCATCCTGATTTGGATGAGACAATGAAGGAACAAGTCTATAAAATGTTTGCCTTTGAGAATGCTAATGATAAAGCAAAAAGGGTCTTGAGCACATTGCCTAGAGATGCCCAAGTGGCAGATATGTTAGAAGTTATGGAATGCACCACCGGTCCTGCATCTTTAGTTGCTGCTGCGGTATATAGTGCTGTTCATCCTCTATTAGAACAAAAAGGGGGAGGAGCTAAGCAAAAGAAAGGCTTTAATTGTGGGAACTCAGGGTTGGCTGCCCAGTGATCGATTAATGAACATTGTATGTCCTGAACTTTTTACGGCTGGCAGGAAACAGCGATGAGCCGCCTATGATAGTACGCAGTAAAGGAATGGGCTCGTTCTGGCATGAAAAAACGCAAGGCCTAGTACTCTATAAAGATCTAAAAACAGGGAAGTGGGAAGGACCAGCAGAATTCAAAATAACAGGCAGAGGATATATGCGTTTACTTACAGGAAACAGACCACTGTGGGTTCCAGCGAAGTGGGTAAAACCATATATACCCGAAGCAAATTAGAATGTGGCTTCTTCCCACAGATACATACTGGTTACTGACAAGAAATGGTTCAAAAGACTCATAATAGAAGATTTCATGTTAATATGTAAACTGTTTTTATGTTTCTTGTTGTTTGGTGTATTGCAGGTGTGGGGGTTGCTTGTATGCAATTCGAAAAATCCGCTGTTGGCCAGCAGAGCACATACCTGGCAGGCCTTGTTGCACGCACTGGCCACGCATGCAGCAACACCCAGTCAGTATCTTTATAGACTCTGTTGAGGGTGTAAAAGAGATGGCTCAGAGCGGAGCGGAAGGAGGCTACAGATAAACAGGGGACGCCCTGAAGGTGCTGTGCCTGCTTCCCTTCTCCGCGATGACCCTGCTGATTGACATACTCCTGCTCAGCGGAATCTTGGGCATGGTAATAGACGAAGCACGCATTGGGCTTCAATATTTGCACCAGGATGAAAAGCCTTCTATTAGTTTTAGTAGCTATCGCAATGATTCTCTTAATAGTTTCTTGTCTGTTACACTTGCTCACGAAAATGATTGAATGGGCTGTAAAACAAGTCTGGATTGTTCAAAAACAAGAAGGGGGATGTGTGGAAGGATACCTGAGAATCAACAGACACATGAACAATCCAGCCTTTTCTGGGAGCACGTGCCTGGATGCAGGAAGGGAATTTGACACCATGATGACGTTGCTTCTGGGATGCAACCAATCATACTAAGGGGTGGGCTATTGTTTGTATTGTAACCAATCAGAGAGATTGCCAAGTCTCGTTTAGAAAGCTCTAAAGCACGCTGAGTGTATGCAAATAAAGGTTCACTTGTTTGATCACATTGATCGTGTCAGGTATCCTCACTCATCTCCCGCACCTCACCAGAATAAAGACATTGAGGTGCTGGAGCATGTCCAAAGAAGAGCAACAAAGCAGGAGAAAGGTCTGGAGCACAAGTCTGTGAGGAACAGCTGAGGGTACTAGGGTTGTTTGCTCTGGAGAAAAGGAGGCTGAGGGGAGACCTTTTTGCTCTCTGCATCTACCTGAAAGGAGACTGCAGCAAGGTCAGTCTCTTCTCCAGAACTGGCTTCAAGTTGCACCAAGAGAGATTTAGACTGGATATTAGGAAGAATTTCTTCATCAAAAGGGTTGTCAAGCACTGGAACAGGATGCCCAGGGAAGTGGCTGAGTCACCATCCCTGGAGGTATTGAAAAGACATGTAGATGTGGCGCTTGGGGACATGGTTTGGCAGGGTTGGGTCAATGGTTGGACTCGAGGATCATTAGGGTCTTTTCCAACCTAAATGATTCTATGAAATGTGGTAGGCTTTAGAAACCAGTTAATAGAAACTTGAACGAAGAATAGCATTTAGAAGAGAGTGAAATGATTACATATGTGGACAAAATAAGCCTTATAGCTTCTAGCTGATGTGCTTCTGTGCAGCAGAGACATTTTCTGTGTTAGCACACCTATGCCTGATTGCATCATTTCGTTGTCACACAACGGATTGACATCCAACAGGCTGACTGTCAGATCTAAGCCTATCTCAGGTTCAGTGCCATAAATAACTTTATTGATTATTTTGCTACTGACTTTGATCTGTAAATCATTAATGACTGAATTTCTGAGGAATTCTCAGGGAGCTCCAGCTGGCAAGACAGCAATGGGAATCCCATTGCAGAAAAGGATGACCCCGCAGTCATTCTTTGCTTTTCCTCAAACTTGGCCATCTTTTCAGTTTGATTCACTGTGTTGTGTCAATACTGGTGTTCTCAAGGACTATTTCAGATGCTCAGTTTCATAGCCACCCATATTTCTCATTTTCCTGGTGATTCTCACTTTATCTTGCTTTATCTTCCATGCTGAGTGCAGAATGTCCTGTTACTGCACTTTAACTGAGCAAAGGGGGACATGAATTTTTACCAAGACACAATAGAAGTAGGAAACTCTGAAACACATTTAGCATCAATCTGTTTTTGAAAATAGGGGCATCCATATGGGGAAACGGTACTACGCACCTTAAATATTGAAAAAAACCTCACACAACCCACAAGATATCAAAGCACTGGCTTACCATCACTTTTGTTATTGCTACATGAAAGTAGTTGGTTTTCCTATCTACTTTTTCCAAATTACTCAAAATTTTTTTCCTACAGCCCTACAGAACACAAACATACTTTTTTTTTTTTTCAGAGAGTTAGCAAAAAGTTCATGTAAATCCCACCAAGAGTTTCAGAGAATCACTAGCAATCATGGGATCAACGTGATGAGGTCAACACAGTCAAAAGGGCAGGGTCATAAAAAATGTGAGTTCTGTAAATTAAAACTTGAGTTCTGTAAATTAAAACTTGAGTTCTGTGAATTAAAGGAGATAGGAAAGGTTTTAGTTAACAGTGGGAGCAATGATAAGAAAGGATTACTGTTTGTATTTACACCAAAATACCGAGAGAGAACAGGGCTTCCATCTGAAACATTATGTGGTTGACAGTATCAGTCGTTTTACTAGTAGCAGAGTTGTCCTTTTTGAACATCTGGCAGTTCCCAATTATGGCTTTATTTTTTATAATCATGTTATTTTTATTAAAGAGCAAGCAGCTGTAATTAAACAGGAAAATTTAAGTTCTGCTGTGCAAGCCATGCAAAGCCAATTTAACTTACTCAAGTTAAATTTAAGACCTATTGTAAAGTCACTATTCTGAGGGACATTTTTTCAAAGAGGGAAATTTGCCCTGGAGAGGAACGCAGTATTAAAATCTTAATTGCAGCTTGAAAACCTGCACTTTTAAAGACTTACCAGTTTATGGCTTCATGAATGGCTTGTTTGAAAGAAGTCATGCCTCCCGCTGACCTCTCTTCATGGCTTTAATAAGGCATCGCAACGAGGTAAGAATTATCTCCATTAGCCTGGTTCATAACAAGCTTGTTAAATTCCAGGTAATACATCAACCTTAGCACAAAACCCAACAGGAAACAGCTATAGAGGTACCTGCAATCTGAGAGCCAGATCCAATATGCATTTGTAATAGTATATTAAATTAAGTACATGGACATTATACATGTAAGTTATGGTTTTTGAGAACACCTCCTTTGTCCCAAAATTAAATGGAAGCTGAGACAGTGGGTAAATAAACTACCCAGGTAATAACAGCTGCACCAGTGCAAAACGCTGGTTTCCTGAAATAAAAAGGCACAGAGGCCTCAGGAGGCTACAGCAGAGACAGAATGTGCACGTTGCAATTTAAGACTCCTTCTCACAAGTACAACTGAACTTTGAAAAGTAAATAAAAATGCTGTGGGATTTCATCTTTGTGACTGGTACAGTGGTTTTATCCCACAGCTTGTAACTGAAGAAGTGCCTTTCCCAGTGCCAAGCTCGTAAATTCAGCCTGAATCAGGAGCCAAAGTTGTGTTCATTCATTCTCGTGCATCACGGAGAAAAGAGAGTTTTCTTTCTCCCACCATGTCCCGTTACAGCAAGAGAGCTGTTCAGTTGTTGTCACTGGGTTTACACATGTATACCGGCCACAGCAATTGTAGTCAGGATATCAAGGAACATAGTGGACTCCAGCTCCTGCTTTCTCGAGTGCACAACTCAAGGAATAATAAGAGAGTAGAGAAGTTACCACCAAACGCTATGAGCATGAAGAGTCTTGACCCAGGAAGTCATTTCTAAAGAGCTCATTTTACAAGTCTGGCATATACCTGCCTTTTATCCCGACAGCCACGAGAGCCTCTCACCTTGTTTTTGTAGTCTGAGGATGAGAAAAAGAACATTGGGAAATTTGTGAGTTATGAAGCATGGTGCTCTGAAGCATTCCCTGGCGTTGCATAGTGAAATACTTGTGCAGCTCATGGAAACACCTTGTCTCACCACCTCTCAAATCGAGAACAGGCAGAGACAGGTTTAGGTTATGTGTCATTCAGTTAAGCATAGGGTGCACTTTTTGAGTGGAGTATTCCACAGATTATATAAATCCACTCGTGCCAGGAACTTTGCTTTCAAGATCCCAACATGCAGTGCAGTTAAACAATAATCATAAAAATAGCTGCACAAAATCAAAGCGTTACTTGAAGGCATAGATGCTTATGGAGAACTTCTAATTCAGAAGTAGTTATACTTCAGGAAAAAAAAAAGAATGACTCAAATAGGATTCTATATTTTCTTGTAGAGTCATTTCCTTATAATGAATATCAGCGATTATAACAGCAGTGGAGGTGGCAGGTTTGGAGAGCAGAAACTGTGCAAAGTATTGCATTATAGAAAGATTTGTTCCTAAAAATCAGAATGCTTCATACGTATTCGTACTTGGTACGTACAGCTGTGTATTCCTAGAAAACACATATCTTGGAAATGTTACCAGCTCTGTGTTTAACCATAATAACGTCTAAGCATCCTGTCTAGTTAAATGTGTGAACGATGCCTACTCTTAGAAAGGAAACAAGGAGAGAGAAAATAGAATCTCTGCTCTACGGAATAACTTTGTATTTAACTTTTAGGTGAAGACCAAAGAAACATACCCGAAACACACCCGGAAAACCTGCAGGGTAACAACCGATTTTTATTTTCTGTAAGAGGGTGACTGACAGATGGAATACCGGGCAAGCACAGAAACTGCTGTAATAGTTTAAGACAACATACTGTCTGTGTGCCTATGTAAACATCATCGTAAAGAGATGTAAATACAAATATTGTTAAAGAACTCTGTAAAGACAACCACACATACTGAGTATGTTACACACTCACACCCACAGAGGTATTGCGGTAACGTGACTCCAGTTGCAGGCAATTTCCTTCAACGTCACTTTTCTAATATCCTGCACTAGTAAAAGCTGAATCAAGAATAAACTTCAAGAAAGGCTGTAAAGCCTCATACTCTAAATGACAACAGAAAGTGGAGCCGCCCTTTCTCCCACTCTTGAATATAAACCTTCAGCTGGAGATACAACGACCAGCACTGCCAGTAAGAGCAGGTAGGCTCTAGTGCTGCTTTGCCAGTGCAGACTCGAAGAGCTGGGAGCGCAGCCCTTACCGTGAGCATCTTGATTTAAAGGGTTGCTCCAACTTTCTTCTCTCAATCAAGCCCCACCAGCAAGTCACGTTGCCTCCCAAGAGAACAGCAATGAGCTGAAAGAAAAGCAGAACCCCTTTCTCATTCCGCACAACGTCTTCTCTCTCCAAATACTTGTGCAGGCGTGAGAAAAGCAAGGAGTCAAATCTTTCATTCGACATCTACTGTGCTGTCATGGTGAGAGCGGACCGTGCGAGATGGAAAAGAAGGGAGAGAAAAGGGATTAGTGAATGGCATTTAAAACTCTGAGATGTGAAGGTGCGGGAAGCGCAGCCCTACACAAACCCACGCTGACTCCAGCAGAACCCTCGTCATCGAGCTGTCGCTTTTGCTGCCGAAAGGGAGGAGACAGGGAGAGCCCTGGGCACAAAGCTGTGGAGGACACTCTTCCGTCTACCTGTTTCAGGCTGGGATCCAGCAAAGGCAGAGAGCACTCCAATGGGACTTGCTGCTGCTCTTCCTGCAGCGAAGGAAACTAACCCCTGGGATCTGCTCCGGGGGAACCCCGCACGCTGGAGAGGACGCTGGGGGCTCGAGGAGAGCCCACCCTTCCAATGCAACATCCTAGTGCATTCTGGGTGGTGCAGGGCAGCGGCCTCACTTTCTGCTGGCTATCCAAGGGCTGTCAGCCCTCTCCCAGCCCACTCAGCCTAATCTGTCCCACCCAGGGATGGGCCGGCTCCCTGACCCCAGGGGCTCCCCGAGGCTGTTTCAGATGTCACCACATCACCGAGCATCCACTTGGGAAGAGAGTCCACGCACGCCCTTGCCACAGCTGCCCTGCATCTGCATTAGGCTTGTCCCCATCCATGGGTCCGCCTCAGCTCCTGAGCACCCGTGTTATGCTGTGGGTTTATTTAGAAGAGGCAAGAGGGCTTCAAATTGAAGATTTACTTTCCCACTGGTGATACGACTTTTCAAGAAGCCTATAGGTACTCCTTTTTTTCTGAAAAATGGTAGCAAAAAATGGGAATGACTGTGCTTGCTTGCCAGACTGGATATTTTAAAAAGAGACTTTGGTTTTTGTAACAGATGGCCAAATTTTTATGGTTTTCGTAGTCAACATCTGCTAGATTCATGTGTGCTGGGTTTCAGGTACATGATATGGCACACAGAAATGCTTCGTTTTTCAGCAAAGAACTAAAGAATGCACAGACAGGAGCAGCATCGATACCACATGAAAGTCCCTTCTCAAAGAGGCTATCATGGCAGCAGTGAAATTTTTTCCTTTACCTTTTCCTGCCTTTCAGATTTCCTCAAGAAACGTAGGCTGCAGCATTCTGACTGGCAGTTCTTCCCAAAGAAAATCTTTCAGCTGACTGTGAATTTAACAGGAGCCCACCCAGCGTCAGTTATAGCAATGCCACGGCAAATAAAGACCTTGCCAGGAACTGTACAAGTGCCCCTGCCACCTTCAGAGTACAGGAATCGCAGCACGTACGGGAAAAAGCCTCATGGCCCATCGGAGACTGCACCATGAAGTCTACCACAAAGCGACACAAACAGCTCCTGTGATCTCCATTTACCTTTGCTTGGGATTTGAATCCATGTCAGAACTTCACAGAGCAGCTCCTGCCTCTGGCTGCTGCGTAGAAACGACCACTTTAACATCCAGCTCAAGATTAAGAGGAGACGGGGATCTCGTTTCTAGAAAACAAGTGAGAGTTTGTGTATTTTTCATAAATGAACCAGTAAGTGAAAGGTTTCCCCTTTATTTTAAAGGAGCACCAGTAGATTAGTACCATGAAAAGAGGACTTCAGAGTTTTCCAATCCCATAGAGGAGTCTGCTGCTCAAGCAATTACACGCCTGCCATAACTCGTGCTTCCCTGCCGTGTATAGGAGGGCCACAGACAGGTACACGTACGTTTCTCTTGGGATGTATGGATTACCCACCCCACAGGAGCGGCTCCTGAGCAGCTTTAGGGACAGAACTGAGAGTCCTCTTCTCTGCTCTTGTGGTGCCTGAGCGCACGGATTGGATGGATCAGTGAGACACCGCGGAGCCATTCTCTAAATTAACACCAGCAGCCTGGCGGTGGTATTTGGTGGGCTGACAGCCAACGGCTCCGCTGCGAGTGGTCAGAGGCGAGGGGGTCGGTCTGAGGCCACCCGTGTCATCAGTGTTTCATGCTTTAGCTGAATATGACACAGATCTGCTCCAACTGAAATGTCTGCCTGGAGACAACGCTAAGAGCTGAACCGGGAGCTCACTCCTGTGGATGAGAGCTGGAGGAATCCTAAGGTTCGGAATGTGTTAAACGTGCCGGTGCTGCCAGGTAGTTGAGGGCACTTTCAGAGAATTCATGCACTCTGGCTTCTTAGAAAAGAAAATGAAGCTGTATTACAGTAGGCGAAAAAATTTATCCTCCTTAGAAACCAGCAGAGGAATCTGATTTCAGTGGAGCTAAATTTAAGACCTTTTCCTGAAAGCACTGAGTGTGGCAAAGCTGTAGTGCCCCTAAAGCCAGGTGTATGGCACAACAGAGGAGCAAGAGAGAATTTTTGTGTTAGTTCTTGGGCTACAGGAGAGCTGAAGCTGTTAAACTCTAAATGCCTGTGGAGACTTTTTCAAGTGCCAAAGAGGAAATAGGAATCCAGATTGCTTCTCTGTGGGAATGGCGTTTAAAGAAGAGAAACAATGCTCCAAATACATTGGCACTACTTCCAGGGGTACTTCAGAAAGCAAGCACTCCGTCTTTCCTGTTTTCTGCCAGACAGTGGAACGATCAAGGGCTTTCTTTTTTTCTTTCTCACTCTAATTTTAAGTAATTTGGATTTATGATAAGAGAGAGAAACTTGGCCTCCCACCCTCCCCAGCGAGGTAAGAGCCCTTCGGTGCGCGCGTGTTGGGGACAGACTATCACTGTGTCATCTTCTTCCTGACGTGCCGCTCACTAAAGACCCCGGTGCAGCATTGATCCAAACGTTCTCAGTCTGGAAAAGACCAACCTTCCCCCCACAGCAGTGTAACCTCCTCTCCCTTGTTTTTCCAAGCCAGTCTTATTTCCACAGCTGTCTGTTGGCACCATCCGTGCCAACCTACGGCTCTGGTTGCAGTTTGTCAAAAAAAAAAAAAAACAAACAAACAAACCAACTGACCTGAATTAGCTGGAATAGCTGAAATAATAGTAAATTTTGGCACGTATGGTCTTGGTGAGGAAGCAGGGATTGGTGCTGTCACTGCTCTGCCACTAGTTCTGGCAGAAAACAATGACAGATTGCTCTTGGGTGTAACATCCTTCGCTGGTACAGCTGGATCTGGAAGATGTTCTTTGTTCGTTTATCGAGGCTTTTGATGAATTATCCCGTTCCTCTCAATGGGGTTTTACTGTTGAAACATAATGAAAACGTAAAGATATCGCTCCCACAGACTCCAGGCCTATGTCTACAGAAGGAGTTTGCAAGCTATGCTATTGTTTCCCGATTCCCACGCTTTCTCTTGTCTATTTTGCTTTGCAGGTAAGTAGTGGAGTAACTCCATGAGTGAGTCACTCCTGGAATTAAAATGTCTACTATTGGCACAACAAGCAATGATGTAGTGCAGATGACCCAGGACAGTGATTCATTTTGAGGGGTTTTTGATTTTCCAATAGAGGAACCATTCCCATGTCCTCGCCGTGGCCGTGTTCTGCCAGGAGCACGCCCCTGGCCAGGGCCCTTGGAAGCAAGGCCCCACGGACTCTGGGGTGCAGTGCCATGGACCTCAAACAGGAAAGCACTGCCCCTGGACACTTGAAGGAGCAGGACAGCAAATGCTTAAACATCCCAAACCACCCGAGGTGTTTACCAGTGTGTGCCACAGCCAGGGGATGTGCAAGGAGCCTGAGAAGGGCACAGGAGACAGAAAGAGCCAAACTGCATGTGTACTGCAAGTACAAGTAGGAGCCCTACTATCTCGCCTCCAGCCAAAGCCACTGGAAAGCGTTGCTTTAGTAATGAAAAAGGGGGTTTCCAGCCATCTTCTGGAAGCCAGGAGTCCCAAGAACACAAGAGAAGACGTTTCGGACTGGGCAAACTCCCAATAAGACAGTGGGTACAAAGGGAGGCACAGCTAGATTGGGTCTGGCTGAGCAGTGACCTGGTCAGCGCACTGGAAATGAGAGAGAGGTTTGAAGTATCCCATTTCTGACTCCTCCGATGCATAAACAGAAAAGATGACTGTTCTGTGGTATGCAACTGTTGATGAATTGCAGGGAACTTTGGAGGACAGGAGCATTGGCTGGCTAGGGGAAAAAAAAAAAAACACATAAATCTCTTATGATGAACCCTAAGTTTCTGGAAAGGCTGCCTGAAGAGGTCCTCACCGGGGGTGAGGAAACAGCCTCAGGACTGTGAGTCCTCTGCCCACACATCCCTGCCTGGGTTCACAGGAAAAATAAATGAGGCAGCTGCTAGAAAAGATGCAGCTGTCACTGAAATGGAGGCAGGATGCTGCTGGCTCACTGAACACATCCTTGTAATGCCCCACCATTTAAACAGATCTCTATAAAGCAAACTACTACAGACCCCTTGCTGGGTTATAACGATAATATTTTATCTGTAGTCATTACACTGTGATGAATGATTGTATTTAAACTATCTGCATTTCTGCCCAGAAAGAGTTTGGCAAGTTGAATTTTGCACTAATGTTTTAACTGAGAAAATTATGGCATGAAAATGAGGAGTGATACACAACCATCCATTGCAGGTCAGTAGGAATACTGTAAATATGCTAAATCTATGAAAAGCATATTGTAAAAATGTTGCTACTCAGCCAGAACTTTTTTTTTTAAAGAAACAGAAAACATATTTTAGCACTGTACCAATACCTGAGTAAGAATAAAAATAATTTGCTGCGATTTAAGAAAATATTTTACTGGTTGCATTCCTGGAGCCGAACGCTCAGAGATTGTTCTGTATCTGTGTGTGATAGAAGCTTTCCTTGTCTCCACCAGCAAAGGCAAACTTGGCCCGGGTTGTCCTGGCCCAGGTCTGGCACGAGGAGCAGCCCAGTGCATTCATTTGTGAACGGGACACGGCCTTTAACACATTACATTACAAAGCAGAAAAGGAGAGGAAGCAAGGGAATCGCTGTTACACACAGGAGCTCATCCACCTGCACAAATTACGCTCTTGTAAGAGGCAGAGTGTGGTGTAAAGGTACTTTTTTTTGCTCTGTCTTAGCAATGTGACGGCTTTCTGGGATGCTGCTGTTCTGTAGCAGATCCAGTTCCACTACCTAGCCCTAATATTGCTTTCTTTGATGTCGCAACTGGAAGGCTTCAGGCGGCTCCAAGCAGACCAATGTTCTAATGCAAAGGCTTTAGGCTCTACTCTAAAGCAAGCCCACTCCTCCAAGGCTTAGGAGGAAATGCCTCACCCTTAGGGCTAAACGCCCCGCCTTAAATAGTCAGGAGTCACATGGTTTGCTAGATGGGTCAAGGCTATTGGTCACTTGACCATCCATCTCCCAGAGTGATTGGCTGAATGCTACAGCACCTGTTTCAGGGCAACTTTCCCAGTGTAACGAGCTACAGGTGTTTCTTAGTTAGCCTGCATAGGGAAAGAACTTTCACAGGATGCTGCAGCAGCCAAAAGATTTCTCCACACTTTGATTGCTAATATATTTTTGTAACATAAAATCCCTACTTTAGAATTCCCTATTCTTTTGCTCTGTGACTACACGTAAAGGCAGCACTTTCGAAGAAAGGGAGAAGGGCTGGGATGCTGCCATGAATTAAAGACACATGCAGCAAGAAATGCATGGTTGAAATAAATTGAGTTTCCCCTCCATTCCCTTCCCTGCTTCTCTCTCTTGGTTCCCGTGAACGCAGCTTGCTCTTTGAAAGACCGATTGCGTTTCCCTGGCATCACGCTTCACATCAAAAGAGCACTTACTTAAGTGCTCATGAGATATCCATGGAAAAGAGCAAGGAAAAGGTGCGTTTCCCGCCATGTCTGGAATGCACGTCTGCTGTGCAGCCTGTCACAAGGAGAACATGTCTTGGGGACAGCTTCCCATCTCCTGCTGTAGAGACTCACCCCACTGCACTGACTGCTTGTTTCGGTGACTGCTGCGTTCCAAACCTTGTTCTGCTTCCCTGTTTCTCTGCTAGCCCCGTAACCTGGCTGTCAGATCACCGGTCTCTGCCCGCAGCCACCTGAATGTCCTATGGGCAGATAAGGCAGGAACAGAATATTAAGCAATTATCTCTTTTAATATGAAATCAGACCTTTCCGTTCACAAACACAGATTAAAAAGTAAAGAGAGATTTTTCGAGTGGGGAAAAAAGAGACAGGTGTGTTTTCAGTGTCGTGAAGCTTCCGGGCTGCTTCAGGAGCGGTCAGTGCTGTGAGTCGGGGCACAGGACTGCCAAGAGGGGCATTCTGCAGCGGCTACGGCCAATGGAATACCCGTTAGCATGGCACACACCAGGAGCAAGCCCATCTTGGGCAGTAAGGTGGTGTTATTCCAAAGGCAGAAACACCCTTCTGGCTAGTCCAGGTTGCCATGGATGGATACTCCCCAGCTGCAAATTTTGTACTGTAGATCAGGCTTGGGGATGGCGGGAGGAATACAGTGACACAGAGGAAAACCACCACAAGTTTCATTATCAGATCATCTCAATCTATAGCTTTAGAACCTCCCTTTCACTTCACTCCCCGTGATGGAGAAGTAGAGGTCATGTTGACATGGTGGCAAAAGGAAGTGCTACGTGACATGCGACGCAATGCGCAGAGGGCGTAACGGATATTTCTGCATTGAATTACCGTGACAGAATGACCTGAAAGTCATCAAACAACCTGAGAAACCAAAGAAAACTGCGGAGGGAAAATGGTAGAAGAAAGTAGAAAAACACTCACCTCTAAAAAGAAACGTGTTCGCAGTACGATGCTTTAGCAATGAGCTATTTGGAAAACAGCTGGAGTTACCCAGATGTGTCTGTGGGGCGCTGGTACAGCACTGTTTTGTTCAACGCAGCACCCAAAAGCAATCTGGCTCTAAAACTTGTGTTCCCACACCATTTATCCTATCACACCGCTCTCCTCCCGCAAATCGGGGGCAGTGTTCCGCCTTGTTAAACCTCCGCGCCGTTTCAAACATTTCTTATCTTTCCAACGGAAAATACCATGGCGTAGTCTAATACCACACCATGGTAAATTACTACTGGTTGTATTCAAGTGGTTCTCTGGGGCCTCTGCCCAAGAGCAGAGCTCCTTTGTTTAAGGTGCTGTATGTACTCATCGGAGCCCATCCTTGCTTCAGGAAGCTGCTGATCCATGCTGACTGTCGGAGGAGCAATGACTGCAGCTCTGCCCTGGTATTTCTCTCTTCCCTTTGCCTGCTGATGTCAAACATGCTTCAAAAAGAAGCTTCTGCAAAATAAAACAGGTTATTTCAAGAGTTCTGCCATATTGAAAAAAAAAAATTCAATCCATGCGCTTCGCCTGTGAAATACTTGCACACATGCTTGATTTCAAAGCTTGAGAGTCCTATTGATGCGCTACGCATCTTCCAAGCACATGGTCTGTATTCCTGGCTGTCTATATATAAATTTGTAAATTTGGGAGAGGGCAATTTCAGCATGAAAATATTAAATCCTCCTTAAAGAGAACTGGTGTCCTAGGTTATGATGTAAGATGCGCCCAAAAGTATGTATTCTATCACCATCTTCATGAGCTGTTGAGACCAGGTGGGGCAATGTTTCCCTTGCCTCCTCCTCCCAGACTGCTTTCTGTTAATGGCCCATCAATGCCTTGCCCATGACTCGTGGGTCACTCCCTCCAGGAGCCATCTCTGTTTGATGGGCCATCAAGGATCTGCGGCCAGACTCCCAGAACAACATCGGCCCCACGTGAGATGCTCCAGCCAGGAGGGGAGGGGGCGCCTCGCGACGGCACCCGCGCGCGGGAAAGCGGCGGCGGCGGCGGTCGGGCTCTTGCAGGCACCGGGGGCGACAGACGGGCACTGCTCGCTGCTGCTGGACTAGCTGGGACAGAGCAGCCACTGGAGGCTCGCTGCGTGCCTTCCTCCCACACCTGGGAGGCCTGGGCCGGCCGGCGTTGACACCCCAGGGGAGCGGGTTTTTTTCCTTCTTCTCCGCCGGGTTCCCGACGGCAGACCGGGCCATCTGCGGCACCGCCGGCCCTTCGGAGGGGGCCCGCGCCCTTCGGCAGGATCGCTGCTTCTGCGGAGCCACGGCTGCCGTTGCAGGAGGACCGCAGCCACCATTTGATCAGACTGCTGCCAGCACCCTGACCAGCAGGGTGTCAGGTCGTATTCTGACTCTGTCAGTGTTTTTTTTTTTTTTTCTTTTTTGGTGTTCTATTGCATTTGGGTGGTTGTTGTTGTTATTGTTGTTTTCCCTTCTCTTTAATCTTCTTAGTAAAGAACTTTTATTCTACTCCCATACCTTTGCCTGAGAGCCCCTTAATTTCAAAATTTTTAGTAATTCAGAGGGAGGGGGGTTTACATTTTCCATTTCGAGGGAGGCTCCTGCCTTCCTTAGCAGACCTCTGGGGTTTTTTTCAAACCGAGACAACTGGTAAAGGGTTTACAGGTAGAAAAATCATTACTCTTGACAGTGTTCTAACCCAGACTGATTTGCAGGAATAGCTCACTCTCAGAATAAGATGCAGATTGTTGTAAGGAATTTTCGTTATTTTCTGAACTGGTTGGCTCAATTAAAGTGAAAAAAAAAATTCCATTCAGAAAAACAAAGTAGCTGTTGTAGCTGAGTCATTACAAGGCTGGTTTTGTCCCCTTTTTCTTGGGGTAATCTGCAGTACAGTGTCCTCCCCTGGACATAAATAGTTACCAGCACATGAAATGTCATCTGCAGTACACTTCAGAAACAACTCTCACAGCAGGTCTTTCATAGAATAAAGCATTATTTTCAGCTGCATTATTAACTGGAGGGAAACTGCAGTGGCTACACATGTATTTCAGGGGGTCTGAGTCCATAACTGAACTCCTACATCACTTTCGTAACACAAATAAAGTTTTACGTGCCAATACACATTCCCACTGTGTTTGTACTAGTTTTGTTTTAATGATAATAACAGCTGGTTAAGTGCATACCTCATGAAAAGAGGAAAAGTAAAGTTTCGGAGTTTGGACTTCAGAATCTTAAGTTCTTTGCCTTTGAGTCATCTGCCTTTATTTTCCCCCTTCTTCCAACTTCTGAAAACACTAAACCAAGACAGCCCCTGCACTGAAACAGATGAAACTGCCAGGCTCCCCGCGGGCCTTCAGTTCACCAACTGCGACCAGTTCAGCAAAGCACAGGGGACCTTGATGTTAAAAGTGTGTCACACTCTATTTTCCGTGAAACATGCCAGAAGACGGGCCAGTTAACTATTATCCTGCACTTAGGTGGGCATTTTCCATGCGAGCTTACAGAGTTCCTATGTACTTCCAGCAGAGACGAACCTACACAGTGTGTGCAAGCGGCTCATCGCAGCAGCCAGGGAAGGAGCTGGGCCCGTTAACAAGCGCTTTAACAATTAACAGATCCCCAAAATGGAGCTTTTTTTTTGTTCCCCCTGCTGCTGTCTGCTGTGAGCAGCCCTGGCAGCTTCTCAAATTACTCTGGCTCCAGTGAATTCTCTGCCCTGAGCTTGAGCTGGAGTGAGGGGCAAGACAGGTTTTTGTCTGCTGTGCCCCCAAGTCCATCTCCATGGGAAAAAAAAAAATCAGGAAATGGAAAAAAAAAAAAAGAAAAAGTAAGACACGAACACCTGTGGAGACAGCTGAACCATTATTTTTAAAGGTTTGGAATGTGGAGATTCCAAGAGGTTAATGACAGTCCTTGTTATTTTTTTCAGTGCAAATGGAAGAAGATGTGCATTTAAGATCTTTATAATCGTCCTCCTTGAGAGACATTTATATTTTGAAATTGAGTACTTCAACTATATTCAGCTTTCTCAGTAACACAAGTTTTCTGGAATACCAGTCCCATGATACCTCTCAGACTAATGCCACAGAGGTGACCAATTTTGCTACCCCGTAACAGTTACTATGTGACCCGGAATTCAAATTTGAGCCTCTGTATTGCAGATTTTTGTCTTTAGTCTTCTCAACAGGGAGATAAATAGCTATGTTTCTGCCTCTTTTTCCCAGAGTGATCCGCCAAACTACTAAATGTATCAATATGCATCTACTGAGATCATCCCATCCTAAATTCCAGATGCTGTAAATTATGTTGATACCTCTACTCCGATGTGCTTTAGACGAGCCACCATCTTCTACTCATGTTCGTTTCCATCTGTTAATGGAAAGGATCAAACAAAACAAGAATACCTATTAACTCGAGGCCTGGCACTTCCAAATATTTTGCCTCGTGGGTCCTATCTAATAATCAAGGTTGTGGAAAGCAAAGGAAGGTGATTAAATGATCTGCCACTGGTACCACACGGGCACGGATTCCACTGTCTACTGTGGCATTTATAATAGATAAATGCACATGGTGATACTGGTGAAAAAAGGGACTGGTGAATTTACATTGTGAAAGTGTCTCACAGAAGTCAACCCTTACGTTACGCTTTGTTGGGATGCCATGACATTTCAAAGGAGTAGGTGGAACAAACTTGGTGCTGCATATACTTCATTGTTTCGAGGCAATTTAGGAGCCCAGCTTTGCTCCAACAGTGGCTTGGCATTCCACATTCTTTTTTTCCATGATTCCTTTGCTCACATACTCAACAAAATTACCTGTTTTAATCGTCAGCCCTGCTGTCCCCTTTAAGTAAGGCTGTGCAATGCTTTTGGAAGACAAGTTTTGCAGGATCAGCATTTCCCTTATTCATATTTGGGTTTCTCATTAGAATTGCTCTCACCTAAAGAAGGTAAGGCTTTGACCTTGTGAATGAAACGCAACAGCTGCACCACTGGGCAGTGCCATGGAAGAGGCTCCGGCAAACTCTGCCGCAACCACTGTGGTTCTGTGCTACTGGGAGGTACAAACACTTACACCGTTGGTTTGCTGCCAACTGCGAATATGCCACGTAGCTGGGATTACTCTGTGAGATTGTTTCAAAGCAGAGCCTGCTTTTTTAAACCTGTGGGTTCAGAATCACACCTGGTTTTACTTACTGACCCGGAGTTAATTCAGCAATGTCAGTAATATTGACTGGAATGAAGCCACAACACAGAAAGCACAAATATACTAAAATAAAACAAGGTTACTGTATATTACAAAATACTTTTTTTTAAAAGGAGGAAAAGTTTCTGTGTAGGAACCTGCTTGCTCTTCTCTTGCCTTTAGAGCCTCCTGAGAGAGGAGAGAGCCCTGCCATCTCACTGCACCACCAGGCACCCAGGGTATCTGCCCAGGGTCACGTCTGTCCAGCTCTGCTGCTGCTGCTGAGCCAGGACAGATAACGATGACAACATCCAGACCTTTCCCTGGCACTCTCCAACCATGTCACCCCTGTTTTGTAAGTTGAATGGTGATGATGGGCTGTGTACTCAGGATACCTTCTCCCAAAGAAAACATCCTGCTTTGTCACTTCCACTCGACACTGCAATTTGCAAAGCCCTTCTGGAGGCACAGAGCAAACAGCAATGTTTGGGCTTTTAGAGCAAACACTCAGTGAAAAGGGAAGGATGTTATTCCAGGGACAATCCACTGCCAGCCCAGCAGTGCTTGTATTAACCCCCGAAGCTTTTCAGGGAAAACGGTACCCAAAGTGAGGATCCTCAGGTTTGCTTCGCCCATGTTTTATAAGATTGACCTCCCATCAGTCTTATAACCAGGTGCAGTGCTTAAAGATTTGAAAACGCTTCACCAATAGCTTGAGATTCCCACCCTACCTCCCCTCATTGGCAACCAAAAAATTAAATAGGTACTTCTTTTGATAACTGATTCACTTCTTCACTTTTTTCTCCACAGTCTCCCTTTTCCATCCCTTCTCCCTGTCTCTCTCTCTCATTCTTTGACTTTAACTTTTCTTTCCCTCCTGTGCAAAAGTAAGAACGATATATTGAATATTACATTTAATTTTTGAGGATGTGAGATTCACAGTTACCTCTACTTCACAAATTAATGAGCACTTACATTTCCTCAGAATAAGCAGCAGAAAGAGGCAGCTATTCCCAGGACATTCATTTTAGGAATATTCAGGCTGAGTTGACTGCATGCTTTCCAACTGCCTGGGAAACTGCAATATTGAGTGAAATCCAGCTTTTGTGGCAGAGTCAGTCTTATCAACTAAAGACTAAGGTGCCAGCTGTTTTGGGGAAAAAGATGTGAGAAACCATCCATGACTAACTATAGCACTTTTGGGAGTTTAACCTCCATCCAGGGCAGGAAAGGAAGCCTAGGATCAAATGGTTTGGAAGCTGAGGAAGAAGTATTGTTCCTCTACTGCTATCTCTGAATAAAGGCCAGAATGTAAAATGAAATATAGTTTCACTATTCCCTGCCAGTGTACAGGTCTTGTGCTAGCTTCTCCTTGCTTCCTCTCTCTCTCTGCTATGATTTTCCATCATTGCTTGTCTTGGAAAACTAAGTGCTTCACCCCAGAGTATAAAGAACGCTGAAACTAATGCAGCTCTAAAAGCAATATTATCAAACTTCCTTTCACGGCAGTTTATCAGCTTTAATGTCTCTCTCCTGCACTCCAGGGAACTCGAAGACACTTTTTTATACAGCCTTTCACCCTTTCATTGTTGGCTCATATTCTGCCTGGGATGTAAGTCGCAAAACACAACTGTTTTAGTTGTGTCATTTCAGATAACACCATGTACAAGGCACAGACAGGAGCTGTTGCCAACTAGAATCATCATTGCCAAACAGAATTACTGAATTACTGTGCGGTGGGTCTTTCTACCTGCTCCAGCATCACAGAGATAACAGAGACAGGAGACATTCCACCGGACTTCCCACCAGCCAGCTGGATCCTTGTTTGCAGGAGAAGATATCAGCCCAAATCTTTTGTGGGTTTTTCTCACCCAGCTCAACCACTTCTATTTTCCATGCTCATGGAACTGGAGGGGAGACCAGAAGGTCTTCCGGAAGGAAACACTTTTTTTTTTTTGTGCCAGCTGATCCCATGTTTGTTGTCTACACATCAGTCTTGAGGGGAAAATCTTAATTTCAGTTCCCTGACAAGAGCTCCAAGAGACCATGACTGCCCATGCCAGGGTGATGGTGGCTCCGTCACAGTATGTATGCCACTCATAATGGCATATGAGTATGCCATTAAGCACATGCTCAAGAACAAGAATCTGAGAGTGCTATTTGGGGTGTTGTAATGAAAAAGAAGTATAAGGCATACAGTTTGGAAATATTACTCACAAATCATTATTCTCGCAATAGTCAGCTTTCACCTACTTTCCTCAATTCCGTGCTCTTTCCGTCAGGCACACTGGGTGAAAAGCAAAGATACCTGAGCACAAATGAAACAACAAAATAAAGTCTCATAAAAAAAAAATCACCCATACTGTTTGCCAAGCTTGACAACATCACTGACTTCAGCATTACATAGCCTTTCCTCTTCTGTTTGTCTGATTTCATTGTACTTTAGTATCAGGGAGTCCTGCACAACAACTTGAAAAATCATAGGAAATAGGGCCAGAAGGGACTTCAGGAGTTTGCTTAGTCTGTCTCCAAACCTCATGATACATCACTATACTGATATCATTTTGGAGAGATGATTACCTAAGCAGGTCTTGAAATCCTTAATTGATGGAAGTTTAACATCTGCACTAGGTAATCTGTTTCAATGCTTTGTCACCCTTACATCTACCAAGCACATTTCCTAATGTCACAGCCGGGACCCCCCTCAAGAAACAAACAAATAGGAAATTTCTAGGCAGAAATATTTTTTCTCTATCCTGTACGGATATGGTTACCAAACAAGCATTGAAGAGAAGGAAATCCTTATTTTTACCACTGTCTCTTGCAAATATATCTCATTGTAAAGCACTATCTCTAGAGAAAAATAACAGCTTAATTTCATCAGGTGGCACTTTCAAGCCATGTTTCAAGTAGCTGAAGCTGTCAGTCACTCAGCGCTTTCACAGGCAAACGCTCCATGAGAAAAGAAGGTTTTGGAGCACTGTGACCTAACACATTTCTCACCCACTTCTGTAAATACATATGCTTTGAGACAAGGGCTTTCCCGGTGAGCCCTTTGGGCATTCCACGTGGTGCAGCAGCATCTCAGAACGTCTCAGTCACAGGCATGTGCCCCTGTGTGCATTGGCCATTTCCAAATACATGGCATATCGAGCTTTTTGGCCACAAGCATCACGGTTCAAATGATGATTTTCCTTGCACCCTTAAAAAGGTGGATTTAATTATCAGGGCAGGAACACATCAACCTTCAGGATTAGAAGAGGCAAGTGATAGCTTAAATAATTATGACATCATGGCATGAAAGGTCATGTAAAATTATAGCACTGCCAAGACTACAGTGCCCGTGGGGTTTGTTCACCAGATGTGGAAACCAGACAGCAGTGGAAGAAGATTGTTGCCACCTGCGGAGTGGAGATGTTGCTATTAGCCTCAGTCCTGCATGCTGCTGAAAGAACAAAGAGCCAGGGGAACTGCCTAGAGTATTAAACCAAGCAACGAGGGGAGGCAGATTGGGTTTTGCAGTCACCACTCTCTACATGCGTTGCAGGAAAACAGTTAAAACAAACAGGGTGTGAAAACATCTCTCCACAGGCCCCATCTCCGAATGTATTAATGCAAATATTCTGAAGAGGGGAAAAGGCCTGTCTGATACAACTATTTAGTTTGTGTGTCGTGTTATGGGGAACCTCCTATGTCACCTTAAGCAATAAATAACTAAACTCATGATTTAAAGAAGAATCCATTCTGTGACTTCATGAAAAAAGCCATTTTTTTTTTGCTTGTTCCCAGTTTATTATCTGACTACTCTTTACTCCAAGAGGAACACAGAATGATGCGCTGAGGTACCCAATGGGGTACTCTTCTCTTGTTTTATTTTCGAGAAAGAGGCACTTGCAACTATAGGTAACTAGCACTGACACATCCCAGTGCATGAAAAGCAGGAATTGCGACAGGCTAAACAAAAAATAAAGTTAAAGGCTTCTCTGATTTGTCTCACGGTTGTTTGCATCCTGGATCATGACTACAAAAGCTCGTATTTGCAGTGAGTGAGTTTTACATTTAATATGAATTATTACAGGCATTTCAAGTGCAAACATAATATTGGGGTGTGTTGTTGTTTAATTAAAAAAAAAGTCTTTGCTTATCACTGACACAGAAATATGCTTTGTCCATATTGCAGATCACATACAGAGAGATTACGGTCATAAAAGAGTCACTGGCAGATCTGGATTTCATAAAATCTATTTCCAAAAATGATTGCAAAAGGCCACCTCTACCTCCCTTACTTTAAATCCATAATTGATTGCACTAATTTGCAGAAAGAACCTATGTAATATTTACTTTTGCTGTGACTATATTTCCTTAACTTTGTCTACAGATTAAGTTCTCATCACACTTACACAGGCCTAAAGAGTAAATTGCTTAACGGACACACGGATAATTTTTTCTCCTCTGTCAAGTACCAGATGTTGCTGCTGGTTGGAAAGACCTATGAGGATCATTTATTGTTTCAGCTAATATTTGAGTTTGTCACATACTTAATGCATTTTCACATGGGTAACTTGCAGCCCTTTAAAATGTAATTTCTTGAGGATAATTAGTCACACGTGTATTTATAACCTGTTGCAGCTGTAAGGCTGCCCTGGCGGAGGCAGCTGTGGATGGAGATGCCCTCCTGGCAACCAGAAGACTGGTGAAATGGAGGCAAAGGAGAGTTGAAGATAAGGCAAATGGTGGATTTACAGCAGACCAAAGCCAAGAGATACAGAAGCACTCCTGTGCAAGAGAGGGTCTTGAGTTAACTCCTCCTTGCACATATCATGCATATTTATAACCTTGCCTGCCACTGATGAAGAAACTGTTTTTAACATATGGGGTAATATCCATGAAAATGCAGCATTTCGTCTGACAACATAACTGAAGGATATCTGCTGAGAAATTTTATTTTCTGCTTCAGGCTTTGTCGACTTCTTTCAACTGCTTTCTCTGTTCTACAACTGCTAAGCCTACTTCTCATCTAACCTCAAACATAGTTCAGTTGTTTTTTATAAAACAAACAAGCACTTGCTAATACACTTAGATAATTACCTCTTAACAGTAAGGAGTTCTTTCATCCCACCTGAGTCAGGATACAGCTATCACCATCTCCCTTGTGAACAGCACCTTCATTATGCTGATGTGGTTTAAGACCCTGGCTTAAGTGTCTGCTGATACTTCAAATTGCAATTTACAAGTTGCCAAAGTTTAAATTTAGGGGATGATAATTTTTACATCTCCTCACACTAAACTTGCCTGAAAATGTTTGCAATTTTTGAGAATTAGAGGGGGGAAAAGGCATTCTTCCCCTGTTAAAACCTACCTTTTCTAAAGAGCTGTGAGCGGCCCTGTTTGAGGCAAGTAAACAAAAAACATCTTGTATGTGCCTTATATAGTTCTCACGGGAAAAACAGAAGGTAGCACATTGTCAGTTTGTCATATTGTCAAGAATTTCCATGTCTATTGATAATAAACCAGTCTTAGGATAAGCAGGGATTTTTTTTTTGTCAGTCGAGGGCTGGATCAATGGAAACAGAAGTCAGAGTCATACAATGGAAAAGACTTGACTGTAGCAATCACGAAGTTATGAAAATAATGATGAAGAGAAAGACACATAATTTTACAGGTTATTTGGAAAATTATATTCTGCTTCAGCTTCTACCAAAGGAACCACAAAGTCAGGATTGTGTGAATCAGACTCACCTGGTGTGGTCACTAACTGCGATCCTTATCGGCTGACTATCTAACGGGAGACGTTTCCAAATTTAAGATGTGGAAAAATTCCCAAATAATATTAAATCTTCTGGAAGCTCTGCTTTGAATATGAATGGCTATTACATATACCCTTGAAAAATCAGGTCTTCAGTGTTCCTAACTGGGTGCCTAAAATAAAAAGTTGTTACATGAATCTTACCATTTTCTTTTAAATCCATAAAAAAAGCTATCACTATCATTAATAATAGTGATGATGATAATAAAGTTTTACAAACAGTATTGATGACTGCTTAAAAAAAAAAAAAAGTGAGATGGTGAAATAATTCAAACCCTGCTCCAAAGGAGAACTGATGTGCAACAAATAAGGCAGGGATTTTGGCCCCAGATAATGAAGGTGGCCTGAAAAAAAGTACTTTACTGCTCCAGGAGTGAACAACTTCTGTCCATATACTGGCAGGTACCCAAGGTAAACAGTGGAACTCAGGGATATATTTATTGACTGTACCATAATACACATGCACAAATACACGTTTGTACAGCACCTCGAAGTCTGACACTGCCTAATTTAGGTGGGCTGGATTTTCCAATCTTGGTAATGCTGTTGTAACCTGATTTTGTGCATGTATTTGTGCACATGCAAAGAAAAAGAAGAATGGAAAGAAAAAGAGGAAATGGAAAAAAAAAGAAAAAATAAAAAGGAAAATAAAAAAGGAAAAATAAATGTAAAAAGAAGAGAAAAAGCTTTTTCAGTTAACAGCACCAGGTAATGATCACAGAATGATGTTCAAAGTTTGAAGGAGGGCAAGCTGCATTTCCTGTGCATTATTGTGTTGAAAAGTTCTCTTTCAGAACATGAATAATGAATAATCCCCTTTATTTCAGGGGTGAAGTCAGGGGTTCAGTGGATATGACGTTCTCGTGTGGGTGAGGAAGAGAAAGGGGTATTTGAAAAGGCACCCCTGGTTTCTGTGGTCTCTTCGCCAGGTAGAGGACAATTTGAGCCGTCTGGTTTTAATTTAAACTTCATGGATCATGAGACAAGTTTATCTTTAGACTGCCTGTTTGCAAACTAGAAGGGAATTCTTATACCCTTTCCTTTATAAGGCTGATTTGCCTTCAGAAAAATAAACTTCAAATGTTCCTTTGGATGGAAGTTGTGTTAATGGCAGTGCCTTGCTGTGCAACAGTTTGACAAACACCTAATGTCAAAGCAAGGGTCCGAGGCAAAGTCATTACTCATGTGGGTTTTTTCCAAGCTTCCAACCTCTGTTTTACAGAAAAAGGTAACTACAGGCAGTAAGATGGTATTATCTGTCAGAAATATTTCATGGAACTGACTTGCATTTGCTTTGGCCAAGTAATGGCTGACTGGAAAAAAAAAAAAAAAAAATCCAAAGCACTCCTCAAACGTGTTATATTTCTTGTTCAGAATTAACAGGGAAATAAAATGGGAAGAACGTATTTCTTCACTGACAAGCACCAATGATTTGACAACCTATTCAAAACGTGGTGAAAAAATTTTATGTAGTAGTATTTTAATGAAGAAAGCAGGAAGCTTTCAAAATCTGACAATATGATTAACGGTTACAATTAGTCTAGATTTTGAATGCTTTTAGAAAAACATCACAGCACAGGAAGAAATTGTCTGTTCACCTCACCATTTCAGGAACGACTTCCCTCTCTTTCAGATGGAAAGCATGCCTGCAGAACTGAGTGTGGAAGCAATTTGCTTCAGAGATGCTGCTGTTGGGCTCCCAGCACAGAGAGAGCCCACAGCGAGCCCATGTGGTGCCCTGGGCTACATCCACCTCAGAAGATGGAGCAGACCAGCAGGAGCAGCTCTGTAGATCTCAAAGGTAACAGCTGGCATTGAGGACCTGGCATCCTCACTGTGCCGCTTTTAATATGTTGTGTTCAGGGACTGGGCATTTCCCACTCTTGGACTAGCTTCAGAGGAGTCCCAAAGACCAAATGCCCACTTACCATTGAAGCACCTCTTCTCACTTAGCTTCATCCAAAAGGAATCCAGCTGAAGTGGCCCAAGCTCCAGCGTGAACTGCAGTGCTGTAAAAGCAGGTTACCCGGAGAGGCACATCAAGAGCACCTTCCTGATCCAAACAAGCAGACTCATTTTTCTGTGTAATTACAGATGTTCAGAGCATCACAGCACTCCCTGGGCATTTTGGAAGGTCAGATGTCATAACTGTAGTAGTAATACTTCTGCAAAGCCCTTTGTTTTAAACCAAAAATAATTTCCCAGTCACTGTTAGCCAAATGTTTAACAATGCCCCTTCCTAAACATCATTATGTTTTTACAGGAATTTATTTCATAAACACTGCAAAAGTATTTTCTGTAACATCAAAATAAACACGATGCACAGATTTACCTTTTGTTTGTCCACTTAAGTAAAACAAGTGATCTATCGTCCAGTCTCATGTGGTGACAATGCAGCAGTGCATTGCTGGCTGATGCTCTACAGCACAAAGACCGAGTTTTATGAAACCAGTTTGTGTGCACATGTGCTGAAACACAATATCTCGTCCTGCAGGCTGCGGGTAAAACGCTGGAAGCTGGGTGCAAAGCCCCTGCTGGGGTGCTGGAAAACACAGAGGTCAAAACTAGGTAACAGTCTCCTCATTACCTCTTCAGATCAAAACCCAAGTTTTACTTCTGATTTAGAAGAGGATATCATTACCACCAGGCTGGGTTATTGGTACAATTCAAGATCAGCCGAAGGTCACATATTGAAAGCATCAGAATCAGCCCCTGTGGCACCTTAAATTTTTCTTAGAATCCACCCAAGAGAAGGTTTAACATTGCTTGAGATATGAGATCATTATAGCTCCAGCTGCTGTGACAGCAGACCATAACAGTGATGTTTCTGAAAAAGCAGATCGGGAATAGAAGCCTTATAATCCAAACAAGACAGTGATGCAGGAGCTTGTTGTTCTTATTAAGAAGAAGCACAGAATTTCCCGCACTAAACCAAATTAGTAAGGAGATTTCCATCTGGGAGATGGTGCTGTGCTCTGTCCACATTATTCTAACAACAGTCAAATCAAATATTTAGAGTCAGAAACTTGCCTGAGGACCATCTGCAAAAAAAATCACGCTTTCTGTCTGCACCAGGACATAGCGTTCCTCAGGGCACAGTACTTCTGCCTTTTTGAGTGTTTTAGCTACTGACATGTGTGGACAGTTGCTATTTTTCCTATGAGACAGAACAGAAAAAGGTGTTGCTGCCAAAAAAAAAAAATACTTTTTCCCTACATCTCTTAAACCTGTTCTACTTGTCTCCACTTTACTGAACTGACACTGAGAGCCACAAAAAACATTTCTGCATCTCTGGATAAAAATTGCTCCTGTCTACCCTCATATTTTCAGTCCTTAGCTCTTCTTCTCCTGTAAATATCTCACCCACTTTGAAGGAGGGCTTCAACATTCCAATGTATTACTACTCATTTTAGGAATACAGTGCAGCAAAACTTACCATCTCTGATGACAGTGAACTGGGGAATGTTTCTGTGGAAAGAGTAAATGGCATGAGCCTCAGCCAATTAGTCCATCTAGTTGGAGGTTAAGCTACAAGACTGAGATGGTCAGGAAAGTCTGCCTCCACCATGGCTTGTTCTGCAGGACGAAACACAGGCTGCCTTCCCTTGTTACCTCTAGGAAGAAGCGGAATTTTAGTCTCCAAAACTATCAACCTCCTATCAGGAGGACTAAAGGAGCAGGCTGCATAAAGGATTTAAGTGTTGTGGTCTAAGTGACACCACGCTGTTGATGGTCACTGGCGTACAGCGCCAAGGAAGCCCCCAGACGAGCTCCATTATGCAAGTAGCAAAGCTGCTGGTAATGCAGTGTATCTCAAAGCATGGAAAGGCACCATGTAGTTCAAGTCTTTTGCCCTCATATTTACTACACTGTTAAAAAAGAAATCAGGTAGTCCTGAAAAACCCGTTAATAAAAGAAAAAAATCTTTGTAATCAATTGGCAAAAGTAACTCTGGTACTTACTCTATTTCAGACCCTGAAAACCAGCTGAAAGAGGGATGTGATTTCTGTTTCATAAATGTATTAATAGAATAACCATATTTTTTTAGCATATCCATTTGACTATTCACAGACTGAATGTGACTTTTTCCGAATTTGGCCCCAAATCTAACAGAATCCATGCATTCATGGAGTTTATCACCCAGCACGCAGGTTCTGCTCTGTCTTCGGGGGTTGTTAGATTATTTAACTGTCTCTTGCAGGAAGAACAAATAATCTTTGAATCTCTTGGTGTGCTTCAGCCCCAAACATCAGCTCTGGTGCAGGCCCAGCTTTGGAAGACGCAGTCGAAGTTGGTGTCCAGAGGTCCCATTCCGCTGGCAAGAGCTGGCATGTGGCAACAGCCTCGTCCTCCGGATCACCACCACAGGTCAACACATCCTTGGGGTACCTTCATCAACGTCACCTGGACTTCAGACAAAAAATAATTGGTAAAGATGACAGATTGTCATGGTGACAAGTAACATAAGGTGCTCCCCTTGTTTCTTTCTTATTTAGGAGAGTTTAAAAGAGTTCTGTAGTCTTCCTTAACTCTGGGCATCCACTAAGAAAATATTTTAATACAGTTAAGATTTTGCAAGTGAAAAGGCAGACAAATTATTGATATTTTCACTGAATCTGGGTCTATTAGCAAATCTCAAAAGGGCTGAGGATCCGCTACACGCTAGTAAAGTCAGGGAGACACACACGAGTTACGACGGGCTTTATATCAGCCCCTTAATGCACTCCAAATATTTAAAATGAGACAATCAGTTTATCCAGAGTGCATCTTTCACACGTCAAGTATACGACTAAGTGCTACACAGTAGAATTTTAGCAATACCATTCCCACACTTACCTGGAAGTAACATGTGCCTTGTGTTACTTCAAGCCCGAGACTGAAAGGAAAAGCAGTCTTAAAAGAAAAAAAAACACAAAACAAACAACCAACTTTTTTCTCTGCAGATGGTCTGAGCAAATGGTGTCTGTCAGCTTCTTGGTAACAGAAACCAGATGCAGAACGGCCATCCAGTCCTATAAGTTTGCCCCCAATTTATGCCGCAGAAATTACATTAAAAGACATTTCTGGAATTGTTTAGAAATGATGTAATTGCTGTCCAAATACAGATTGTAACTCTTCATTACTGTTATCCCTGCTAATGCAATCCTCCTGGGGTGGCTGCGTGGATACGTCAGACATAATAAAACCCAGTAGAAATCGCGATTTTCCTGAAATTCTTCAACAGCTGTTACAAACGTAGTGTCTTTTGAATGAAGGGATTAGATCATGGAAAGAACTGACACTGACTTTCCAGGCTTTCCACGGCTTCAGGACTTTGAAGAGAAGCTGAACCACTCTGCCAACAGCACGTAGGAGATAAAAAGGGCATTTGCTTCGGGTAGGAATGGTAACCAAAAATGGTTACTAATACTTGAAGCCTATTGACAAGGTCAAAATTTTCCCTTAAAATATATATAATAACCTTCTATCAAAACAAGGTATAAAAGGAAAAGTTTTCATTTTGACAGACTAGACTTTTGAGGGAACAGCTCTTTGAAAAAATGTTTGACTGCCTTTACCAACTCCATTGGAATGAAACCTCCGCTCTGCCTTGTGAACAGGAAGCTACAGTCATTTCTCAGTAAACATGTGAGACCCACAGCAGTTTAAGCAGATCAGAAACCGGTGAAGACAGGAAAATACCATTACCTCCATGAAAGGTGTAGTAGAACAGAGCTCTTCCATTAACAGTCCGTAATTCCCCACGGTCAAGGACCTGCGGCCTCAGGAAGAATTGTAATTCGTAAAAGATTAACATCTCTACCGAAGACAGAGAGAACTCCAAAACCAGCCCTCAAATGATTTGTTAGTGGTGGGCAGGCAATTGCTGTGGGAAAGGGCAAAAAAAAAAGTTGCAGTAAAGCATGAATGGTGGCGACAGTTACACAGCTCACACACTGCTGTCTGTGGGAGTTTCTTGAGACATCCCTTTGATCTCTTGAAAGCAGAGGACATGCTGGACACTTTGGGCTACATTTCTGCACAAGGAAGGTGCTGACCGTGATTTTAAGGCACTTGCACACTGCTGTAGCTGCCTGGGAAGACCTTAGCATAACTAAGAACCAGTAGCTGCTGATTCGGCAGCAAAAATACCCTAAAATCTGAAGTGAAATAAATTCACCCTTAAAATCTTTTGATCAGCCAGTCCTGTTTTTTTTCAGGGCTACGTAGTAACCTTAATCTGATCTTTCTTTCATTGAAGAGGATACAGGGGAACAGCATGAAATGCTTTACCACTTACAGACATTTCACACTTTTAATAAATTTGCATGCAATTAAGTTTTAGATATAAATATATATTCCAGATGCAGCCTCACCAGGGCAGAGTAGAGGGGGAGGAGAACCTCTCTCGACCTACTCACCACACCCTTCTAATACACCCCAGGATGCCATTGGCCTTCTTGGCCACAAGGGCACATCGCTGGCTCATGGTCATCCTGCTGTCCACCAGGACCCCCAGGTCCCTTTCCCCTGTGCTGTTCCCCAGCAGTTCAGTCCCCAACTTGTACTGGTACATGGGGTTGTTCTTACCCAGATGCAAGACTCTACACTTGCCCTTGTTGTATTTTATTAACTTTCTCCCCGCCCAACTCTCCAGCCTGCCCAGGTCGCTCTGAATGGCAGCACAGCCTTCAGGTGTGTCAGCCACTCCTCCCAGTTTAGTGTCATCAGCAAACTTGCTGACCATACACTCTATTCCCTCATCCAAGTCATTGATGAATATGTTGAACAATACTGCTCCCGGTACTGACCCTTCAGGGACTCCACTGGATACAGGCCTCCAACTGGACTCTGTTCCATTGACCACTACTCTCTGGCTTCTATCCTTCAGCCAGTTCACAATCCACCTCACTACCCAATCATCCAGACCACACTTCCTCAGTTTAGCTGTAAGGATGCCGTGGGAGACTGTGTCAAATGCTTTACTGAAATCAAGATAGACCACTTCCACTGCACTACCATCATCCACCCACTGGGTAATGTCCTCATAAAAGGCTATCAGGTTTGTCAAGCACGACTTGCCCTTAGCGAAGCCATTTTGACTGCCCCTAAGGACCCTCTTATCCTTGATATGCCTAGAGATAGGACCAAGGATAAGTTGTTCCATTATCTTTCCAGGCTATAGTTACCTGGATAACTCTATATATCATCTTTTTAGCATGAGGAATACCAATGAAACTGGTAACTCATTTAGGACTAGAATGATTTTTAAATGTATATTTATTGGACATCTCATAGGATTAGTGAAAAACAGAAATCTAAAAAGTAATCTCTTTTAGCTTGTTAGAAAGCCGAGTCTCTACCACTTTTTGTACAGTCAGTGCTTATCAACAAACCTGGTGTTTATTTATTGACATTATTCGACTCAGACTGGCCGTTTGATAAGCAGTTCTGTGATAGGATCATCAGGAAGGAACCTCCAGCCAATTTACACTCCAGAGAAGGACTTATACCAGGGAGGTGTAAGTTGCTATAACTCCAGAATTAAATGCTATGGTATTATTGTCTTCTGTCTTGACTTTTCTCTTGATAAAATACAACATAATGCAATGGGACAGAACATAATTCATTAGTGGGTGGAATAATACTTTCTAATCCCAATCAAGTACTTCGGTGCTACCACATCGTTCAGGAAAAAAATGACTACAAATTTGGCAGGACTGTTAAGGTTAACACTTGATTTATGGCACTGATGATAAAAGCCTAAATGACCTACTGGTTTCAAGGAAAACTTTCAAAAGCTATAGATGAATAACATGTTTTCTTTCATCCTCATTGGAAAAAGTTATCTTTTTTATGTAAACCAACTACTCATGAGCTTCTCAGAATATAAAAACATTTGACAGTAAACATGATATTCCCCTACATGTGTTTCCAAGCCAAAATTTACTTTAATCTGGAAAACAAAGAAACGCTTGCCATGCAAGGACTGTGGGATGTGCCTCTTGTTACTTCTCAGACAAATTCCATATAGAAAGTATATTCCTCTGTAATGCTGATAGATTTTAATTTACACATACTTCCTCAGAATAATTGCAAATATATAGAAAGTTTAGTTTATGTGCTGTATAATTTGACTTGATATCCGATAGAGCCCTGCTCGAAGTCCTACAAGACTTTCCATGTGATTAAAACCATAAGCAAGCGAGGGCATACACTGTGGAGCTGATATGGTGGAATCGTCCTCCTTGCGTTCTCAGTCCCAAATTCCCAGTCACCAAGCAGGAGTGGCATCAAGCATTTTGCTAAAGTCGAGGGATAGCTGGAAAAATTCATTGTTTCAATCCTTCCCTTTCCTCTAGCAAGCTCCGGGTTGATTTTATGCTATCATCCCTCCAAGGAATTAGGAATTAGGAAGCATTGCTGGGTTGATTTGATAGCACTTTCACACTCTCTTCAGAGAACTGAGAAATAATCCAGTTTGAGAGAGAGAGGAATTTTTACATAATTTACCAGCTTATTAATTTTAAGCATCATATAAGAGTATAAACTGGAATTAATATATTTTTATATTATTTTAATACTTAAAAGAAAAGAGCATTGAAGCTTGAATTTTTAAAGAAACTATTGCTTGCCACATGACCAGGTGCTGAAGCCCTTAGATATTTCAGATGCTTCCACTTGAAAGAGTACAGTGATTAATTACTGGTTATTTCAGCAGTGAAAAAACCCTACTTGTAACTTAGTAAATGCCTGTTAGTGAAAGATATGTTTTAGTAGTTATATTCTGAGCTCTTAATTCACATATACTACATGCACTTTATTATTACAATCACTAGGGAAAAATATTTTTCATTAAATTAAAATATCAACTTTGCCTCCGTAGTAAGTCTACACTGTATTCATGGCATGTCAAATATTTTCAGTTCTATTATTTTCCATTGGGTACAACGATTTAGTGTTAAATATGTTTGTGCTCTGTTTCCACATTGTCCATGTAGATGGAAAGAATTCCCTTCCGGGAGGCACAACCCGTTTGAGCGCAGACCGAGCAGGGCCATACAATGCTGCCATCGCATGGTCCGCGTTTGGTACAGCGCTTGGGAAGGCTTCCAACCTAACGCAGTTATTAACCCTGAATTCACAGGAAGATTCCAGCTGTAAGAAACCGACGGTGTGCCAATTTGAAACAGTGATCGCCTAATCCCTCTAAAACCATTCACAGGACTGCAAGAAATCATATGAGAATGAGTGAAATCATGCAACAGAGCATTTATCCAGAAGAAAAAATGAGGACGAAAGAAAATCTAGACAATCAACTCAGGTACCAGAAATGAGTATTTGAACAAATTAATCCTGTCCCCCATCTTTACAAAAACTAATTACAAAGCACAAAAAGAGATGAAGAAATGTTCCTAGATTGTGCTTCTTTTCTGATACTTTCCTTGCCCTTGTAAGGCAAGTGAGGAGACATTGATGTAAATAAGAAAAGCTGATATTTGTTAATGGATAGGTCAGTTTGCTACACAGACTGCTAAGTGTGCTTTACAGAGAGTGGCATTTCCTCAGTTACTCAGGGAAAATTGCCTGATGTAAGTCAGCACAGATGAAGGGTTAATATAGTGTTTCTGTTTTAAAATAAAATGCCATAGCTTCTATGAGCAAAATTCTTAAAACATTATAACATTACTATTTCTCATTTGTTTTCGTGGCAGCTGCAGAAATAGCTGTAGTATTACCACAATATTATGGTAATCCTTCAACTATTCCAGCAAGTTATATGATCTTGTGTTCCAAAATTCACCAACAATTTTATCTTTCCAGGTCATACAGTTCCTATTTGAAATTAGACAATAGTTAAAGACTTGATCAAAAGAGACATTTTTCCCCTGAGATCACGGTTGTGGAAAGCGTAGAAATGCCTAGATGTTCAGACAGTTGTTTGTTATTTTGAAATTGAAATGAATATCCATTGGCTACTTGTTTACTTTCGAGGCATCAATTAAGCTCCATTAGGAATATCGGGGGTGGAGGGTTAAGAAAAATCTGTACTAAAGTCAGATGGTTTGTACTTCAACAATGTGCCATCGTTTGATCGCTGTATCGATAATATTAACTTTCAAACACATCACTGTCTACGAGTTAATGGAAAACAAGAATTTCCTGGCACACCTTTTGGAAACTGCAGCCACGAACTGTAATTGAATGAAGTTCAAGTCACGATGCTACCAAAGAATCACTCACTTTTTCAAAGTTATCACAAGAACATTATCGGCTTCAGAAACATGTAGGTGGTCCTACTCCACACCCAGCAGTGAATAGATCAAGAAGATATTTTTGGGTATTAGGAGTTGCTTTGTACATCAAGTGAAAGAGCACCAGGGCAGTTTCCGAGTTTTTCACAGGTGATTATGAAGACGGAGGTTTTGTTAAGAAGCAGAGACTCATTATCATTCTGAAGACTGGAATTGTGCTCATTCCCTTGGACTCCCTAGATAACAAAGAAATGAAATTTAACCCAGCAATTCCTTCACCAGCAAAATTACTTGTAACTACAGGAGATCATCCTTTAGAAAGACTTCCAAACTGAGTCAAAGTCCTTACCCAACAAAGAATGCTCTATGGATCCTGGAAACTTTCCGTGTTATTTAATTATTACCGTTGTTTAAAATAACCATTTTACTACCAGATAGAGAAATATCTGCACATGTATTTCTTCATAGAGCTGGATATAATTACCTTATTAAGTATTTGTCTGTATTTTTCAAATGAGAAATGGGAAATGAAGTATAGCATCAAAATTGCATAAGCAACATGGAAAAATGAAACAATAAAAACACTCTCAAACAAAGCATATTGGTTCTCTATATTGGAATACAAAACATGATTTTAATAGGATTAGCTAACGAGCTATTCACACACTACTTTTCCATTATGGAAAAGTGATTTTTTTTTTTTTTGCAAACACTTGCATCTAAAAGAGCAGGAAACATTTAAATAGTGTTAAAGTGAACACAAATTGCTTTGTAAAATTCCCCAAGGTATTTGGGCAAGTAAGACAATAATACAATACGTACCTTAACATTGCCAGCCTTTCTCTGCTATTTCAAAATAATGTAGTTGAAATTTTAGGACTGAGAGCAAGCACAGGACTATGTCATCTACAGAGAAGGGAAGGAGGGAGAGAAGGGGAGGTAGATGGACAGAAGGGAGACAAAAAAATTTTCCTGTTACTAATAACGCTCATTGTGGAGAGCTGAACAGGTGGAACAAAACTTGCACTTGGATGGCAGATGCACGTGAGTCGGCACCTTAACTGTGATGGTAAGGTATTCTCAGCTGGCACGGAGTGCTCCTGCAGCTTTGGGCTGACAGGCAGCACCTGTGGTACTCCAGCACTCTCTGGTCACACTGCTCCGAATCTCTCAAGCCTGGCGTGGGAATTGTAACTGCGGCCGGCTGGGAGCTTCTAGATCCACGTGTTAGATGGGTGATGTTAGAGCATACGCACTGAAAAAGGGGATGGGTGACCAAATCAAGGGGCACAAAAGGTCAGTGTAACTGAATTGAAATAAGAAATGTGATCAGAAGATAAAAGCAACAATTGAAATGGTTGCAAAAATTAACACTCAGAGCAGTGTTTCATTTAAAGGCTTTTAGAGGGAGAACACCCTGCTGCTTTGCCAAGAATACTTACCTTGACTTTGTAAATATGCTGCCATATCTCAACAAGATAAAACTAGTGAAATAAATCATATGACAACACTAGTAATTTTTGCGATGTGTTTTTCAGTGCTACTGTGTTGCTTATTTTCAGTAAATCGGCTGTTCAGAGCTATTGCATTACAAACTTGACGTTTTTGAAAATCGCTTCACGATTCTGTTAAATATCAACAAGCAGAAGCCCAGAAAATTACCTGGCTAATTTAGCATGGGTGACTGAGGTGACAAAAGAGAGCAAAAAGTAAAACGGAAACTAACTAAAGCAGGTTTCACCACTTCACCAATACGAGAGACGGGGAAACTTAGTCGTGTTAGCATGACTCAAATAAATTATAGAAATAGCTTCATTTTAAGCGAGCAAGCATGACTGACTACAAAACCAGCTATTAATGGAATTTATTCTAGACGTAGAGCAGTATGCTTTAAGACCCAAACCTAGAAAACTATTGATGATAGAGCTGAAAAGGATCTTTCAGGAAAGAGTTTAAAATGCTTCTGTCTCTTTACATCCATAATGCTGAAGTTCTATGCAGAGGAAAACACAGCTCTGACAATCCCTAGCGACAGCCGTGACACGACCGTGGTCAGATCCAGAGCCACTTGTCATTGTAAGTTTACTCTGGGGCAGAAAATGATCGTTCATACTTCCCACGGAGTAATTTCTGTCTTAGAACAGAAAGGTGGACATTGGTTATCACCCTCAAGATTCTTAAAATATCAGGCGATCCTGATGGAGCAGGACGATGTGGAAATCGTTACATCTACAATAGTTAACCCTGCCTCTTTCCTGAGTAATAAACAGGAAACCAACCTCAGTGTACATGACTGCATAGAGACAATTGAAACTGTCTGTGCGAGCAGACTGGATCTGAAAGAAGAACCACTGGAAGAGGCCGTTCATACCTGGTACACAGACAGGAGCAACTTTGTGAGGAATGGAGTCTGAATGGCCGAGTATGCGGTGACAACAACTGATCAGGTAATAGAAGCAAGATCTCTCCCAAAAGGTACGTCTGCACAGAGGGCAGAAATAATTGCCTTCGTGAGAACGCTGGAGCTTGCTGAAGGACTGCGAGTAAATATATGGACAGATTCAAGGTATGCCTTTGGAGCGATCTGGAAAGAAGGAGGACTTTTAGCCACACAAGGAAAAGGTATAAAACATGCCGATATGATACTGCGACTTTTAGAAGCAGTCCAGCTTCCAATGTGGCCATCATGCATTGTAAAGGACATCAAAAAGGTGACACTGACAAGGAGGTGTGTAACGAATTGGCTGATCATAAGGTGAGGCAAGCAGCGGAAAAGTGAGATAAGTTTGATCCCGGAAAAATTCTTATCACTACCTGAAAAGGTAGAATATGATTAAAAGATCAAAAGCTTATCAAAGATTTAAAAGCTAAGGTTAATCCATCAGGATGGGCAACAGTAGAGGACAATCGAATAATAGTTCCCTTTAGAATACTAAGGATGTTGATAAAAACTGAGCATGGCAAAACTCATTGGGGAACAGAAGCTTTAAATAATTCTCTCTCTAAGCAAATAATAGCAAGAAGTTTATTTCAAACTGTGAAAAATATGGTTAGTAGACGTGAAACCTGATAAAGAATAACTCAAAGGTAGACAACCAGATAAAGTTTGAAAATATTGGCAAAGGAGGTGTTCCATGTCAAAATTGGCAAACAGACTTCTCGGAATTGCCTAGAAAAGGAGGGTACAGATATCAGTATTAACAGATACCTATTCTCCTCTTGATGGGAACAGTCGGAGAAGGGATCCAAATAGGTTGCCGAATGATCAATGGAACCATCCATGAGAAAGCAACTCAAATTATTGTAGAAGGAACCAATAAGTCTGTGCTCAAAAAGAATCTTTGCGCCCTCGAAAATGAAAAACTGGAATGCTGGAGCAATTTTACATTAACCCAGCCTGTCTTTATAATCTGTCTCTGGAATACTCAAAAGGTGACATGGCACTCACAATTACATTTAAAATGGGCACTATTGAACCAGTGACAAAAATCACTCCCAGCCCTAAAACGACAAGTCCACCTAGCAAAACGCCACCTATGCTAAATAGTCTGTTTTTTTTTTAAAATTGGACCTTACGTAATTCAGAATATGGGTCAACAGCAGATATTGTTTAACCCATTAGACTATTATAGATGCACTCGGTGCAGCCCAAAACAATATCTCTTTAGCTCTCAGCTGCATCCAAGCTCAATTGTGGATCCAATCCACAAAAGCTATGATTATAAAGGAAGGTGAAGAAGGCACTTTACCCAATGAGATTCGGAAAGTGATATGGGATAAGGCAAATAATTTTGAAAAAATTCCAATCTTGGTGGCAGTTAGTTAATTTTACTTATGATCCCAAAAATGATATGGTACACTGTATCCCTTGGAACACAGAGTGTGGGCATGAAAGACTGAGAATAAAGGGCAAAAAATTAACTTTAGCACATGTTGTGCAAGGGCAACAAGGATTCATTTGTGAAAACAATCCCATCAGAGCTCAAGACATTTGTCTTGACACTGAACAGAATGTTTGTCACTTTGAGATACATCCTGATGAAAAACCTAAAACTGTACTTGTATATACAGGTAATGGCCGGTGTTTGCATGAGAACTTCCTGTAATTCCATTTTGGTAGCTAATGTTACTAGAAATCTGAATGATCACTCTAACCTTTGTATCTGTAATTTTGTATAACTATCACAGGATGCGATTTTACTTATTTAGCTTCTATCACCTCTTATCAAATTACTAAATCTAACTATACATTGTATCATGAGCTGGCGGGCCTACCCCCTATTGGAATGAACTTAGCGTTGCTGAGAAGACTGGTGCAACATGAAGACTTCAGACAATTGCTGAAGCAAGTCCGAGAAACTGGAAAAAAAAACAACTAAGAATACACACCATCCTGGAACGAGTGAGAAAAGATGGAGAAAATCATTGGTGAAATATTTTGTAGGGTATTCACCATCAGCAAACTAGAGTTTTGAACTTACTAATACATCCTTTGCTTGTAGTACTAGTAGCAATAACAATACTAACAATTTTAAACTTTATGTTCTGGTACCAATTAACAAGCGACAAGGAGAGTTGGGTGCTACTCACAATTCTAAAACATGAATAATACGGAGTTTTGTGAAGACTTCTCAAGGATAAAGGGGAGGAATTGTTACCCAACAATAAAGGGGTTAAAGTTTGTGTAATAGTTTCATGAAGGGTTCAGTTGGCAGTAGGTGATTTACACCTACCTAAAGAAACTAACAAGATGTCCAGCCTTGAAGCTGTCAGCAGTGATTAAAACAGAGACTCTTTATCAAGGAACTATCTGCCCTTGGAGGGAACATCCCAGAAACTGCAGAAACTGCAGAAACTTTGTTATCATGTTTTTCTAAACCGTGAACATGCAGTGACCTTGGGGGATTCCGGCAGTAATCCGTAATTCCGGCAGGAGGAGATCGCGACCACCGCTCACTGACCACCTACCTAATTACACCCAGACCCAAAAGAAAGGGGCGGAGGAGGAAACTGAGCATGCGCAGTAATTTATATGAAAAGTGAGAGAAAACAAACCAATTGTTTAAGAATATGTAAATAGTTATGAATTCTGCATGATTGTAGTGTATAACTAATTTTCTGTCCAAAGCTGGTGTGCACGCTAGGAGGAGAAATCCCCCGTGCACCCAGCGCTGCAATAAAGAATAGCTGCTTTCTAAAACAACTCTTGGAAAGTTCAGTTTCCTTTTTAGGTATCAACTATCCCTTGTGCCAAAAGACCCCAGCAGAAGCCTCCAACTTCTCTGATACCTGTAGAAAAGGAAGCAGTTGTCACTGAAGAAGCAATATGACTCATGGAAAAATCATTATTTCTTACACATTCAGCTATATAAGCCATCGAGACTAAAATAATAGAGTAGGATGAAGGCAAGAGACATATTTCATCTCCAACGTACTGTTATGGGCAGATAACTGAATTTTTATGTTGTTCCAACTATTTCAAACATTCTTCCTCAAAAACAGTTGGAGATTAGTGAAAAACCCTTGATTCTTGACAAAAATCCTAAAATAGGATGTTCCTCTCACCACTTTGTGTGAGGTTTTTTTCCCCATCGGGTTTTACGTTCATTTTGAAACAACTGAAATGAAGAGGAAAGCCTTTGGTAATAAAAAAAAATTTATTCTAGCAACAACCTTTATTCTAAAATGTAAAAAGCAGGCAGAAATAAACCTTCTCTGCTTAGGGAGCATTAAGAGCACTACAGAAACATCTAAGAGACTTACATGTATAAGAAAAAGCAGAGATGCTAGGGACCACACTAGGACTATGACTGCTGTGTGATTAATTACTAAAAAAGCAGAAAAGACAGGAGCAGATGAAGACTAAAATCGACACAGAAGCAGTTAAAATATGCAAACCTGATAGGGAACTTGATAACACAATTCTGGATGAAGTTACATTCACGTATCACTGCACTCAGTGCTCAATTCCAGCCCTGCTCGGCTTTTAATATTGTAGATTTTTTCCCGCTGTAATCATAAAGAACAAGGTAATGATTAATGCTGCAAACCAAAGACTGATGCTCAGTGCTGAAACAATTATGAGCCTGTTGACTCCCTAACTCTGTCAATGAGGGACACGGTAAGATATAAGTGATTGAATAAACTGACATAATAAGATATACTAAACTAAAAAAAAAGAGATTTCAGAACCAAACCTGTGATACTGCAGGAATTTATCACATCGTACTTTGAACAGCTGACTTGTAAGACCGTCATGTGGCTCATCTCTATTTCTATAGGAGGTTCTCCATTTTTAAAATGGCTGGGGAGATTTTCATACATGCTGCAGGATCTATATTGGATTGCATGCATTTCATAGGACATTAGTAAATTCAAGAACTAGTACTTGCATTTGTGGTAAGAAGAATCAATTTGATATAGTTTACTTAAGGCAAGACTTGATGAGTTGTCTGATCACCAAATACTAAATTCTTTTACTAAAATCTTTGTGATTCTTCAAATTAATTTTATCTCACATTCTCAGACTTACACAGACTTCCTCCCATTTTTTTCTCATTCCTTCCAGAGACATTCTCCTGGATGTTAATGAGCATCTCTATTCTCTTTTAGATCCTTGAATAAAAGTGCCTTCAGGTTGTAAAATTGTAAAACAGTTTTATAATTTCTCAATATTGGTGGCAAGTTTTTCCTGAAATTTCTGAAAAACAATGAGGTTTTTTGATATTTCCTTCATTTATAGGCTTTAAGCTGTTGAAGCTCTCAGAATATGTCTCAATCTAAAATAATGCTCAGGTATTGTCAAGTACTCATTGCAGGACAGTTATGAGCTATGAAGATCTATATTAGGAAAATTAATGAGACTATACAGAACGGTGTGAAAATCATGTGCCAGCAAATCCTTTTAAGATCCTTTGTTTTTACTGGAATCTCAACAACTTTAGAAGTCTTAAAAAGAGCCACTACAGTTAGATAATTGCATGGCTCTTCGCTACCATAAAAACCCCTCTGTATCATGGCTATTGAAAAAGATTGAAATCCTTCCTTCATCTCTAAGTGCCACTAGTTCAGGAATAAGCTGCAAAAAGTCACATAGCTTACAAAGTTACACATCTTTTCGTCCCTCCTCATGAGATGGGCTCAATAGAGGGCTCACACTATAACACTGCTTAAGCAAAGTTACCAACGTTCCCTTTTTCCAGATTTAATCTAAGTGACCCACAGAGCCTTTTCAGAGACGACCATCCCTCCAGGCTGATAATGCACCAGCGAATCCTAAGAAAGCAGCTACAACTGGGGCAAAAGCTCAGATATGAACTTATGCCCCAGTGTTTCAGACGGGGCTTTGCCTACCTGTTACATGCTGAAAGTGTGCTCTCTCTGAGACACATTGGAGAGAAAAAAGCAGTGAGCATTGAAGATCAGTAAGGCACTCTGGAAAAGCTTCTTCAATTCAGAGACTTTGCTTACTTTGTAACCTATCCCAGTTATTTTTTACTTTGTGCTGTGAAATGCTCTCTCTCATGTCATGTTAGCTCTCAGACAAATCTAGAAGTAGCATTCAGAAAGCCTGTAGCCTATGTTAAACTGTAGCTCTCTTTGCTCTAGGCTTCCCCTCCTTTCAGATGAAGGGGTACACTCTGGGGGAAACCCTGGTTCTATAGTGCCCAAAGCAACATCCCAAGCCCTCAACACGAGCATTCCAGAAACAGCAAAAGACCTTTAAAATCCTGCTCTTCCTCCAGGTGCATGGTAAAGCTTCAATTTCTCAAGCTACACATTTTCCACAACCAGCATATCCTGCAGTTATTACTTCGGTGTTCTTGAAAGTCATCAGCATTTAAAAGCACTTTTTAAGTCATGCAGAAATTTGCAAGATGTATGTGTCATCTCGATGGCTTGTGATGAGGGAGTTAGGAACAACTATAGGTCCTGGGGGAAACAAACACAGATACATATCCTCTCTTCCTCCCAAATGCCTTCCACCATGAGTCCCACCCTTCCCTGTTCCACACCCTCTCCAGTTACCAGAGGCAACTGGAAAGACTGCCATGGACAGCAAGTGGACTTGCTAGACGGCACCAGGGAAATTGTCCTGGCCACCATGCCAGCAGCAGGCCCTGCAGATCGCTTTCATTACCTTACTACGGATACTGATCCACTTCTAGCAGTGGGGATGGCTGTATTCATATAGCACTCTGGGAAGGTGCCATAAACACAAACCCCTGTTTACACAGCATCAAACATCAGCTAAGGCTGCCTGCATTTTCTCAGCAACAAAACACAGATGCGACAGTGGCCATGCAGCATGCGTCTGCGCTCAGAAAGCACCATACAAACATGCATAGAGCTACTAAAAAATACTCTTTACAAGCAATCAGCTTTTGATATCTGGGCATTTCGGGTTTTTGCAAGTCACCAGCAAGGGGCTAGCCCTGCTTCTGCAACACAACGGTGACAGAAAACTCCTCTGCACTCCTTAAAAGCCAAATATGTGCGCAATAAAACATAGTTCATAACTGCACAGATCCGACCTACCTTGCGGCTGTTTTTCAGGAGCAGGTCATTTGTGACTACATGACTTTGCACTGGCAATCTGTTAGTCTTGTACACGATTCTAGGTCCTTTTTTGAGAGAATATTACGCATTGGTTAGCTGAGAAGAAATTTTGTGAGGAGGACATCTAGTGATATTATGTATGTTGACATGCTCAGCTGTGTCCATGCACAGATGACCTAGCAAGCTAGTGAGTTACCTCTGAAGATTTGAAGAGGTGTGCAGCTGAGTTTGCCAAAAAATAGGACAGCATCCAAAACAACAGCAGCAATTGAACAACATAGTTCTGAATTCAATCTTCTTGAAAATAAATGTTGCAAAGATTTATTGCTTCTTACCACACTTCTCACCTACAGCAATGCCATCTCCAAATCTGGATTCACAGCGGCACTAATTATCACCTACACTATTCATGCAGAATGACCGTTAAATCATTATACATTCGGCAAAAAGCTTTCCATTGAATGACAAAGATGTTCAGCGTAACAGCAATTCTGAAACACAGTGATAGTTGTCTTTATAATTCTTTTTTTTAATAAATCTTTTTTTTAAAGTTCTCCTGAAAACAAGAATTATTACAACACAAATTGATGAAAACCAAAGTAGTTATTCCATGCTGTATCTCACTTGAACTAAAATTTCATCAGTGAAATACTGGAAATTTATAACAACAAACAATAAAACCACAATCATAATAGTCATTGTTAGTATATGCTCTTGAACTTAGAATCATAGAATGGTTTGGGGTGGAAGGAATCTTGAAGATCATGTAGTTCCAACCCCCTTCCACAGGCAGGGACACCTCAAAGATCAAGTTGCTCAAAGCCCCAGCCAACCTGGCCTTGAACACTTCCAGGGATGGGGCAGCCACAACTTCTCTGGGCAACCTGTGCCAGTGCCTCACCACCCTCAGAGAGAAAAATTTCTTCCTTCTACCAAAAGAAATCTGCGCTCTTTCGGTTTAAAGCCATTGCCCCTTGTCTTGCCACTACACAAATTTTGTAAAGCCCCTGTCCAGTTTTCTTGTAGGCTCCCTTTAGATACTGGAAGGCTGCTAGAAGTTGTCCCCAGAGCCATCTCTTCTCCAGGCTGAACAACCCCAACTCTCAACCTCTGTTCATAGGAGAGGTGACTTGGTTAAAACAAATGCATCCTTAAGGTAATTATCATCGAGTTTTATATAATTATCTGTTGTCTTATTTCCTTAATAATTAATACTGGTATACCAAATATAAGACCATTTTATATAGAGAGAAGATTACTCTAAATTTAGTCTAAAAGACTAAAATTCTTTCACTTTAGCTGATATAATCCACTGAAGTTGGCAGCAGGAATAGTGAGCGACTTTTTAAGGAAAATTAATGCTGGTTGCCTTTCAGTCTTATTAGCATAAATTATTTTTAAACTCTATTGATTATTCAAATAAAAATTCCATTTATCTTACACAATGACTATTTCTTTCAGGGAGGGGGAAGTTTCTTTGTCATGGAGAAAATTTTATTCCAAAGCTGTCTAAAAATTGGCATTGAAGTCAAGCTTGTGATTTTTAATATTTCAACATGACAGATTTATTTCTTCTCAAATAATAAAAAAATCCTTCTTAGAACAAAAATATATAGCTTCATTATGTTTCCTGATTCTGAAAATTACTGTCAAGCTGTGAACATAAGGAAACTGAAGACCCTTGATGGTGACCTTAAGAACAACAAAGGTGGGGAATTGTGGTGTAGGCAATTTCATTGCAGCTGCTTGGTGCCAGAAAAATGAGAAACGGGTTTTCTACTACTAAATATAATGAATTCTCTGTCTGTTCTGCCACATCTTGTCAAACTTCATTAATGAGAAGAAAGATGTGGTGCATAAATATAGGAAGGGTAATATTTTAAAAGGACAAATCATGCATATTGCTACAGGAGGTTTCTTTCTCTATATCAGATAGCGCATAATTCTTTCTAAATAAGTTATTTCAAAATTGACCAACATAGCAATGTACCACAACTTGTACATAGTCAAAGCAATTTGCTATTATTTTCAAAAAATGGCCACGTTTTTCAGGTGCATTGATGCAGTGGGAATCCAATGGCACAAGGCAACTGCTTTTAGTTAGAATTAGGTTTAAATATCTTGCTGAATCAAGGTATAAAATACATCATCATTTAATAATAAAATTACTTGCATCTTAAATTGTCTTTGCAATTACATTAAATCAACATGACTCAGTTTTATTTTTAGGACAGCAATGTCTGTCTTTCATGGTTTTATGCAATATATGAATAAATGTACTGTCAGTAAGAATTCCTTAGATTTCACTTGATAATCACTGTAAAATATGCATAAATAACATTTAATTTGGACTTACAAAAAAAAGGAAAACGAAGGAACATACCTAATGCTAATTTCAATTTTTTTCCCAGTCTTAAGCCTAGACTTTTGCCCAGACTATTCTGGCGATGAAGGAGAAGACTAGAATCATACATATCCCTACATTGCGATATTCCATAGAGCTCTATTAACCCAGCTTGTATCCTGAGGGACAATATGACTTTAAGCAAATCTTATAGGCAGGATGAGTTCCCCTGCAACCAAAACCCTTTCTGGCACAAGACCCAACTTAGATTTCTCAAATCTATGCAGAAAAAATTTTATCTAAACATTCCAGGAAATAGAAGTATATACAATATACTTAGAATCATAGAACGGTTACACTTGGAAGGGACTTCAAATCATCCAGTTCCAACCCCCTCTGCCATGGGCAGGGACACCCTCCAATATACCAGGTTGCCCAAGCATCATCCAACCTGGCTTTGTACACTTCCAGGGATGGGGCATCCACAACTTCTCTGGGCAACATGGTCCAGTGCCTCACCACCCTCACAGTGAAAAATTTCTTCATTAGATCTAATCTAAATCTCCCCTCTTTCAGTTTAAAGCCATTGCCCCTGATTCTGTCACTACACACCCTTGTAAAAAGTCCTCTCCAGCTTTCCTGTAGGCCTCCTTTAAGTACTGGAAGGCTGCAATAAGATTACCCCGGCGCCTTCTCTTCTCCAGGCTGAAGAGCCCCAACTGTCTCAGCATGTCTCCATAGCAGAGGAGTTCCAGCCCTCGGATAATCTTCGTGGCCTCCTCTGGACCTGCTCCAGCATCTCCATGTCCTTCTTATGTTGGGGACTCCAGAGCTGAACACAGTATTCCAGGTGGGGTCTCAGGAGAGCAGAGCAGAGGGGCAGAATCCCCTCCCTCGACCTGCTGCCCACGCTGCTTTGGATGCAGCCAGGATACAGTTGGCTTTCTGGGCTGCCAGTGCACATGGCGGCTCATGTTGAGCTTCTCATCCACCAGCACTCCCAAGTCCTTTTTCCTCAGGGCTGCTCTCAATCCATTCTCCGCCCAGTACTGTACTTGTGCTTGTGAATGCCCCGAACCACGTGCAGCATCTTGCACTTGGCCTTGTTGAGCTTCATGAAGTTCTCACAGGCCCACCTCTCAAGATCACTCTGCATGGCATTCCTTCCCTCCAGCGTGTGTACAACACCACCAAGCTTATTGTCATCTGCCAAGTTGCTGAGGGCGCACTAGATCCCACTGTCCATGTCACCAAAAAAGATGTTAAATAGAACCGGCCCCAGCACTGACCCCTGAGGAACACCCCCTCGTCACTGGCCTCCACGTGGACATTGAACCATTGACCACAAATCTTTGAGTGCGACCATCCAGCCAATTCCTTCTCCACCGAGTGGTCCATGCATCAAAACCATGTCTTTCCAGTATAGAGACAAGGATGTCGTGTGGGACAGCATCAAATGCTTTGGATAAGTCCAGGTAGACGATGTCAGTTGCTCTTCCCCATCCATCAATGCTGCAGCCCCATCATAGAAGGCCACCAATTAGTCAGGCAGGATTTGCCCTTAGTGAAGCCATGTTGGCTGTCACCAATCACCTCCTTATTTTTTATGTGCCTTAGCATAGTCGCCAGGAGGATCTGCTCCACGATCTTGCCAGGCACAGAGGTGAGCCTGTAGTTCCCTGGGTCTTTTTTTGCCTTTTAAAGATGAAGGCTAGTTTCCCCTTTTCCCCTTTCCAGTCATTGGGAAGTTCACCAGATTGCCACAAACTCTATGGATGGATAGTGGCCTTAGCAAATTTAACTGCAAGTTCCTCAGGACCCGTGGATGCACCTCATCAGGTCCCATGCGCTTTCGCACCTTCAGTTTCTTTAGATGGTCTCGAATCTGATTTTCTCCTACAGTGGGCACTGTAGCTGTTTGCCCCTGGGTGCTGGCTGAGTAGGCCTGTGTCGGTGCCATGCCCTGGGGAAGCATTTGTGTCTGAGCGCACATCCCCATTGCGCTCCTGGTCAAGTTTCCCGAACGTGTCCCTCTGGGTCGACCACTGGCATGGTACATAGACTCACAGTATTTTGCAGAATGAGCTGGCCTTTCGCATCTTTCGCAGCGAGCAGCTCTCCTGTTGTCCTTATTTTTCCTCTGTTGTCTGGTCTGTTTTTGCTTGCTCCCACTCTGAGGTTGCCTTTTTAGTCCACGATCACAATTATTATCAGTGTTACAGCACCTGTTTCAAAAAAACTTTCCCAGGGTAACAAGCCGCAGGTAAGCCGGCCTCCGAAATCTTAAATATCCTGTGATTCCTCCCAAACCAAGGGTGCCAGGAGGGAAAATCTTGGCTGGGTCTCACCCGCCCTTGGCCCTCTTTTTACCGAAAATCTGGAATAAGAAACTTATCAAAACCAATGGGATGTAGATAAGCAGACACTTCTTTATTGCGGCGCCGGGTGCATGGGGGGTAGCTCCTCCTGGCGTGCGCACCTTGCACCGAAATCAAACTTCTTCTATAGAGCCTACATATGCAAATCCACTAGGTAATCGTACATAAACGCATACTTTCCCAAAAATCATTAGCATATTCTCCTCCCATTTCTGATTCTGCGCAATAAAAGTTAGAATCATCGAGAAATGAGTCTGGGGTGTAATATGGGTGGGTGGTCTGTGAGTCGGTGGTCGCGATGTCCCCCTGCCGGAATTACCGTTTGCTTAAGTTCACGGTTCCTGGCAGGTACCAATAGACCATTACGGTTGGTTTTCTTCATCTCCATTAATCTAAGCCTTGATAGCTACATGCATTCTTCTAATTCTATGTAGGTATCATAAATCAGTTTACAAATCAAATTGTGCTTTGTACTACACGTTCCTACTAAATGATTCTGACCTATCTCTTTGGTCCTGGTACAGTGCTATACAGGAATTCCATAGCAGCATCTGGTTATTGTACGAACCTACTTTTCATTAAAATAGGTCTTAAAACTCTATGTTATTAAAATCAACTACTAACTATTAATTACGAGCTATTGATTAAATTTAATTACCAAAAATTCTAAGTATCAGCAACATTTCCCCCCTTCGAAAGTGTTGAAATTGCTATTTCAATACTTTCACCGCTTTTACCTTTATTGTTTGATACTCACTTACCATCATGTTCAAAGCTAAGATTCGTTTCAGCATATCTTGGTGATCAACCGTGGTCTGGTGGAATAGTAGGTAACTCTCTCATGATTCTGCGATTAATTGCAAGCCTATTAGCAAACTGTTTCTTTAAGCAATTGTATATTAGCATGATCGTGAGGAAGACAATTAGCAACGGAAACAGAGTTTTAATCAAAGATTGGATCCAAGAGCTTAGATTCCAGGCTAGTCTTTTGAAAATTTTCCCTATCCAATCTTCTGACATGTCCTCTTGGATTGATTCTGTTTCTTTCTCGACTTTTTCTAGCAAATCCAAATCATGCTCCACATCCTGTGTAACGTTTGGGATGTGTATACAACAGTGGTCTAATTCATCTTTGAGATAGCCACATACTCCGTGTTCTTTGAGTAAAAGCGTGTCTAAAGCCATTCTATTTTAAAGTGCCATTCTAGATGTTGCCTGCAATTGAACGTTCAATTCTTTGAATCCTTTCTTTGTAACATTTGCTAACTTTTCTACTTGACTTGTTAAATGATACAGCCATTCTCTGTTTCTACATGAGGCTGTAGGATTTAAAAGAGACTCAAGAGCCCAGCTGATTTTCAATCCTGTTGATGGTTCGTTCCAAATATCATCTGTCTCGGACCTTTTAGTTCGTTTTAAATTTAGACTTTCTAGGGGTCCTTCAAATGGTGATTTTTTTCCAAATTGGACACAATGTTGGCATGCCTAAGGGAATTTGTTTAACTTTACCATCTAACGCTAAGTGTGTTGTCCAGGTTCCGTCATTTAGTGCCCAAACCAGGTGTCCAGGACTCTGGATTGTACTTTTCTTACAGCTTATAAATGTTCCCCTTGTAATTTGATAATCTGCAGTCAATTGAAGATCGTTTTTGAGACCTCGACAGAAACACCCATATCTCACTGCAGCTGCTAAAGGGGGAATGTCTTACTTACTGTACTACAATTGTAGACTTTGACACGTTTCCATCAGGATACTGGACTTTCCTTTTCTAGTGACGTAGTTCCTCTGTCTGTTACTGTTGGCCAAACTCCATAAACTGACCCTACCCACGTAAAACACCAAGGGGTTTTTGCCATGTATTGAAATTGGGCGAATAGAGGCATGGACCAAATTGATTCCCAAGTAGGTTGTTCTTTTTGTGAAGTTTGAACACTTTCTTTGCGTTTCCATTCCATTACCATACGGCTCACATTTTTCTTTATTGGTTCATCATAAGAACACCATCCAGAACCGTATCCTGAATCTAGTCCTGTCCAACCTCCACTGATGTCTACGAAGTTTGAATTCAGTAATTTTGTACATTCATCCTTACTTCCTGGGGACTTCCACTGTTTTCTGATATATCTCACTTGTTCATACCGTAGAGTCACTGGCCGTTGTTCACAGTGAGCGGTCTCATTTTTATGTTCCTGATTTGTCAAATTCATAGTTAAGATTCCCCATGGAATGGATTCACCTACTGCTCTTGCTATTAGTAAACAAGCAGTAATTTGTGTAACATTCTGCAAAGTGGCAACTCCTTTGATTAATCCTAATATCAAATTCTCCTCAGAGGCTTGTTGGGGAAACTCAATCACTTGTTCTCTTTCTAACTGTCTTTTGTTCCTACTCACCAAGCCGGTCCATGGTTTCACCAGTACTATCTTCCAGCATAAGATCCAAAGAACAATTACAAACAGATATGAGAAATTAGACATGTTTCAGAGTCAGTTTCAAAGTTTCTGGGTCACGATTCACAATTTTCCAGGGTGCTGGTGCTTTCTTCACTCGAGTGTAATGTATCCAGGCTGTAGATTCTGCAGTCTTGACTGCTGTGAAGGTTGTCAACAATATTTGAAAATGTCCTTTCCAGCGCTCTTGCAGAGGTTCAGAAGTCCACGTCTTTACGTGGACATAATCTCCTGGTTGGAAATCATGCACTGGAGTGTCTAAAGACAAAGGTCGATTCCAAATCACAGCACTCCGAATTGCAGCTAAGGTTTTCCCTAGAGAAAGCAGATAGTTATATACCTCTTGTTTTCCTTTTACACGCATATTTGGATTTGGTTCCGGGGACTCATAAGGTTTTTCCATACAACAATCCATAAGGACTGATAGAGGTTCCACTCTTTGGCTGTACTCTGACTCGAAGTAATGCCAAAGGTAATGCTTGGGGCCATTTTGAGTTTGTTTCTTGACAAATTTTACTTTTTTGTCTCTTCAGAGTCTGATTCGTGCTTTTTACTTTTCCACTGGATTTTGGCCTCCAAGATGCATGTAAATCCCAGGCAATGCCCAATACTTTGCTAACGCTTTGGACTACTTCGGCAACGAAGTGTGGCCCTCTGTCAGAAGAAATCCCAGTTGGCACTCCGAATCTTGGAATTATTTCTTGTAGTAACCACTGTACTACTTCCTTTGCTTGTGTGGTGCGACAGGGAAGGGCTTCAGGCCATCCTGTAAAGGTATCCACCCCCACCAGGATGTACCGGTACCCGTTTTGTCTAGGTAATTCTGAGAAATCTATTTGCCAATAATCTCCAGGCTCTGTACCAGCTTTTAATTTATCCATTTGGACTCTTTTCTTGATCACTGGATTATTTTTTAAGCATGTTTCACATTTAGCAGTTATCATTTTGGCTAAGCCTAGCATTTTAACTGATACTACTTGTTTCTGTAAAGAAGTTACTAAAGCTTCTACTGCCCAGTGACATTCCTGATGCTTTGTTTGAATTATTTCTCTCATCAGAATGGGCGGGATCACTACTTGTCCACTAGGGGTTACCCACCATCCAGCTAAGTTTTTCTTAGCATTTAATAACTGGCTTAATTTATCATCTTCCTCTGAATATTTTGGCTTTTCCCTAGGAAGGGCTACTGTTTTGGAGGGAATTAATGCCATTTGGAATGCTTGGTTCTTTGCTACTTTCTTTGCTGTTCTATCGGCTAAATTATTTCCAACAATTTCTTTTGTGTTTCCCATTTGGTGTGCTTTACAGTGCATGATTGCTACTTGTTCTGGTTTCTGAACTGCATGCAGCAATTGTAAAATTTCATTTTGATGCTTAATGTTTGATCCTTGACAGGACAATAATCCTCTTTCTTTCCACAGAACCCCATGGACATGCACTACTCCAAGGGCATACTTGGAGTCAGTCCAAACGTTCACTTTCTCCTTTTCACTTAATTCTAGGGCTCGGATTAAGGCAATAAGTTCTGCTTTTTGGGCGGATGTGGTGCTTGCCAATGCTCTGGCTTCTATAACTGTGGTGTCTGTCGTTACCGCATATCCAGCGTATCGGACTCCTTGCTCCATAAAGCTGCTGCCTTCTGTACACGATTCCCAGTCTGGTTGCTCCAGTGGTACATCTTTCAAATCTTCATGACTGGAATAAACGTACTCGATACTAGCCAAGCAATCATGTTCCAATTGTCCTTCTTCCTGTGTGGAGCTGAAAAACACTGCAGGATTTACCAGGTTAGTTGTTCTTAGAATCACATCATCCTGTTCGGTTAGTACCACTTGGTATTTTATCATCCGGCTTGGGGATAATCAATGACCCCCCCTTTTGTTCTAGAACAGTTATCACCATACGTGGGACGTAGACCGTTATTGTCTTTCCCAAAGTCAATTTGCGAGCTTCCCGTATCAGCAGCACTGTTGCTGCCACCGCTCGCAGGTAACTTGGCCATCCTTTACTCACTGTGTCCAGTTGTTTCGAGAAGTATCCGACAGGTCGCTTCCAGATGCCCATCTTCTGGGTCAACACTCCCAATGCTAGGTGTTGCCTCTCATGGACAAACAACTGAAAGTTCTTAGTTAAGTCTGGAAGTCCTAAAGCAGGTGCTGACATCAAAGCACGTTTTAATTCAATAAAAGCTTTTCGTTGATCTGGTCCCCACACAAAAGGAGAAATCTTCGGGGCTTCGTACAAAGGTTTAGCAATCAGCCCGTAGTTCATAACCCAAAGACGACACCACCCGGCCATTCCCAAAAATGCTCTGAGTTCATGAATATTTTCTGGTTCAGATATATTGCAAATCGCTTCTTTTCGACTTGTTTTTCCAACTGTCACTGCCCTTTAGAAATTTCAAAGCCCAGATATATTACAGTCTGGCAAGCTATTTGGGCCTATTTCTTACGTACTTTGTACCCATCTAGTCCCAGAAAGTTCAAAAGGTCTATTGTTACCTGGATACAGGTCGACTTTTCCTCTGTAGCAATCAGTATATCATCCACCTATTGTAGCAGTAGATGTCCAGGTCTTGGTTTTTCTTGTTTCCATATCTCGAGTTCTCTCGCCAACTGATTCCCAAAGATCGTTGGACTGTTTTTAAATCCTTGGGATAGCCTTGTCCATGTTAATTGCATCTTTCATCCAGTCTGTGGATTTTCCCACTCAAAAGCAAACAGTTTTCTACTTTCCTTTTCCAAGGGTACACAAAAGAACGCATCTTTTAAATCAAGCACTGTAAACCACTGATAGGTCTCTTTTAACGAGGTTAGTAGTGTATATGGGTTTGCTACTACCGGGTAAATATCTTTGACTATTTGATTTACTGCTCTTAAATCCTGTACCAGCTGGTATTCTCCGGATGGTTTTCTGACTGGTAAGATAGGAGTATTGTATTCGGATTCACATTCCTCTAAAATCTTATACTTTAAGAACTTGTCAATTAATTTCTTCAGTTCCTGTCTGATTTCTGGTTTAATTGGATATTGTTTCAATTCGACTGTTTTTGCTCCTTCTTTTAATTCTACTTTAACAAGCTCTGCCAGTTTTGATTTGCCAGGGATATCTGTTTCCCATGCTGTGGGAATCACGGCCAAATCTACATACAAAGGAATTTCTTGTCCCTCGATTTTTTCTTGGATCATCAGAATTTCACTTGTTTTTGATTCTAGTATTTTTAAGAGAATCTCTCCTTCTTCAAAACTGATCTGAGCGTTTAATTTAGACAATAAATCTCTTCCCAATAAGGGTACCGGACATTCAGGTACATACAAAAATTCATGAGTGATTACCTTTTTTAATTACCTTAATTTTAAGTCCAGGGGTTTTAGGAATGGTCTGCTTTCCTCCTTCCCTGTGGCCCCTATAATATTTGCTGGTTTTGTTCCAATTTTTCCTTTACAGGTGTTTAATACCGAAAATATTGCTCCAGTATCCACTAAAAATTTAATTTCTTTTTCTCCCAGCTTAATTACAACCAGAGGCTCAGCTGGGTTCCCCTCCGGTCCCCTTCAATCATCTAGCATCACGATTTTAGCCATTTCTTGCTGAGCATTTCCCTTTCTGGGGCAGTCTCTTTTCCAATGTCCTTCTTCCTTACACAGAGCACACTGATTTATCCCTAAGGGTGTGTTAAAATTCCTACCACCACCGTTCACAAATCCTCCTCTTCCACCGAATCCTGAACCTCTTCCTCTGCCTCGTCCTCTATTCAGTGTTCCTGTCATGACTGCTAGCAGCCTGCTTTCCCGAGATTTTCTTTCCTCCTGTTCTCTATTGTTATACACCTCCCAGGCTGCTTCCATCATTTTATTTAAACTCCTAGAGTCTTCTCCCTCTAATTTCTGAAGTTTCTTCCTTATGTCTGGTGCTGATTGTCTCATAAAAATCAAAGCCAATTGTATTTGTGCTGCTTCAGTTTCCACCTTTAAATCAGTATATTTCCTGGCAGCTTCCTTCAGTCTCTCCAGAAACGCTGAGGGAGATTCATTTTTATCCTGCCTTACTTCATACAATTTAGACCAATTCAAAGATTTAGGCATGGCATGTTTACTTCCATATAAAATCCATTTTTGATACTGACTCAATCTCTGTCTGTGCTCCACATTATTTGGATCCCACTGCGGATCCCCAGATGGAAAATTCTGTTCCAAAGTTCCAGTCATATTTTCATTCAGAACTGCCGCTTCAGCCTGTGCTCTACCATTTGCTTTTCTGTATCATCCAATGAATTATCTAGGACCACCTGCAAATCACTCCAGTCTGGGTCCTGCGTTCTAATTATAGTATCCACCACTCTTCCTACTCTTTCAGGATCCTCTCTATAAAGTCCGGCTGCCTGTTTCCAAGCCATCAAATCAGTAACTGAAAAAGGCACCTTTACATACACCGGCCCATCGTTGCCAACTCCCTGCCGCAGGGGAGCTATTGTGTGTGTCTGCTGTCGGGTTCTCCGAGAAACAGGAGTATGAATTATAATCTCAGAGGGACCCTCCTCGGCATCCTCAATACCACTGCTTTCTGGTTCTTGCATCTGTTCCTGATATTCTCGACCCCGATTTCTTTCTCTCCTAGGAGGAGATATGTCTAATTCTGGTCGATCATCAACTTCAGGAATAATCCTCTTTTTCAAACAATCCTTCCCGATTTCACACACCGAACAACACTTTTTCTCCTTTTTATTCCCTGTAGCAACAGCCAATATCAAACCATTTCCATCCACTAGTTTACACCCTTTCTGCCAATCTTTTCTTTGTCTCAAATAGAAAAACAAATCTACATAAGGTATTTCATCCCATTTCTCTTCCCTTCTACAAAACAGCATTAACTGAAAAATAGTATTATAATTCAAAGTACCATTCACAGGCCATACTTCTTGATCTTCTAACATATACAACGGCCACCAATGATTACAAAATTCAATCATTTTGTTCTTTCACAAATCATTTCCTATATCTCCCCAACGTGCTAATAAGCATCCTAACGGAGAAGTTTTCGGGATTTTGTCATTTGCAGCCAAATTACTCATACTTTTACTTTTAAACAAATGAGTTAACTTAGATGCCATGATATAACTGTTAATACAATATATATAATCACTCAAATCTGTCACTCTGTTTTTCTTCGACTGCACCCCTTATGGGATAGCAGAACCACAAATCCGGACCCCGCACTCACTTCGTGCTTAACTGCACGTCTCTCTCTCACGGTCACACTCGCACAGGTCTGTAATTTATTACCTTGAGCACAAGTATGTAACACAATAAACACAAACTCGGCACCTTAGTACTCGGTCAAGATAAACGCTTCCACAATATAGCACACAAGAAAACTTCTTACGTTAGAGGCACAACTTATAGAACACTATAGCTGGCATATAGGTTCCAAGTCTCCGCTATGTCCAACTCTGCAATAGCTTTCGCTTACGGCTTACGGGCAGACGCCCAGGCTTCCAGTGCAGGAGGATCCTCTGCCCAACCCTGCGCAGCTTTCACCGTGACTGACAGGCAGGCTACAGCGAGGGGACTCGAACCCACTCGCAGGGGGACTCAAACCCATTTTCCAGAGGCGGGACTTGAACCCCCTCTATGCGGTGGGACTCGAACCCACTCGTTTAAAACAAAAGAAGTGTCTTACCCAAAATCCAGGGGATGTCGTGAAGAACCTTATGGATCGGGGATCGATGGGTGTCCCCGAGAAATCCTCGGTGCCGGCTGGAACCGATCAGGTCCCCGACTCCTCTGGTCTCCTTCAGTGAGGTCCCATCTGGGTCACCAAAACTGTTACTGAAAATCCGGAATAAGAAACTTATCAACACCAATGGGATGTAGATAAGCAGACACTTCTTTATTGCGGCGCCGGGTGCACGGGGGATATCTCCTCCTAGCGTGCGCACCTTGCACCGAAATCAAACTTCTTATATAGAGCTTACATAGGCAAATCCATTAGGTAATCGTACATAAACATATAATTTCCTGAAAATCATTAGCATATTCTCCTCCCATTTCTGATTCTGCACAATAAAAGTTAGAATCATCGAGAAATGAACTTTCTGAAAACTGAAAATGAAGAGGATAGCCTATAGAGGGTGGAAGCAGAGACAGATAGCCTGGGAGGAATACAGAGAAGCTGTACGAGTGACCAGGGATCAGGTGAGGAAGGCTAAAGCCCTGAAGGAATTGAATTTGGCAAGGGATATAAAAAGCAATAAGAAAAGCTTCTATAGGTATGTAGGGGACAAAAGGAAGTCCAAGGAGAATGTAGGCCCCCTCCGGAAGGATACTGGTGCTCTAGTTACCCGGGACATAGAGAAGGCTGAGTTACTCAATGACTTTTTTGCCTCAGTCTTCACTGATAAAGCCTCTTGTCTTACCGCCCAAGCTGTGGAAAGAACTAGCAGGGACTGTGAGGATGAACCACCACCCACTGTACTTGAAGAGCAGGTTCGGGAACATCTGAGGAACTTGAAGGTGCACAAGTCCATGGGACCTGATGAGATCCATTCGTGGGTCCTGAAGGAACTGGCGGATGAAGTTGCCAAGCCACTGGCCATTGTATTTGAGAAGTCGTGGCGGTCTGGCGAGGTCCCCGATGACTGAAAGAGAGGGAACATAACCCCCATATTTAAAAAGGGGAACAAGGAGGACCCGGGCAACTGCAGGCCGGTCAGCCTCACCTCTGTGCCTGGCAAGGTCATGGAGCAGATTCTCCTGGGAACTATGCTAAGGCACATGGAGAGCAAGGAGGTGGTGGGTGACAGCCAACATGGCTTCACCAAAGGCAGATCGTGCCTGACCAATTTGGTGGCCTTTTATGATGGGGTGAAAGCATCGGTGGACAAGGGTCGACCAACGTATATCTTCTACCTGGACTTGTGCAAAGCTTTTGACACTGTCCCGCATGACATTCTTCTCTCTAAACTAGAGAGGCATGGGTTTGATGGATGGACCACTCGGTGGATAAGGAATTGGCTCAATGGCCGCACTCAGAGAGTAGTGGTCAATGGCTCGATGTCCAAGTGGAGACCGGTCACGAGTGGCGTCCCTCAGGGGTCCGTGTTGGGCCCAGCTCTCTTCAACAACTTTGTCGGTGACGTGGACAGTGGCATGGAGTGCACCCTCAGCAAGTTTGTCGATGACACCAAGCTGTGTGGTGCCGTCGACACGCTGGAAGGGAGGGATGCCATCCAGAGGGACCTCGACAGGCTGGAGAGGTGGGCCCGTGTCAACCTCATGAAGTTCAACCAGGCCAAATACAAGGTCCTACATCTGGGTCGTGGCAATTGTTAGCCTACAGAGGGTGGAAGCGGAGACAGATAGCCTGGGAGGAATACAGAGAAGCTGTAAGAGTGACCAGGGATCAAGTGAGGAAGGCTAAAGCCCTAAAGGAATTGAATTTGGCAAGGGATATAAAAAGCAACAAGAAATGCTTCTATAGGTATGTAGGGGACAAAAGGAAGTCCAAGGAGAACATAGGCCCCCTCCGGAAGGATACTGGTGCTCTGGTTACCCGGGACATAGAGAAGGCTGAGGTACTCAATGAATTTTTTGCCTCAGTCTTCACTGGTAAAGCCTCTTGTCTTACCACCCAAGCTGTGGAAAGAACTAGCAGGGACTGTGAGGATGAACCACCGCCCACTGTACTTGAAGAGCAGGTTCGAGAACATCTGAGGAACTTGAAGGTGCACAAGTCCATGGGACCTGATGAGATCCATCCGCGGGTCCTGAAGGAACTGGCGGATGAAGTTGCCAAGCCACTGGCTATTGTATTCGAGAAGTCGTGGCGGTCTGGCGAGGTCCCCGATGACTGGAAGAGAGGGAACATAACCCCCATTTTTAAAAAGGGGAACAAGGAGGACCCGGGCAACTACAGACCGGTCAGCCTCACCTCTGTGCCTGGCAAGGTCATGGAGCAGATTCTCCTGGGAACCATGCTAAGGCACATGGAGAGCAAGGAGGTGGTGGGTGACAGCCAACATGGCTTCACCAAAGGCAGATCGTGCCTGACCAACTTGGTGGCCTTTTACGATGGGGTGACAACATCGGTGGACAAGGGTCGACCAATGGATGTCATCTACTTGGACTTGTGCAAAGCTTTTGACACTGTCCCGCACGACATTCTTCTCTCTAAACTAGAGAGTCATGGGTTTGATGGATGGACCACTCGGTGGATAAGGAATTGGCTCAATGGCCGCACTCAGAGAGTAGTGGTCAACGGCTCAATGTCCAAGTGGAGACCGGTCACGAGTGGCGTCCCTCAGGGGTCCGTGTTGGGCCCGGCCCTCTTCAACATCTTTGTCGGTGACGTGGACAGTGGCATGGAGTGCACCCTCAGCAAGTTCGCCGATGACACCAAGCTGTGTGGTGCCGTCGACACGCTGGAAGGGAGGGATGCCATCCAGAGGGACCTCGACAGGCTGGAGAGGTGGGCCCGTACCAACCTCATGAAGTTTAACCAGGCCAAATGCAAGGTCCTACATCTGGGTCGTGGCAATCCCAGGCATAAATACAGACTGGGTGGTGAATGGATCGACAGCAGCCCTGAGGAGAAGGACTTGGGAGTACTGGTGGACGAGAAGCTCAATATGAGCCGGCAATGTGCTCTTGCGGCCCAGAAGGCCAACCGCGTCCTGGGCTGCATCAAGAGGAGCGTGGCCAGCAGGTCGAGGGAGGTGATTCTCCCCCTCTACTCTGCCCTCGTGAGACCTCACTTGGAGTACTGCGTCCAGTTCTGGAGTCCCCAACATAAGAAGGACATGGACCAGTTGGAGAGGGTCCAGAGGAGGGCCACGAAGATGATAAGAGGGCTGGAGCACCTTTCCTATGAGGACAGGCTGAAAGAGTTGGGGCTGTTCAGCCTGGAGAAGAGGAGGCTCCGGGGTGACCTTATAGCGGTCTTCCAGTACCTCAAGGGGGCCTACAGGAAAGATGGGGAGAGGCTGTTCAGGAGGGCCAGTTATGATAGGACAAGGGGTAACGGTTTTAAAATAGAGGGAGGTAGGTTCAGGTTGGATATTAGGAAAAAATTTTTTACCATGAGAGTGGTAGAACACTGGAACAGGTTGCCCAGAGAGGTGGTGGATGCTCCATCCCTGGAGACGTTCAAGGCCAGGTTGGACAAGGCCCTGAGCAACCTGATCTAGTTGGAGATATCCCTGTTCCTTGCAGGGGGGTTGGACTAGATGACCTTTGAAGGTCCCTTCCAGCCCTAACCATTCTATGATTCTATGATTCTAATTCCAGGCACAAATACAGACTGGGTGGTGAATGGATCGAGAGCAGCCCTGAGGAGAAGGACTTGGGAGTACTAGTGGACGAGAAGCTCAATATGAGCCGGCAACGTGCTCTTGCGGCCCAGAAGGCCAACCGCATCCTGGGCTGCATCAAGAGGAGCATGGCCAGCAGGTCAACAGAGGTGATTCTCCCCCTCTACTCTGCCCTCGTGAGACCTCACCTGGAGTATTGCGTCCAGTTCTGGAGCCCCCAACATAAGAAGGACATGGACCAGTTGGAGAGGGTCCAGAGGAGGGCCACGAAGATGATAAGAGGGCTGGAGCACCTTTCCTATGAGAACAGGCTGAAAGAGTTGGGGCTGTTCAGTCTGGAGAAGAGGAGGCTCCGGGGTAACCTTATAGCGGTCTTCCAGTACCTCAAGGGGGCCTACAGGAAAGATGGGGAGAGGCTGTTCAGGAGGGCCTGTTGTGATAGGACAAGGGGTAATGGTTTTAAAATAGAGGGAGGTAGATTCAGATTGGATATTAGGAAAAAATTTTTTACCATGAGAGTTGTAGAACACTGGAACAGGTTGGCCAGAGAGGTGGTGGATGCTCCATCCCTGGAGACGTTCAAGGCCGGGTTGGACAAGGCCCTGAGCAACCTGATCTAGTTGGAGATATCCCTGTTCCTTGCAGAGGGGTTGGACTAGATGACCTTTGAAGGTCCCTTCCAGCCCTAACCATTCTATGATTCTATGATTCTATGATTCTATGAAATGAGTCTGGGGTGTAATATGGGTGGGTGGTCTGTGAGTCGGTGGTCACGATCTCCCCCTGCCAGAATTACCTTTTGCTTAAGTTCATGGTTCCTGGCAGGTACCAATAGACCATTACGGTTGGTTTTCTTCATCTCCATTAATCTGAACCTACATGCATTCTTCTAATTCTATGTAGGTATCATAAATCAGTTTACAAATCAAATTGTGCTTTGTACTACACGTTCCTACTAAATGATTCTGATCTATCTCTTTGGTCCTGGTACAGTGCTATACAGGAATTCCATAGCAGCATCTGGTTATTGTACGAACCCACTTTTCATTAAAATATTTCTTAAAACTCTATATTATTAAAATCAACGACTAACTATTAATTACAAACTATTGATTAATTTTTAATTACCAAAAATCCTAAGTATCAGTAACACTCTAACGAATGCATCAAGAGAACTCGGGTCTGGTCTCTGCCCTTTTCTTACGCACCAAAAGTAAACTCGTCTCATTCTGCAAAAGACCGGCTCCGAAATCTTAAATGTCCAGTGATTCCTCCCAAACCAATGGTGCCAGGAGGGAAAATCTTGGCTGGTTCTCACCAGCCCTTGGCCCTCTACTGAATGTACCAAGAGAACTCGGGTCCGGTCTCTGTCCTTTCCTTAGGCACCAAAACTAAATTCTTCTCATTCTCGCAAAAGCCCAATGCCAAAACCTTAAACGTCCAGTGATTCCTCCCAAACCAAAGGTGTCAGGAGGGGAAATCTTGGCTGATTCTCACTAGCCCTTGGCCCTCTAACAAATGCATCAAGAGGACTCAGGTCTGGTCTCTACTCTTTCCTTAGGCACCAAAAGTCAATTTCTCTCATTCTCACAAAAGCCTGGCTAGAAAATCTTAAACATCCAGTGATTCCTCCCAAACCAAGGGTGCCAGGAGGGAAAATCTTGGCTGGTTCTCACCAGCCCTTGGCCCTCTACTGAATGCACCAGGAGAACTCGGCTCTGGCCTCTGCCCTTTCCTTAGGCACCAAAAGTCAACTTGTCTCATTCTCGCAAAAGCCTGCTGTCGTGTTTTTATAATAAAAGGAACTGAGGGTCGAGAGAAGAACAGAGAGGGAGCAGCCACCAACCATGGTCTCGGGCAAAACAGACTCGCCTTTTCTTAAAACAAAACAATTTCTTAACAGTTGGTTAACAAGGACAAAGGGAAACAAACAAAAAAAAGGGTTACTTGAGAGGATAAAGCGAAAACAAGGCCAGATCTTAAAAACAACACCTCCCCACCCCTCTTTCCTTTTGTTCCTGGCTCTACCTCGCCCCCAGCAGTGCAGGGGGACAGGGAATGGGGGAGTGCAGGTCATTTCATCTATGTCTTTACTGCTGCTTCTTTCTTAACGGAGGAGGAGTCCTTACACCATTTTCCCTTGCTTGGAAAGAGTGGATCCCCTACTCACGAGGAAAATCCCCAAACTTTTCCAGCGTGAGCCCTGCCCGCAGGATTGCCATCCTTCCCCATGGATTGCAACAGTTCAGGCTTTACCAGTCTCAGCCCCTTAGGGAGCTGCTGCCACTCGCTCTGGCGTGGGTCGTCCCACGGACTCCAGATGCCTCCACGACCTCGTCGTGCATTCCATGTCCATTATTATCAGTACCTCGTCATGCATTCCCTGCTCCACGACCTCTCCTGGGCTCAGGCATCTCTTCCCTGACATGGGTTCTCCACGGGCCGCGAGTGGGTCTCCGCTCCGCCGAGCACACCCTGGCTGCAGGGGGGCCGCCTGCCATCTTCACACCTATTTGCGAGGGAAAACTTCAGCTCCAGCACCCCTCCTCCTGCTCCATCCTGACTGACCTGGTCGTTGTGGTTGTTTTCTCTTAGATCTTATTCCTCTCTGGGTGAACTCAGCCCGGTGGGCACCCCCGGGAGCGAGGCACTTCCCGAGCCCCCCATGCGGCCCTGCCGGCGCCATCTTGAGCACGTGGCGCCGGCCCAGCGCGAGCAGCCGCCCAGCTGGGGGCCAGGGAGCAAGGGCAGCACCCTCCGCCCCTCTCCTTGTTCCTGGGCAAAGCACCTTTTCCCATCCCTTTGTCCCAACTTAAATAGGACAATTTGCAGAGGCGCGGATTTGGCTCAACCCCCCGAGGGGGCTGGGACTCAGATCTGGTGGCACAGGGAGCAAATCCCTCTCCTGCCACCAGAACATCCCCCCCCGCCACATCAAACTATCACAATATTGTATGATAAGTCATCACCAAATTTTGTTTCGATAAAACTATTTGCTAGTCTTCAGAAGAAGAAGGATGAAAGGATTGAAAACTGCAAGTATGTGGAAGAAGAATATCTGCTCCTTTAAGGGTGTCTGGTCAAGGTCAAGGACCTTTTCAAAGCAAAGAAGGGATGAGAAGAGGAGGAAACGATAAACAAGAACATGATGGACAAATGATGAGAGGCAGTGTATGCAGGAGTGTGAAAATGTTTATTCCAGCAAGGTTATCAGATTGAGCACATCCTATATTGGGATGATAAGGAAAAGGAAGGAGACAAACACACAGATATCAAACCTGAACAATTAGCACAAACAAAGACAATAACCTGAAAAAAACACACCACTCTGGTCATTCACACCAATTGTTGGGCTGTCAAGAAACAGCAGGCTATATGGCTTTTGGCTGGGATAATTTCTTCATAGTAGCTGTCATGGTGCTGTGTTCCGCAGTTGTGACCAAAACAGTGCTGCCAGCACACCCATGTTTTAGCTCCCACTGAGCAGTGCCTACGTAGTGCCAGGGCCTCCTGCCACGCTGCCCCACCAGCGAGTAGGCTGGGGGCACACAACGAGTTGGGAGAGAACGTTTCAGGAGCCCAGCCGACCAAAGGGATGTCCCATACCATACAGCGTCAACGCTCAGCAAGGGGATAAAAAGAGAAGGAAGGAGAGGTGTTTGGATTTATGGAATCTGTCCTCCCAACTGAGTGTTATGTGTGATGAAACTCTGCCTTCTGACAACGGCTCAACACCTGCCCGCCGATGGGAAGTGAGTGAATCAACTCCGTGTTCTGCTTTGCCTGCCTGCATCTCCCAAAAAACAAGTACATGAGCAAGGCAGGTGCAGCGCTTGGTGCCAGCAGCTGGAGCAGGACCGCAGGTCACCATCCACGTACCCTGTGCTGGCTGATGGGGGGTACTCAAGGGATCTACAAATACGTATGTGCCCGTGAACCTAGAGCGTTGTGAGTGTACCTCCACTCGTGACCTTCTGTCTCTGCCAGATGAAGAGGAAGAAGGGGACGTGGCTGCCTGTGCCTGTTGTACGTGGCTCCTGGAGGTGGGTGCAGCCAAAGGCATGGCTTGTCTGTGGCAGCCTCTCACCAGCCGTACCAGTGTCCTCCATGTCTGTACGTGTCTCTGGCACACAAGGTCAGCGTCGCTGCCGGGAACCTGCCAGTGGGAAAGCAGCAGCCGCATCCTCGAGGCCAGGGCACGCACACCCCTGGCACCGGGTACCCACAGCTGGGCTCCAGCAGCTGGCAGGGGTCGTCCTGCGCCCGAGCTGCTGCAGGTGGTGGCCACTCCTAACATCCTGTAACGGAAACACGAGTTAGGAGAACGGAGTGTTGGAGAGAAGCGGGATGGTCTTACAGTCAGTCCCACCAGCGGCTTGTAACTCAGTTTTGTCTTGGCAGCTTAGGCCAAAACAGAAGTTTTCTGGCATACACCAACTGGTTCATTGTGCGGAACCAGCTAGGGCTGTTAACGAGAAACACTTCTTCTCGTTACTGGTGTCAGGGAGCAGCAAGAGGAAGGCTGCTCCAGGAGTGAGGAAGAGCCAGGAGCAGAGGGCGGCCGCAATGCAGGCGAAGCAGCACCCCTGCAGCTGGGGCACAGCCTGCAGGACCAAACCTGGTAAGCAGGACCAGGTGGTGAGAGCAACTGCTCCCATCCGAGGCCAATCCAGGAAATCCAAACATCCATTCAGGAAGAGGGCTGGGCCCAGGCCCACCTACAAGACAGCTTAGGGAGCACAGGATGCTGAGCCAGAATAGGGTCTGTGGGCCCGTGGACGGGGAGCGGGCAGGGGTCCCTGGCGAGGCTGCTTAGGGCCACTAAGGCCCAATACTGCCCTCAGGGCTCTGACCATCGGATTCGCAGAGGACAGCAGGTTCAAACCTGAATTATTTTCCCTCTGAGCAGCACGTTATGCATCCCCTGGATGGCAGGGCTGGGCTGTATCCTTGTGCAGGACTTAGGTGGGAAGTGTAAGAGCGCTGGGGCTGGAGAGACGTCACCTTTGCTGGTCCATCTAGCCTCCTCCCCTCTAGAGCACGGAACGGACATCTCACTGCATACTCCTGCGTGCTGTACCAGCATTTCTCCCACTTTTATTTATTATAGATAAAAAACCATCAACACATTTTCTTGCAGTTGTAACTTCCGATCTGTTTTCAAAAACAGCAGTCACAGAGCCCATGCGGCTGAAAGGCTATTAGAAATAGTTCTTATGCTATACTAGAAAAGCCATTTCCATCAGGCTCAAAGGAGAAAATCCAAAGACTTCAAAGCCTACTTTCACAGTGCATACTCTTATTTCGTACTCTGATGGCTTTTTCCCTCTCTTCAGGAGAATTTTTCAGGAATGCTTACCACATACCTCTTACCACACAATTGCTGTAACCTGGTGTACAGCTATTTTCATCTTACACAGATTTTTTTTTGAGTAACTGCAGTTGCCCATGAAAACTAACAGGACTTGGAAGATGCTTTCTGGCTAGTCTGATAGAAATGGTGGAAGAAGGCAAAGCAGCGTAACATTCCCAGGCCACTGCCTCTCCTTCAGCCTTTTCTTGACCATTTGCATCTGCAATAACAGAAAGATTAATTGCTCCCTTAACCCCAATGCTCCTTGGAAAAAAAAAAAAACAAACGACAACAACAAAGCACAACATTTCAGAGTTATTGTCTAGCAGAAGCTCCTAGTCCCGTTTGGCAGCAAAGACTCACTATTTCTAAAACAAGAATCATAGAATGGTTAGGGCTGGAAGGGACCTTCAAAGGTCATCTAGTCCAACCCCTCTGCAAGGAACAGGGATATCTCCAACTAGATCAGGTTGCTCAGGGCCTCGTCCAACCTGGCCTTGAACATCTCCAGGGATGGAGCATCCACCACCTCTCTGGCCAACCTGTTCCAGTGTTCTACAACTCTCATGGTAAAAAATTTTTTCCTAATATCCAATCTGAATCTACCTCCCTCTATTTTAAAACCATTACCCCTTGTCCTATCACAACAGGCCTCCTGAACAGCCTCTCCCCATCTTTCCTGTAGGCCCCCTTGAGGTACTGGAAGACCGCTATAAGGTCACCCCGGAGCCTCCTCTTCTCCAGGCTGAACAGCCCCAACTCTTTCAGCCTGTCCTCATAGGAAAGGTGCTCCAGTCTTCTTATCTTCGTGGCCCTCCTCTGGACCCTCTCCAACTGGTCCATGTCTTTCTTATGTTGGGGGCTCCAGAACTGGACGCAATACTCCAGGTGGGGTCTCACGAGGGCAGAGTAGAGGGGGAGAATCACCTCTGTTGACCTGCTGGCCACGCTCCTCTTGATGCAGCCCAGGATGCGGTTGGCCTTCTGGGCCGCAAGAGCACATTGCCGGCTCATATTGAGCTTCTTGTCCACCAGTACTCCCAAGTCCTTCTCCTCAGGGCTGCTCTCGATCCATTCACCACCCAGTCTGTATTTGTGCCTGGGATTGCCACGACCCAGATGTAGGACCTTGCATTTGGCCTGGATGAACTTCATGAGGTTGACATGGGACCACTTCTCCAGAAGTTTCACAAGATATTCAAAACCCTGTGAACTATTAAAGGCTATAGAGAACATAGCTAGATAACAAATAGAATCACATACAGAATAAAGAGGAAAAGACCTCAGAAGATAACCAGAAAGCAGAAGCAGTACTGCTGTCACTGAGACAGTCATGCTCATGGCTGCTTGGCATCAGAGCCCAGATGCAGCCTCACCACACCCGACGCCACAGCGACACAGTTTGTCCAGTGCTTTCCCTCTGGGAAGGGAAAAAAAAACCCACGATCCACGGATAACCTGCCCTTTATTTCACATCAGTTGCTGTGTTCAGATCAAAAGATAAAACCAGGTACAAACGGATGCTGCTGAGCTCTGTCACATCCCATTGCACGCTAGCAGCCACAGGAAGCTCCTCCGCCTCAGACACGCTTCTGGCAGCACCAAGTCCATATACATCACTGCTGGAACAGAATCACTTCAGGAGGGCTGTGCTTACCTGTGCAGGCAAACACCAACCTGCCAACCCTCCGGAGGGCTCTCCTGGTCCATGGAGGCACAACAGCTTGCTTGGAGATCCCTGAACTTGGAGCTGCATTGGCCAATACTGAACACATCCAGCAGCAGCTCCAGAGGTCAGTTCTACCTCTATGTTATTTTCAGGAATGTAGACATAACATCCATCTGATGGCTGCAACTAGCAGCATATTGTGTAAGAGTACTGCAGCAACTCATGAAAGTTTTCAGACTTTGTGGAAAAGTCCTCTGGTTGAAAAAAAAAACAAACCACTGAGATTCCAAAACGTTCAGGCAAGTGCTGGAATAAAATACTGAAGTGAAACATCCTCATGGAGCAATATGAAGTGGACAATTCTTTTACTTGCAATATCTGAAAAGTGAAAAAAACCCACAAATTCAGTTTAAAGCAGGAAAAATAATTTTAAGTTACATATACAGAATGCCACCATTAAGAATACAATGCTTCTACTGCTCCTGACAGAAGGGTGACTAGACATATAATTCTGTAATATTTAAGTCCTTGAGGGTCTATGAAGCATTACTGAAGCTGATACCAAAAAGGAAGTGTGTAATGTACAGGATATAGTGTCATACCCATGATTTCTACCTTCCTGGGAAAATCCTTAGCATCTTCACTAAACCATGACACACAGATGTTCTCAGGAAAAGCATACAGAGTTATCAAAATAGGATACAAAAGCCTGCATAGGGCTTCTGCTAAAAAGAACACATCGTTTCTACGGTTAGAAACATCAGCTGCATGAAAAGCATTTTAGTATTATAATCAATTTGGTGTTGAATGTAAGAAAGTGACTGAGAAAAAAAAAACAAAAAAAAAACATGTCAGCAAAGCCTAGTTTCTCTGCTAGAAACTAAGGGCTTTGTTTTAAGACTTTCAAAAAAATAATGCCTTGAAATAAAAAATAGTAACTTCAAAACAAAGACAATAAGAAGACACCCATGATCAGTCAGTCTGAGTATTCGACTTGACGCTTATAAAAGGGCCTGGCTTAATTTTTTTTTATTCTTTTTTTCTTCACCAAACTTCTAAGGCCCGAAGCTTACTGCCTAAAAATAGAAATGTTAGAAGTCCTCAGGTGCAGTAAAAACAGTCAAGCTTCAAAGAGGCGAAACAGAAGATAGGTTGTTCTGCTGATGCTGGAGTTGGCAGGCAGAGCTACAGAACTTACTGCACAAGGCTTTTGTGGGGTTGACCTGCTGTCCAGCAAGCAGCTGCTGCAGCTTCTTGATGTCTATGCGTGCCTCAGCCATGCTCTCCAGATCTCGGCCTTGAGAAGAACTTTCAGATCCATCCTCTGATGCTGAAAGTTTAAGAACATAACGCTTGGTCAAAAGACCACCTATAAGGACACACCTGATCATCACTGAACTGCTGGCACACAAAAAGGCTGTTTTTCAGAAACAGCAGTGCAAGGAAGAGGAAGCCCAGTTTTCTTACGAAGCCATCAAGGATACTGGAAGAGATTCCCCCCACAGACATGAAACAGCCACTGACCACTTTTCTTTTTAAGACTTCATTTGAAGACTTGGAAGCACTTGATGCTATTTCGTGAGGACTGACAAAAGGTAAGTACTGTTATGGGCATCACACTTAAGTAATGAGATCAGACAGACACAAAAAGGCAGCAAACAGAGAAACTTACCCCAGGGAGGATTTCCCAAGTCTTTAAAATGTGTTGTTACGGATACTAAGTCAGTTTCTATTTTCAAGTTCATTTCTCCACTCAAGTTTGCTTCAATCACCTGCAACACAACCAATCTCAGTCTCAGGCAAGCCACTTCCACACCACAGAATTACAGAAGAGTGAAGCTTTGTTCAAACACAAGCTTCCAGAAGCACGTCGGTGCCTTCACAGCCCAACTGTGCCTTTGAACATGGTTTGAACATTTCAATGTTCAGCTACAAAATATATTTCTCATTATTCCTGTGTGAATCATCCTAGTCGACCTCTCTGAAATTATGAAAAGAAAGAAAGAAATTCAATTGCTCTCCAGTACTTTTAGAACAAGTACTGGCTTTGGAAAGTTCATGTGCTGAGGAAAAGGCTTTAGAAACAAGAGACTGAAGCTGGAGAAATGCATTTCCGTCCAGTTTTTCAACAAACAGAACGGCACCTGCACAGTCCATATGACACCCACAGAAAATGGGATGCACCGAGAGCTGATCTGCAGTTGTGGTATTGCTTTCCAAGACTAAAAACCAGACAACAGCTGCACTACTGTTACAACAGTAACTCCAATCAGGACTCGGAACTGCTAGAAATCCTAGAAAAGTTCTTTGTCAAATTCCATCCTGACAAAGCATCCAACCAGGAGACTATGTATGATCTTAGACAAATCCCAATCAGATCACAAGATTCCTAAAGCATCTAAGCACTTCACTTCTGTGATGAGAAGAATTCTCAGTAACTTTAGAAGAGGCTCCTATCGCAACCAGAATCTCCTATAGAACGGGAGATGAATACTCCCAAACAATGGCCAAGTACTACCTGAAAGAACTTCTAAGCCCTTTCTGCAGCACTGATTTTGATCAGTTTTACTACCGTGATGCATCTAGCACAAATATTTAATTGTGACACTTGATGTTTTTGTTCTTTAATAAAGCATGTAAAGGATGCACGTGGTCTGCCTCCTCCCTTAGAGCTACCAAAGCTATTTCACAGAGATTTACTTATTTTCCTGCTTTGGACTAGGAGATAAGGAACTTAGGAAGGTGGGTATGCCCAGTGTTGATATGCTCCTCCTCCTGAGTGTTGCTGAACATCAAAGTTCAATCCCATCTGTCCTAGTTTTAGCTGGGACAGTGTTAGCTCTTCTTTTTAAGAGCTAGAAGAGCTCCGTGTTTTGTTTTTACTCAGAGGCTCACTCTGAGAAGAATGCTGATAGCGAGTTGATGTTTGAGACTCCAAGGACTTTTCAGTGTGCCGGAGTGCAGAAGCACGGTGGGATAAGGGGGGAGCATAGCTGGGACAAGGGGGACACGATTCCCCTTGTGATTTGTGGTGGAACTTAAGATTGAGGGCCAAACTGGCCAATTAGTATTCCATATCACGCAGCGTCATGCCCGGTATAAAAGTGAGGGTCAGCTGGAAAGAAGGGCTTTTGCGCTTTGGCTTTCGCTGCTTTTGCTCTTTTGCGCTTGCTGCGCTTTAGCTCTATTGCCTTTTTTTTTCCTCTCTCTCCCAGTACTCCCACTCTTGGAGTACAGTCTCTCTCTGCCCCTCTCTATTTCAGGGCCTCGCGTTTGTCCGGGATTGCAGCTTCGGGATGAGACGGGCTGCAGATAAGAGGGAGTGGTGAGCATCTACACTGTGTATTACTTATCTGTATTAAATTGTTCTTATCTCAACCCACGGGTTTCCTGTTTCTCCTTTCATTCTCTCCCTCATTTCTGGGGGTGGGGGAGGGTGAGTGACCAGCTGTGTGTGTGGGGGGGGGTCCAGTTGCTGGAGCCGCCTAGCCCACAACACCATCATACAGCTATCCTGTGCAAGAAGAGATCCTCAACTTGGGAAACAAAGTAGTTAAACCCTGTGCTTAGTTGTGTGTAAGCACTTCCACTGAGGACAAGGAGAGAGAAAAAATAAAACCCCCAAAGACTGACAACAGAGAACAGTTTGAAGTGCTTACTCTTGTATTTGCAAGATGACTGCCGTTTGCAAGATTGCCAGAAACCCAGGGTGAGCTCTCAACTCTTCCAAGCCTTGGAAGACTGAGACTGTCCCAGTTTCAGGATTCTCAGTTCATAGAAGATTTCCCATTCATCAAAATTGGTGTGAACAGCCTCAAAACCAAACTATTCCAAAGCTTTATGCTTACTCACTACCTTTTATCTCAGTCAATTCTGGTGACTGTGAGTGACAACAACTAAAAAAACACCCAAACTCTTTTTCTGGCCAACTGCAGAGGTCTTCTTTCAGTGGAAGGCCATTCCAGAAACCCAGGGTGGCCTGGAAACCCACCATGTCAGAGTCTAAAGCACAGGCTGACATCCAGGAGCTATTAGTAGGATTTCCTTTAAATCCTATCTCAAGTTCACCTGCAGACACCTAACACAAGACTCACTTAACAGGAATTTCTTTAATGAAATAACCTGGAAAGTCTCCAGCTAGCTTCCTGAAGGATTGCTATTTCTTATCAGCTATAAAGAGTGGCTCATAGTAACACGATGCCACATTCTTTCAAGGATTCAGTACAAAGAGCACCACTTTCTGAGAAGTCCAGGACGAGCTCTTCAGCGTAAATCCTAAAAAAAAAATCCCATCATTCTCTTCAGCCTTTACAGAGTCTTCAGATGCCTCTAGTTCAATGTCTGACCCATCCCAAAATAAGATATAAGACAGGGGCACCAGTTTGGGCACCAGGAAACACGCTATGCCCAAGATAAAAGAAGGTCTGTAGGACGTACACCTGAAATGCCTTAACTTACAATGGAATTGCTGAGGTTCTTCATTCTCTCCACAACACTCTTCATTGTTTTCAGCACTGGTAGGTAAATACTGACCTAGAAAGACATAAGAACTGCATTTGCACACATATTTCATGTGACTGGGATATGATGCATTTATTTCTCCCTCAATTCTGTGTTATTTTGGATTTGCTTATCTATTGAGTGCAGGGAGTATAATGTTTAACTGAAATCAGCAAATGACTCGGGAACAGAGGAACTCTTTCCCACTATACCAAAAGGCCATGGCTCTACTAATTGCTTCAAACATACTATCCCAAGTCTGTGCTCAAAATAAAACAGAGACAGGGTTTTGCAGATCAGATTCTCACATGAACCCACGTCTGTGTTGCCAAGCAGTTAATAATTACTATAGCCAAAAAAGAAAGAACATGATTCTCATGGTACTGTAATTGTTTCTGGAACTGCATCGGTGTAAATCTGAAATGACAAAATAAATCAAGTTTCTACCAAGTCACACGTTTTTCCAGAATTTAAACACTCTCAGCCATAGCGGTAACAGACATCCGTAACCTCAAATAGAAGGACAGGTTTGGGCAACCTGGTGTAGTGGAGGGTGTCCCTGCCCGTGGCAGGGGGGTTGGAACTAGATGATCTTTGAGGTCCCTTCCAACCCAAACCACTCCATGATTCTATGACATTTGTACGAAAACCTTTCCTTGCAACTCTGCGAAGTCACAAAGGATACAGAGAGGATATACAGGAATCAGGAGGAAACACCTTGATATCTAACTCTGGCCACGAATTTCAGAAACAACAGATGACTTGGGCCACTTGGCACCTAAACAGCTGAAACTAAACCATGTGGTTTGCTCCTGCCTAAAGCTGTGCAGGTCCTTTGCTCCTCCCTTCCTCCGCCCGGAATACCACAGCAACAGCTGGTACCCACCTGCTCTGCTTTCCCAGGTTCTGGACTCTCTTGGCAAGACGGAAGCCATGTCCCATCCCTCTCCAAACCTCTAGCCTCCCGCCTTCCCTCTTTCCATTCACCTCCTCTCCAAAACCCACCGGTAGCATATTCCACAGCAACAGCACTCCACTTGCAACCCCCCCTTCCCGTAGGGAGTATAAAAACAGAGGCTTACATCAAAGTCTGGCACACTGGGCTCTCTGAAGTCATTCCATAATCTTCTGGGAATAACCCCCACAGGAATGTCATGCGTCACAATCCTATTGCTGCTTGATAAGGACGGCTTGAGGGAGAGAGAGGATGCTCTTGCAGTTAAAAACATGACTTGAATTCTGAAGTCAAGTTTTTCAGACTCACTCTAGGGAATACTATAACTGAGTGCCCGGGACACTCAGTTCCAGTTTTCCATAGGTTCGTATTAGTCATTAGTATCTCAAGCTATCCTTCAAGCTGAAGAGGTGAAGGAGCTAAGAGGTGTTAACAGCAAATAAAATTCAGAAGACAGCAGTTTGAAACTGAAAACAAAGAGCCAAACACTACACTGAAGCCTCCTTCACCTAATGGCTTCAATGAGATGGCAATAATCCACAGAAGATTGAGAGAATGAAAGATGGGAGTAAAGTGGACAGTAGAAAAAAGTGTTATGATCACACAGCTTTCATTCTTCCTCCACCTCTTGCTTACCTTTTGGAAAATACAAAGCTGGTTCTGTGTGCTACCAACCATGGTGGCAGGAAAGGCTAGTGCAATAGAAAAGGGCATGATTCTTCTTTATTTAGTTTTCTAGAATTACACCAAAGACTACCAGAGCTTTTATTTGTTCTTAGGAAAAGCACTCAATTTCAAAGAGATTTTTCTTAATGACAAAGATAAAAGCACAACTGCACTTACCAGCTCCACAGCAACTCTGAGGCAGGGACAGTGTTTGTTAGTCAACTTGATCTTCACTGCCTTGGCACTCTGGGCAGTTTTTAACGCTCTCGACAGGTTCTCGGGCACCAACTCTAAATAGATTTCATTGTGCTCTGCAGCCACTCCTTCCATCTGAAATTCATCGAAGAAATTCCCCTACGATTTTTGAAAGTTGGGAAAGAAAATAAAGCAAATAAAAAAAAAAAAAAGCAGTGTTACCTATCAAACCTTAAGCTTAGAACTGCACGAGTACAGCAAGAAGCTTTCCCGCGCCTGGCATCACCTGCAGAAATCAAGACAGGCTGCATAAAGCACGACGACCCACTGCTTCAGGTCAAACCTATGAATGTGGGGACCCACCAGTCCCCAAAACAAGGGGTGTGACGGGTGAGCCCCACTTTCCTGCTCCTGGCTTCGGGCATGCCCGCGCGGGCCGGCACACGCTGTGGCTTTACGCGGGAAAGACGGACAGCAGTGCCCGACGCAACGGGGATGGACGTGTCTCGCCCGAAACGCCAGGCCTGGGCAACCGGAGGGCAGTGCTGCCCGCGGCGGGCAGACAGGTCTGGGACACCGGCGCACCGCGGGCGAACGCTGCGCCCCATATCCCGCACCCGGCGCGCGCGCCCCGCCTTCCCACCGCGTGCCGCTCCCGTTGCTCCCGCTCACCTGGCTCAGCTCGCACCACACGCCGACGCCGCCGCCCGCCGCGCTGCCGGCGAGGATGAAGTAGAGCCGGTCGGCGCTCAGGCGCAGCGCGCAGCTCCGCGCCAGCCGGGCCATCGTGTGCACCACGCCTGCCGGGGGGGGGGGGGGGGGGGGGGGGGCAGCGCGCCGTTAACGGCGGGCACCGCTTCCCGCGCCGCGTCCCGGCGGGACAGGGCGGACGCGGTCGGTCCCCAGGAAAGCAATCTCCCGAGCGCCCCGGGGCGGGGCAGAGCGCCTCACGCTGCCGCCCCCCCCCGCCCCGGGAAACGGCGCCGGGCCCGCGGCCTGCGCCTCACTGCGCCCGCCGGAGCGCACGGCCCTTCCTTTCCCCTTCCCCTTCCCCGGGAAAGGCAGCTCCGGCCGCTCGCCGAGGCACAGCCTTCCTCCGGCCCGGCCCCTCCCGCACTCACGGCTGAAGTGGTTGAGGCAGGCAAGATCCACGATTTTAGCCCGAAAGCGCATGGCGGCTCCCGGCCCGCCGCCGTAGCACCGCCCGGCCGAGGGCGGGCCCGCGGGACAGCCGGGCCCCCGCGAGCGGCTCCTCCCTGCGCCGAGCGGCCGGCGCCGCCGCGCTTCCCGCCGCGCGGCGGAGCATGATGATAACTGTTGCTCCGAGGAGTATTTCCCTAATAAAAGCGATCCCAGCGGGATGGCAGTTCCCTGGGAAATCTCTCACGCAACGTCGATGAATTTCTTACACCCGTCTCCGAGGAGTGCGGTCGGCTGCTGGTTGCCGGATGGGTCTGAGAGGCATCCGGGGCCCCAGGCGTGTAGACTGCAAATTAGTTGACTTTAATTAGTAGATCGGTGGGTGAGGGAATGGCTACGCTGGAGAATAGGGGATCGCTGGCAGGTGCAGCAGGAAAAGGGGATGTGAAATATGTTCATTTGATTCGTGTCAATATGGTGGTAAGGAGCGGGGTGTGCCTATTCAAGAGAAGTGATTATCTTAGTTTAAGATCTCTGTGAAATGCAAAAACATAAACCTGCGAAATTCCTCATGATGCTGTCGACCACCAGAGTGATACACAGGATGCTCTGGCACTGCAGAGCAAAGAGCTCTGGTGACAGTTCATCGTGATGCAAAACGAAATAAAAGGAAATGGTAAAAAGTAGAAAAGGATGGAGAGCATAGATGCTGGAAAGCTCTCTTCAGGTGGTCACCTTCAGCCCCAGGATTTTTCAGTCATTTAAAATATCCTGTGACAATACTGTTAATAGCTGCAGCTGCTTTAATATTGCTACTGACACTGCTGTACATATGGGTTTGGTGTGTGTATTTTCAGTGCACAAAGTGTTATATCAATCGGGAAACTTATGCAAGTAAAAGAATTTACTTGATTTAATAAAAAGGGGGGGGACTGACAGAGGGAATATAGAAATAGACAAAATCACATAAGAGGGTACATATTAGTTATTGCTTGCTTTTAAATACTAACAAGTTATTGTTTAAATGTTCAATACTAACTGCTACATTAGCTGCTGTATGAATTATTGCTTGCCTTGATTAAGTTGTGAAGTCCCAGTCCCTGCTGGCTGCCCAGGGAGGAGGTTGGTGAGAGAGATAAGACAGATGCCAGCAAAGTCGTAACTCATGACCCACACATCTGTAGGGAGGAAGGGAGACAAAAACTAGCCTATGTGGGCAAGATAAGGACTAACAAGAACTAACATTTGTCTTCAGGCAGTAATAGGTAAGAGACAACCAGATGTCCACTCAAGGACAGGCCAGGCTGGAACCGGTTTGGCTCTGCAAACGCAGCCAAATCAGGAATTTTAGAGAAAAGGTGAAAAGTGCACAGTGAGGAAGACCTACGGCCTTCATCCTGAAGACCCCTGCTCACGTGAGGAAGACCTCCGGCCTTCATCCTGAAGACCCAGGCCCACGACCATCAGGAGGCGTGTCGAGGAGGAGCCTGAGGCGGATCCTGAGGCGGGGACTATAGAAATGATCTCATGGGAAAAAACTGACCTTTTTGGGGGGGCTATGAGGGTGTTTGTATAAATACAAGAAAAACTGCCACGGCGGGTGTGCGTCTTGGTGGAGCGGAGACTCCCGGCGCACCCAGCGCTGTTTGCTTGCTTTTATTCGCTTAATAAATTGTAAACTTTGATTGGAGTTCTGTTTGGGACTCACTCATTTATCACAGGGAGGTAAAGTGAGAAAGTGGCAACTGCAAAGGTAGAAAAAAATTATTTGAAAGACAGACCTCTGTATTTTTTTTTCATTAAATATGGCTCCATTGGCCTTTTGTTTTGTAAAACAAATGTGGCTGCAGGAGATAGAGCCCTGATGGACTGAAATCCCACGCATCCGGATAGATGACTGCATCTTTTCTGCTTCCATCACACTTTGCACTTTTCATCTTTCACATGCACAGTTGCAAACTGCTTTTAGTGAAATACTTGCATCGATCTAACCCCTTTGAAGCTGTGACATCCTGACACACATGTGGACCACAAAAGGCTTCACAGATCCAAGGGGCAATGGCTTTAAACTGAAAAAGGGCAGATTTAGATTAGATACAAGGAAGAAATTCTTCCCTCTGAGGGTGGTGAGGCACTGGAACAGGTTGCCCAGAGAAGCTGTGGCTGCCCCATCCCTGGAAGTGTTCAAGGCCAGGTTGGATGAGGCTTTGGGCAACCTGGTGTAGGGGAGGGTGTCCCTGCCCATGGCAGGGGGGTTGGAACCGGATGATCTTTGAGGTCCCTTCCAACCCAAACCATTCTATGATTTTATGATCCACACTGCTTGCCTTTTCTGCCTTTGGCTGTTTATCATATGGTCTCCTGAGAACACCGAACCCAAATTTGTTCTCTAGCCTGTTTTTTAGGTTAACACCTTACTACCTATGAAGGTTGAGCTGCAATGAGAGGACAAACTTCACATATACAGACAGTTTCCGTCCTTTGCCCTAAGTAATAAAGAACAGAGAATCAATAACCAACTTAGGTATCAGAAATGAATTCTTACATGCTATAGATAAACCTAAAAGCCTGCAAAAAAAATGGCTTTGTATTGCTCTGTGCTCTCACCAGAACTGACTAACAGGTGTTGCAGAATAAACACACTCTGCTTAGGGGGCTCAGGCCAGGCCAGAGCAGTTCATTGCTACGGCTGTAGGAGAGGAAGCAGAGCGGCAGAGGTTCAGCTCTCCCTCCAAACTGAGTTAAAACAAAAGTACGAGGGCAAATATGCATTTACAGCAGATCCCAACAGCTTTGTGAAGGAGCCTGATACGGCAGAGCAGCATCTGTGCAGCAGGAACCTTTGTCAGAGCAGATGTACCCCTCTGCTCCTCTTCTATGTTTTTCTGACCACCTAAATGACTCAAAAGTATACTTACTCAGTAATGGAGGCCTTCACGCTGCTTAGCTGTGGGAATCTGATTTAGGTTGCTTGATGGAGAGACAAAGAAAAATCTGAGAATGTCAACTCTGAGAACCAGAGTGACACTGGAAGGGTAAGTGTAACACCACAGGAAAGAAATAGATACTAGGAAGAGCTCTTTCTCTGTGTAACAACCTTAAACTGTACTATTGAGGCCTTTCCACATTAATTTGAACTACGAGTGGGTATTATTGTAACTGGTCTAATACACTAACTAGACTAAACCAGATGGTTTTCACACTGAAACACCTGGGATCCCCTTTCTTGTGTTGTTCCTTTTGTTTTATCTGATCTATTTCCCATTCATTTTCTTTACCAGATTTATTATCAATACTTTTATTGTCAACCTTTTCTTACTTTTGCCCTTCTTCCACTCCAGATATTCTGTGCTCGTTTTAACGCACAAAAGGCTATACATAAAATCCCCAGAGCTCTCACAATCACCAAAATGCCCAGTGTCCTGGATATCATACAGCTTCGACCTGAGGCAAACTAATTTCTATGGATCCTTATTGGAAGCCTCCATGACAGACCTCTACAGCAGTGCCTGTTGTGCACAGGTGTTACCAATGCTACTCCAGACATTTCTGATTGACCTGGTTAGCTGTGGTGCACTCACTTAGGTCAATTTGACGTCCAGAACACTAGCAGCTACATCTGCCACTGAAATCAGCGGACACTTTGCTCTCCATGGTTTCACTTCAGAAGAACGAACCTCACAGAAGGCTAGGAGACAGCATCGGTAGTCAGGCTCTGAAGAGGCACAAAAATCACAAAGTGTATCAACATCAGCTCTTTGCACCAGAGGTGACCATGCCAGCAGCACTGGCAGCAGCAGAAATGAAGACAGAGCTGAATGCTCCAGACTACAGGACTAGCACAAAGCTGGAAAACAGCTCAGGGCCAAGGCAGCACCGAAGGAAAATAAACACTCAAAAAAATAAACGTCACTGGTGCTGGCTGAAATCAGTCTCATAAGGTTTTGCCTCAGGTGTGGCTGGAAGGAACAGTTGTCAGCACTGATTTTCTTGGTGCAGAAGGATGGCCCGAGTAGCTAGGCATTAGCCTGTAGCAATCACCACAGCCTCCAGACATGCAGTGTGCTGGAACCCAGAAGAAGCAGAGAAGGTGACTAGATGGCTTGTAAGGCACTTCTCATTTGGTCTTTCTTAAGCTAGTAGCTTTCAAGGATACTAAGGACAAGGCAGAATGATCTGGCACAGATGAAATGACCCAGCCTCCTGGATCTGAAGACTTAATCCTTCTGGCATGAAGCCCCACAACTTGGAAGCTACTATGCTTCATCCGTGATACAGAAGAGCAGTGGAATTTCTCAGGCACGTTGTTCTAAGCTGGGACAATAAAAGTATGTCTGGAATGAAAGTCATACAATGGAACATGACTATCACAAGTGGTACCGAAAGATGCTTTTGAAATTGAAATATAATCAAAAAGAGTCAGACACAAAGTATTGCAATTCAGTGAGGAAATAAGAACTGAAGCGTGCGTCACGCCTTCTGTCATTCACAGAGCAAAAATGCCAGCCACACGTAACCACAAAGACAGATTAACGGGTGGCAGAACTGCAGAATGGATGTTTGAACTAAGAACTTGCTTCTATAGCTAAGCAAGAGAGTGCAAAGCAATCCGATGAGAAACAAAATATTTATACAATATTTTAATTGTGTAAATACATAAAATATACTATTTTATAAAACACATGATTTTGCTATAAATTTTGAACTGTCTGTACCAGCTATTCCAAGCCAGAATTTTACATTTCCAGCGAATATTTGGAAACATTGGTGAATTCATTTTACTTCTTAACTGTCTTTATCAGGGAGTCTAGAATAGGAGGTATAAGACATGAGGGGGGATCTTGTAAAACTCCATTCACACCCAAAACAGCCAGTAGGCTTTAAGATATTAATCTGAAGTAGATGTAAAAACAAACTGGCAAGTCAGAGCAAGCTGAAGTTTGTGTCTCAATTAAATTTAAAGGATGATGCTACAGGCATTGATACAACAGGCAATACCAAAAGCAGTGTGCATCCCACCTAATCAAGCAGAACTGCAGGAAGGGGATGACTTTTCTTTCTTTAATGAGCAGCTCAGCGCTGTTGAGAGGACCAAGAAACACAACTTGGTCCTCAGGTGCCAATAAAGATTTACAAGAACCAGAAGAAATTGTGAAGTGCTTGCTGCAACTGAAAGAGACTGAAGTGACTGAAGACAAGGCTGAAAGCATAGATGTGCCTGCAAGGACACAACGTGTAGGAGAAAGAATTAGGTGTAAACTGTATGTTGTCCGACTCACTCTGATTTAGCTATTTCATTACCCAAGCTCACAGCTGGCTTCAGCAGAATAAAAGCCTTTTGACCTTCTTGTGATCAAAAGAAGAACAGACTGACACCACATCGGAGCTCTGGCAGTCGTGGTCCCACTACAATGAGAATCTGCATTAGCAAAGCTCACCCCTTCACATGGTTATCATCGGAATATTCCGGAGAGATGCAATACACCCTCCAGAGGCCAGAACTGCAGTGTTATGTTATAGGGAATTTCCTCCTGCCCCTACAGCAGAAACAACAGTTCATTCTGTGTTATTTCAAAAGACCAACAAGAACACAGTGGTGTTTGCTTCTTTTATTACGAAAGATACAAAAACACAGAATGTAGTGAAGCTATCATCAGAAATGTGAACTTTTTTTGAACCAGCTTTCTATTTACATACACAAAATTCCCCAAGTGGAACAATATCAAATGTGAGACACATTATCAGAATATATCATATATACAAGTTCAGAGATTTAATGTCTCTGTTACTCTATACATAATTGTTATACAAAAAGTCAATTCCTACCTGGTCTTACACAAGTATTTTAAGTTAGGTTGATGAGACTACTCCAAGCAGAACGTGGGCAAAGTTCTGCTATCTGAACAGTTACTTTATAAATAATGTACAAAATAACAGAGCCAGGTTTTCAGCCAGGCTCAATCTTCTGTTGTGTCAAATAGCCCGTGCTCCAAATCAATGAAAGTAAAATAATTGGAAGCTATTACTGACATACAACTTGAAGTATCTCAGGAGTCAAAGATGCACTGGTTTTCAGATCACTGATCAGTTATTAGGAAAAGCAAGCCTTTTTATTTATTTTTTTAAAAACTCTTCCTTCAAACAGAAAAGCCAGATAAAATACTTGAGCTTGCTTTGCGTGATCAGACATTCTGTTTCAAAAAACAATAAAAGAGGACACATCGCTCCGTATTGTTTTTAAACTGGAATCAACTACTGCTTAGTGAAATAAGGCACTTCTTCCTTTAGATCAGTGCACTCCCCTAGGTTTTAGTTTAGCTCCATTTTACACAGAGAAGTGATTTCAGCCATGCCACTTGTGACAGCAAGAGGGATGTTGTTCAGAACTGTCACTCTCCAAGCATGGATGGCCTCAACAATACCCTCTGGATTGCTTGAACCCAAGTCACACAGCGAATATATGGCTGCCAGCTGCACACCCCAGGGGACATCTGCAAAAAGTTAACACAAATCAGCATACAGAAACCTTGATGTGCATCAATGTTTTTGGGAAACCCGAATCTAAAGACACTATTAGTTCAAGAATTGGAATTAAAACGCAGCAACAACTGGGATGCCTAAACCCAGAAAGCAGCAAGATTACAATCTGCACACAAATTCCCTAACATTTTATATAGTGCTTTCCAGTTTTCTGAATTCAGCAGGTATTCAGTATTCAGAATTTGAGCATCTAGTGATTTTACTCTAGTTCAGGGTGGTCAGACTTTTATGAAAACAGTCAAGTTTACACGGTCTGAAACAGACACAGACATATCCCACTTACTTGGAAGCACCTGAGATGACCAGGAAGAGAAGATGTACAAGTGGGTCCGAACAGCTCCCTAACATCAACCGATGCTTCACTGCAGAGAGTACTTAGCATCCAGGATAACTTAGCAATACAGATCCCTGCTGCCGACCTGCCTTGCTTTGTCTCAGGAATTTGGACTGTCTTGCAACCCTCTCCCAACACAACAATCTTGCCAGTAGCAAGCTGCAGCATGAGCTGCTCAGGTAACAAATGAGCTATTACTGCTCACGTTAAGATCACCTTTTCAATTCTCTGAGGCAGCTGATGTGCTGTTACATAAAACAGTGCAATTCTGAGATGGCTGAAACTATCTCGGAGTTGTTCTCTGTCTCAAACAGAAGGTTATGCTTCGGGAAAGGAAGGGACTCCAACTGAAAGCCGTTTGTACTGTTACGCACTAACACAGAGCTGTACAAGCTGTTTTGGCACGTGTGTCTCAGTCTGTGTGTGTTCTGTTTACTGCAACACTGCAGATGTTACACTAAAGTTCCTCTAAATAAACGTTACCTTCCTCTTTTGCGTGCTGTACGAACAGTCCAATTACAGAACTAATATTCTTCACTGCGGCCAGACATCCTTCCTTCAAACCTATTTGGCCCAATCGACCTGAAAGAAAAAAAAAGGCTCCTGTGTGTCTGACATTTGGACAGTCAACTTCCTGATTTTTCCACTTACCGATTGTCTTTTGAAGCATCAACAGAAAACGCACATTTCTATTACAAAAATTAGTCAGTCATTCTCATTACCACGTTGTCTTGGGACCAACAGTTGTCCTATTCCTTTTGTGACTAAAGACCCCGAGGCATTTTTCATCCGATTGTTCTGACCTCCCACAGGTTTACAATCTCTAAGTGTAAAACTCTCAAAGAATGCAATTTCTGTTTAACAAACAGTATTATATAGTCTTCAGACTGAAAATATCTATTGAAACACAAAGTTTATTTATTTACCTGAAGCCATCTAGATCCCAAATAAACGAATCTAACTTAAAATTAAAGGAAGAGGTATTATGTTGCATGCAAACCCCTATTTTATACACTATAAAGCAGATGTAGCTATAGAGTATTTAATTTTCAATACGTAAACATGTTGGAAATAGGAGTAACATCCCTCAATACTTAAGCACATGCTTTCCACAGGCTGACAAACAGAAAATATCTGCGTAAGATTGTAAAAGTTTGGCTTTTTAGGTGAAAATTTTTGAAGAAACTGAAAAAAAAAAAACCAAACCAAACAAATCCAACACATCAAGATCCAAAAAAAGCAAAAATACTTCAATTCACTTTCCAGGCAGGCTGACACCTTCAAAGGACAAACTTAACCAAAGCAGAAGATTAACCAAGAATTTAGATTACTTACCAATTAGCCTGAGTGTCAACGCTATAACACTATCCGGAATGGATTGAGCAGTTTCATGCCCCTTTCTCTTCTTTACCCATTGATCCATAGAAGGCCAAAGCACTTTGCTGTGAAAGACATAAGAATTTGAACACCTGATACCTGCATGAAGGGGCAGTACGATATTTATGCAATAATGAATGCAAATGGTTCTTCTGTTTACCATCTATTTCCATAGCTCCACTTGCATCTTTCATTCACCTTCTAGGAAAACTCATAATATTCCAAGCACGCACAAATCTGAGTCATGTAAAGAAGGTTTTAAACCCAAACAATCAAAGCTAATTTTCTGGAGGAATCATTCCTGTTCAGACTAGTACTCCAGTCCATCTTCCATTCATTACCCTGCAACACTCTGCACCTTTACCTAAAGTCAAGATCTTACTCCACCAACTTCATAGACATGTATGAAATTACACCACTTTCAAATGTCATGCTGAGACGTTAGAAAAGCTTCTTACAAGACTGAAAATTCACGGCTTGCACGTTACTAGCAGGATCTGATTCCTGGTTTTAAACCTGAAAGGACCTGAGCTAAGACATCCCTTAAATGATGCTGACAGACCTGGTTACCTATTATCAGCACAACAAGCAACTCTGTATGGCTTTAATTAAAACGACACACCTTTCACTGACGCTAATTTGTATTCATTTTAATAGTGTTTCACTAAAAATAACTTCTTTACTATTTGAAAGCATGGAACTTGTATAAAAGACTTGATGATGACTGTAAGTTGTGGAGTCTCCTTCTCTGGAGATATTCCAAACCTGCCTGGACGCATTTCTGTGTGATCTGATCTAGGTGGTCCTGCTCCGGCAGGGAGATTGGACTAGATGATCCTTTGAGGTCCCTTCCAATCCCTGACATTCTGTGATTCTGTAAGTTATTTGCATTTGCTTTATACTCCATGATTACATTATGTCATAATGAAACAAATGCCATATTTTTGGAGATTCTACTAGGTTCTGTAACCTCTACATAGAAAATAGGACCTGTCAGATCAGTGCAGGTATCAAAATGAAGTCTTTCAAACCACCTGAAGTATGGTAGTAGTCCACACATTGGGTTATAGGGTTCAAAGAAAATTTAAAACATTGAATCTAAGTATTATAATGATTTTAGAATTAAAATCAGACTGAAATCAGGAGAGTACGCTAACGAGCATGGTTACATTTCACTTTCAGCACTAGAGGAGTGCTATTTATACAACAAAAGTTCCACTCGCATTTTCTAGTGATGGGGAGAGAGGAATTCAACAAGGAAGACAAGAAATCATTTTGCTTTGTTGACAAACAATCCATCTCAAAAATCTTTCATAATTGTCCACATATAGCTGTTTTAAAAGCAATTCTTCATTAGAACGGTTCCAATAGGGTTAACTTCTCGGACCAGTACCATAAAATCCTGCATTTCCTCATTGATCACTCATTCTATCTTAAAATAAGGCACACAAACACAGCAGGCTAGGTCTCACCAGGTTAGAACGCCCTCATTTCTGAATATCTATGCAATGTTTTATTATGTCAAAAGCTAAGCCATAATGTCTCCAATTTGGGAAAAAAAAAACCCCACAAAACAACACCAAAGCAAATCACAAAAAATCCCACACAAGAAAACACGTGAAAGAGCTGCTTGCCACCATACCTTATAACATTGTCATGGGTCCAATCCCACTTGAGGTGAGAGCAGAGTAGGTCAACAGCAAATATGTACTGCCAAGCAGCTTCACTCAGATCTTCTCCGTACTGCTCACTCGCTTGAAATTCTACTTTTGGACATGATTGCATTTCTAAAAGCAGGTTTGAGACCATAATACCAGCATCTAAAGAGGAACTCTGGAATTTCAGAAGGTGATTATCTTAATGCACGAAAAGTTCCCAAACCAGAACCAAACTCTTTGCATCCATTTGATTCTGACTTACATCTTAAACCATAAATTCAACTTTGGGTTTGACTTTAAACACACGAAAAAAGTACATAAACTAAAATCTTCAAGTACTCAGTATTTTTCTTGATGTTTTTACTAAAAGGAGAGTTTGGGGAAAACAAACAAACAAACAAATAAGAAAACCCACAAAACCTACACTCTCTTCTCTCCTCCTACAATTTGTCAATTTTTATTTGTCTCAATGAAGCTTTCAGGTATGAAGAGCGTTTTCCAATGCAAAATTAGTCTAATCCTGCTAAGCTTTTTTTAAAAAAATAAATTATTTTCCGATGCTGAAATTTGTTACTGTTTATTGTTCACTAGAGGCTAATTTCCAAGTAAGTACTTTCAATAGTTTAGGTAGTAATAACTGAAAAGATGTCATGTGAAACAATTAATAGCTAGGGCAAGCAAGGAGACTTAAAAACAACCACTCTTTGAATATCTGAAGTATTAAGAAAAAAGTCTGGCCTTATCACAGAAACACAGCAGGTGCTCAGCACATCTTACCAGTACAAAAGCTCATATTTGGCAAGTTCTGCAGTGGCACAAGTTACTAAATCAGCATACTTTGACCAAGAACTAAATACCCATTGTAGAGCAGCTTTACTTCAAAACGAGAATAATCTTTTCATAAAATTCTATGTATAACAGACTGTCGACCACAATCCTCTCGAAATTTGTCAAGCCTGGCATTAATGTGGGTGTTTTGAAACTATCGGGGCACCCTAGCCTTCAAACACAGAAGCCTGTGGCACAAACTCCTTCTCCAGAATCAAAGCACCCTTGCTTTTCCATCTGCATGATATAAATTTACTCCTACTGATATCAAGTGTGTCCCTATTTGTCCTCTTTCCAACATCTCTTTCACATGTGGCTGCTGAAAACTGACACAAATACAATGACTCAAGGGCTCAAAGACTTGAAGTCAAATCTCCGAAGTCCTTAGGTCCTGAACATTGGTCATCCTTCTTCTGCCATCACTGCAGTTGTGTACTGATCATGCCAACTGCTTATGAAATTATTAACTGGCTGATATTTTTTTTGTGATAAATGGCTATTTACAGTCTACCTCACAGAAAGACCATGACTAAAAAGAGACAGGCTCATCTTGAAATTAAGTGTGATAAATAGTTATCTATTACACAGTGAACTATGAAAGACAGATGAGCCCAATAGTTTACTTTTAATGTTTAATAGAGAGATTAGTACTTAATAGTGAAAAACAAGAAAAGTGTTGGGTGTAGACAACCACTGGAAAAAGGCCTGAAGCAGCATTAGTTGTGCAGTTGTACAGACTCCACAGGAGATTCACAGGGTATTTTCTCACCCTTCATCAGATTAGATCTAAGGAAGAAATTATTCACACTGAGGGTGGTGAGGCACTGGCACAGGTTGCCCAGAGAAGCTGTGGCTGCCCCATCCCTGGAAGTGTTCAAGGCCAGGCTGGATGAGGCTTTAAGAAACCTCGTGTAGTGGAGGGTGTCCTTGCCCATGGCAGGGGGGTTGGAACCGGATGATCTTTGAGGTCCCTTCCAACCCAAACCATTCTATGATTCCATGATTTGATTCAGCCAATGCAGACAAAAGCCAGTACTGACAATGAAAGCAGATGTTACCTGTTCCCAGCTGAGATAAGCACTCAGGCAGGTCAGCATCTCATCGCTCGCACTCTGCCTGACAACTAATTGCATAGCTTTGTTGATTGCACCTTGGAAGACAAATATGTCAGGCCATACGTTTGTGATAAATAAAATCAATTTTTCTGAGTCTGGAAAGTCTAAGGGAAAAAAAAGAGAACAAAGTAACTTTTTAACATCTAAAATCAAGGCATTATATACTTAGGCATTAAAAGTTAGTATGCTCTTCAGCAAGATAATGAGGAAAGAAGGCACAGAAGTCATGTAATAACTGCCACCCAGGGAAAGGGAGTCATACTAGCACATCCCAGTTCCGAGATTAAATAGGAATAAAAGACCCAAGAAAAAGAAATCCCCCCCCGCAAGCCACCTCCCCCATTGTAATTTCACTTTTTTTTTTAAGAGGGAAAAAAGAAAAAGGCTTCACTGGACTTTGCAGTGTAACGACAGTGAAAAAGGACCTTTCCTTTTGCATTCTGAGGTTAGTCTCCCTTCATCCTCCTTACTGCACTTTAGTTCACGAAGGAGAGCGGTCTTGGAGCGCTGAGATTGGATTCTTTTAGGATAAAATTCAACTGGAAGATGCGCTCCAGAAGCCCACCTAACACATTCCAGTCACAAATGAGCACTGGATCAAGCTAGAGCTAGTCCAAAAGAAAAAAATAATCCTGAGATGTGTAATAATGTGAAAATCGGGTCTTCAGTACAAATCCACAGTACTTGCATCCATACACCTATGAAATCCACTTGAAAAAAAAAAAAGAAGCTTGCAAAGAACTTTCACACAATTCAAATGCGAAATCTGATATTGCTCAGCAATTTTCCTAGACTGTGTCAAGGAAATTATACATTACAGAAGTTGTAGGTGAGCATATATGAATGATGCATGTCAAAATTTGAATTTCCACAGATACAAAAATGTGTACTACTGATATAATTGAAGAAATTTCATTTGTTAAATTAATTCAGAGCAAGTATCTGACAACCATCTGTCCAGAACTATAGGAGTAAGAGAGGACGGAGTGCCAGGCTGTCAAAGGGAAGCTAACAGATCCTTCTGAACACTGAAGCAGAGATGTCCAAGGCAAAATATTACGATAAAACATGAGTGTGTGGACTGCATGCAATAAAAAGTGCGCGGGAATAAGGAAATAGACATTACTTTCATGGGTGAAATGCAATACATATGCCCGAAACACTATAAAAAGCTACAAAAAACAATGAAATTTGAAAAGCTAAACGTGTCTTCCTTCTTTGCTTCAGCATAACTTTTACATTTTTAGAAAGACTTAAGAACTAGAGAGCATATGAAAATACACCAAATCAACTGTGTACTGACACATAGCTACACCTTCTGCTGCCATAATTGGGATGGAAAGAAATCTGTGAAACTCCAGGAAAGAGAAAAACTCTAAAATGAATACATTTTAACCAAATCAAAATAAACAAATTAAAAAAAAAAAACCTTAAGATGTGGTTTACAGCTGTTCACACTTGACAGTAAAGCCACAGAACAAACACAAGAGGAATTTATGTGATTCAAAGTATAGAACAGAAAATCATTCAACAAAAATCTGCATTTAGCTAGTGAAGTCTGGATCTTACCCAGAAAAAGAAAGGAAAAAAGAATGTTTAATATTTGCAAAAGCCCACAAAAAGACACAGTATCAAGGTACTGCAAAACAAAAGGTTTAATTATTAATTTAGACTAAGAAAAAGTATCTGGTGAGTAACAGTTTCTGACACGGTGCAGTATTTATGAAGATAAAAAAAGTGAAAGGAGACTTATGATGGACAGACAGGAAAACAGGAATTCCAAGAAGAACCCAAGCAAAAAAAACCCCAATGAAAATACCTCAACCCAACAAGAAAAGATAATTAAGAACAAAATAAAATCACAATCTCTAATAAGAGAAAAAAAGATAAAAAAAGACAACGATACTACGTGGAAGATAACCGTTACCTGAAGCAATCAAAAGTTGTAGCATTTTGCTCCTCAGTGCTCTCAAATTTTATTTTATTTGAATTTGGCACACAGATACCAGTAGTATTTTCAAACTAAGTGAAGTCCTTCCAAAACTAAGACAGAGTCCTCATTTACTACAGCGATAGTACGTACTTACTACGTTTGTTGCTGGGAACAAAAGTAAGGTGGGGAAAGGAAGGGAACCAAAATGAAAAAACCTCTCGACCAAGTGAGACTTGGGATAATGGGAAGTCATAAAACTTAAGGAGGACGTGTTGTACAAATACAGTGGGTTTGATCCAGGTATTGTCCAACTCCTGACGCTATTTTAAGCCAATACGTGTTTCTAAATTACACTTGCTTGATGAATCAGTGCTTACTCAGTTAAAATAAGAAAATAGTAATAAGCAAAAAGCACAAAATTCCCTGGAATTGTTTTATCGTTTTGGAGATGGTGGGGCAAAAAATGAAAGCACAGAGGATCCTTAATAAAACATTTCTTTGGAAAAATAAGTAGACTACTAAGATGTCAGGTCATCACCAAAATGAGAGACAGATGTGGAGGAAACTGTGAGAAGAGAAACTTCTCCTAGAACAGTCTGTACTTCTGCACTATAGAAAAAAGTTCTAAGGAAAACGTCCCTTTCGCAGGATTTTTATATGTTTTTTTACAAACATAAACATTCTGGAACACAGCAAAGACATGCAGCACATTCAAGGTACAAGACCACCAGGCCACAGCATACCTTCTTTAAGTAGGCTGTAGCAGAACAGGCGGGCTCTTTCCACATCTCCCAGTTGCCGACAAATCCCTGTGTAGACTCGACACAGAGCCTGATCGAAATTGTGATTTGTGGCATTCTTCTGAGCCTTGAGTTTACTGAGAATAACGTGCAGCAGGGACTCTGCTAAATGCTGTGAGGCACAAAAAATATTATTAGACTATTAAATACTTGAGCATATTTGACAACATTAGAGTAGTATGACAAATAAAAAGAACTATCTGACTTGCAACAATACTGTTTGCATACATATTAAAAAGCAGAAAAGTAAATCAGAGGCAGTCAGTGAAAGAAAAAAGTGAGGAGCAACCTCCCAGAATAAATGTGCCTCCAACAGATGCCCAACAGGACTCCTGTTCTTTAAATATAATAAACTGGTCAGTTACGTGACCACAAACAGGTGCTGGAGAGGCTGCAGGTTTGGACTGGGTACCTGCAGGCACCAGGAGCCTGAGGGCTGGCTCCGTCAGGAACCAGGAGAGCCACACCAGCTCCCTGCAAGAGTGGGGTCTGCAGGTCAGGTGCAGGTATGGCTACCGCTCCGGACCAGCTGCTGGAGGGACATGTGTGTTTCTGTACGTCTGTCTGTGCATCTGACACTTGGGGAGAACAGGACCATCTCCCTTCTGAGGAAAGGCTGAGGGAGCTGGGTCTCTTTAGCTTGGAGAAGAGGAGACTGAGGGGGGACCTCATTCATGTTTATAAACGTGGAAAGGGTGACTGCCATGAGGATGAAGCCAGGCTCTTCTCAGTGGCATCCAATAATAGGACAAGGGGAAAGGGATATAAGCTGGAACACAGGAGGTTCTGCTTAAACACGAGGAAGAACTTCTTCCCAATAAGGCTAACAGAACACTGGAACAGGCTGCCCAGAGAGGTTGTGGAGTCTCCTTCTCTGGAGATGTTCCAAACCCGTCTGGACGTGTTCTTGTGTGATCTGATCTAGGTGGTCCTGCTCCAGCAGGGGGATTGGACTAGATGATCCTTTGAGGTCCCTTCCAATCCCTGACATTCTGTGATTCTGTGACACGCTGAGTGCCCAACGTTAGCTACTGGAGGGATCCATACTGCCTGTACGTATGGATTTGCCACTAGCAGGCTTTGGCCCTGCCCAGCCAGAGAAGAGAACAAGGTCAGGCACGTACCATGTGCCTACTCCGAGTGTGTACTCGGCCCTGCTCAGGAGCGTGGTACTGGCTGGAGCTGGAAGCATGAAGCTGCCACAGCCTCACTCCTGTGAAGTTACCAGAGTCAGCAACTCACAACAAAGATGATGGAGAACTTGGCAGCACCTTCTGTGGAAAACGTAATTACACTCGAGAAGCGAAACGGGGCAAATCTTTCCCCAACACAAGAAGGACATGGAGCTGCTGGAGCGGGGCCGGAGGAGGCCACGAAGATGATCCGAGGGCTGGAGCACCTCTGCTATGAAGACAGGCTGAGAGAGTTGGGGCTGTTCAGCCTGGAGAAGAGAAGGCTCCGGGATGATCTTATTGCATCTTTCCAGTACCTAAAGGGGGCCTACAGGAAAGCTGGAGAGGGACTTTTTACAAGGGTGTGTAGTGATAGGACAAGGAGCAATGGCTTTAAATTGAAAGAGGGCAGATTTAGATTGGATATAAGGAAGAAATTTTTCACTCTGGGGGTGGTGAGGCACTGGAACAGGTTGCCCAGAGAAGCTGTGGCTGCCCCATCCCTGGAAGTGTTCCAGGCCAGGTTGGATAAGGCTTTGGGCAACCTGGTGTAGTGGAGGGTGTCCTTGCCCATGGCAGGGGGGTTGGAACTGGATGATCTTTGAGGTCCCTTCCAACCCAAACCATTCTATGACTCTGAAAACGCTGCCATGCGTCAGCTGGTGAACAGCGCTGCTGCAGGCTACAAATTATCCACAAGTAATTTCTATGAAGTGATTTTTTCCAACGCTGATGCTGAGCAAGTACCGAGAAACAAACTGATGAAAGGTTTTTCCAATAAAACTCATTCGAACCACCTGATGTATAATGGTAAACACAGAATGAACGGGTATGTTACTTGTATATACAATGTGGTTTATCTTATTTAATTTAAAAAAAAATTTAAAAAGGTAATTGAACCTCACACTTTTAGAGGAACTCCTTCAATCGTTAACACGACGAAAAATGCTGCAAAATAAAGTGCTTTATGCCTACATGGGGAAAGCAAATGTATTTACAAATGCAGTTTTGCATCTTGGACACCACTGAAGAGTAATGTCTTGTGAAGTTCTTCTATATTTTCTGCAGTTATACAAGTTTAGATGTCTGGTAACCTTTCAAGACTACACTTTGGCACCGCAGATTGCCTCAACAATTGCGAATTCCAACACTGCATCTTAGGACTCTCTTCATCTGCACAGAAGTCATTATTAAAACATAAAATTAAAAATTATGCTGCTTACCTTATTTTTTACACCAAATTCGTAGACAACTTCTTTCTCTTCATCTCTCATTATTGGAATCTTCGAGATATTGCCGACATACACGTGACCTTTGATAACCGGTAACAAGTCAAAACAGGACGCAGCGATTTTCGCCAATGCCAAAGAAACTTTTGGGCAGTCAGGATCAATAACCTCGTTCACCAGCAGCGGTGCTTCTAGACTGGAGCTGCGTGCTGGATCACTGGTGGCACAGCCTTTGTCACAGGGAGCCTCCTGCGCTTTGGAGACGGTATTTTTAGCTTTTCTGACAGCAGCGGTATCACTGGGCTCCAGCTTTGGGGGGTCACTGTCCAACCTCAGTCTCTTTGCGCTTCTTGGCATAGACACTGGCAACAGCGTCCGCTTTTTGAGGTGCTCTGATGAGCCTGGAAACAACTGCTGACTTTGCCCATCCTTGTCTTGGTCTTTGCCACTGTCAGATTTCACGTTGCCCCCAGTTTTAACAAAAGCAGTCGAGGTAGATGCGATCGCCTTGAACCCACCTATCTGAGTCACGGGGCCTGGCAAACTCTGGCTGTTTGGGAAAGCACAGCGATTAAGCTGAATATTGCCTTTCAGAATGTTCAGTGTCCTTGCCCTTGCAGAGAGCTCTGGGTACATAGTGTCCAATATTTTCACAGAGTTCTCCTGAGGAGCACCTGGAGCAGCACCATCGGCTGCAAACGGGGGAAACCTTCCCGGGACGGGAAGCGCGTGCTTTGGAATGGAAGTACAGAATTTCAAAGGGGAGGAGCGAATCCTTCTACCTGCTGCCATTTCTGAAGGTGAGGGAGGAGAAAATAAAAGAGCAGATTTTACTGTCAGAGTATCCGTCAACGGAGACATGAGAGGAGGAACAGGAGTTTCATGTAGTGGGGATATCAAGTCATCAAGAGGGGATAGCAAAGAGGCACGACCAGTAGAAGACATGGCTGGGGACAAAGTACACGCAGCTTTCGGAGGAGTGGCAACCAAAGGAAGCAGCAAGGGGGGCAGAGGAGGACCCATCTCTTGCCTGATTTTATTTATAGTCTCGGATGAGCATTTTGTTGGCACAGAAGTATCAGCATTTGCAAGAACTGGCTGACTGGGTTTAACTTTGGGAGCCTTGGTTTTTCTTTTACCGTGCAGCAGCCCCTTTGACAGTTTGGCATGCATTCCGTGGGCAGCTGTCTTGGTTGAAACAGTCAAGGTTTCCAACGGTTCTCGCTCTTGGCACTTCAACTTATCACTCTTTTGGAGAGTGACGTCCACACCAGACTCTGACTCCAACACACCCAGCTTCTCAAACACTGGTTTTTGTGGCTCAGACGGCTGCCTAACTGTGTGGCAATTGCACTCTACATCAGATAGGGCTGGACTTGGAAGATACTTGCCAATTTTTTTTCTTCTACTGCCACCATCTAGGTTAACATCAGTGTTCTTTTCTCTGACGTGGTAAGCAGTGCAAGTTGGATTGTGATTATATTCTTCGGACATCGAGACCTCCGTATCAACACCATGTAGTAGACTTTGCTCCACATTTGCCTTAGGTTCTTCAGAATCGTTTTCTTCTGAGAAATTGCCAAGTGCTAACATTCTTGTATTTAATTTACTGGTTTTTACAGCCAGTCTGCAAGTGTCTGAGGATCTGGTTAACATCTGGCATGGTGGTAATCTGTTTTTTGAAGCATTTGGCATGACAGGGCTTTCTTTTGATGTCCCAGTTTTTGACAGGCTTTCCTCACTGTCAATGATGCATCCAGCTCTGTTGGAATCTACCATACATTGATTAGCACCCTCAGTATTTTCAGAGGTTACTAATACACACTCTGTCTTCCAAGAGGCTAAGTCTTTAGGACAACCCTCCTCAACCACACTTGACAACTCATTTGCAGTATCTGGAGAGGTCTTTGTTTCACAGTGTGTATCCATATCCATATCCATCGTAGTGTCTGCCTTTAGATGATTAACTGTCGAAGTATTTCCTGGGTGCGTTGTTGAATGATGGTCACATACTTGGTAATCAGCATCAACAACTGCACCAGTTTCCACTGCAATTCCCCTGGAAGCTCTCAGTTCCTTTCTGAACATTGGGACACATTCCGAACATTTCACACATCTAACTTTTTGTATAGAACAGTCTTTCTCTTCAGACTCATTGCTCTGCTCTGGCATATCAGAATGATTTTTAGACCTTTTTACGGCATTTTCCCCAAATGCCTCAAAGCTATTCAATTCTTTGCTGTTTTCCCCAGCTCTTAGTGAACCAGTTCTAGAAGGATCTGTTCTAACCTCCCTGCATTCTGATTCTTGATGATCAAACTTTTGGAGAAAAGTATTCTTATTACAAGAGTTTGCATCCAGGATCTGTGACTTAACAGATGCCTGAGATTCTTTATCTACTGGCTGCTCCTTCTCACCTGGAATTTTCACTTCATTTTTGTGTATGTATTCCCTCTCAGGGCAGTCCAGTTCTTTGCATGTGTTGTCTCTTCCAGCAGACAGGATCTCAGTACCCTGTTCCAAGCTTTCTGAGGAACAGCTGAATGCACTACCCGTAACACAACTTTCATCTCCTTTGTCTTCCCATGTACAGGAAAAAGCAGCCCTTTCTGTGACATTAGTTTCAACAGAACTGACAACTTCCTGAAGACTGAAATTTGTATCAGGAGGCATTGTGGATTCTAAGCAAATTCCCACTTGCACAGGAGAATCTGCTTCTTCAGTATTTACACAGCCCATCTCCAAGTACTCTTGAGTAGAAAAAGCCAAGCCACTATTAAAATCCATTTCTGAAGCAGGCTGGCAGATGGCCTCTGAAATACTATTATTCTTCACAACATTCTCTTCCTGGTTAAATGAACTGGAACAAGTCTCAGTCACCAATTCCTTGCTTTGTTTATTTAATTCCCCTTTTATTTCAGCACACTTAACATTTTCAGTTACCAAGAACTGGTTCAGAGATGTTGCAAACTGTGCCTGAGAAGTAAAATTACTTTCTACTAAGACAGATTCACAGGTATTTTCTAACAGCTCACCGCTTTCCTCTCTGAAATCTTTTGGATTCACTTTGAATTCAGTCTCTTGAGATTCAAACACTCTCAAGATTTGAGTTTTGGACAACCCATGTTCTGAAGGACTACCTAGGTTTTGGGGTTGGTTTATTACGTCTTTTATTTCCATAAAACCTAACACAGAGGACTCACACTTAGCTACACTGCCTTCTGCATCAGTAACACATGCGGTCTTTGGGAGTGCAAGTAGACTTTCCAAGTCTGACTTCCCCTGTGGTAAATTACTACCCTCTTCTCCCTGGTGTGGTTTGCCTTTGAAATATCTCTCCTCCTTTATATCAACTGATTCTCCATTTTCTGCACTATGGGGTAGCTCCAACGATTCAGCTATTTCTACACCGCTTCCTCCATTTAATTTCATGGCCAGTTCAATAGTCTCAGGTCTGGTTCTACTCGTGTCTTCAATTTTGAGCTGTTCATCATCTTTTGGAAAGGCTGACAAAGCAGTGCTCTCCATACCTACGTTTCTGTCTATGTCATCCATAGACAATAAGTTTCTGATTCCTTCAATAGCAGATACAGCTAAGTCACAACTAGAGACTTTAACAGTCTCTGGTTTGCATTCTCTGCCCACTCCATCTTCTGTTGTTTGCACACATTGTTTCTCCATTCTCTCTTCACTGTCATGTTTTATCTCAGAGTGCTGAGAGTATGCAGAGATCTCAGCAGCTCCAGTGTCTGTCTCAGTCTCTGTGGTTGTTCCCTCCCCATCACACTGTATCATTAGGTGTTTAGGACTCTCCACTTCACAGAAGGATTTTGAACTCTTGGAATCGGACAATACATTTTCAAAGAGCTCTCTCTCATTGTTTGCCTCTGCACAGAGTCCTTTCATCTGTATTGCAGCTGTTGTTTCCTGTCCAACTATCACTTGTTTTATGTTTTCCCCTACATTACTTGCCATATTGGTTACTTTGATTACATTTTTTATTTCATTTTTAGCCACTTCATTCTGTACCAACACATCAGATTTCTCCTCAGAATCTTCACTTTGAAGCACAATGCATTGCTCGGGTGGCAATTCAGTAACATTTTGGGGAACAGATAGCACCGCAGGAGTTTCTCTCTCTCCTGATAATCCATCTCTCTCTTTCATTAATTGACCATGCTTTTCATGTGTCCCCTCATAATCAACAGCTCTGATTAAGATTACATCCTCCTCTGTCCGCTCTACCTCACTACATCTTTCCACCTGATTCTGAGACTTGAAACTGTGTAACACAGAATCTCCCTCTTCACTGTGCACATCCTCACTATCTCCTTTGTGTTCTTCGATGGCTTCCAATTCGTGTGCTGTTGCTCTCTCCTCAGTTTCCATATTCTCAGAATTCTCCTCCCAACAATCTGTGTTAGTTTCCATGTTTGCAAATTCAGCAGCAGCTTCAGCTTGCTTTGTTTCAGCATCTCTCTCCTCCTCGCTTGACATCTTTGGACCAATACCAACATTCCTTTCATTCCAACTCAGGTTACGTGAGAGTTCTGCATCAAGACCACGCTCACACGGTTTGCTCTGGCTGTTGCGCTCCTCGTTGAAGTTGAATAGATTACAACTCTGGGGCTGAACTTGGTCTTCTTGTAAAACATCCTCCACTGCAGAAGCACTGCAATCAACTTCGTCATCGCTGGAACCTGTGATTTCTCCAAACAATATATCCTTTAATGAAAAACATAAAGTTAATATTACGAAGCCTAGTATCAGTACGTATTTCTCTAAACAAACACACTAGTGGCCCTGACAGGCGGTGGTTTTGAGAGATTAATGCTGATCAACAGAATTACATCCTTTTCCATCATTGTTCTTCATCGCAAACAGAAAGCACCTTTGTGAAAAGTCAGAGACTTCTTTACCAACCTACCTGCATTCTAAGATCACTGGAAAACAACATTTGAGTAGGTCCCCCTTGACTTTCAAGCTGTGGAATTTTGTTATGAAAGCCATGCTTATACCCAACAGGAGTTGGGACTGTAAGTCTGCAACATTGGGGAAAAAAAATTGTGACAGCAGTTGAGACATGGCTGACTTGGTTTTAAATATACTACTGAAAATTATGTTTTGCTCCCTTCCACACAAAATAGGCTAGAAGGTAAAAAAGTATCCATATGGATCTAAACACTCACACAGAGCCCTTTTCAGTCCATATGTAAGTAATACTGATGCTCAAAAAAAAAAAAAAGCAGCCCAGGAATATCAAATAATTATTTTTGCAGTAATTATATGACTAAGTGTCAAATCAGACATATCTTGAAACTCACCTGTGTAGTTAGTGGTGAAAGCTGTACTGGAGAAAGTAGAGCCGGGAGAGGCCGGGCCCAGTTCAATATATCCATCACGTCTCCACCTGGGCCCTTCTGCTCCTGATCCGAGAAGTCTGAACTGCTGTGTGCCCCATCTGCCTGTAGTATCACATCTACAGCTTTATCCTCATCACCGTGCAGACATTCTTCATCAGTCATGTTCTCAACACAGTCACCTCCAAAAGGCTCAGTATTCCCTTTAAGTTGCATGGCTGTTACAGAATTTTCCTTTCCAGCACTTTCTATAGAAGAATACCAAGGTAGCGTTTTGCCATCACACTTCCTGACCTTTTGGTGGATTTGTACAGTTTCTAAGACACAAAAATATTGTTAAGAATTTTTTTCCCTTCCTATTTTTCTTTCTAGAGAAAAATATATCATAGTAACAAGAATGCATTACCATCTTTTCAAGTGATGGTCCCATAGACTCATGTCCTGGCTTCAGCTGGGATAGAGTTAATTTTCCTTCGTAGTAGCTGTTACAGTTTGTGTTTTGGATTTAGTATGAGAATAATGTTGATAACACACTCAAGTTTTAGCTGTTGCTAACTATTGCTTACACTAAGTACAGGACTTCTCGGCTTCCCACGCTCTGCTGTCGAGGAGGTGCACAAGAAGCTGGGAGGGACCACAGCCAGGACAGGACAGCTGACCCAAACTGGCCAAAGGGATATTCCACACGATATGACATCGTGCTCGGTGTATAAACTGGGGGAGTTGGCCAGGGGGCAGCAGCTGCTGCTTGGGGACTGGCTGGGCATCGGTCAGCGAGTGGTGGGCAACTGCATTGTGCACCGCTTGTTTTGTGTATCTATGATTATTATTATTAATTATCTCCCTTTCTTTTTTCTGTCTTATGAAACTGTCTTCATCTCAACCCATGAGTTTTCTCATTTTTACTCTTCTGGTTCTCTCACCCATCCCACTAGAGGGGGAGCAAGTGAGCAGCTCTGCGGTGCTCAGTTGCCAGCGGCAGTTAAACCACGACCACTCCTTACAGAGATCAGATGCTGTTACTCACAAACAATTCTTTTTTCATGAAAGAAGTAGATGTATATGCAAAGAACTCCTCCCCAAACCACTTTCTGACTTTGATCACTAAGACTACTCTTCTCAATTCTTCTTATCAGGAATGGGCAGGACTGAAGGTGCATACAGCTCAAGGATTTATTTCAGTTTTAGCCCAGTAACTGATGTTCAGGAAAAGCAAGACAAGCATGCAGTGACATCCCCCACACAGGCTGTAATTCTCAGCTTTAAGCAACGAGCAGCTTTGAGCCAGCAGCTGCACTTGCAGGCCAGTTACGATTATACCCTGCTGTAAACACTTTGCTATATTCCTAATTTTATGATTTAATACACATACGCTTTTAAAGTGTTTCTTCTTTAAATTTCAATATTGAGTCTAATCATACAAGATTTTGTCTTTAATGATGTGACCAAGTTAGAGCTGAACCCTTAAAAAAAAAAACAAAAACAACTTTCTTAGAAGTGAAGTTCCCCCCCAAAATACCTACGCACAAAGGAGTTAAACCACTAAGACAACGAAAGACACTGAGCAGCTGACAACCCTTTCGAGATGTCAACTTGGTAGAGTTCTACACAGTTATTCTAGCAGCAAGAAAGCATGTCCAAATGCTCTGAGTGATTCTTTGCACGGTACTTTTGTTCCATTCCTTTTCAAATCACATTTCTTACTATTACACAGTAACCCATTCCTTATGTATGCAGACAAAACACATTGCCCCAGGAAAGCCTAAACAGTAGAGACAAAGAAGTTAAATATTGATTATAATTGCACTAGATACTTATAACAGTGAAAAGATGGCCCAGTTTTCTGAAATTCAAATTCTGTGATTTTATAAAAAGAAAATATTATCTCCAATAAAACAGTAGAAACCAACAACCCCAAAACCCCAGTGTGCCACATGGAACTAGAACCAACCCTGTAGTATTTGCGGTTCTTCTATGACGTTTGTACGCGTGATCCTGTTTACAGTGCTCACAACACTAACGGACACTGAATCACCAGTATTCCAGCAAGAGATGAAGCCTATTTGGAGTGCATCCAATACCACCCCACGGTATAAAGAACAGCACATGCACCAAATGGTTTTGAACAGGGGATGTATTGATTTAAGTGGCACAACTTGCGTCCTGTTGGAAAACCAAAACAGAATGGTGTGCTTCATTATTGCTGTCGGTGCTTATCCACTACTAGAACTTGCAAAGATACTCCTGAAGCAGCATCACTGGTAGTACCAGATTCAAAAATACTAATTTAATTCGACAGGTCAATCTAGAGATCTGTCTAGAGTCACCTATCTATCAATAGAATCCAGTGATCTAGAGATCTGTCTCTCCATAACCTTTAGGAGATTCTGATACCTTGGCTCCACTAAAGGAGTCAGTAGGAAAACTGATCAAAACCCCTATTTCTAACATCCCTCTCAGTCACTTCACGTAGCAACTCCATGTCAAAATCTCAATTGCTGCAATGGACAGTAGAAAGAGAGAGACTCTGTTCAGCCTAAAGGGCCTTACCACCTCATTTTCCCCAGAGGTAAGCAAGCTCTGGTATGTTCTCTGGCCAAAGCAGCATCTTACAAGTTATCACAGACTTTTTTATAAAGCTATTTACAAGCTACAGTCACATAAAACTTCCAGGACATTCTACATCTTGTCGAGAAAATGCTAGATCCCTTCTGCAATTCGAGTACCATTAGACCATCCATGGGAAAAGGAGATCCTTCACAAGCAGGAACCAAGAAAAGAAAGAAAATTCTGAAGGTGTTTCTCTCTAAAATATAATATTAGATCATATCTTAGATTTCTTCCACGCTCCTTTGTGCCAACCAGTTCTAAGCTCAGGACCTCCTCCACACAGAAGCGAGCAGAAACACAGTTCCATAATTTGCCCCTAGAAGAACTTCCATTAGACAACTGGGAAGTCTACTTTGCACAGTGAACTACACAACAGCATTAAATTATCAGGAGCTTGACATCCTATCTATACTCTCAAAATCTGTCATGCGCCTATATGGAGCTCAAGAATATTGATACACACTGAAAAGTTCCCTCTGAGAAATGGATCAAGGATGTAATTTCTGAATAACTAAGAGATTCTCTGTCCTTCTCTCCTCATCCCTTTCCAACTCAGTCCCTGATAACTTGGTTCGAATTTCTTCAGGAATTAGATGCTTTTGTCACGGTTACCCCTTTATCTGTAGGAAGAGTTGTCACAGCAATTTTGAAAGGTTCAGGATATAGTAAACTTCTCCACAGGAAACAGCCAACTCTTTGGCACTTTGGCCTGAACTTCAGGTCCAGGAAAAGCCCTCCTGATATCAAGCCCTCCTCATCATAAAGATCCTGTCAAAGATCATATTTCACAGACAAATTTTACTTTATCCAGGGAATCACCCTCTTTTTCATTATGTCCCTTATCAAAATGGTTAAGCTTTGTCTTCAAATCTACAATCTGGAATCTACTCCACGTAGCTCCAAACTCTTCTATTGCTGCCTTCTCCCACATCTGAGAAAAGGCTAAGATTACTCTAATCACCATCAAAATCTACCATACACTATTGTGAAATACTTCCTTGATGAAGAATGGACAAAGGAGAGCAGAGATGAAACAAGTAATCCAACGCTAACCTTGGCTGCTTTGGTACTAAATAAATTGGATTTTACAACTCAAATCTTTGCTCCTGACTGTCCACGTTGCACACATTGCAGGGCAACTCACCGTTTCAAAACGTCCTCTTCTCTCCCCACCCTAAACAACAAAGCAACTTTCTGAAACAAGTCTTGGGTTTTTTTTCTCTCAAAAAGGAGGACCAGATGAAGATGTCGGAAATTTTATCCAAAGAATTAATCTAGTCACAGAATCTCTCCTGCTTTACAGCAAAACCTCATCACGATCTGCACAGTGACTGCAAATCCCTGGCAGTGGCAACTGTGCGCTTCTCAAGGACAAACAGCAGTATTTCCCCGAAGAAAAGTCCCTCCACAGAAAGTTTCTAATGCCCTGTCAACAACCCTCGATTTTTCAGTGTTTCCAATGATGCAAATTTCAGGATGTTTCATACACTAGCAATTCTTTAGAGCTACAGACAGTATTCTGTTTCTCAAGACAGTAAATCCACACATCCCATCGTATGAAATCAATAATTAGGGTGAACACGGCATATCTGTAACAATGTGCAATGCTACACTACTGAAAAAGATGCCATCTCGAGAGATTTTCATGTGGTCTTACAGATAGACGAGAGGTCTGCTTCTTAAATCACTCACATCCCATGGACTTCAATCTCAGGACCATAAAACACACACAGGTCCTTAGGGATTTAGGATTTAGAAGCTCAATATGAGCCGGCAATGTGCTCTTGCGGCCCAGAAGGCCAACCGCATCCTGGGCTGCATCAAGAGGAGCGTGGCCAGCAGGTCGAGAGAGGTGATTCTCCCCCTCTACTCTGCCCTTGTGAGACCTCACTTGGAGTACTGCGTCCAGTTCTGGAGTCCCCAACATAAGAAGGACATGGACCAGTTGGAGAGGGTCCAGAGGAGGGCCACGAAGATGATAAGAGGGCTGGAGCACCTTTCCTATGAGGACAGGCTGAAAGAGTTGGGGCTGTTCAGCCTGGAGAAGAGGAGGCTCCGGGGTGACCTTATAGCGGTCTTCCAGTACCTCAAGGGGGCCTACAAGAAAGATGGGGAGAGGCTGTTCAGGAGGGCCTGTTGTGATAGGACAAGGGGTAATGGTTTTAAAATAGAGGGAGGTAGATTCAGGTTGGATATTAGGAAAAAATTTTTTACCATGAGAGTTGTAGAACACTGGAACAGGTTGCCCAGAGAGGTGGTGGATGCTCCATCCCTGGAGACGTTCAAGGCCAGGTTGGACGAGGCCCTAAGCAACCTGATCTAGTTGGAGATATCCCTGTTCCTTGCAGAGGGGTTGGACTAGATGACCTTTGAAGGTCCCTTCCAGCCCTAACCATTCTATGATTTGGTCTTATCTTTGTATTTTACATGTAATACCGCTGCCTTGTATCTCTTTATCTGGTATTAAAACAGACCCCAAGGTACCTTCAGTGTGCTCCTTTCCATCCCTGCTCTTCACATCTATATGCAGCTTCTCCCCTATCCTGGATCCCCAAATGAAAAGGAAGACCAGGTAAGATGGGTATAGCTCTGTAGTAGGCCAGATTTAGCTCAGAACCCCATTACACATACTACTTCCAGAGGCTCAGCTCCTCCCAGATGTGGTCTTCCCATCTTCCCTCATCTCCTCTCACCACAACCCTGCATATGAACAGCGTATGTTGGAGAATCCAAATTACCAAAACCTTCAGCGTTGGGCTGCAAGATTCTTCAAATACTTCTTCACATGCCCATTCACAATGTAGGTGACTTTACGCTCAAATGACATGGGAAACAGTTTTCCATAAGTCTAAAAAACCAGCAATATCTTATTAACCTAAGGTTATTGGTCTGATGGTCAGCTGCAGGTACAGTCAACCTTATTACTGGCAGATTTGTAATGATACTACCAAGACCAAGCAAAAAAAGCTTTTAAATTTAAGTTTGGCAAAACCTCACTGTCCTATGAAGCTTTCACAATGGCACATTTCTTGGAAAAAGTATGAATGGAAAGCCTGATGAGTCTTACAGTTTTCATACATGAACACATTCTTCAAGAAAGCCATTCAAAGAGATGTCGACCTCGGTGGAACGGAGAAGGCACTGGTTGTAAAGCAAAGCTTTCAATATTTTACAGCACGCTTGAGGGCACTAGGAAACCAGCCAAAGGCATCTTTCTGAAAGGCAAGATCCAGGCAGACAGATGAACTGGCATTCTCTGGAAAAGATGCTTCAGTAACACTACCATCAAGCTGATCTGCTCTCCAAGACGAAACCGTTAAAACATGTGACAAGAAATTAGGGCAAACTCATTAAGATCTTTTTTTTTGCTAAAAGATTGCATCTGCAGACATAAGCATGTTGCTGTTATGAATCCAAGGTCAAGGCCACTTCCATGAGAGGCAGCACAACAAGCTGGCTGTCCTGGGCTTACAGAGGAAAAAATCCAAACCCGAAGCAACAGAAAGTAAGACGTATTTCTGTAACATCTAGCCACTCCAACAAAAGCAGAAGAGGGACTGATGAGGAGAGCCTGCTACAGACAATTGCTTCCTTCTGTGAAAGTACTGTCGTCTCCTTGGGGAGACGTGAACAGGAAAGAGGGGACAGGACTCCTGGCATCTAAAGTTCCTCTTGTGGTGAACGGGATGACACTAGCACCTGATATCCCTAAATCACTCATATTTCAAACCCTTCAGTTTCTTGAGCTCGTTCTTGTCATTTGATTGACCCTTGATCAAGAAATGACATTCAGAAACTCATGGGACAACTGTCTAGCTCAGTTCTGGAGCTGAAGCCATCGATCTGCTGCATTAAACTGGTGGAACGAAGTTAATAAATTGGCTTATGAGCTGGTCCTTATATTTTGGGATCTCTTAAGTGGATTCCACTGGAACACAGCCTGAAATTAGATTCATTGGGATCTACACTGGTAGCAAATTTTAAGAACTAATAGGGTGGGGAGACAGAATTTCACCTTCAAAGTTCCTGATAAGGCACAGTACTCATCCCAGACAGTATCTCTACAGCCCAAGCTACAGAAAACCAAAGCAGTAAAGAAAATAAAAGAAAAATTAAAAATTACTAAGCACACTCTGGAGAGACTACTACAGAAATACTAACGTGGTTTCAAGGCACCTATTACTCCCGAGGGCAGAGAGGAAAAAGTTAAAGCAGTTCAAGTTTGCTGCAAACGTGCCTGTGGGTAACTACTCAGATTACTTTTCATTATACTAAATATCATGTTACAAAATTGAAGCTATCACCAAATCATACGTTTTGTTTTTTGGTATCACGAATATGAAAACTAACACACCATTATTTGTTATTATTCAGGCAAGTATGAATGAAGAAAATGGTTGCAACAGCTTCTTACATTTTACAATCCAACTATGTTAGCACGTGTTTGTTTCAGACTAAAAGGAGTGCTTGCATCTTGTCATTCACGATATATACTGCAGAGTTTATAATGATACAATAATTAAGGTGTAAACATAAGAGGTGAGTTTTGACTACTTAGAAATAGTCAAAAGCAGTTGACAGTAGAACTTAATTTCTCAATTGCAACAGCAGATTACAACAGCTTTTACTTAGAAAAGCATTCCAGCTTATTTGGCTGTTCAAATTAATATTTGCAATTGTTTTCAAATATTCTAATCACAGATGTACTTGACCAGGCAGTCACCAAGGAAAGTATTTAAGTCTGTCAAAAAAGCATTATGCAAACAGTATCCAACCTGATGACATCCCAGTAAGACTAAATGAATGCACTTGCAGACTAATAAATTCACATTTACTGGAACCTACCTTCTGTGACAGTCAGTCTTCTTTTTTCAGGCCATGCCTTAGCCTGAACAGAAGCTGCAAAAATGTACCAGCATTTATTTTTGGTCAGAAAAAGAGATAGGTTCAAGAAAAAGTCAAGACTTTGCACGTTATCTCACCCAAGACGGGATCATTTTCCTGATTTTCTCTTCTTCCTGTTGCACTGTCAATGCATATCCAGAGTTCTTCGAGTAAGAGCTTTATTTTTTCTGTTAAAATAAATAGTTTTATCAATTCAGAAAAGCCTCAGTTGCTCAGAGAGCTAAGAATTTCTATTTTTACTCAGAAAACAGACATGCCCACGACAAAATACTAAATACCCACAACAAAAATTAAGACGAGGGACACAAGGGCATTTAGCTTCAGAGAAATGCTGGATGCCACTGAGGGAATGCCATAGCCACACAGCAGACCGAAGGAACAGATGCAGAATGCTTTAGCTTGCCCTTTCTATAGTGAGTGTGGCAAAAAGTTGGAGCAGCCCACAGACTAAAATGTAAAAGCAGATTTGAATGTAGCATTAGTGAAATTAAGTTAATTAGTGAAATTAAACAGCTTTCTAAAACAACTCAGATGACAGGAACATAAATAAGGGAGGAAATCTTTTAGGAAGAAAGTATTTATATCATATTCTTTCTTTATGCCCACTCAGTTGTATCTCGTTTTAGTCTTACCATGGAGTAACAGCACATTAAATGTATCTGGATTAATTACCAGACCACAAAACTAGCAGATAGTGGCCGGAGTCCTACCAGCACCATTGCTAGATGATGCCAACCAACCTGGTTCCAGAACCAGACGGGCAGGTGGCGAGGGAGAAACGGACCAAAAACCCAATAAAACACACAATCACCTCACCAACAATCAGGAACTGAGACTCTTGGTTTTGTGCCAATTCCATAAGTCAAAGACCACAGCAAACTTCTACTATTTTATGAAGACATATTAAAAAAACCTCAGCATGTAAGAAGAAAATCTGCCAAATTTTGCATGACAGCTGGTAACATTAACAATTTCTCATTAGTAATAAAGCCTTGCTGCTATTTGAAGCTCAAATTAGAGCTCAGATCTTAATTTTCTCATTTTGCCATTAATTAAAAATTAAAGGATAAAATTAGGTACCAATTTAGTACAATCCAAAAGCTAGTAAAAATATGCCAAGACACACAAGAACCGACAAGCTCCACCTTTTTCAGAAAAGTTTAATTCTGGCAACAAACTTTATATTGCAAAGCAAGAAACAGAACAGGGAAGTTCTTCTTTTACCTGGAAATTGCCTTCAGAATTTCTAAACAACTCAAAAGCAATAGCAGTACTTTAAAAGACTGCAAAAATGCAAAAAATAAATCTGCTTAAAATACTTCAAAGGAAGTTTAGAAGGAGTGTGCTCCATTACACAGTTGGATTCATGTAATTTGTAGCAGGTATTTTAGATCATTAGGGAAAAAAGTCATTAGGATAAGAAACAACTATACGTCCTGGATTTCTACTTGATTCACAGAGCCTCACGTAGAAATTGTAGCAGGTTAAAACTCCTATCTCGTGTCTTTTGCTTTGCATGCTTCCTTTAGGATTTCAATGAGCTTCAAAGACAATGGGATTGCTTTTATTTTTCTCAGTGTTTGCATTCCGGTTTATAATTGCACACCAACTGACTCCAACGCACACGGAGTAGACTAGTCATTTTAATATTTTATGTACTGCAAAACTGAAAATAGTAATCCATTACATCAGTCCTTCATCAGTGTAACATGCTCGTATCCACCCCATCTGCTCTTACGGCACTTCGGTCAGGATGCTCTGTTTCCAAAAATGCAACTCCAGAAGAGCTGCAATAAGTTCGTAACGGCTGGTTCAGCACAGGGAATGGTCTTGCCCAAAATCTTACCTTTGTCTATATCCGTGGTAAGATCTTCACTTGAGCTCTGCGTCTCCACATGCTTAACTGTTAAAAAGAGAAGCAGAGGGGAAAGGAAATACTGAAATGGAACACCACCACATACAAATCTGAAGGAAATCAAAGGTGAACACTTACCTTTTCTGCACTTCTCTTTAAGTACACCATCAAGTTTTCCCTGTTAAAATTAAAGAATATTAATTTTTCATGCCATACATATTTTGTAGAGCATCTATTCTTAACTGGCATGAAATCTAAATCAACATTTCAAAGATCATGCTTCAGTTGGAAAATTTCTCTCTCCTAAGATGAATCGCTGTGTTTAGTTACTCAATAACCCCAGCAAATGTAATTTTTTTATTTCAGTATCTCTATTACTAGTAGCTTCCTTTTTTTCCCCCCAGAAATACTAGAAGTAGCTTCATTGAAAAGACCAGGGAAGTCTTACTTGTGCCTTCTTTAGCTCCTTTTCGAGTCGCTTCTTTTCAGTTTTCAATTGTCTGAAGTCCTGTGTATGCTTTGTTGCAGCCTCTTCAAGAGAGCCAAAATTCAAGTTAGAAACTACAATATAAGAGACAACTAATTTAAATAGTATTGGTCACCTGTTTGCAAATAACATTACTGGAAAAAACCCCAAACATGTTGTGAAATACGAATCTACTGAAATTCTATTCTGGTTCATTAAGACAACAACTCATGCGTACAAGTACGTCATCTTCCACTGCGTAATTCCTCTTCTGAACTACTGAAATACATCTATTACTTTTCTCACTTACATGCCAGAATGATGACCAGGTCACACTGTAATGATACTGTGCTACAGAACAAGATACACCCAGTGAAAAAAGGGAATAAAATGAAGAGTGAGGTGCAATGTATTTTTCATGTGTTTTATTCTCTTATTTAGGAGAGGGCTCTGGTTCAAAGCTGAAAACACCATGGCCAACTCCATCAGAAAGATGTAGATAGCACTCCAGACTAATAAATAGAGTACCTTATCTCTTAGTGTCTAACGGACACCTGGGAAGAGCGCAGATGGGTGGGAATAAAAAGTAGAGGGCAGGTAAGTGAGGACTGAATGCGAGGTTCCTAGGGAAACTCTCAAGCAAAAGAGATACTCGAGAGAACTCCCGAGGGATCAGCTTGGTGACTTGGACACCAAGAGCAGAGAAAAGACAGATGGAACTTGCCTGCTGATCAGATCAGAGCAAAGAGAGCACATCAAAAGAAAGAGCATTAAAAAGGCAGCTCAAGTGGTAGGCTGACAAAAAACAATCATGGAAAATTTCAGCTATCAGGCTAAAACATGGGGTCTGGGATTTAACGAGCACAGAAAAAGAACAAAATGGATCAACTAGTCACTCAAGTTGGACCTAATGCAAACTATCTCACAGTGTTTTGTTCTAGCTCTGCTAGAATTTGAGTTTTTGGGGGCAAGAGGGTATAAAAACCTTGTTGCCACATAATGGAACTTGAAAATGCTCATCAAAATAAACACCCTGTACCTGTACTTTACAGTAGGATTCGAAGGCGTTTCTAACACTAAGATACAAGTCACCCAGTTTGTTGTACTTGAAACTGTGGTAAGCACAGCTGTAAGCGTGCCGTAAATAAAAATATTCGCCTTGCCAACTCAAAGTGCAGCAAGTATGAGAACGCTTTATGCACATTCACCCTTCCTCAGCAAAACAAGGAAAACACAGGGCCAGGAGGCAAGTGCTTTATCCCTACTTAAAACCAAACGAAAAACCAATTTCCAGAATATCTGAAAATCAGAAAACGTGTGACGGGATCACTACGTATTTAAATATGATTATAAACACGACTAAAAGAATCCTGCCAAGATTATCAGAACACCGGAGCACATGCCCTATGAAAGAAGGCTCGTTGGACTAGACTCAATTAGCTTGGGAGGAAAAAAAAAACAACAAAAAAAACAACTTAGAAGGGATCTAAGAGCAGCTTTCCTGTATCTACAAGTAAGTATGAAGAAGATGGAACAAGAGTGTTCAGTTGTGCCTTGTGGGAGGACGAGAGACATCAGGCATAAGTTGAAACCAGAGTTTCCAACTGGCCATAAGGAAAAGCTTTTTCTCCATGAAGACAGTCACACAATGAATTGGGTTGCCTGGACAGGCTGGGCAGACTCTGGCCTTTGAGGTTTTCATGACCAAAAGTTCCCTTCCAACTCCATTTACGCCCTCTGCCCAAGATACTCAACGTACGGAATTTTGCGGGGCTGATGTAACTTATGGACTGGGGACCAGACGTAACACTGCCCTGCCTTGCTCCTTGGGGCCTCAGGGTTGGAAAGCTGCTCTTACTTCTCTGGATAAAAGAGGAACCAAGAGGTGGAGCAGGACAACAGCACAGCAACATAACGTAGAGTTACCTTCAAGCTTCTTCACTTTTGTTTCCAGTTTCTTTCTCCTGTTAAAAAGAAGGTATTAATACATCATTTTTGTACAGAATTATGCTGCATGAAAAGCCAGAAGAAAGCCCGTAAACCTGGCCATTGCAGAGAAAACACACTTCCCAAAGCCAGGACCTGTGAGCTCAAGGCATCCCTGAGGCTGAAAACTTCAATCAGTGGCATGTTGCTGACATTCTCACGCAACCAGCTGTATCTGTTTGAGTTTGCTCTGAAGAGTCAGTGCACTCAAATATACCTTCAGCTACAACCTGGAGTTACAACTCAAGAAAACAGGCTTCTGGTTTTTGCATTTCTATGATGCAGTGCAGACAGGTTAGTTTTACTCCTTAAAAACAATTAAGCCTCTCTTAGAATCAGTAAGACCTAAGCACTGAGATCTTCAAGATCACTTGTGTCCCACAGCTTTCCATTCAGAACATCCAGGTGTTTACTAAAGCCACACCCAAACCAAAAAATGATGCAGCCTGAACAATTTTGACTTCAGTATTTCCAACTCTACCTCAAAGGCCAGGCTGGATGAGGCTTTGAGCAGCCTGATCTAGGGGAAGGTGGCCCTGCCCATGGCAGGGGGGTTGGAACTGGATGATCTTTAAGGTCCCTTCCAACCCGAACCAGTCTATGATTATATGTAAAACACACACAGAACTGGGTAATAAACACTTCTACTCTTTCCTTCTGTTAAATCCCAATATCCCAGAAACAGTTTTTAAACTCTTGTGATACTTAGAGGCCTCTGTCCTGACAAACATAGTCAAGCCATAGGTGAGAATTTCAGAAAAAAATCCTCTTAAAACATCTTTGTAGATGTTGAAAAAAAAAAAAAGAAAAAAAAAAGAACCACTTAAAACTGGAGAAACTACAGCCTCTTCTCCAATCTCCTCCTGTTCTTAAAAACATGTATTAAACCACCACCAAAAGCCACTTCAAGATAAGACAGTAATGAAACCAATACTGCCTTCCAGAGTGTTTGCTACAAAATCTAAGACCATTCCTCCCTCAATTCCCTGTTCCAAGAACCCATAAGCACAAAACTTTTCGCAAAATGGAAAGCATAGCCAGGCAAGGAACAATACCAAGTTCTGGAAGAGGTAAGAGAGGGAAAAAAAAGGTGGTGAAAAAAAGAAGCATCACTCACACAGCATCACTGTTCACTATTTCTTCTTTAATTTTAACATATTCCAGTTGACTCTCCTGAAAAATCTTGAGAGAACTCTGTGAAGAAGGAAAGCACAGTTAAAATATATCCTACTGGGGGGAGAAAAGAAAAAAAAAAGCAGACAATTTACCTATTCTAATGAAAACAATGCATAGCCCCAAAAAGATATTAAATAAGAAAACAAGCCATGTTGAAAAGCCAACTTATTCTTCTTCATTAAAGGCAAAAGTTACCATAAATAAGTAACTAAATCCCTATCTATATTTTGAGTACGTGCCTCCAATACCTACTTGGATAGGAAGTCCAAGCTGAAGTCAAGAGCACGACTATCATAAACCACACACTGCTTTTGCTGAAAAAGTGCCATCAGGACACCAGCTACTAATGCTTTCTGAGGGGAGAGGATTCAAAAAACATAGTTTGTTGAATGTTTTTTAGTTTTTTTAGTTCTAACATGGAAGAAAAACTCATTACAGCGGCAAGACAAATGTTAATATCCTACTTCGTACCAGCACGTAAAAACTACCTGAAAGAGGGTGGGGTAATTTTGCAGAAATAGTAGTTAATGTCTAGAAAATACATGTATTCCCATGATTTGAACAGTCCAAAGCCTTTCTTCCGTAGGCTAAATCTCAGCCAAAGAATGGGAGAGAAATCAGGAAAAACCTCAAGCAGCTAATAATGGAAAGAATACGCGTTCAAAATGCTAACAGAAACAAAATCCTACTCGGCACAGACCCTTTATGTGCCTTTTTAAGTGGTACAAATTCCAGAGAGTTCAGTAATCAGGACAGAAAACCAAAGGAATTGGACTTTATCTCCTTCCTTCAGAAATAAGGAAATAAACCCCAAATAATCTGATCAAAAATCACAGGAACTACAAAAGCCTGAGCTTTTTGCCTTTCTGCTGACATTTAATTAATTTCCCCTAAAACAAGAGCTGTCTGTCCCAGTAAGCTAGAAATAACTGGGCTCATTAAAGCCTGCTTCATTAAGTTGAGCATTAAACATATACATTCCCTTTGACAGAAGAAGCACGAGTTATTTAAACCTTACAAGCACACCTTTTTCTCTTCCAACTCTGCTTTCAAGGAACCCAACTCCTCCTGGCACTTTTCCAGAGGCAGGATTTTCTGTAGCATCTGCTCCACTTGGCAACGAAGAGCAGAGATCTCTCTGAAATGGGAAATGTAATTAAAAAAAAGTTGCCAAAAAACATAGGTGCTCTCAGTCTCCGTGTTCTGATTCTTTGGGCAAGTGTCTGAGTATTTTGCTTTCCCCTATGGAAAAATGCTGTGAGACATACCCAAAGGTATTTATAGAATCATGGAATGGTTTGGGTTGGAAGGGACCTCAAAAATCATCCAGTTCCAACCCCCCTGCCATGGGCAGAGACACCCTCCACTACACCAGGTTGCCCAAAGCCTCATCCAACCTGGCCTTGAACACTTCCAGAGATGGGGCAGCCACAGCTTCTCTGGGCAACCTGTTCCAGTGCCTCACCACCCTCCGAGCAAAAAATTTCTTCCTTAAATCTCATCGAAATCTCCCCTCTCTCAGTTTAAAGCCATCACCCCTTGTCCTGTCACTACATGCCCTTGTAAAAAGTCCCTCTCCACCTTTCTTGTAGCCCCATCTTGTAGTGTGACCATCCAGCCAATTCCTTATCCACTGAGTGGTCCATCCATCAAAACCATGTCTCTCCAGTTTAGAGACAAGGATGTCATGCAGGACAGTATAAAATGCTGTGGATAAGTCCAGGTAGTTGATGTCAGTTGCTCTTCCCCTATCCATCAATGCTGCAGACCCATCATAGAATGCCACCAAATTACTCAGGCAGGATTTGCCCTTAGTGAAGCCATGTTGGCTGTCACCAATCACCTCCCTATTTTCCATGTCCCTTAGCATAGTCGCCAGGAGGATCTGCTCCATGATCTTGCCGGGCACAGAGGTGAGACTGACTGGCCTGTAGTTCCCTGGGTCTTCCTTTTTTTCCCTTTTTAAAGATGGGGCCTATGCTTCCGCTTTTCCAGTCAGCAGGAATTTCACCAGACAGCCATGACTTCTGAAATATGATGGATTGTGGATGAGAAGCTCAACATGAGCTGGCAATGTGCGCTGGCAGCCCAGAAAGCCAATCGTATCCTGGGCTGTATCAAAAGGAGCGTGGCCAGCAGGTCGAGGGAAGTGATTCTGCCCCTCTACTCTGCTCTCGTGAGACCCCACCTGGAATACTGTGTTCAGCTCTGGAGTCCCCAGCACAAGAAGGACATTGAGCTACTGGAACGAGTCCAGAGGAGGGCCATGAAGATGATCCGAGGGCTGGAGCACCTCTGCTATGAAGACAGGCTGAGAGAGTTGCGGCTGTTCAGCCTGGAGAAGAGAAGGCTCCGGAGTGACCTTATAGCAGCTTTCCAGTACCTAAAGGGGGCCTACAGGAGAGCTGGAGAGGGACTTTTTACAAGGGTGTGTAGTGATAGGACAAGGGGCAATGGATTTAAACTGAAAGAGGGCAGATTTACGTTAGATATAAGAAAGAAATTTTTCACTCTGAGAGTGGTGAGGCAGTGGAACAGGTTGCCCAGAGAAGCTGTGGCTGCCCCATCCCTGGCAGTGTTCAAGGCCAGATTGGATGAGGCTTTGGGCAACCTGGTGTAGTGGAGGGTTTCCCTGCCCATGGCAGGGGGGTTGGAACTAGATGATCTTTGAGGTCCCTTCCAACCCTAACCATTCTATGATTCTATAGTGGCTTAGCAACTTCATCTGCCGGTTCCCTCAGGACCCACGGATGCACCTCATCAGGTCCCATGGACTTGTCCACCTTCAGGTTCTTTAGATGTTCTCGGACCTGATCTTCTCCTACAGTGGGCAGTTCTTCATTCTCCCAGTCCCTGCCTTTGCCTGCTGTGACTTGGGTTGTGCAGCTGGAGCTCTGGCCAGTGAAGACTGAGGCAAAGAAGTCATTGAGAACCTCAGCCTTCTCCATATCTCAGGTAGCCAGGTTCCCCGCTTCCTTCCGGAGAAACTTTTAAGAGTCTAAGTGTTCTCATTTTTCCATCCAACGCCTTACACACAAAGTGAATTCAAGATCTGAAACTGAGCCTAAAGCCAGGTCCCAGTAGATGGCATGGCCCACCCAGCAGTAACACCCAGCTGCTCACGCTGAAGTGCTACAGAGGTGCACTGTGAAATAAGAGCATGGTTCAACTGCAGGACTGTTCAGCTCACAGGATGGAGGCCATAAAGATCATGTACTGCCTCTTCCCCTACAATAAGGTAGAGGAAGCAAGGGCACGCAGCCACAACACTGAGACCAAACACTTCAAACAAAACACGTTGATCTTGAACGACCACCAAAAGATGAGCCTCAAGGGTGGCCTCGGAAGCATGGCACGGGAAAGGACTGTATCAGAACCTCAGCCCAGCCCCAGGGCTGCTGCTGGTCCAACGTCAGACTCCTAAAACCATCCCAGACGCAGAGAACACGGCGTCTCCAGCAAACAGAATCAGACTTACCGTTCAGCAAACTGAAGCTGTAATCTCTCGTTAAGGCAGGAATTCAGAGCAGCTTATCAGACGCCTTCACATGTATTTCAGCCCAATCGCCACTGGGAAAGGAACATCCAAGAACGACTTCCACCCAAAAAACCACAGGAGTTGCAGAACTAAGTGTTTAACTGAAACGTTTCAATACACTTGAACTAAACAAGCAGAGCTTATTCTGTTATGTGAGAAAACCTGAGTCGCCCCCTAGCCGGTCCGTTCTTTACTACAGCTATCATCTACTTAAATAAATCTGAAATTTTTCAAATCAAACCTTAAATAAAAAGCCTCAAACCCTCTTACAAGAACTGCTGATACACAAATTTTGTAAGGACACGAGTACAAAAGCAAAGGATATCAGTGCATTTCTGTTGATACTCTGTCAGCAAGCGACTGCAAGAGAAACACAGACATTACTTGTTTTCTCACCTGATTTTGACAGCCCTCTCTCAGAACACCTTGAATTTGGCTTTTTAGATGAATGCAGAAAGCGTGGGATTGGTTTTCATTTTCTGACAGTGGCCAGTGTAACCTTTTCGGTTCATTAAGCCCTTCAAACCTCAAATCGAGCTGGTTTAAAATAGAAAAAGACCCAGCCAACTGGCAGTCACCTGAATTCGTAGCCATTAACTACTTGCAGCTTTAAAAAGAAAACGAAGCAAACTCAAAAAACATTACTTGGGTAGAGAACATTTTATATATAGATATATGATTTTGTGATTATAGGTATATTTCTTCATTATATTCATATATATATAAAAAAATATAATGAAGGAGGTGATTGAGGGAGGTGATTCTGCCCCTCTGCTCTGCTCTCCTGAGACCCCACCTGGAATACTGCGTTCAGCTCTGGAGTCCCCAGCACAAGAAGGACATGGAGCTGCTGGAGCAGGACCAGAGGAGGCCACGAAGATGATCCGAGGGCTGGAGCACCTCTGCTATGGAGACAGGCTGAGAGAGTTGGGGCTGTTCAGCCTGGAGAAGAGAAGGCTCCGGGGTGATCTTATTGCAGCCTTCCAGTACTTAAAGGGGGCTACAAGAAAGCTGGAGAGGGACATTTTCCAAGGGCATGTAGTGATAGGACAAGGGGCAATGGATTTAAACTGAAAGAGGGCAGATTGAGATTAGATATAAGGAGGAAATTTTTCACTCTGAGGGTGGTGAGGCACTGGCACAGGTTGCCCGGAGAAGCTGTGGCTGCCCCATCCCTGGAAGTGTTCAAGGCCAGGCTGGATGAGGCTTTGGGCAACCTGGTGTAGTGGAGGGTGTCCCTGCAGGACCTCTATGGCAGGGAGGTTACAACAGGATGATCTTTGAGGTCCCTTCCAATCCAAACCATTCTATGACTCTATTGTTATATATATATATATATATATAAAATGAAGAAATACACATCTAATCACAAAATCATATCCTAGTTCCCAAACTGGAAAGGATGTTTTCCTAGGAAAGAACATATAAATGTAATAAAAATAGTCCAAAACATCCTGAAAGGCTTTAATCTTCACACTATTCTCCTAGCAGGCACAAGAAGAGAAAGCAAACCACGAGAAGCATTTTGGAACCTGACTTGTTGATGTTCAGCCTCACTTTTTGTACTCTGGCACTTCACCATGGCAGCATTTCACATCTCAATGCTTGGACTAAGTTCTGTTGAACAGGTTCACATACACTTGTGCTTGACTTTTAGCTCTCATAGACTTCATCACAGCTGCTAAAATTAAACAAATCTCTTCTAGAGCTGCTTCTGCTGGTACTTGTAGCAATGTATAAGCCCCGACAGCTACACAACAGCCCTCTTTTACTGCCATTACACACAGTTTTTTTAGGGCACCAGCAGAAGCAGCCTGGCAGCGTCGATTCAGGACCTGTTCATGCAGAAGTTATCTTTCCTTCCAAGAAGGATTTCGTTTGGTGCATTAGCAAACACCCCCACCCCCCAAAACGCATTTGCTGCATCGCTTTAAAAACTTCAGAGCAACCAAAACCAAAACAACCACAAAACGGTACTTACTCTCCATCAATCATTTTTTGCTTCAGTGCAATTAACGCGGCCACATATTCATTTACGTTCTGTAAGGAAGAGGCTCGAGTCGGTAAAACGGTTTCACCCTAAAAAAAAGGTACTACACGACCCCTAAAGCGACCGCTTGTGCTCCACGCAACACAGTAACGCCTTCTTTTTGCGGTTCTCTTAGCAAACAAGTGATCAAGCCCCCAAAAATGCAGTCACACTAACATATTTTGGGGCTCCACGGGAAAACACACATAGGTAGATGAGGCTCTGCTGCACGAGCGCTTCCAACTCCGCCTTTCCAAGCCACACACTAAAACCCCACAACTGTTTCTCCAGAAATCTTTTTGTTTTGGCAGTTTTACCACCAAACAGCGCGCCGCTCACTTGATCCCCAAGATCTCCCGGATTCTCAGCCCGCACTCGCCCCGAGCGTGCCCGAGGACCTCCCGCGCTCCCGGCGGCGCCTCGCCCCCCCCCAGTTGGAACGGGACCTCGACACCGGGCGCGGGGAACGGGAACCCGACACGACCTCCCCTCCCCTGCCCCGGCGCCAACTCAAAAGGATACGCCGCGACACCCCCCCCCCCCCCCCCCCCCGCCTCGGCAGACCCCGCGGGGCGCCGCAGGAACGGCGGCCCCGCCCCGCTCCTCGCCGCCGCCGGTGCCCCGGGAGCGGCGCCCGCTGCGCCCAGCGCTCCGCGCCCCCCCCCCCCGCGGCCATCAACGAACCCGCCCCGGCGCTACCTGCTGCAGAACGCCGCAGTTGGCGCAGGCCGTGGCGGCGACCGCAGTCCCAGCCGGCGGCGGCGGTGTCTCCCCGGGCATCATGGTGCCCGCCACCGCCCCTCCGCCCGCCCGGCCCCGACACCGGCGCTGCGGCGCGGCCGGAGCTGCGTCACACGCCCCCGCGCCGCCGCCTCAGCAAGGACCCAACGCGCCTTCACTTCCCCGAGGGGCGACCACGGCGCTGCCTGACTCGCGGCAACAGGGAAGACGGCGGAAGGCGCTGTCTGCAGAGGCCGAGCGTTCGGAGCGCCCGGCGAGCGCGGTTTCGGCCCGCTGAAACAACGCCCGCTCCCGCATCTGCCGCGCCCTTCTACCAGTACTGTTATTTTATTTTATTTTATTGTATTGTATTGTATTGTATTGTATTGTATTGTATTGTATTTTATTTTATTTTAAATGCACAGGCGCTCCCGGCGCAGGCGCGCGCTGGGGCAGCTTTTCTCCGTCGGCGCGGGAGAGGCGGGACGTGGCTGGGGCGGGGCGCCGCGCGGGAGGGGGCGGGGCCTGCGCGCTCGGCGGCCCCGCCCACTCCTGGGGCGGGCGCAATCCCGATCCCGACCGGCCGGAGCCGACTCCGCCGCCGCTATTCCCCGACGCAGACGGTTGTTCAAGCGGGAGCGCGCCCGCTCGGCTCGGTCAGGCGGCGCCGCGCGGCAGCAGGTCCGGCTCCGCCATTCCCGCCGGGAACCGCAGAGGGATCGTTAAGGGCGATGGTGCCTCCGTCCCGTCGCGGCTGCCCGCCCCGCCCGCTCACTGCAGCTCCCCGCGCTGCCGGCCGCGCCCCGGTTCGGCTCCGCTGCCGCACGCCGGGCTGCCGTGGAGGCGTGGTCCCGTCCCGCTATTCCCACCGCGGTCCCGCTATTCCCACGGCGGTCCTGTCATTCCCACGACGGTCCCGCGGTGCGTAGCACCGGGAGAGGTGGTTGTGCACAGCCTGAACGCGTCTGTGGGGTTTTTCCTATTCGGCTGGCGCCGTTCGACATCGTTTACGCAATTTTTGGTCTGCCTGGAACTTCCTCTGGCTCAGTTTCTCCAGGTGCTGCGAGTTGCTTTTTGGCTCTCGTCTTCCTCGTCGTTGGTACATGCTCCTCAACGGAGTCACCGTTCAAATCCGCGGGGCCACGTTGGATCGGCCTTCTCACTGCCAACGGCCCGTACAGCTGCGTGGTTCACAGGTCATGGAATCACGGAATCATGGAATGGTTGGGTTGGAAGGGACCTCAAAGATCATCCAGTTCCAACCCCCCTGCCATGGGCAGGGACACCCTCCACTACACCAGGTTGCCCAAAGCCCCATCCAACCTGGCCTTGAACACTTCCAGGGATGGGGCAGCCACAGCTTCTCTGGGCAACCTGTTCCAGTGCCTCACCACCCTCAGAGTGAAAAATTTCTTCCTTAGATCTAATGGAAATCTCCCCTCTTTCAGTTTAAATCCATTGCCCCTTGTCCTGTCACTACTTAAGGTCCTCGATTAAGACATTGGAACTTGTAACTCCTGGATGAGTGCTCCGATCATTTCAGCCTTCCTCAGGCTTTCTACTTTTAAGAGCTTTACAACGGCACAAAAAAATGCTCATTAGAGCAGGAGTAGAGTCTAAGTGACAGCGTCACTGGATTGAATCACTCCCTCTGGGGTAAGTCAACTTCCAGAGTGAAGTGCCCTTCCCAGGGAATGGAGCTGAGTGCTGCTCATGTAGATGTAAGAATTCCAGGCTGTGATTAGGTCAGGTAACGAGGCGCTTGATCAGGTGAGACAGTTACGAGCAGGGTTCTGCAGAAAGAAACCCCATTCTGTCAGAAAGAAGTGAACAGACAAGATGTTTTCAGAAGAGTTCCGTGTTTCTTGCAACTATTCGTGCTTAAGTGAAAATGTCATCCTCAAAATTCTGCTTTAGCATTGAAGATGCCCAGATTTTCTAGTTGTTTGTATTTCTGTAAAAGCTCATAACTTTCAGTGCTTCAGACTCTGAATACCTGCGGAACTAGGCAAGTGAACTTGCAAAAATTCAGCATTGTTGTTTTATTTTGTATGTTAAGTTCCCATTCCTTGACAAGAAGAAACTATTTTAAAATTCTGTTTGAACACACCCTACAAAAACTAGTTATTAAAAGCATTTCCTTCAAAAAAAAGAGATTTTGAAATTTGAAACAACGAGTATGAAATAATAACGTAATTACAAATTTACTTAATTACGAAATAATAACGTAAACCATATGTGTTTTTTAAATTTTTTAAACTTAACTTAGGCCATGAAGGAGAGAGATGGTTGGACTTCGAGTTCCAAAGTTCTGCTTCATTATATGTCAAGCGATGAGCACGTCAGAGTTCGGAGAGGATGCGTGGGGATGGGAGGGCACTAGGAAGGGCAGACAGGATCTAAAAAAGGAGAGTTATAAATCTGGAAATTAAAAAGCCCTGTAAATTCAACAGTAGCTTTATGTAGGGCTGAGTGTGTCATGGGGTCTGAGTCACAGAGACTTTGGTCTCTTTTGTTGATGAGAAAACAGAAAATTGGCGGCTGTTGATAGCTGTGAATCTCCTCATTGCTGAATGGAGCCGATTAAAAAGAATGAGACGATGCCTGCAGGGTTATTGTGTCTATTTAGCATGACTGAAATAGCCAGCAGCACATCAACATCATTTCTTTACTATTGCTCATAGAGACAACATGAACTGTCCTTCCTGTATCTAATGGATGAAGAACAGAAAGAATCAGATGCTGATCTTCTCAAAGTTCTGGGCAAACAACACTCAGGTGGTCGTTCATAGCACAAAAGCGTCATCCTCTCACCACCAGTAACTGGAGGCAATATTGATGACATGCAATTGGAGAGGCTCTGCAGAGGAAATGAAGATGCCTGACCATCTTCACAGCCTGTCAATGTGACTGCACCATGGTCTCTGGCACTCTCGGCTTTATAGAAGAGACGTTTATTAACTACAGTGAGGGTGAAAGAAGCTCATATTAATGAAGCACCATAGTTTTATTTCCACATGCTCCCCAGAGAGCTCTTGCATAAACAAAGACTGAAAGGACTGGATGATGTCTGAGATGTCATTGGATTTAGAGCCTGAAGAGGGAGGCAGTCCTGAAGGGCAAAGGAGTCCGGGAGGGCTGGACGTCCTTCAAGAAGAAATTCTAAAGGCATAGGAGCAGACCATCCCTATGGGCTCAAAGATGAGCTGGCAGGGAAGAAGACTGGCCTGGCTGAACAGAGAGCTTTGGCTGGAACTCAGGATAAAAAAGAGAGTTTATGACCTTTGGAAGAAGGGGCAGCAACTGAGGAGGACTACAAGGATGTTTTGAGGCTATGCAGGGGGAACCCTTTTACTAGCTTAAAAATCAGGGACCAAGTCTCCGAAAAGCAGGTATTTTAGGCTTTTTTAAGGCTATAGGGAAAGGTATTTCAAACTACAGCGAGAGCACTTTGATTTCCCAACACCAGAAGCTGCTCTGGATGCCTCAGGAGCTCCCAGTGTTGAAGATTCCTCCCAACTGTGTCCAGTTAACAGAAAGTTTGCTGAGATCTCATTCCTCTCCCTAAACTACGTTTATCTTTTGACTTCCCCCTTTCTAGATTTATTTCTATTTCAAGGCTATCGCAGTGCTCAGTTTTCACAAGGTATCTTCACAGCATATCCAAACGGTTTTCAAGTTGCAGGATTTTGAAAAAAATATCAGCACTTTTCTCCCTTTTTTCCCCTCTTACCCAATTTTTCTATTCGGTATTTTCTTTGTTTGGTTGTTTGGTTGGTTTTGCTTATTTTACTGGTGGAAAAACGATGTTTCATAAGTTTTTCAAATGGCCATAGAGGCAGTTCCACCACCTTGAACTGGCTGCATGAAGTTGTGCTTACAAGTTCTTTCCTCCTTATTCAAGCCCATGTAAGTAATCAGTCATCCATTTAGACCATGGAACAAAATGTTTTGGAAGCTAATCCTTGTGTTAAAAGGGAACGGAAATGAGGGAAAATTTGTGAATTAGCAACACACTTTAATGCAGTGTGATCTCTTTTGGTTTTGCCAGAGATGAACTAGCTTTCACACTTAGGAAAATACTTCTGAAAACCCAACATTTGCATTTTCAAATCAATATGTTTGATTCTAAAAGGCGGAGCGCTGAAAATAGAAATTATATTCCCTAACACACACCAAAAGTTTTTGTTTTCTGTGCAGCCTGAACTATATGCACTCACAGAGCAAAAATTTACATTTAATGCGGGTCTGTTTGTCATGTAACACTGTTTTACCTCTTTGGTAACGGGTATGAGAAAGTTCTGGTTTAAATAAGGAAACAAATAACTAATACCTTCACAGTTTCTTCGCCCACTCCTTTCTGGAAGCAAATCACAGCTTTGCTGTGGTCCTGCGGAGGAGATTATTGTGCCTACTTTGCACAGATGGAAGCCACAAAATAGGTCCAGTGCTACCAGCTGCTCTGCCAGTTTTCCAGAAAAATTTCCTCCAAGAAAATGCTTTAAAATACTGCATTTCTCCAGGAAAAATAGTTTTTACCTCATAGGTACCTATGAATGTTTTTCAATATCATTTTTTTTCAATGCAGTGCATGAGAGAATCATATGAAGAGCGAGCAGTAAGTTCAATGAGAAAAGGAGGCCTTCAGGAGTGTTGCTGACGTGAAGAACACTAAAAAAATGCCTACATAGATGTGATAATGCAAAGATAAACTGCAGTCTAAGAGTTAAACTCATCACAGAGCATTCTGTGGTGCAGCCTAGGTCGGGCAGATGTGCTGTTGTGCTTCAAATAACTAAAACTTTTTGTCTTTCTCTTTCTTACATGCACAATAAGGGAAGAAATGGTGTGTCATGCATGACTGCTGCAAGGCTTTCTTCTCAAATGGGCAAAAATTGTTGTGATGGGTAGCACAGAAAAATAGTCTTGCTTTTATTAATGTTGAAAATACTGCCATATATTCAGTATTTTCAAGGAAAGAGATACCAGTGCCCCTAGAACATCTTTCACAAGTTCTTCAATCTGATTTTTTTCTTTTGAAATCTCTGTTTTTCCACGTGTGCAGATAACAGCAGTAATGTGGTGGCCTAAGGGGTTACCAAGGTACCTGTTTTGCCAGAATCCCAACTCTTTCATGTTGAACTACCGGTTCATAGTGAACAGTTTATTATTTCCTTGAGGTAGAATTTACACTGCAGTTGGGTTATCAATGCATGTTTTCAACCAATAAAAAAATTAGATGGCTTTCCTCAAGTGAATTTCAATCATATTGCCCACCCAACTTTTGCTGCATTGCACTTTCTTTTCCTTTGGCAAACTTGAATTGAAATCTGTACCAATAATTGTTTCAATCAATTTGTGTTCAGGGGCCAATAAGAGAACCATGGTTTTGTTGCCAATTCTGTGTGGTTCAGCTAGCTTTTAATATTTATTGTAGAAGTGACTTTTTTTTAAATTAAAGTGATTGGCAATAACTTTCTGATTTGGATCAAAATGAATACTTTTTCCTGAAGCGCATAGAGCTTGGTGTTCAAAAGGTACAACAGTGTTACTGATGAGCACATAGAGCAATGCCCTTTATTTCACATCAGGGTATAAAGTTCAGGCACAGGACATTCTACGGAAGGCAGAAAATGTCATAAAGTCATGCTCAGTGCCAGTATTCCTGGAAAGAGGCAGAATTTCTATCAGTCCCTTGTATCCCATTTTGTACTTTTCCCTTCTCAAAGAAGAATCATAGAACCATAGAATGGTTTGGGTTGGAAGGGACCTCAAAGATCATCTAGTTCCAACCCCCCTGCCATGGGCAGGGACACCCTCCACTACACCAGGTTGCCCAAAGCCTCATCCAACCAAAGAATATATCCAAAGAATATAATTTTTATTTATTTCTCCAAAATAAGAAGTATTCCCCCATACCACAGCAATGAAAAAAGCCCTGGCACTGATGTGGGCATTAAAGAATATATTGGTTTTAAACTACATACCCAGATGAAGAGTAACAAGCTAAAATTATGTTCTATAACTACATCAGTCCTGTGCATGCGTTTCCTAGCTACACATTTTTCTCAGTTTGTGTGTTACATTCCTTCTGCTTCTGTACTGGACAGTATCCATGCCTTGTCAGGGAAAATTCCAGGGACTGCAGTGTGTGGCAGGCAGAAAAGAATGAGAGCAAGCCTAGGCTAAATGGAAGTACTATTTTCTAGGAACCAGGGAAGACAAAAAAAAGAAGCTTGGAGTTAATAGAAAATAAATCTGGAAACAACAGTCTTCTGACCTTTGTCACATTCTTGGTCAGGACGTTCCCTTTATCGGTCTTTCACTTCTCTCGAGGTTAATGTCGTTAGTAAGGAATGCATTGGTAGTACAAAATCCTATTGTTAAATCCTGCCTCAGAAACAGTTACTGTCTTGCAAACCAGACCCTGTTATCACTACAGCAAATACGGATCCCATAGACATCAGAGAAAGCACCATGTATAAATCTTGTTGTTTGTGTCGTGTGAAGTTACATGTTCTAGTTGATACTGCAATAAAATCTGACTTTTCTTCAATTTAAAAAGTCTATGGGCCTTTTTCGAGGAGCTCACTGTTGGGAAATAATTTAAACGTAACCACCACAAAGTGTTGACACTTAAGACATGCAGTTTCATCACAGGATGCAGTTGCTATTATTGAAAATACTAGAAAAGCATCAATATGGTAAGATTATTTAGAAGTGGGCTCAGGACCCACCGTTCTTTGTCGAGAGTTTTGCTGCTCAGCCTAGATCATACGTGACCCATGAGCTTTTTGTCATATTGTCTCCCTCCATCCTGTTGAGTGACAGAACAGCTAGGTGGGCACCTGGCAGCCACAAGGTCAACCAACCACAGACCACCTGTTAGAGAGCATTCCCCAAACCTTATTGTTGTTCCCTCTTAAGTAAGCCGGTCCAGTACCATCCGGATGCAGGAGTCGGTATAATCATCTCCTATTGGAGTAAACAGGGCATATGATCATCCCAGTCGTTTAACTGTTTGCACAATGCTTTGGGGCTGTATTAGCCAACATCCTTCCCAACATGCCTCGCCTAGCTATTGGATAGCTATTGGGGTAGGACTGAGGTGGTGGCGTGGACAAGTGTTTGCTGTTTTGGCAAGTACCCTTTGAAACAGTCCTCTTGGCACACTCTGGGATCGAACATACTGGCACTGGTGGCACACGGGTAGACCCTGTTACACACCATGCCCAGGACATGCCACACCAAACAGCACAGGAACCCACTTGCAGAGGCTATGAAAAAGCCCCGTATTTCTTGTCTGGAGTCTCTCTGTGACGGTGAGGCAGGAGAATGTAAGGGCAGGCTACTGGCTGAGCCCTGAGGGCTCACGTAGGATTTGACTGCTCTGAGCAGCCTCACCTGAGACCTCTGTACATGCCTGTTGCAGACCGCTGGTCTCACGTTCTTCAGAAATCACAACCCAGAAGGTTGTTGTGATTCCCCTCGTATATCAGAAGGTCTTATTTCGCTCCAAAGGTCTATACTGCAATCAAAGGCTTCTAACAGAGAGCTTCAAGACACTGCTCTCCAGGGGCTCCTACCACTCCAGTCTCCAGGAGGGAACTGCCCCCCTCCCTCTTGGGAGTGCCCCGCCTTTAAACCTCCCATAGGTCACGTGGTCTCTGGCTGACCAACGTGATTCACAGCACCTGTCTCAACAAGGCACAGGTGCTTCCCATGTAGCAATCAGGAACTTCCTTAACAATTCCCCTTTTTTTTTTTTTGAAAAAAGGCATCTCGTAGCTTTAGGGATTCCATCATTCTGATTCCGTTTTTTCGTCGCCGTTTGTCAGATACCTTGGGGCAAAACCATGGGGGAGTCATTCTTATATTTTTTTGTCATACCAGGTCGGCAGTGGATATATCCACTGTTCTGATGAAGTTGGATACATCCACCCCGGCTGTTCTGGCTGCTTAACCTGCGGCTGCCGTAACATTCCCTCAGGGGTCTTTTCCGGATTGGTCTGTGGCTCCTGCGTTGCTCCCGCAAAGAGCTTGCTAGGGCTGTATGTCACGTATTTCTTAGTTCTTCTTTTGTCATTTTTTGACCGGCCGCTGGTGTAAATCCTTGATCTACAGTTTTTTGCAAAATGGCCCATCTTTCCACATTTATAACACTTCTGTTTCTTATTATATGAGGCCATCAAGGTGGTGGCTAGTACAGTCATTTCATGCTCTACAGACCCGACCTTAGCACACGCAATGACCATTTCCTCTAAAGAGGGGTCCCCTGGCAGTACTTCAATAACTCTTCGGCAATCAGTGTTGGCATTATCCCTTGCCAGTTGTTTTGTCTATAGGGCCCGTAGATTGCTGTCATATATTTGTTTTTCTATTGCCCCTTGCAACCTTTCTACAAACTGTAGAAAAGGTTCCTTGTTCCCTTGTTTAATCGTAGAATATCTCGCTTGGGGCTCCACCATTTCTGTGGTGCGCATGAGGGCCTGCATCCCTATTTGTTTGACCTGCTCAAGAATTTGGGGATGCCATTGGGCTTGTATTGCCGGATTGCTAAATACTTGACCCGTTCCCATCAGGACATCTGTACCAACGGCATAGCATGGGTCGCCTTGAGGTAATTGTATATTGTGTAGTGCCTGACGATCGGCCAACTGCCTCCAAGTGCTCATAAAAATGGAGCGTTGAACTGGCTGGAACATAACCTGAGCCAGATGTTGAAAGTCATACGGCACCAATATCTCTAGGTTTAGCAATCGCAATAATTGTGTCACTGCTGGGGAATTTGGCCCATATTGTGCTACTGCCTTTTGTATATCCTGTATGACTTTCCATGACCAGCCCAAGTGTTGATTGGGCTGGTTAGAACCCAGGAGGGCCAGTTCCACAGGGAATACACTCGGCCTTCCCTCCATTTCCATCATGGATAATTTTTTATTACTGACTGGTAACCCCAAGACTTGAACCAAGTCCCAGTCCCCAGCCTCTATTGCTTTCATTTTTACCTCGTTCCAGAAACGGACTGGGTCACAAGGTTGAACTGTCGCTGTAGGGGTTCCCAAGGGGTCTGGTTCCAATAAACAGACAGATTCTAGCGACTTTTCCCTTGGTGGAGAAACCGGTGGTAACTCCCCAGCTGAGCTGTCACTTGCTTTGGAAGTTTCTCCTAAAATCTCTCTTGCTGCAGGGGGGGTCATGGCCTGCTGCAATATCTCCACTACAGCTGCTAACTGCTGGGATACTCCTTGCAGCATTGTCACGGCCTGGCGCGCTACTGCTGGCTGCATGGCTCGTACCTGTGTCATATATGTTGCTGGATATGAAGTTGCCGGGGGTGGGGCCATTAGATCAAGCAGCGGAGCCGTAGGCATGACACATCCTGAGGAGGAAGGGGGGGCTGCTGGGGCAAAGGGTGGGGGGCGCTCCAATATCTCCTGCAGGGTGGGGCAGAGTTCCTGCATAGTCCCCGCAACTTTATTGATCTCCATGAACAGCGAGGATACATCTAATTCGCTGTCCACACTGTCTGGGGCCAGTCCTCCTTCAGACAGTTCATTGTTTCCTTCATACCCTTCGCTTGCTGATGCATAGTCTGTTAATTCATCTTCCTCCTTTTCTGCCACCCCCTTTTGAATTATATTATCCAGGGCCCTCCACGTACACAGCAGGTCAGTATCAGTTAAGTCCTTTTTTCCAAGGACTACTTCACAAAGTAGCTTATATCCCAACCTTTTCCAAAGTTCTAGGTTAAAGGTGAAAGTAAGGATAACCAGGTCTTCGTGTCCCGCTGCCCAGTTAAGTAAATTATATAAATCTTCATTACTTATATTGACCCCCGCAGCCATTCCCGCAGATTTAAGGAAAGTGAAGGTCTGATTTTCCTTTACAAAGTTTTGTCCCATTTTCCGTTCCCAGCAGCGCACCTCATTCCAGATGTCTAAGTCGAAGCTGATCAATTCGCAGCTCTCCTGCTGCTCTCGAGCTTCACTGGGCTCTACCACACTTCGTTCTGCAGTCCAAGTAGTTCCTGTTCCAACAAATCACGTCGGGGTCACCAATTGTCACAGACTGCTGGTCTCACATTCTTCAGGAATCACAACCCAGAAGGTTGTTGTGATTCCCCTCGTATATCAGAAGGTCTTATTTCGCTCCAAAGGTCTATACTGCAATCAAAGGCTTCTAACAGAGAGCTTCAAGACACTGCTCTCCAGGGGCTCCTACCACTCCAGTCTCCAGGAGGGAACTGCCCCCCTCCCTCTTGGGAGTGCCCCGCCTTTAAACCTCCCATAGGTCACGTGGTCTCTGGCTGACCAACGTGATTCACAGCACCTGTCTCGACAAGGCACAGGTGCTTCCCATGTAGCAATCAGGAACTTCCTTAACACATGCCCTCTGCCCATGGAGCCAGGAACTGCACTGAAGCTCAAAAGTGGGTCCTCTGTCTTTGGATGAGCAATGCGTAATTGTAAGAGGGGGGTTCCTGTGGAAATGGTCACCTTCCCCTTGGTAGTGATGGGCTTCAGAGCTGATTTTTCAAGGGAAATGGCAAGAAAAAGTATATTCTGAATTTTATCTGTTTGAAATCTCAGTACCAAAACTTGAATCCAGCTTTTGGTCTTCCTATAGCATCTATGTGGTGTCCCATGGACCAAGTGTAAGGAAAGCTGTGGTGCCAAAATGACAGCTCCGAAGTGAACAATAGGAAGTGAATCCCCAAAAGTGATCAGGCAGGAGGCAGGAGGAAGTGGCTCTAACATAAACCATGGGATTCTGGGTGCTAAAATAATAAACAGAAACTAATACCACTGAAGAGATCTGTGTCAGCTTTGTAAACTGTAGGGCTGTCATTTAATATTAGTATAGTATATTACATTGCATTAGAAAATACAGGAAATTATGCAAATATTAAGGAGCAGAAGTGGAACCTGAGTTGCTCAAGCGACAAAAAGGTGACACTGAACATTTTACGCAAAGACAGAAGTAACTTCTGTCCTTTGAATCCAAAACAATTCACAGTTTGTGAACTTTGCCAGCTACCAATAAAAATGTAGTTATGATAAAACAAACTACCTGCATTTTTAAGGAAATTCAACTTTGTCACTTCATTCAATGCCAGCATAATGGCAATCCGTAGAATAGATAAGTGAATGGATGGTCATCAGAGCAATTTTTTTTTACGTCCTCCAACATGAGTTTGCAACTACCTTCTCACTTCAGCAGTCTGAAAAATGGATATAACACCATGAGAAAGATTCAGAGAAGGGTATAAAAGAGAATCACAGGTAGGTAATACGTGCAAGAACACGCAAGATCTCTGACAGAAGAGAGGTGAACAAGGTATTTTTATAGACATCTATCAGAACTTGAGTTGCATAAAGGACTGTTCACTTTGCCTTCTGATATAAGGACTGAGGACATCGAATAAAGTTGCTGAGTAACTATTTAAAAACAAAAAAAACCCAAACAAAAATAGTTCTTCACATAATATTCAGTTAAACTATGGAAATCCTTGACACAGGATACTACAGACGCTAAAAGTTTACTCTCCCAAAAAGTCATGCCAGGTCGCTCTCTGAAATGATTTTACAGCTGCCTCTATTATGAATGACAATTTTATGCTGAAAAAATGTGTCCAGTGGGAGGAAATTTTATATCAGATCCCATCTTTGCAGGCAAACAGATCACAAACTTCGAAATTAATGCCTGTTCAGGTGAGAATACTTGGACGGTACTTGCCAGAAAAAAAAGTACATTTTGTAATGTATGCATGCTTTTGTTTATAAAAGTTTCACAAACTAAAAACCATTTTGAACTAAACAAGGTGAGAGGAAGGCTTTACACAGAAAATCAAAAAGGATTGCCCTGATAATTTCATCATTAAAATTAAATGCAGGAATCTATCAGAAAAGTAAATTCCTGTGAAATGACTGATTTTTTTAGTTCAATTCGCTGACAGAAAACAGAAAAGAAAATTTCATTGCTCATGTCCTTGTGGAAAAATAACAGATGATTGGCGATGAGGGCTGTAAACATGCTGGAGTGACTCGCAGCTGGGGTGTTGAAAAACACGTACCTCATAGGAATTGTTGTTTAGCCTGGTGTGTTGGATAAGGAGAACATCTCTGTTTGGATAACACAGTCCTGCGATAGACTTAGAGGCACCCTGTGCAGCGTGCTTGAAATTCCTGCCCTGCCGTGGGAAAGGTCGAAGCACAGTGAATCCCTGATATCCAGGCGAAAACCAGCAGGATCGGCGATCTTCCAGCAAGGACGGAGCTCCGCGGTGCCTCTCTTCCTCTTCATGTGCCTTCGCCCCGGTGCTGCTTTGGGATCACAGAATCGCAGAATGTCAGGGATTGGAAGGGACCTCAAAGGATCATCTAGTCCAATCCCCCTGCCGGAGCAGGACCATCTAGATCAGATCACACAAGAACGCGTCCAGGCAGGTTTGGAACATCTCCAGAGAAGGAGACTCCACAACCTCTCTGGGCAGCCTGTTCCAGTGTTCTGTTAGCCTTATTGGGAAGAAGTTCTTCCTCGTGTTTAAGCAGAACCTCCTGTGTTCCAGCTTATATCCCTTTCCCCTTGTCCTGTCATTGGATACCACTGAGAAGAGCCTGGCTCCATCCTCATGACAGTCACCCTTTCCATATTCATAAACATGAATGAGGTCCCCCCTCAGTCTCCTCTTCTCCAAGCTAAAGAGACTCAGCTCCCTCAGCCTTTCCTCAGAAGGGAGATGCTCCAAACCCTCTGTCTGCAAGATAATGAAAATAAATTTACTCTTTGCATTTCATCCGTGGTCTTGTGGTTTTCCTGCATCCTGCCTGTGTCGGCTCATGCAGTCCTGAACCTGGTTTTACTCCCGCAGATTTCTGAACCTACACTAAAGTGAAAAAGCCCTCATTTTGAATTTAGTGCTAGAAATTTCACACTAGTTTTTATTAGATTAATAGGGAAAAACTGAAGGTTGAGGCACTTTCTTCCGATGCTGCTGACTAAACCACAACTTATTATCTTGTATCACCTATCAATTGTAAATTAAACTTAGCATGATCTGAATTAAATATCTCAGTCCTGAGCTTCAGGTAAGAAGGCTATCAGACTTGACCACTGAAAAAGAAGAGTAAATTTGTTTTGTGCATACCAATCCCTACGCAGCTCAGAAGACAGCATCAAACTTAGAATTTTTTTTTTTCTATAGCAATCAGAAAAGAAAGTTAAATTTCCGTTGGATGATACATGAATAAGCAATATTCTTCATGAGTTACTTCTGCTCAATTTTAGGACAAAATGTCTAGGCTCACGTGTGAGGATGTTCTCTAATCTCTATTTTAGAATAAGCCCAAGATTCACACTGTCAGTAGAAATGCATCCTTTGTAAGAGCGGGCTAGGATTTCTGCACATTTCCTCTATGGCCTTCCAGTCACGATCTGCTAAAACTCCTGAGATTCTTGGTGTAATTGAGATTGTCTTTCGGGAAAAGTAGCCACTTGAAGCTCTGCTGCTTGCAGACAATACAAGGAAACAAATATTTTTGTAGGATGAGGGGGTGTAACTCTTACATAAAAGCCTTTTTCCTGGCTAAAATTAGTGACATTAGTTAAAAAAAAAAAAAATACATTGTATTTTCAATGTTAAGATAATGTATTCCCAGCCTTAAGGAAAAAATATCAGCACGCCCAAAAAGTTGTGTAGGCTCGCAGCATTTGGACCGTGCAGCCAGATTTTGTCTCTGTTCACATGCTACGTAAAGATTACAGGAAAATCCAGCATTCTTACCTGCCTCCTTCCAAAGATGGGAATTCTTTCCAAAGCCTAAGAGCAAACGGGTTTGGGAACGGTGTCCGGGAGCAAGGAGGGCCAGTTGCTCCCAGGGTGATGAGAGCCGGGGGCTATGCATGATGACAAGACGGGCAGGGCAGGGTCCGTACCCACTGGGCACGCTGGGCAGGCCCCAGGGTGGCAGCCAGCTTCAGCCATGGGTCTGGATCACAGCGACGGGGTTGGCGTCCCGTCCCACTCAGTGCAGTAAGGAGAGGTGAGCTTTTCCAATTCCTCGTGCAGTAGCCAGGAGTCATAACCATGACCCAAGAGGTTTGACTGAAAACAAAGCTTTACTTGGGATTCAGGAAAATTACAGAAGATGGTCACTCCGAATGCCGTTACTTTGAATGCAGCGGCGTTACAACAGATATCAACTTGGCGAAACTCAGGACAATATCAAAATTAAAAAATAAAGCAGATTGACAAACTTATACCAACGTTACCCTTATGTGTCTAATAGTCAAGTCAATGATAGAGAAAGAGATATACGAAAATAAAAGGAGAGAGAGGAGAAAAGAGAAAAGATATCACCACCCTTGGATGCAGCGACGGTCTCTGCTGGGAGTCGGGGTCCTCCTGTTCATCTCCAGCTAACTTTACCTTCAGAGAGGCTGAGCAGCTACAGTTTTGTTGCCAGGCAGCTTCTCTTTAAAAGTCTTGTCTGATTTAGGTGTCTCAGCTGACTTTGAAAACATATTAAAGTAATTATGCACACATTTATCATGCAGTAAATCCCAGTGAGGTCCATGAAAGTAATGTTCGTGTAACTGAGAGTACAATGTGTTCGTTTTAACCAAATACACATACAACTGTCAATGATTTAAAAAATCATTTCATAAAATCTATCTGAAAGAAAATTTTAGTCACAGATGAAAACTAGTATTACTTGACTGACCTTCAGTAAGGTCAGCTATTCAAAATGTGAATAGTTTTTCCTTCTTGCAGATGCTTTGGTTCAACATTAGAATCAGAACGATAGAATGGTTAGAGTTGGAAGAGACCTCAAAGATCATCTAGTTCCAACCTCCCATGGCAGAACTAGATGATCTTTGAGGTCCCTGCCAACTCTAACCATTCTATGATTCTATGATCATTCCAGAACTTCAACCAGGATAACTCTGTTACAGTCAGAGATGAAGCATTCTTGTTGTCAGCTTTGATGCTTTCGGCATATGGCATTTGAAAGCTCTTACTTTCTCACTCTGCTGGCTTGCGTGTAATCTTTCCCAAGTTATTACCATGGAGGAGTAAAAACTGTATCATCCTTCTGCCTCCAAATTATCAGCATCATTATCACTCAGCCAACACAAGGACCATCGATCCATTTCCTAGACCCCTGTTTTGTTTTGTATTCCTGTGACTAGTTTGGAATAGCCACACCAGTTGCAATCTGTCAACAAGCAGTGGGAAAGTTACAGCTCAGCGCAGTGGTCAGAGCTGATCAACTCGGTGACCTGGAAAAACCTCCTTGAGTAGCATTAAGTGTTAAAATTTATTTTGGGCAGTGGCAGATGACATCACTGCTCATGCTTCAGTGACACATTACTGCTTCCACGTCATCATACGGTACTTTTATTACTGAACTCTTTCTTGGTAAGGTGATGAAGACAATGTCATTGAGAGATATATTGGTGGTAGTTTATGACGCCACCTTGTATTCAAAATTTACATAGAAATTAGGAACGTGGGAGCTGGAAGAAATCTGTTGAATCATTGAGTCAAGTATCTTGCAGTCGCGTGTAATCCTTCACAGCAATTATCAGCTATTTAGGTTTCTTATTCTGTTTATGTTTATTGGGAGCTGGTCCAGAATGTCACTCCCTGATTGTTAGAAGCCCATTTTTAATCTCCAGCTTAAATTTAATCATAGCCAATTTATATCTTTTTGTTCTTCTGCCAATTCTTCTGTTACCTTAAATAGTTCTCCTCACTTCCACCTGTGTATCACCTTGTAGCAATACAAATTTTCGCTAGTGTAACTAATACCTTGCCTACATTAAACTTTTTCAAAGGTTTTACTGGCATCCAAATGTCTTACCTGATGTTGAACAAAAATATCAAATGAGTAACGTTACTCCATGGAGATGTGCCACTTCCACCGATCCCAGCTGTGGTGATACGCAGAGGTACCTCCTATGCAGAATTTCTACAGAGTCTTTCTGTGGAATCTCTTTGTTTCTGCTGCTCTTGCTGATTGCAGATTCTTGTGGTGTTCCCCCATTGACAACCTCACGTACAAGGTCTTGGGAGTTCTTCACCTCTCCAGAATGGAAACACAGACAAATAGAATCATAGAATCATAGAATGGTTAGGGTTGGAAGGGACCTCAAAGATCATCTAGTTCCAACCTCCCTGCCATGGGATCTCTCTCGTTTTACTAAAGGGACAATATTTCAGGATGGAAGAGCAACCTTCACTTTCTCTTGCTTCCTATCCCCAGTATCCTGGGATGCAATAAGGGTAAGGAGACAACTCACTTAAGACTGACTCAAAACAGCTATTTTATTTAGACGTTATGGTATCCAGTCATTATTAGCCAGCTGGATTGAGTTGAATACAATGACTAATTAACTAATCAACTCAAGGTACCGATCCTGCCTACAAGAGGCAGGCCATTTCCTCCTGGCTGTGGAAGATGCAACAGTGTCCTTAGTGCTGCAGCCCAGGCTGGTGAGCCTGATGTGATACATCCATGAGACCCTGGGAAGCCCCGACTCCCTCGCCGGAGCTGAGAGCCTGAGCCAAAAGAGCCGGAGCTGGGAGCTCGAGCGAGAGTCCTTTGGAGAAGAAGGTAAAGCTGCAAGCCCTGACATGGTATTCGCGGGAGGGAAGCGTGCTGGAGTTGGATGAATGGGCCGGGTCTCTGCTCACCATAAAGTTTTTGTGAAAAGAAAAAATTGTAAAACAAAAAGGGGGAATTATGGCATCCAGTCATTGTTAGCCAGCTGGATTGAGTTGAATATAATGACTAATTAACTAATCAACTCAAGGTACTGACCCTGCCTACAAGAGGCAGGCCATTTCCTCCTGGCTGTGGAAGATGCAACAGCGTCTCTGGTGCCGCAGCCCAGGCTGGTGAGCAACAGACGTTAGTGGGCAAGAATATTATCGTTTATAGAAAAAATTCTGCCTGCAAGGAACCTCTGAAAGTCTGTAGTCTGCCCTGCTCCAAATGCATTTAACTACAGGCTAGATCAGATTGCTAAAGGCCCTGTATGGGTGGTTTGTTAAAATCTCCAAGGATGCAGATCCTACCATCTCTCCAGCCAACCTGCTTAAGTGTTCTAAGAGGGAAGAATGTTTTTTTCCTCTCCAGTCAGAATTTCGGTTGTTTCAGTTTGAGTCTGTTGCTTCTTGTTTAACTCTGCATCTCAGAGAAGAGCTTGGCTCAGTCTTCCCTATAAAGCCCCTTAGGGAATTTGAGATAGCAATTGTATCTCTCTTTTCTTGGCTGGACGAAGCCAGGTACCTCAGCCTCTCCCTGGACATGCTGTGAGGTCCATAGTGGCCCATTCCTCCAACTCGTCACAGTCAGTCTGAATGACCGGCCTGCCTTTGAGCGTATCCTGTGCTCCCTGCGCTTTTGTGTCATGTGCAGACTTGTTCAGGGTCCTTCCGTCCCCTTTTCCAGGTCATTGGTGATGTCAGACAGTGTCAGCCTCGGCACTGACCCTTAAGAAATGCTATTTAATTAGGCTGCCAGCTAAATCATAGAATCATAGAATGGTTTGGGTTGGAAGGGACCTCAAAGATCATCTGGTTCCAACCCCCCTGCCATGGGCAGGGACACCCTCCACTACACCAGGTTGCCCAAAGCCCCATCCAACCTGGCCTTGAACACTTCCAGGGATGGGGCAGCCACAGCTTCTCTGGGCAACCTGTTCCAGTGCCTCACCACCCTCTGAGTGAAAAATTTCTTCCTTAGATCTAATCTAAATCTGCCCTCTTTCAGTTTAAAGCCATTGCCCCTTGTCCTGTCACTACACACCCTTGTAAAAAGTCCCTCTCCAGCTTTCCTGTAGGCCCCTTTAAGTACTGGAAAACTTGAACTGATAGTGATAGTACTGCTCAGTATCAGTTAGTCACAGAGGAGTCCTTGACCCTTTGTCTATCTAGTATATCCAAACTTCTTCCTATTTTTCTTCTCTCTCTCCCTTTCCCTTACTCTCTTTACAGATATGTATACACACACATTCTGCACAATTATGAGTTTCTGTTACGTAAATCGACAGCAAAGGAATCTGAGACAAAACACACTATTTTTTTCTCTTCTGAATGGCTCTATTTCACCTGCTTTTTCAGGTGCTTCCTCCAGTGTAAGACAAATCCAGACACACCAGTTGAACGGTACGCTCAGCAGTGCAGACTTGTCTGGCGGGTTAGCACTGCGTAGTCTTCAGAATCCCAAGAATAAATAGATAGGAGTTTTTTTTCAGGTGAGTGTACTACAGGACAGAAAAAGCTTCTGTTTCCTACAGCCTCACGGACATTGGGTAGGAATCTGGGTGAGCCAACCTCTAGCTCAGGGTGAAAATGATGTGTCGTGTTCTTATCTCCCTTCTCAGGCTTCCTCCTTCTCTACCCTATTTTCTGAGTGTTCTGTGCACATTTCTTCAGTACTGCAATACCTCTTTTTCAGATCTTTATTTTTTTTTCCTCCTTTTCCTCTCCAATTTGTCAGACAATAGAAAGCAGCTCTGTTGCCACAGGCTCCTCATTGATTCAGAGGTACAGTTTCTTCTGATTATGAAAATAACTCTGAGCCAGGCTCTAGTTCTTTGTTCTGTTACCATGACATCAAAGATTTTTTTCTGTATCATTCCTGAAGTATCATTCTTAGTGCCTCTTGTCAGTATTGGAAGAACATCCAGGTGGTAAATTATCTGCCATGGTCCTCCTGTGTACTTCTACCGTGCGCAGTGAATTCTTTTACTTGTTTGCCTCTGATATTTGAATGATAAGTGGTACAGAAAGGAGAGTGTACTGGTTACAAGGATCTATTTGAAATCCACCATGTTTAAATTTTAAGATCTTTCTTTAAAAAAAAAAAGCTTAAACTTATTGTAGCAAATGGGGTGATACAACATTGGCAGAATCCTCTTGTATTTTTTCCCGCAGCCCACAGCAGACTGGACATAAATTGCAGGGCTTCAGCAGCAGGTTGCAGAGGTGACACGTGCAGAAGATCGTGTATTGCCCTGTGCCAGTCACAGCCAGTACCAGATAACTGAAATCAATGTAAACAACCCACTACACCCCAAAACTTCAGAGGAGCACACGGCAACCCAGCTCACACGTATTTAAGGGATAGCAACAGCCACTTAAGGAGGAAAAGAGGAAAAGACACTGAGAAGAAGCAGAAGAGACGTGAAAGGAGAGATGGAGGAAACAGAAAGAAGGAGACATTGTCAGGGACACAGCACTCCTGAAAAGAGGTGCTCTAGAATCGTGGAGGTACACCCCAAAGGGGACTGCAGCCTGTGGGTGAGCCATACCAGAGCAGAGGAAAACGAGTAAGAAGCAAGAAGCGGCAGAAAAAAAACATTGCACAAATTACTCCAACCTCTTCCATCGCACATCGCTTCACCAAAGGCACGAATTTGAGTAGGCAGTAATCTGTAGCGGGCATTAAGGACTCATTTCTCCCAGCTAGTTTTCCACAGGCCATCACATAAATTGGATTGTCCAGTCAGCCACCACCTGGCTTCCCTGCGGGAAGCTGGCAATCACAGCTGCACATCGGTTGACCCCAAGGACACTGCTTCAAATCAGTGAGTAAGGCTTCAGGGTTCTGGAAAAGAGTCATTGCACTTCTCACAGGGATGACTCCATCCAGGGCCACCCTGAGAGCCAGGAGATGATGACTGCAGAGCAGCTCGCACCTACTGCCTTGGCTGTCAAGATCAGCCACGTGTGCCTACTAAATCCTTGAACCCTCACCTGATTCCCACTGAAGGTGGCTTGGCAAAGCTGGGGACAAGGGCCACCCTGGGCACAGGGGACGTTAAAGAATCCTGCAGGGCTGTGACCTATCTCTGTGTCCTGGCCAGGCTTTGGATATTGGCTTGGGGCTTTGGGGAGCCATGGGGGTCTGGAGCAGTAGAGAACCAGCAGGGCTACTCCTGCTCAGCCTGAGGGCCTGGCCCTGTGGTGCTCAGCTCAGGGTCTGAGGAGGCTTGACCTCTCAGGCAGGAATGGGAACAGCTCCACAGGGGAAGACAAGCCAGGACTGCCCATAAAACAGGCAGGGGCAGCGATCTCACCGCTTACCGTGCAGCCCTACGATACCCAAGCAGGGTTGGTGACAACAACAGGCTTCATCAACAGTACAGTGATCATCAGACAAGGGCCATCTGAGGTCAGTCCTGAAATCCAGGAGACAGAACAAGCAACAGGAGACAGCAGTGGACACGAGCATACCTGTGGTACAGCTACGATGTAGCTCAGACAAGAGTCAGAGACCCAGTTCTGAACTTAAATGGAGCACTGGGGTTTGTAGGGCAGAACGTGTGGGTGAAAGCCCCAGGTGATGCTGGTCGGAGCGAGTAAGGTCTGCTGATGCACTCATGGCCTTAATTTTCCTGTGCGGTGCTTTGAGATGGAGACTTTTTTTTTCAGATTTTCACTAGTATCATGTTATTAGTATCAGTACCCCACCATTATGTTTTCTTTCAGCTTGGATTGGATTGTTTGGATTGTCACCCACACTTGTTAGGTCAAGTGCAGCTTGATCTTGACATTCTGCCTTCTTTCAGTGCTGCCTGGCCAGGACTGCAAATAATCTTTAACTGGACATCACCTGCCAAAGGTCAGGGCTCAGTCTGTTTCCTCCCTCTGTGCTGCTCTAAATTTTGCAGACCTCTATCATATCCTCCCTCCTCTCTTCCAGAACGTTTAGCTGAGTCATTCTTTGTACAGAAGCCATTGCATGCTGATGATCCCTTTTTTCTTGCCCTTTTCTGAACCTTTCCCCTTTCCTTTGTGCTCTTTTTGAGATGGAGGACGCAGATTTGTGTGCAATATTTTATCAGTTTAAATACTGTCTTGATGTTTTCTCCTTTTTATTCTTTACTCCTTTCTTAGCAATGTTCAATAATTGATGTGCTTTCTCTCACACTACTGGGCACAGAGAAGACATTTTCATGCAACTGCCTGTTGTAACTGTTCCATCAGCTCAGGGCTCTTCATTTCAAACACGAAGACAGGACGGTTTCTTCCCCTATGCACTACTTTACATCGAGCTTCCCTAAATTCCATCTGCCCTTTTTTGCCCATACGCTCAGTATCCTAAAACGCTTCTGCTTGCAGTTCTTCTGCCATTGCCTATATTTCCCTAAATAACACTGTACTATCAGCAGACTCTGACACCGCTGTTTCCAGATCCTCGAGAAATATGTTGCACAGATCAGGTTCCGGGAACACATCCTTGTGGACTCTATTGGAGACCTCCTTTTCCTAAGAAAATGGACTATTGACTCCTACTGTCTTATTTCCTGTCTTTCAGCCAGTTATTTACCCCTGTAACTATTTATTTCTTGACAGTGTAACTTTTAAAAGCTTTTGATGAGTGACCTCTCCAAATACCTTCCGGAAATCCATTGTCAAGATTCCAGGATCTGTCTCCCTTATGCACAAGCTTGTTGACTCATAAACGTTTCAGTAGGATTGTGAGGCAGTTCTTCCTTTTTCAAAAGCCATTTTGACTCATCCCTATTACAGCATCTTTCTGCATATGCTCACTAGTTCTAATCTGGTTTGCAGTTTCCATAGAATTGCCTGCTACAGACATCAGGCCTCTACTTTTCTGGGTTTCTTATGGCATCCTTTTAAAAAATCGATGTTGAAGCTGACACATCCCTGTCTCCTGCTACCAAAGCAGTGTTTTATACTAGAGGTTGTATGGGACAGTTTGTATTTCACCCTTGAATTCTTTCAGAATTGCTAATATACCATCTGGTCCTTGTGATTTGTTACTATTGATTTTGTCTATATGTTCCATAACCTGTCTTCCTGGCTCTTTCAAGGCACGAGCCCTGGTGAGTCCCTCCATGAAGAAAAAGTGCTGGCTTGGGAATCTCATCCAGCTCTGCTGCACTGAATACAGATGTAAAGAATTAATTTAGATTTCTTGTTCTTTTCTCTGTATGCTCCTTTAAATTTGTTTTAATTTTCCTGGTGCTGCAGACTGTCTGGCAGGCTTCCAGAGCCTGAAGTGTTTGAAAAGGGATTTATTATTAGATTTTATGCCTTATGCAAGTTCTTCCTCAAACCCTGTTGGCCTGAGCCTCCAGTATGGTATCCTTAAAGTCTCCAAGACATAACTATTTTAGCTGCCCCTCCATTTTTTAACAAGTTTCTTAATTTTTAGGCAGTTCCCTTGTTTGTTTTTTTTTTTAAGTGAAAGCACATATTGGTGGACTTTTTTTCTTTTGCTTGTCTTGAAAGGTTTTATGTAAGGAAGGAAAGGACAAAAGACACAGAACCTCACTGTGTGCTGCAATGGACTGTGCCCACAGAACTTTTCCCTTGCCTTCTGGAAGGGTACACAGTGCTGTTATTAAACTACTGCTTCTGTCTGCAGGGATTGTAACCCCGATGGCATTTGGAAACACCTGGGAACAGCTGCTTTAAAAATCAGGAACTCCAAGAAATCCATTGCACAAAAATGTATTGTGTGTATGCAGGAGACTCACGCTGAACATCTAGGCCTGCAGTCGATTGGCTGTAGTCCATTTCATCTTCCTCACCAGAATCTCAGAATCATGGCAACCTTGCTCTCTTCACGTCGGGGCATCTCCTGAGCAGTCACTGACCCTACCATGCACTGACTGGTCCTTAAAAGCGACTACACCACGATGCCAGCTCAGGAGTGAATATGTGTCTATGAGCAGATTTATCTTCCTCAGCACGCTGGCACTGACTGTTATGGCTAGGGACTCCCTTCCTTCTGCTTCCCTACCTCATCTCCCCTCTCCCTTGAATGCAACGCTGTTTTACCAGCATCCCTGCTGCATACAGGAGAGATCGGGCTCTGAGTACATCTCCCCCATGTCCCTTCCCACCGCCCTGGGAGTTTGTCTGGAAGGGCTCAGCGCCAACTTTTGTAAGTAGCTGTCAGGCCTCAAGAAGCCTCAGTGAGTGCCTGCCCCTTGTTCTTTCCCATGCTGCCTTAAAATTCCTGCTCTCATCCTTAGTGTCTGCCTGAACTACGGCGCAGGTTGTGCCTACCTTCTCTGATCCTCACCTGCTGGCTTGACTTCTGGCTTGAGCTGCCCTGTCGCTACAGGCTTGCCTGGTGACCTGGCCTGTTGCCTGAAGTGCTGGTGATCCTGCTCTGCTCTTCTTGCTCAGGTATTGTGGAATTTGCTGACTCCCAGCTCCACTTTCCATATGGAATAGTCTGGCCCTGCTGGTTTCTGGCAGTCATGCCAGTCAGATGGAGAAAAGCAGCCACTGAGAAAAGAAGTGAGTGATAAATGGCAAAAGATTGGGTGATAAATATTCAAGCATGACGAAGTAGGAAAAAAAAAGTGATTTAAAGGAGGGAGTATGATATAGTGGGGACATCCTTGCCCCTCTCCCTGCTCTGAAAAGGAGAAATGATGAGGAAAATACAAAAAGACTATTTTGTCCAAACTAAAGAAGAGAATAAAATCATGTGCTTATAAATAAATGCTGTGCAATTAAGTTTAGCTGTCAGGAACGGATGGGATTGGCTCAATGCAAATTTAAGACAAGAAGGAGAAAAAAAAGCAGAACTGTTCAGATAAAAAGGGAAAAGGGGGAACAAAGGAAAAGCTGCATAGACCTAATCACTGGCATTTGTGCAGCAGCATATAGAGGTGCAAATCCCTCTAGAGCTTTCCATACCACAACTGTGATTTTTTTTTTTGGTGGTAGCAAAGACGACTGTGGATACTGAAGTGGTAGTGCTGTGGAATTGATGTTAAAAATTTGTAGTAGTTCTACGTGAATGTTATGGTCACATAACATTCTGTAATGTTATGCAATGCCTGTACAGCAGTGACAGAGGAGTCCATGGGAACCAGAGGACTATTGCCAAGTTTCTTGACAGCAGCAGGAAAACCGTGCACCACCTCTGCAGGAATGCCACTGCCACACGTACCCTTCTCTGCAGCCTCAGGTGGCCGCGATGTTTGCACACCGCACAGACACTCGGAATCCCCCGCAGAACGTGTAGCATCTCCGCAAGGCCGTTGCCGTACGGCTCCGCAAGCCCGCGGTGCGTTCCAACAGGCGGCGTTCCCGCAGCCAACCCGCCGGTGCTGTGCAGCCGTGAACTTCGCCCTCGGGAGAACGGAACTCCGACCCGGAGCGACGAGCTGCTCCGGGCCGCGCAGCGGGCACGCCGACTGCCAAGGCGGTGGTGGCATCCCCGCGCCGCCGCCAGCCTCCCTCCCTCCCTCCTTAGCGGTGTTTCCCGCCAGCTTCCCGATTTCCCGCGCCGCCCCTCCGCCCCGCGCGGCTGCGCGCGCACCGCCGCGGGCGGGGAGGGCGGGGCGTGGGCACGGGGCGCGCGCGCGCGGGCTCGCGGCGGCCGGGAAGCCGGAACGGAGCGGCCGAGACTCGGCGCTGGCATGGCGGAGGCGCGGCCCGCGGCGGGTGAGTGCGGCCGCCGCGCTTCGGAGCGGCAGGCGGAGAGGGGGCGGAGGAGCGGAGCGGCCGTCGCTGCGCAGCGGTGCTGTCGGGGCCGAGGGCCCGGTGGCGTGCGGAGGGGCGCGGGCTGCGGCACCACCTGTGGCCGCCGCGACTCCGCCGGGCACGGCGGCGCTCAGGACGGCGGGGCCCGACCGTGCCGCGGGGCGCTCCGGGGAAACTTCACCGGGGGCGGGGGGGGGAACGGACACGCGGCGAACGGGAAAAGCACAGAGAGCCCGTTGGTGTCTGGAAAACTGGAAAACGGCCTGACGTGTCCCGGCCCCGCGGGCCGCCGCGATGCGGTGTCCGGGGAGGTCCCGGCGGGGTGCGGGAGCGGCTGCCGGAGCGGGGCCGCCTGGGCCGGGCGCACGGCGGGGAGCGGCTGTCGGGCCGCAGCTGGGCTGGCGTTGAACGCCACAAGTGCAAGAAGAGATTTGGGTTTTTTTTCCCCTTTGTTTTTTTTTTTTTTTCCCCCTCTTGGCTTTTACGGTGCAGGTTCAGGTTAACTTTCGTTTTACTGGGTGTGGCTGCTTAGGAGGAGGAGCAGCCTTTCCAGAGCCGTGCTCCAGCCTGGCGTTTAATAACCTGTCGCGTATTACGGGCACTTAATGGTAGAAGAACCCTTTTGTAATTGTGCCTCGAAATAACGCTGTTGCCCAGAGTCGTCGATGATACGTGGTGTTTTCATCATGGTTTTCTGGAGGCTGGGTAGACTTCCCAGGTAACCAATGTCACTTCGGGGTCACTTGATGAGCTAACTCGTTTCCCTGTGTCGTCAGGTTTCTGCTAGGAAGGATCCTGGACTTTTGTGACTGGGGTGAAGAAGAAAATATGAACCTCTACTTTAGCAACACCCTGATGCTAACGCAGATTAAGGTTATCATTTACCCATATCCTAAATAGCATCCTCTGTCTCTCCTCTGTTCTTGGCAGCCGAGCCATCATGATGGAAGACTTATTTGAGTTCGTTTTTTGATGGGATGAAAATGAGTCCATAGTTGCCTTGTTGGAAGTGGAATAGCCTGAGATGTGGTTCAGGGAGCAGAGACTGATAGTTTTGGTCAAGAGAAGCTGGTGCAAGCAAATGTCTGCTTGTCTATCTGCCGTGCTGCCAGGCTGTGAGTCAGCTCTCGTCCTGAAACCTTTTGTACCGTGTATATGTGTTGGAGTAAAGGGTCTTCAGTAGGAATACTGAGCCAAAAATAGCTTTACTGAAAAGCAGTAGATGAGTCTAGATGGCACACCATTTCTGAATTTGATTTAAAATGCTCAAGCTAACACAGATACAGTGCCGTGGCATTAAGTCCTAGAGTTCATTCCTTGTTGTGGTCATACACACTACGTTATCAGGAACCATCTTATGGGGAAGTTTCAAATCATGCTTGTGCGGTGTTAGGATGGGAACTGGCTTTTGCCCTGCAACTTCATGGGCAGAGCAAGTGTATGATTTTGAGAGCTTAAATAGGAAAGGTATTTCTGCTCTCAGGGTAGATCAGGGGAGGTGGTTCAGATAAAAAAAAAAAAAGAAGACAGTTTTGGGTCGTGACAAATGTGCAGCCCATCCAGCATGTTTTTCCAGTAGTGAATGATTATCAGGACCCAGGGAACGAGTATAAGAGACAAAAGGGAAGAATGTAAGAAACAAGGCAATTGTAGGATGATTATTCCCATTGATATACCCTTCTAGTTTCCAGCCCTGAGCACCTAGAAGGGACAGGTGGTATTTTTATTTAATAGCCGTGAATGGATTTATTTTTTTTTTTCCATCAGTTGCCATAATTGCCGTTGAATGTAATTTTATTTTTTCGCCTTCCCAAGGACAGCTGGGTCATTATGCATGGTACAATGCATCAATAAACTGAAGATATCAGGATGTTGCTATAAAGCATTGAGTAGCCCACTGTTGAGGGTGAACAGGAAAGTGAAAACTTATAACACATTTATTCTCCTTATGTAAAATCCATTCTGTAGTGGATACCTCTTAGGTTGCTGAAGCTACTTACGGTGAGGTTGTGTTTCCTTCCCTACTTTTACATTTCTCCTATGTCATTTTGAAATGAGCTAGCTAAAACTTCATGTTCTGTTCAAAATGCGGGTGTATTGATTTTGGACAATAGCATAAAACCCACATAGCAGTATGCACCGATACACACAGGGGACCAACTAGCTGGAAAGCAGCTCTGCCAGCAGAGACCTTTGGGGTCCTTGGTGGACTACGAGCAGACCATGAGTCAGCAATGCACCCTCGCTGCAAGGAAGGCCAACAGTATCCGAGACTACGTTAGGAAGAGTGTTTCCAGTTTGTCCAGGGAGGTGCACATTCCCCTCTGCTCAGCACTGGTGAGGTCACCCCTGCAGGACTGTGTCCAGTTCTGGTCCTCCTGTACAAGGAAGGGTCATGGTGTGACCCAGGTGGCAATTAAACGCCGCACAGCCACTCGCTCACTCTTCTCTGCCCCTGGGGAATGGGGAAAAGGGAAAGAGACTCATAGGTTGAGATAAGAACAATTTAGTAAAAATATAAAATTAAAAGTAATAATGATAAAATAGTAATATATGAATATATATGTAATTATGATAATATATACAAACGAGTGATGCACAGTGTAATTACTTACCACCTGATGGCAAACGCTCGTCCTGCCCCACCAAGTGATCCTGAAACAGATAAGTCCCAACACTGCAATTCCAGATGAGCGAGAGGCCCAAAAAGAGGGAGAGCGAGAACTCTGAGAGAGTCCCTCCAGAAGAAAGAGAGATTCCAACTTCCCAGCCAACCCTCATCGATGTACTGAGCCTAACGCTGCAGGATCTGGAATACCCCGTTGGGCAGTTTGGCCCTCAGTCCTAAGTCCAAGTTCAAATCCTAAGGGCAGTCGTGGTCCCTTTGTCCCAGCCGTGCTCCCCCCCAGCCTGTTGTGCTCCTGCACACGGGCAAGATCACGGGAAGCTGGAAAGTCCTTGAGGTCTCAGCACCAACCGTAAACATCAGTGCACTGTCAGCGTTCTTCTCAGAATGAATCCCAGACTAAATAAAAATCACAGAGCTCTTCTAGCTGCTAAAAAGAAAAACTAACTCTGTCCCAGCTGAAACCAGGATGGGAAGACATGGGCATATTGGAGTGGATCGAGCAAAGAGCCATGAAGATGATTAGGGATTGGCGCATCCCTCATATGAGGAGAGGCTGAGAGAGCTGGAACTGTTTAGCCTGGAGAAGAGAAGGCTCAGAGTGATCTTAGGGCTGTGTACAAGTACTTGGTGGGAGGAAGTGCAGAATGTGGAGCCAGATTCTTCTCGGTGGTATTAAGTGAAAGGACAAGAGGCAACAGGTACAAATTAGAACACATGAAATTCCATCTGAACACAAGAAAAAGCCGTTTTACTGTGAGGATGGTCATACACTGGAACAGGTTGCACAGAGAGGTCGTGGCCTGTCTGTCCTTGGAGACATTCAGAACCCAGCAGGACACAGTTGTGGGCAACTTGCTCTAGCTGTTTGGGCTAGATGATCTCAAGAGGTCCCTTCCAGCCTCAGCCATTCTGTGATTCTGTGGTAATGATGATTTTGCCTGTTAATCTTCCTCTAAGAATTTCTGGCAAGAGTCGTGGGAAGGGAACATATCTTTTATTAGATGAGCTGTTACAGTTGGAATAAACAGTGAGTTTTGGGCAGGCAGCTTGCTTTGCATGAAGGTGGATTGCACTGCTTGAGTCTGTAAGCCTGAAGCTGTGTAAGTCCTGTTGAGGAAGAAATCCAACCTTTTGTAAATCTGTGTCGTCCCTGGGAATGATAGGATGCTGTAGGTGAGTATATAAAATGATCAGAGAAGACAGAAATGATCAAGGTTGGTGTTCCGAGGAAGAGGTTTAAAGCTTCCAGTGCTATGGGGAAAGCCTCAGATTTCCATAATGCGTCGTTCCTGGTTTCGTGGTTTTTTTTTTTGTGGTGCGGTGTAATACAGGTACCGTAAGACCTGCAGGTAGTGTCTTCCCTGTAACTCGTGCTTTTGTGTCCAGCTGACTGGACCATTTCTTGTCTGGATATATGGAGCGCTGACACAAATGGATTGTTGTGTACACACCCTGTACTGTCATCTGTCTTTAGGTGAAATAATACATTATTTGAATTGCTTTAAAACTGAAAAGATCTATCCTGAAATTATCTTAGTTTTCTACTGGGAGCCAGTATATAGACAGAAGGTACAATCATAGACTGTCCTGAGTTGGAAGGGACTCACAAGGGTCATTGACTCCAACTCTTGACTCCACACTAGGCAACCTAAAAGTGAAACCAGATACCTGTGAGCGTTATCCAAACACTCCTTGAACAGTGAAAGGCTTGGGGCCATGACTGCTTCCCTGGGACGCTTGTTACAGTGCTTGACCACCCTCTCATTGAAGAACTTTTTCGTAATACTACTCAATCTGAGCTTCCCCCTTGCCACAGCCTTAAGCCATTCCCTTAGGTCCTGTCACTGGCCACCAGGGAGAAGAGATCAGCACCTGCCTCTCCTCTGCCCCTCATCAGGAGGCTGTAGATAGCAATGAGGTCACCCCTCAGTCTCTGCTTCTACAAGCTGAGCAAAGCTAGTACCCTCAACTGCTCCTTGTAAATCATGTAAACCTCTGGAGTCCCCAACACAAGAAGGACACGGAGCCGCTGGAGCGGGTCCAGAGGAGGCCACCAAGATGATCTGAGGGCTGGAGCACCTCTGCTATGGAGACAGGCTGAGAGAGTTGGGGCTGTTCAGCCTGGAGAAGAGAAGGCTCCAGGGTGATCTTATTGCAGCCTTCCAGTACTTAAAGGAGGCCTACAGGAAAGCTGGAGAGGGGCTTTTTCCAAGGATGTGTAGTGACAGGACAAGGGGCAATGGCTTTAAACTGAAAGAGGGCAGATTGAGATTGGATATAAGGAAGACACTTTTCACTCTGAGGGTGGTGAGGCACTGGCAGAGGTTGCCCAGAGAAGCTGTGGCTGCCCCATCCCTGGAAGTGTTCAAGTCCAAGTTGGATGAGGCTTTGGGCAACCTGGTGTAGTGGAGGGTGTCCCTGCCCATGGCAGGGGGGTTGGAACTGGATGATCTTTGAGGTCCCTTTCTCAACCATCACTGTTGCCCTCCTTTGGACACATTTTAGTATTTTCGTATCCTTCTGGTATTGCGGAGCCCAAAACTGTGCACAGTACTCAAGGTGACACTATTTCTGCTTGAATTTATCTTAACAAGAAGTTGTCAATTAAAAAAGTGCTAGTCCAGTCAGAAAGGCTGGTGCTAACCAGTGGTGTTTATTTAGTTCCAGTTTTGTATTGGTCTGGAATATCTGTATTTCAGAAGGAAAATCAGAGTTCTTCTGATCTAGGAGATAGAGCTGAATTCAATTAAAAATGAAGTAGTGCTACCTCTGACACCTCAGGGGCTGCCCTGTGGACTCTTGTACCCATTATATGTTTTTCTGGCTGGACTTCTTCAGTATATTTTTTTCTTTCTTATATTTATTCTTAATTGTCTCTGCCTGAGACAATTTTTAATTGCATTTAAGTACATTTTTAATGGCACTTCAAAATTTAATTTAATTAAGCTTGCTGAAACTGTGCGAAGAAATGTCACTTAGGCATGATGTCTTCAAGTGGCACCTCCAAATGTTCTTGATGTCTTCATAGAAAAGGTACCTAAGTTTGATGGCAGTTCTGGTCCCCAAAATAAGCTCTGTTTTTGAAGCAGAGCTCCTGCTTATTAAAATGAGACATGTACTTAGTAATTGTGTCATATTTTTTAGAGATGTCCTTATCAAGTTTTGTTCCCGCAGACCCCCTGACTTGGCCAGGGCATTCTGGCTCTGCCCACAGCTCCTGCTGAAGTGGTGCAACGTGTCACGTTATGCAGGACGGGCATGAAACCACAGGAGTTTCACATGCTTGGTTTTAATTCACATCCAAGCTCTTAGGGATACTAAAATCTGCAATGTAGAGGTTGTTTCTAAAGGTACTGTGATTTTCTTCACTTATTTTGTGGGAATACAGACTGCAGTGTAGCTTTGGAGGTTCCCTTTTTCTTCTTTTTTTCTTCTTTTTGGTCATGTACATGTAATCATGTCAGGAAATTTGAGCCAGTGTTAGCTACTGGTTGTTGCACTTGTGTATGTATTTTGCTGTTTCTTGTCTTGGCAGACAGAAATCAGTTTTAGTAGGATTTACCATTTCTTTCGATTTTTTTTTACAATTTAAAAGCTGACAGTAAGAATAGGAATCCTATTCATGTGTGATATAAAAAGTCCTCATGAATTATTCATATTTTGGAGGTGCTTTTAAATATCTGAATCCTAGTTTCCCATCTGTTTCTTCAAACTTAATAGATTATTTGGAAGGTGCTTTCAAAAACATCGCTTCCACAGCTACATTTCAAGTCGTGCTTGCGCTTCTCGGAGGCCGTGCTCAACAGTCAATTTGACTGTATTTTAGAAAACTAGCATTTTGTAGCCATGTCCAGCCTGGGTTTTGTGTCGGTATAAGATGGTGTGTTTTACTGATTTACAGAACGTTCTTATCCAAGCTCATTTACTATGTTTATTTGGAAGCCCTCTGCAGCAATTTGTGTATAGTTTATGCATACATTTTACATACTGCATCTCATAACCAAGGAAACGATGGTCTTGAGTAATAGAATATACTTTTTAGAGGCAAGCTGTGTGATTTTTTTTTTGTAAAACACGTTTTAATTAAACATTAAGAAGCCATTTGGTTTACCTCGTTACATCTGTCCTTAAATTTTGGGATATACAAAAGTGATTATCACACTTGCATGTCTTGTATATGTACAGTGCTGCTTCAAATGGTTCTGTTCACCTTCTGTTTTCATATTCTTATTTTAACTCTGGGTCATCACAGTCTTTCTCTAAAGATGACAGGAGAAGGTATCTTCCACACTGCTGTATGATGCAGCTCTGATTTCGGGAAACTTGTTTGCAGTTGTTCTGTCAAGTGTGGGGCTGATGGAACTTCTGGGCCTTTGCGCATGTGTGGTAGTTTTGCTGAAAAGAAATGTTTACTGTTTAATAGTCTTACACGTGTTTTTATTTTTTGACTTGTTAGGTGCATTGAATTTCAATCCCGATGCTCCTGATTTCATCCCAGGAGAAAGACAACCTGCAGATATAAACTGGATAAATAAAGATAGGAAAGACTCTAACAGTAATAGAAGTAATTTACCATTTCCTAGTTTGTCCTCTGAAAGGGGTACAGATTATGAAAGCTCATCCACAAAGCATCCTGGCATTTGTAATCCAGATAGTCAGTATGGGAATTCTGAAGACTTCCACCAATATTTTGGCACCAGCAAAAGTTTGAAGAATCGCAACTTGCAAAGCCAGAGATGGCACAGGTCGAGAAACGATAACACGTGTACTAGAAGTAAGATAAGGCAAAGCACTGCTGATGCTGCTGCAGGTCCAGGAGTTTCGGATAGCACAGTAGCACCTGGGAGAAGAGGACCTCCGAGAGGATACAGTGATGTTCTCTCCTCAGAGAGTGACCGGGAGATACCTAATGCAGACAGCAGAGGAGCAAAGCCGAAGAAAACACATCCGATGCATGCATCTGGAAGGGGTTTCAGGGAGAAGGGAAAGCAAGTGCATGACCGGGAAAAGAGAGTGAGCTCTAAGCAGAAAGTAGAGCTGTTTGAAAATGTTCCGTCTTTGGATTTGACTCAGTCTGACTCTTCGGAATCCTCTGTTGGAAGGCGTTCTGTGATGCCCCCGTTGGAAGTGCAGATGAGCAGAAAGGCTACAACTATGTCAACAAAAGATATCCCCGGAAGCCTGTGTGGAATAAACCCCCAGTAGAAAAGGATTCTCAGAAAAGACATGATTCTCACCGTAGTAAAAACACAAAAGTAGGTAAGAAGTCTTCTCTTGCATATACTCCAAAAGAGAAAAACGAGAGGAAGAAAGAACTCTCCGTTCACAAAAACGATGAAAGCTTGACGGATGAAATCAGGCATCAGTCGTCTGATTCTGTCAGATGTAATGGAAGAAAGTTCCTGCTAAAGGGGGACCAGGCACCTGCACTTCATTTCAGCTGGACCCAGTACTGGAAAAAGCAGAGCGATGTGCCAAAAAACAAAGAAACTCATACAGGTAAGCTTTCTGGGCTGTCCTGTACACCTGAGTTAAGGATACGATCTTGGATAATTTAAACTGCCTTCACATTTGGCTAGCTGAAGAGGCTAATGGTTTCACATTAGGTCAATACCGGTTTCAGAGGGGAGAATTAAGTGTAAACGCGTGGTTTCTGAGTGGGGAGGTGTTCTGTGAGTTTACTAAGGAAGAACAGGTTTTGTTTAAAGTTTTTTCTGTTTTACTGCAAATGGTGGCCCAGTCAGGCACCACGTGAAAACGTGCGTGTTGCAGGAGCAGGGAGTAAAATTCTGGGCATTCTGAACAATAGCACTTCAGAAGGACAATCTTACAACTGATTTTTGCAGCATAACTTTTCTCACGATTTATGTAACAGTAGGAAAATGCCAGATAGAGGAACTGCATTCTGCTCCTAGCTGGACTTTTTGCTCTTTTTTTTTTTTTTTTTTTTTTTTGCAATGGTAGTATCAAAAGGTAATTAGAAATAGAGAAAGTCTCCGGGTACTAGTTTTGGAAGTTGAGAATAGAAAGTATGCTGTTGACAGTGTAAAGCAGACCCACGGGTTTTGACTGTCTGAGTGAATTTTGTGTCAACTGGTACCATTAGGGACTTAAACATTAAATGGAAATCAGCTGAATCTTCAGTGGCACAGGACTGGTTTCTGTTTCTAGATGACCTAGGTAGCTTTTTCTTTTTTTTTTTTTTTGATAGTTTTCGATAAGCTTAAGTGTGCACTGAGAAAATAGTCTCATATTATTCATAGCACCCAGCAGAAGTCCTATTTTCTTTCAGAGACAGTAAGAAGAGAGATTTTTGGGGTTTTTTTGCTCACTTTCCAGTTGAAAAAACACTAAGAATTATATTTAATTGGTTTTTACAAAGCATCTCAACCTGATCTGCTGCTGCCCAGAACGATAGAGACAGGTAGACTCGTTCCTTTTCTCTTAACTGTGATATTGAATCTTTTAAAGATTTTGCTTCTCAGCCATCTCTGCTCTTTCAGAGCCAAGAAAGTAGTAGCGTAATCGAGAAGCATAAGATAATTACTGTCAGAAATTTTGTTCCCTTAGGAGACATTTGAGGATCAAGATCGCCCTTGATCCTTTCTAACTTTAGCACATTAACTTTCATGTTCCTGGGTTCTACTGGAATCATAAAATTAAAGATACTTCAGTCTTTCTCCCAGCATTATTATTAAATCAAAAACACCGTATGCAATAAGCAGGAAGAGAAGTAGTAATCTTTTATGGAGAGCTTAAGGAACTTCCCCCTCCAGAATGGCAGCCTGTCTTCGCGTGCTTTACTGGGAGCTAGTTTGGAAGCAGTATTTGCCACTGTTTTCAGGGGACCGAGTCTGTTCTTTTTAACTATTTATGGGACACCTGTCCTTTCTGAGTGTGGTGTAGCTTTAATCTTCTGGAGAAAAGTGTGTTTCAGGTGAGTATGCTTTCTCTGCAGCAGGTAATATTCATGGGGTACCAAAACCAGAAATAACTGTTAGTTCTAAATCTTGTCGTGCTCGATGCAGGAGGGCTGGAAAAGAACCTTGGAAGTGCTTATATCCTGTTAAGGAGGGCAAACAGTGTTAGCACTTCCGAGTCTCCAGGCATCCACGGGCTTTCAGTTGCTTGCGCTACAAACACATTTTGAATTGTTTGTCATTCTTCTGTTACTTTCTTTTTTTTTTCCTTTATTATGAGTTCTAACGTCCCTTGTATTGGCACCATCTGAAAATGCTACATTTTTACACTTGTAATTAAGATATTTCAAAATTCTGTGAGCATAGATTGAATGGCATTTCTAAGGTATGTTTGATAGCCTTACCTCAATGGGAGAGTTAATCCGGTAGAACTGAGGTCATGTGGTGCCTGTGTTACGTTTGCACATCTGACTATGGTTTTGGGCTGTTTTTTTTTCTTTCATGTGGAGCTCTTACTTTATTTTCAAAGTACTTTTTCACGTTCTTTCACATGGCTCAAAAGACAGATACTTTGACTATTGTTTCCCAGTAATTCTGCTCCTAAAGCAGTCAGTTTACGAGAGGCTAATTTCTGTAATCCAGGTACTTCACTGTTAATATTTGTTGTGTGGCCTTCCAGGAGTACTTGAGGATGGGAATTAAATTTAATTTTGGCTGAAGCTTCTGTAGTTAAGAGTTTTAACCTTTTTGATTTAAGCTTTATGCGAAGATATATTTCTCATATAAAGCGATGAGGAAAATCTCAAACTTCTGCCAAGCTTAAAACTATTAACTAATTTATAAGATCAGAATGATTGCTATTCATCAACAGGAATTATTGTTGCTTCTTTTAGAGGAATCTCATACTCTCTCTTCTTGCTCTGAATCTTTCATACCGAGTACCAAACTGGAATCTTCCAGGAGTAACCTAATACTTTGCTTACAGCCACCCGGGAAAAATAAGTTCTGTTATAATTTAGATAAAATCTTGGAATTTTATTTCTCGGCTAGCTGATGTTTCATGGACAAGTAATATATTTTATTTGCAGGGTCGTTGATTGAACAGCTGACCACAGAGAAGTACGAGTGCATGGTATGCTGTGAGGTGGTCCGAATAGTAGCCCCAGTGTGGAGCTGTCAGAATTGCTACCACGTGTTCCACCTGAATTGCATTAAGAAGTGGGCACGGTCACCAGCTTCACAAGCTGAAGGTTGGTATTATTCTCTCTTGCACGTACTTTCTCTCTCAAAGATACATAATAGCAAAGTTCATGTCTTTCCTATGTTGGAAAACTACTTATAGATACTGTCTAAGGTAATCAGTAAGCTGTCAACAAAGCAAGTTTTAAATAAAAAAACATTTTTTTTTCAGGTTTCTTCATATGCTTTGTATAATCCTGCTAACTGTTTTGATTTTTTTCTAGTATTCTAGCTAAAACTGATTTCTAGGTTTGGATATGTAAGTATAAGATCACTCAGTGAAATCAGTGCATCAAGATGCAAAGCTCTGTGGCTGTGTTTTTACACGCCAAGAAACGTCTCATCTTGGCTCTTCTCTGCCCGGCTGAGAGGAGAAGCACCTTTTACTCAGCCACTTCTTAGTGCTGTTGTCAGATAAAGTACTTCTGAAACCCATCGCTGGTGCCTTGCAGTGAAATGAAATTCAGAGAAGACAGAAAGCTTCTGCCTTAGCTGTTAGCCTAAATTATTTCAGATTCTTCATATTATACCACTTTTTGTAACTCTTATCCCACTGCATTGTGCCCTTCGAATGCTTTGGTGTAAGTTAAGGCTGAGTTGCAGCCTCTTTGCTTCGTTCAGTTGCGTGATGTAGACACACTCCAAAGACTGTAATGTTGATCTTGAAGTAGGGTTCATTTTTACTGTACCCTGCTTGTTTGGCTTTTACCATTCCTCATGTATCTTTCTGTCTCTCTCTGCGCAGACCGAGGGTATGTAGTCTGTTGGCTACTTCCAGATGTTTGATAGAAGTTCTTACCGACTGTAAATCTCTTGATTGCACAGTTCTCAGATTTGTGAAGAGGTGTAGGCAGGCTTCTGGGTAGGGCTGGTCATCCTTCATACTGACAATAGAAAGGGAGTCACAAATATCAAGACAAGATTTGAAACACAAAGACATTGGAATGTTTGAGAAGGGAACAGATTTTTGAGTGGGACTGAGATCCTAAGCCAAACTGAGAGTGACTGCTTGAGAACCTTCGTCTCCTAGCTGTTTTTCTGTCACCTCCTTCGGAGCTGATTTATCTCCCTGAAACAGCTTATTGCTTGATCAAAAGAGATCTGCTGGTGTAAGGGGGGGGGGTTTACTTATCTGTCAAGACAGGGACTTTAGATGGGTGAATCCTGACAGCATTTCCAACAGCCCCAGGACACCGACACTGATGGAGTGGGGACCCCACCCAGCAGAACCGTGCTCAGGAGCGAAGCTCAGAGGGGTGCACCGCAGGCACGGGGGATGAACCTTGCGCTGACTAACCCATTGTACGTGTTCAGTGTCCCTTTTTGCTCGTTAGCCAGCTCACTGATGTGACGCAGGTGCTGGTGTCTGAGTTCTGAGATCCGCAGCTGGCTGTCGGAGTGGTACCCGTGCTAAGGTGTTGCAGGTGAGGGGGGAAGTGAACTATCCTGCGTGTCCGTGACACTGAAAACGAACGTGCTTGGGAATATACGTATTTGGGTGGGAAGAAGCGAGGAACTGTCCTGGGTTACTGTTAACAAAGTCTTCTTGCACCCTACAGTGTCTTTCTTCTCGGGGGCTCTTTCAGATGTTTTTTACTGAAAGTGTCTTCCTTCAGAGGCTTCTTTGCCTTCTATTGTCTTGATGGTCATCTGAAAAATGACTTTTTGTTTGGCCAAGCCAGGTGGAAGAATCTCCTGGTTATCTGTGGGGAGTCATAGGGCATTGCTCTATTCTTGGTCTGCTTCATTAGTCTTGTGGTTGACACCCAATGTTCAGTGTTTCTACAATGTAGACTGTCAGTGGCACTCGGAACTAGAGAATGGATTTTCCTTGTGTATTAGAGGTGTCCCAGTCAGGAGAAGGAGGAGGAGCTCTGCTAGTCATTGCTTTGCTGTTGCGTGGAATGATCCTTTCCTATAAGGAAGAACGTAACTTTCTCCTTAGCAAATATTTTTACTGACGTTTCGAATTTTGTCCTGGAGGAATGTCACCTTTAGATATTGCACAGCTAAGGTCAATCTGACAAAAATACCTGCACTGCACGCAAGATCTTTTACTCTGTTACGTTTATAAAGGGAAAATTGTTGTCTCTTGCCCCCTTCCTTCTTCTACATCTTTTAAAAACTGATGCTTCAGTGGTGTTTGACTTGTGCCCTTACATTGATGGAACAAAAGCTTAAGCCATTTGCTCCCTTCTTTGCAGGGAAGGTAGTTTTACTGGTGTTTTGATTTTGGCTGGAAGGACTGGAGATATTTGAGTTACTGCAACTCTCTCTTCCTGTTCTGCTCCCTCTGCTGTCCCTACTGTCCACTTCCAGATGAGCTAGTGGTCTGTACCAATCCAATATTGGCCTCTAAGATTGCTTCTGAGTTTCAGTGGTCAGAATATGAATTTACTTGCCTTTTTTTCTTTTTTTTTCTTCTTTTTTTTTTTTCTTAAGCCATTCTGTGTGCCTTAGATATTACACAAATGTCACTTTTTTTTTTTTGTTACTGGGACAAAAGCTTTTGATTTTATCTAGCTGAGAAGTCAAAGCAATGATTTATTCTGATACAGATTATCTCATTGAAGAACTGCATAAGACCTTTTAGAAATGGTAACATGAAACTGCCAGTGTTGATTCTAGTCTATTCTGCCACAGTTACAGTGACTGAAATCTTCTGCTTGGAGTTCTTTTTATGTACCTAGCATAGTGTATATGTATTGAAAACTTGTACTGTACTGCTGTCTTTGGAAACAAATCCTTTTAGCATTCACTCTTTATTCCAGCTGATGTATTTGGATCCTTTCTTATGTAACCACCTGTGACTCATCTAGGCAGGCATGGAAGGAGGAAAGTCACTTGTTTGAAACTGCATGTGAAGATCCCTAGTCTGTATATAAAATTCTCAGCTCTTCCTACTCAAGGTTCTTTTGAGCCCTTTAATCCTTTAGGATTCTGGAAACTGAGGAGATTATTCACTTTACCTGCCATACAGCAGGTATGCAGTAGCAAGGGGCAGGGTCCTGGCATAAAGATTTCTGTGGCTGAAAGTGCTACAAATAGGGATGCTTAGAATATGAAAGTGTATGGAAATTTTTTTTTGTAAATAATTACAAGTAAGGAGTTTTTTTTTCATCCCAGAAGGAGAGAGAGGATTGTAAATACTAAAACAACCTCTAGTAAACGGGAATGAGGTGTGTTGATTTTGCTTAGATAACTATTCCTTTGGTGTCTTTGTGATTCTGCCTGCTTCACTTCTATTCATGAGAAGGTTCATGGGAGTGGAATGTTCCTTACAAATGCTCCTTACAAATGTGGATGTCGGGAGTTATGCTACTGTAATTTCTGTCCTGCTGTAATTGCATCTGAATCCAGGAATAAAACTTTTACTTCTTGTATTTTTGGAGGAAGGCAACTGCGTGTGCTCTGTGTGGGTGGACCCACATAAATGTAGTTATGTCTTGGAGGAGCAAAGGATAATCAGTGATTAAGAACAACAAAATACATCTTGAAAGGCTGCTATTTTACATGGACCTTCAGTATACTCTAGAGAAACTTGCTTGTAGAGGGCTGGGCATCCTGCTGTGGGAGAGATATTGATAGGAGAGGCCTTATGTTGGCCTCCTAAAGCTTTGATGATAGGCTTACCTTCATTTCATTACTTCATCATCATTACTCATGTGGAGTAACAATGAAAGCGATTACGTTGTTAACGTAATAGTTCAGTATACTGTACAAACTGATCCCACAGGGAATCCTTTAGGGTTCAGTGGGCTAGCTTTGGGAGCAGCCACAGAAGGTGTCGACAGCTTCATCCGCAGATGACCCTTTCAGTCCCCTGCTGCCAGTTTTTACCTGACACTTCTGAGATGCTTCTTTCTGAGATGCTTCAGTTTGTAGCAGTCAAATAAAAAAAAATAATCTTGATCAGGAGATGCAGGTTGGTCTCGAGCATCAATATGAGAGTGTACTCCTCATGCTGCTGTCCTGCTCGGCCCCTAACTGTACAGCGCTCTGCCGCAGTGAGCCAGGGTGCTGAGGGGTGTCAATAGGCAGCAGGTATGGAAAAGTATAGACGTGCTTCAGATTTGCATCTCAAGAGTGTGTCAAGGCAGTTTGTAACCTGGATCGCTTCCAGTTTGTGAAAATCAGTACCGTTGGGCGTTGTGATGGTTGGCGTAGGAAGTCTCCAATCCAGTTGGCAGCGAACGTAGGCGTACCTGTCGCTGCGGTGCAGTGGTCTTGTCATCCGTAGGGTCTCCTGTTTGCAATCCCTCCTGCATTCGTAACGTGGAAGTATCACAAATCTTGCTCAGGTTTCTTCATCACGAAGGACAGTTCTAAAATCACAGCTTTATTAATTCCCGAGCATTTAATTGATTGGGTAAGAGAGACAGTAAGAGCTAATCAGTTTATATATGTTTATTTTTATGTCTCTATATATAGAGATATAAAAATTCATAGATTCATAGATTTCTAGGTTGGAAAAGATCTTAGAGATCATCGAGTCCAACCGTCCCTAATCCCCATTAAACCATGTCCCTAAGTAGATCATCCACCCTATTCTTAAACACATACAGGGATGGAGACTCAACCACTTCCTGGGCAGCCTATTCCAGTGGCTGACAACCCTTTCAGAGAAGAAATACTTCCTAACATCCAACCTGAATCTCCCCTGACTAAGCTTATACCCATTTCCTCTTGTTCTATCACCCATCACTAATGTAAAGAGCCCTTCCCCCACCTCCCCACCATCCCTTCTCAAGTATTTGTAGGCTGTAATCAGGTCTCCCCTCAGCCTCCTCTTCTCCAGGCTAAACAGCCCCAACTCCCTCAGCCGCTCCCCATAAGTTTTATTTTCCAGCCCCTTGACCAGTTTAGTCGCCCTTCTCTGGACCCGCTCCAGGAGCTCAATATCTCTCTTAAAGCGAGGGGCCCAAAACTGGACACAATATTCCAGGTGCGGCCTCACCAGTGCCGAGTACAGGGGCAGGATCACTTCCCTGTTCCTGCTGGTCACACTATTCTTGATACACGCCAGTATCCCATTGGCCTTTTTGGCCACCTGGGCACACTGCTGGCTCATATCAAGCCGGTAGTCAACCAACACCCCCAGGTCCTTCTCCGCCAGGCAGCTCTCCAGCCACTCTTCCCCGAGCCTGTAGCGATGCTTGGGGTTTTTATACCCCAAGTGAAGGACTCTGCACTTGGCCTTATTAAAGCTCATGCCATTGGCCTCAGCCCAACGATCCAGTCTGTTCAAATCCCTCTGAAGGGCCTCCCTACCCTCGAGCAGATCGACACAGCCTCCCAGCTTGGTGTCGTCCGCAAATTTACTGAGGGTACATTCAATCTCCTCATCCAGGTCATCGATAAAGATGTTAAACAGAACTGGACCCAGCACTGAGCCCTGGGGAACCCCACTGGTGACCGGCCTCCAGCTGGATTTAGCCCCATTGACCACCACTCTTTGGGCCCGGCCATCCAGCCAGTTTTTAACCCAAAGGAGGGTGTGCCTATCCAGGCCAGCAGTTATCAGTTTCTCAAACAGAACATTATGAGAAACTGTATCAAAGGCTTTTCTGAGGTCCAGGAAAACTACATCCACAGCCCTTCCCTCGTCAGCCAGGCGGGTCACCCTGTCATAGAAGGTGATCAGGTTTGATTGGCAAGACCTGCCTTTCATAAACCCATGTTGACTGGGCCTGATCACCCGGTTAACCTGTATGTGCTCATTAATAGCACTCAAGATAACCTGTTCCATGACTTTGCCCGTCACCGAGGTCAGACTGACAGGCCTGTAGTTCCCCGGATCCTCCTTCCGCCCTTTTTTGTAAATGGGGGCAACGTCCGCCAGCCTCCAGTCCAGCGGAACTTCCCCAGTGAGCCAAGACTGCCCAAAGATAATGGACAGGGGTTTGGCAATGACATCCGCCAGCTCTCTCAGGACTCTCGGGTGGATACCATCAGGCCCCATAGACTTGTGGGCATCCAGCCGAAGAAGCAGGTCCTTGACCCGTTCCTCTTGGATCACAGGAGCTTTGATTTGCTCTCCCTCCCTGCTCTCAGACACCATAGGCCAGCTCACCTGGGAACTACTGACCTTATTATTAAACACTGAGGCAAAGAAGGCATTAAGGACCTCAGCCTTGTCCTCATCCCTAGTGACTAACGTACCCCCTGAGCCCAGTAGGGGCTGGAGGTGATCTTTAGCCCTCCTTTTGTTATTAATGTATTTATAGAAGAACTTTTTGTTGTCCTTTACGGAGCAGGCTAGTCTAAGTTCCAGTTGGGCTTTTGCCCCGCTGATTATCTCCCTACATGCCCTAACTTCCTCCCTGTATTCCTCCCTGGATGCTTGCCCATTCTTCCAAGACTTACAGACTTCCCTTTTTCTTTGAGATGTTCCCAAATCTCCTTTGTCATCCAAGCTGGTTTTCTACGCCGGTGGCTCGATTTCCGGCACACAGGGACAGCTCGCTCCTGTGCCTCCAGAATTTCCTTTCCTCCTGCGCCCCCTTACCCTTTAGAGCTGTCTCCCATTGGACTTTATTAACCAGACTTCTAAACAGCCCCAAGTCAGCTCTCCCAAAGTCCAGCTTGGCCGTTTTAGTGCTCCCCCTCCTAACTTCTCCTAGAATTGAGAATTCTATTATCTCGTGGTCACTATGCCCCAGGCGTCCTCCAACCTTCACATCTCCCACGAGACCTTCTCTGTTCACAAACAGGAGGTCTAGGGGAGCACCTTCTCTAGTCGGTTCACTGACCAGTTGTGATAGGAAGTTGTCCTCCACACACTGCAGGAATCGCCTAGGCTGTTTCCTGACTGCCATGTTATACTTCCAATAGACATCAGGTAGGTTAAAGTCACCCATAAGGACATGTGCTGGTGAGCATGAGACTTCCCCCCAGCTGTTTAAAGAATAGTTCATCAGTCTCACTGTCCTGATAGGGTGGCCTGTAGCAGATTCCCACTACAATATCCGCCTTCATAGGCTCCCCTGTGATTTTCACCCACAGACACTCTACCAAGTTGTCCCCAACATTTATCTCTAAGTAGTTTAGACCTTCGCTTACATAAAGGGCAACCCCGCCACCCCTCCTACCTCTCCTGTCCCTCCTGAAGAGCTTGTAGCCATCCATGGTAGCGCTCCAATTATACGAGTCATCCCACCATGTTTCAGTGATGGCAACTATGTCATAGTTTCCCCGGATAACAAGGGCTTCCAGTTATGGGCTTGTTTATTGCCCATACTGCGTGCGTTCGTATAGAAGCACATAAGTTGGGCTTTCGACCCCACTGCACCCCTAGGGGGCAAGCTTTATTTCCTGAGCTGTTATTTTTGGGATTTACTTTTACCTCTAGGCAACTTGTGTGTTGGTCCTGACTACACATATCACCCCCTACTTTCACTGAGGCGGCAGGCCGAAGGCACCTGCCTACACTCCTCTCGTCAGACACTGGAAGGCTGTCCTTGGCTGTTAATCCTCCAAGTCTGACAATACCCCCCACCCCCTTCACATCTAGTTTAAAGCCCTATTGACGATCCCAGCTAGTTCTGTAGCAAGAAACCTTTTCCCCATGGAGACAAACCCACCCCATCCCTGGATAGAAGATCTGGCATTGAGGTCAGGCTGTGGTTAAAGAACCCTAGGTTGTGTTCCTCACACCACTTATGTAGCCAATTATTTAAATCCTTGATCTTTGTTTTCCATCCCGTGTCATGTCCCGATGTTGGTATGATAGAAGAGAATATTACTTGGGCCCCCAATCCCTTCAACATTCTTCCCAAAACCCTGAGATCCCTCTTAATAGTCCGGATGTTTCTTTTCCTAAAGTCATCAATACCAACTTGGAAAATAAGAAGAGGATAGTAATCCGTGGGCCTGACTATAGATGGGAGTTTTTTTATCACATCCCTAATTGTTGCCCCAGGAAGGGAGCAGACCTCCCTATGTAAAGGGTCAGGTCTACAAGTCTGGCCCTCCACACCCCTCAAAAGGGAGTCACCTAAAACAATCACCCACCTTTTCTTCTTAACTGAGGATGTCTTAATGATATGTGTGGTCCTTGGGAAGGATACTAGCATGTGTGTATTGTCATCCTCCCTGGGGGTCGGTTCCACTTGCAGAGCTTCATATCTGTTGTGCAACGGAACCTGGGAGGTAGTTGTGGGAGCAGAGGGGGCAGGCTTGCCGCGCCAGGCAGGGACCTGCTGCCATTGCTCATTCCCACCTGGATTCCTCTTCCTGGCCAGGCGGGGAGAGGGTGGGGGCTCCTCAGTCTGAGTAGCTGCGGTAGCCTGTTGGGTCTGTGGGAGGGAGCACAGGGTGCTGGTCCATTGGTCAATCTCCCTCTCGCACTCCCTGATGGCCCTCAACCTGTTTACCTCCTCTCTGAGCTCTGTCACCAGGCGGAGAATATGTCTCTGTATATAGAGATGTAAAAATATCTCTCTCCTCTTTGCCCCACTTTGTGTTCAATAGTGCTCTCACACTATTCATAGCCAGATATGTACTGAATTTGGGAAATATCTTTGTGAATGTTGCTTTCCTTACACCAAAGTTCTTCCTTTACTGCTAACCATCACCTCTCTGAAACACAGAAGCAAGAAAACTACTATGTGATAAAATACAAACTTGAAGAATAATGTCCGAGTCAATAGCTAGGTGTTGTCATCCTTTAAATTAGTTTAAGTAAATTACTCTGGTGTATATAGCACTAATTTCTTCTGGACATGAAGCAACACTAAATTGGTCTCCTACAAGACACGTCAATTCATAACATGAGAGGATAACAAAGAGGAAAACAGAGGAGGTGCTTAAGACTGTACGTAATTATATTTTTCTCACCAGTTTCCTACACTTTAGCACTTTTTTTCTCACATCTTTAGATATGGTGAAGACTGTCTATATTCCAGCAGAATGTCTTACAACAAGGTACGTGATAATAGAAAAAGTGCAATTATAGAATTTGTTCTTGCCTGTGTATAAAGTTGAAGCCTGGTCAAACAAAGTACCACTGGTAGGTTTATCTTGGTGCTGTATGAAATGCATTTTCGTTAACCTGCTTTCTCACCGCTTGTGAATAAGTGGAAAAACTTCGTTTGGTTGCAGCTGTGGTAAGAAACAAGGTGAGAGCATTTATTCTTTCCAAATTAGCTCCTTCATTTACTTCAAGTCGTTTTTATCTTTCTTATCTACAGATGGTAATAGTGGTTGGAGATGTCCAGCTTGTCAGAATGCTTCTACGCAAGTTCCTAAAACTTACACTTGTTTCTGTGGTGAGTTTCTTGCTTTTGCAAAGAATAACAATTCTGTTATTTTGTTTCTTTTTTTTTTTTTAACTTAAATTCTGCTATTGCTGCTTGTTTGCCTACATCCTTGAAATTTAACCTTGTTTAAAACTTTATTGATACTGGAAGATGACTGCACGGAGAATAACATATGTTGCTTAAAATATTTAAAAAATTAAATACTAAATGGTAAGTGATAAATATTTTCATATCACTATGTAGAAATAGTGATTTTGGTGGAATAATGATAGAATTGGGCTGCAATGCTACAAGCTTTCTTTCTTCAGAAGGACTGAAATAACCTGTGTGTGTTATACCTTTCTTTGTGGCAAGATACACCAAAATAATACACAATTCAAGGTTAATATTAGCAGAGCACCATGTTGGAACATATGACTTTAATCTTCTGTACATAATTTTGCATTAAAGATACAGCATTTGGACATCACCAGTTGCTTATGCAAAGTTATCTTCTGTTTGATGCAAAATACCAACTAGGTGTTGCCTGTGGTTAAGTGTGGTTTTTTTCCACTGTTCCATGTGGAAATTCCTAGCTTATTTTTCTTCTGAATCTTCTAATTTTCTCGATTTTCCTGGGTATTCAACTAGTTTAATTGAAACTCAGGTGAATAAATGCCATCTGTGGTGTTTATTTGTGTTTTCCTAACTTGCTACTTGTACGTAAAAGGTGTACTAAAAGAGTTAAAAGAACTGTGTCACCAAAAATTCATTTTCTTGGTGTTTTTAATTGTTGCAACTCAAATTTGTAACATTGGCTCTGTTGCTTCACTGTCAATTTAATTCCCCTCTTGCAGAGAGCCAAAATTATCCAAAATACAGAACACTGGACGCTAACATACTGGATTTATCACTTCTTGTTCAAGAATTCCTGTTGCATTCATCAAAATGTCAACCTTTAATGTTTAGAGTTGTGTAGTCTCCTTTTTAGAGAAGTGACTTTTACAATTTGCCCAGTCATTTTGTTCTGTCTCTTTTTTCCATCACTTTACCAGCTAGATCTTACTTTCTGGGAATGGTATCTCCCCGCCACTCCCTTTTCTTCTGCACTGAGGTAGTAAGGGAGTTTAACTCTTTAATTTTCTTACCTGCTATGCAGCCTTACCAACTAAGGGGGCTTTTAATTCCTTGTATTTTATCAGTTTAGTGTAAAATACTAGCTAAGTGCCGAAGGAAAAAGTCTTCTGGAGCTGGATAATCCAGTGGCACTTACTGTTGAAGAAGTTGAGTATATATCAGCACTAAAAGCTGAGAAAAACATAAAACATCTTGTGCCATTTTGTTTTTTACAGACTACTGCTGCCACTATTGAAAATACAGCTTTTGCTTTTTAGTGTGACGTTTTTCCCAAATTGAGTATTGTATTCAAGACAATAAGTATGTTTTTGTATTTGACATGGTTTAGGTAAGGTGCACAATCCTGAATGGAATAGAAATGAAATCCCACATAGCTGTGGGGAACTCTGTGGGAAGAAGAGACAGTGTTTGGACTGTCCACATCTTTGTAACATGTAAGTAAATGTTAAACATTTAATAAACATGTTTAATGTTTATATTAATGATGTTAATCACATGTTTAAACATGAGACCTTCAACTAAATCAGAAGGTGGCAAATTCGGAACGCGTCAAATGCGTTCTGCTAGGCAGGGCGTCTCCTTGCAAGAAATCGATGCCAATAATTAATAACATCCTGATATGGGTGATAAGAATGTCCAGAGTTCTCAACATCCCATAGACGCTTTTGGAAACGATTATTGAAGCTTGTACCCTGGTTAAGAAGAGATCGGGATGATAACCAGGTTCAGGCAAGAAGTGTGTTGTGTGTTAGGGGGGTCTGATTGGTCATAGTTTTCTCCTTTGCGGTGTTAGACCATCATTTTTGAGGCCTTTGTCTCTAGGCACTATCTAAAGTAATGAAACGTAAAACCATTCTGCATGTTTTCAGTTTGAAACAGAGCTGGGCTTCCCAAGGTTTTGTGGCCCTGGGTGGTTATGGCTTTTGGATTATTTGTCTTCTCTTGAAAGGAATGTCCGAAATTGGTGTTCAAATGTGAAAACTCAGCTTACAGAGGTGCAGCAGTTCCTCAGCCTGCTGTTGCCCGTAACCAGCTTACACCTCCGCGTTGATCTCCTCTAGAGCACCAGAACAATGATTTTTCTGCTGACGTGGTGTTTTGGTTATTTGTTTGTGTTTCGGGCTGTGGGAGTTTGCTTTCTTTTTTCCCCCTCCTCCAACCTCGCGTATGGATTTTATGAGTGGTTGGCCAATTCCTAACTGTATTTCCTCACTCCGACTGGGTTTTGAAATGTAGATGTCATTGTGTTCATCTCCTTCGATGGTTTAGAGGTTAGTTGGAGGCTTGCGTTAAGCGTGGCACTAGCTAGCCTGTTTTGGTGAGAATGAGTGCAGCTAATTTACACTGGTTTAAATTTACAAATCTTCAAAATTTGCTCAGATTTATTGAATTGGGTTAGTAACCATTCACATAAACAGTTCTCTTGGTGGAGCTGAGGACCAGGCAGGCCACTGTTGGGAAGAGGAGCGCTTTGCCAGCCTTTTGCTAGCGTGAGCTGTGGTGTGCATAGCACTTCACAAAGTCAGTTCTCCTCACATTTTTAGTTGAAATACACTGAAATTCTCTCTTTAGGCTCTACAGCAAAGAAACATATAACTTAATCTTCAAGAAAATATTCCTGATAATAAACGTCATGACAAACTTAAACTTCTTGTATGACTCTGAAGTTCTCCCTGCCAACTGGAACTGTGCAAGGCCCAGAGAGCATTTGAAAAATGTTTTACAAAGGCAGTAAATGAAATTTTCTCTCTACTAGTTTAAATTTTAGTGTCTGGTTTTCCTTTGTAGATCTTTTGGTGCTGTAATCTTTTGCACAGCAGTTACTGGAAATCCCTTTGGGCTGTCTTACAATATCTGGTATTTTCACTGTCGGGCAAATGGAAGGTTAATTTTTTCCGATGTCTAGGTGTATCTGTCATTGCAGCCTTTCTTGTGTGCCAGTTTTCTAGAGCAGCAGCAGTAAATTGTGAAATAAATCCTCCATGCTAATGATAGATAATCGAGTTTCAGTAAAAACAAGACTCTGCATTCACTGAACGGAAGTTGATACTGAAGTCTGCAGCGTATCTTTTTGAGTTTAGTTTGTAACACTTAAGTCATTTAACTTTTTGCTTAAAAACTCTAAGGTATCAGCCATCTTGATCATCTAAAGATAATTTTCTGCACTTTGTGCGTCTGTGTGCTGAACGAAATTTGAATTTCTATCATAACTGTTGTTGTGTTTATCAAGTAAATCCTGGAAGTGTAGACATGCCGTAGCTTCTGGATAAACCCAAGCATGCCAGAGACTTTTGCTGAAGGAGCGGCGTGCAGGTGTGTGTATCTGGAGGGATACACGGAGAATACTCACTTTTGACATCAGAAGTTTGGCTTTAAAGGGTTAGGTTTTGAATTGCTATAATTTTTCTGTTCATATTAACAAAATGACACAAGCTTACTTAAAACTGTGTCAGAAACACGCGTTATCAAAACTTAGTGATGTTTGGAAATTAATCGCGTGATGCTCTTCTGGCAGAAGGGATCTTGCTCTAAGACTGCAGTAGGCTGTTGTAGGTGTTTACGACCTACAAATATCTGCAATCAGTATAAATTGCTGTTGTGTGGTGTAGCATCACTGGAAAGTGTGGCAGGACTGGGCTCATGGGAGTACTGTCAGCATTGCTTGAATATGACAGTGTTGAAGAAAATAATATGCCAGGTAGAAAACAACATGACAATATTTCTGAAGGTGGTGTGTCTTCTCCCTTTTGCAAGTTAGGACCTAGATCATAATATTTTGAGTTCATCTCTACTTTTGATCTGATTCTTAAGTTTATAAGCTGGTATCCAGCCTTTAGAATCCTACATGGGTCAGTGAGAATTGAAGTAAGGACAGTGAAATATGTAGTGCTGTCCTTTTACGAGAGGTTTCCTGTTACAGAATGCGTAAGTTCTCATTGTCTGAAGTTCCACGATGCAGTTTTAATTAGTTTAATGGTTTTACTTTTTTCCTGTTTTCCTCTGTCGTGTTTTTCCTGCTCCATCCAGTTTTGCTCTTTTCTCCTTTTCCTTGTGCCTGCTCTGGTGCTTATTTAACTCTTCGTTATGCCGTAAACCTGACTTATCAAAGAGAGGGGATTGTGGTTTCTTTGGCTTGTTTTAGGGTTTTGGTGATATTTTTTTTGTGTTGAGTTGGTTTCTTGTGTAATGGCTTGGCTCAACAAGTTGAGTTGACGCGTATCTGCTGGTGAAATGCAAAATATGAAATGTGTTAGTGGCATTGGTACTGTTGATCTGACAGCAGCAGGAATACTGGAGTTTTCCTTCAACATCAGTGACATTGGAGACTGATGCAACTGGTAATCTAATTTTTTTTTTGTTCTTGTGTTAATAATACTTTCATGCTCTGCAGGAGTGCGGGTGGCTTCTGTGATGTTCTGATAGCGCACTGCGGGTTGGGACATGGTGGATTGTTTCTCTGGGAGTGTAGTAAAGCTAAAGTTAACTTTTACATTTTGTTTGCTTTTTTGACTTGTTTTTTAAGTCTGTGCCATCCAGGACCTTGCCCTTCGTGCCCAGCCTTTGTGACAAAAACATGTGAATGTGGACAAACAAGGTGAGAATGCTTCTATTATACAAACAGAAGTTTATATAAGAATAGTTTATTAAAAGTTAATATAATAAATTTTTTCTTTCTACAGTTTATTCAAAGTTTACAGAACAAAGTTTGTTCTGGGCTGTAGCTTTTATTTGTGTGCTAAAATAATTTGGAGAATTTTATATTTTTAAAAAAATGTGTTTACTTTTAATCTTTTAAGAAAACTCTTTTTAAAATTATTTTTATTTTTATCTGTATTAAAATCAATTCATGGTACTTGCAGCTGAATTGTCCAAGCAGACTATGAGTTGATTTAATTTTGGAATCCTATTCTAGTATTTATTTATTTTATTTTGTAGAAGACGTAGAGGAAGAAGTAGAAAAAGGTTCACGCCTTTTCTGTCTGAATGGAACGTAATGTTGAGTTACTCCATTCAAGAAATAATGATTTCAAAAATAACGTGTAAATTTCTGGGAAGCTGTACAACTAGCAAGAGAGAATTCCAGATCCGAAGGCTATCTTTTCCTTGCCTGTTTGGTGCATATAGTGTCATTACCAACAGCAATTTTAATCTAGCTATTCCTTGCGTTTAGATGTTTAATAGCTGCAACTAACTTTAATTTATTATTTTTTCCCGGATGCCAGCTGCTTTCACCAGGTTGCTGATTTTTATAATACTGCATTTAATACTTCAAACTTGCTTCTAAATAGCGTTTTTTGATACATACTGTGTCAGCATCCAAGATGTATGGCATTGGCGTCTCTGACTTTAAGATGTTTTAAAGTTAGTATTTCAAATGTACATTTTACAGCCATTTTATGAGGCCAGCCAGAATGGAAAAAGAGGTGAATTTATTGTTTCGTCCCATTTTTTTAACAATTTAATTAAAAAAACCCAACTTTTTTTGTAGACTACTCTCTCACTGTGAAGCCCACACCTATCTTCATTGTGCTTAGTGGACTTAGGATTGTTTAAGTCTTTGGAAAGATGCCTGTAATAGAAATATCTACTCTTCTGGCATGATGCATAACCATGCATCAGGTTCAAATTATAGTGTCACCTTTTTTTTTTTTTCATTTTGTTGAGAGAAGATTCTGTAGACTCTCTGCTGTGGTAACTCTCCTACTTTAGGGGGCCAGGAGAGGGAAAATGGGGGAAAACAGGGGACTTATTTCCTAAAACCTCTTTCATTAATAAGTTACGCGCCCTATCAAAGACTTGGGCGTTTCACTGGAAAAGTATTTTCTTTTTTAATAAATGCTCTATAGATATTAAGGCAGCTGACAGACTGTGGTGTTGTTTCTCTACAGCCATTCAGTTCGCTGTGGCCAATCAACAAAAATTCATTGTTCTAATGTGTGTGGAAACACTTTAAACTGTGGTAAGCACAGCTGTACTCAAGTGTGCCATGCAGGAAAGTGTTCACCTTGCCAGTTAACAGTGCAGCAGGGTAAGTGTTGGCTTACGTATCTCCACTCTATACTACAAAAACAAGACAGTGAAAGAAACCAGTTCCAAGAGGCAAGTGCTTTGTTTTTGCTTAGCAAAACCAAAACCTATTGCTAGAACATTTTAAAAAAGGCAAATGTGTCGGCGTCGTTATATATTTGAATAGGAATATAAATGTGACTAGAAAGAATCCTGCCAAGATGATGAGGCTGTTGGAGCACATGCCCTGCTAGGGCAGACTGGTGGTACTGGACTTGGTTAGCTTGAGAAGGCTGAGTAGTGGCCTCTCAGTAACTAATAGATGGTGTCCAAGAAGACGGAGACAGGCTGTGCAGGTGAGGAGGATGAGCGACAACGAGCCTAAGTTGAAATGTTGTAACTAGCTATAAGGAAGAACTCTTTTCTTGGAAACTTGGAGGTTTTCAAGGCCGAACTGAACAAAACACTGAGCAACGTGGTCTGATGCTGTTGCCAACTCTGCTTTAAGTAAGGACTTGGAGTAGCTGATCCCCCAGGGGCCCTTCTGACCTGAATTGTCCTAAGGTCCTACTTCATCTTTTACTATAATTCTGAAACTTGGTTGAACAGTACGTGGAAGAAGAACAGAAAGAGATATAGGAAAGCACATTTCAGCCAGCTACTCATGGTTTCTGTTAAAATGTTCTAAACTTGATCTTGAATGGAAATTAAATTGTCCAAGTAGGTGTTCCAGTATACAAACGCATTTTTGTTGAACAGTTTATAGAGAAAATTGCAAGTCAATTTTCTCAACTTGTAAGGTAATAATTAACTTGTTATGTATAGTGCTTTAATAAGTAACTTTTCGTGCAGATAGTACTCTGTATCGAAACAAACAAAACAGGAATTCCAGCTTCTGTAGGACTGAGAAACCTCTCTTGCTGAAGTAAATCTAAAGAGCAGCAACTTCATTAGCCTTCTAAAAACTGACTGTAGCAATTTTTCACCTACTACCTGTTTATATTTGCTGTACTACTGGAGGTGTTTTGTCACTGATATTCTCTTATGTTGTTTTCTGTGGAATATTTCTTTCAGTGTGTTACTGTGGAAGCACCTTTAAAGAAGTATTGTGTGGGACAAAGGAAGAATTCTCTGATGGATTTGGGAATTTCTCTTGTCAAAATATATGTGGCAAGTAAGGTCACTATAATTTAGGCTTTTGAAAAGAAAAAGGTCATTTTATTCACACTTACTGATCGTGATACTTTTAGATAATTCCCCTTTTCTCTTTTTTTTTTTTGTTTCTTTGTTGTTTTGTTTTGTTTTCCAGAAAATTAAATTGTGGGAGACACAACTGTACACAAGTATGCCATCCTCAGCCTTGCCAGCTCTGTCCACGACTTCCACAAGTAGTGTATCGCTGCCCCTGTGGTCAGACTCCTCTCAGCAAGTTACTGGAACTAGGATGTGTTGAACGCAAAATATGCACAGACCCTATCCCATCGTGTGGAAAAACATGTGGCAAACCTCTTTCTTGTGGTAGCTATGGTAATTAGAACTTTCTGCATCACAGCATTCAAGTTATCTCATTGTTTAAAAAAAAAAGAGTGATCCTTAAGTGCCTCATTTCAAGAAATAAAGGATTTGATTAGTGAATTTTGGATTTTAACCAAACTGCATGTAAAAGCCACTCTGGCTGTTTGTTCATCATGATACCTCAGAGTAAGGAAGTGCTTTTCTCTAGAAGGCACAAACTCTAACTGGGCTTTTAATTGTCTTTACATGCACCTTTCCTGTATTGGCAGAGGAACACAGCTGTAGGAATTTCCAGAGAGGAGTATGTACCGATGTCTTTTAAAAGCCCACCTGGATCTTTGACTTTCACATGGACACTAGTGGAGATAAATGACTTTGTTGGGATGCCTCCAGTAAATACTGATTTCCCGCCGTTGTAAGAGGATCATGAAGTAAAAAGTAGCTTTGGGAAGTTGGAGAAAGTTATGTGCAGAAGCAATTTTGAGACTTCAGTGAGTCCATTAGGCAGCTCAGGTGTATTTAACTGTGAGACTGTGAAGCTCCAGTTTTACAGACTGTGTATTTAATCATGATTTGTTGGACTTCAGAGAGGAGAGAGACTAATGCTGTCAAGATGAAAGCTTCTTACTAGTAACTGCTCCATTCTGTCAGTCCAAGGTCAGCAAGTAGAAAGGGAATGAGTAATTTAGCCTTTAGTTGAATTTCGGTTAACCTAGTAAGTGAAATATGAAGGTATGCATAGTGAGTCATTCCTTTGGGCTGAGAAGGAAGAAAAGGTTACTTAAAACTCCTGGAACTTGACTAAGATAGTATCACACAAAATCTTTTTCTTTTCATATGTTAATGTGAAAAAAAGATTTAAAATGTGTGCATCTTCAGTGTTAATTGTAGGCTCAAAACTCTAGTCTGTAGATTCAGGATTAAAAAGTTGAAAACAATGGCAAAATTTTATGCACCTTTAACTCAGAATAGTTAATTTGTTTGGAAAGCCAGCTGCACGTAAGCTTGGTATCCTTGACCAGTGATGCTCCTAATGATGAAATTTCAGGTCATGGATTTTATTTTTTTTATTAATTGTTAATCTTTGTGTTTTAATTTTGCTAGAGTTCATTCATACGTGTGAAAGCCTTTGCCATGAGGGAGACTGTAGACCATGTTCTCACACATCAAATATTTATTGTAGGTGTGGCTTCAAAAAAAAGGTGAGTGTATAAAACTTGACCACAGAAACAGGTGTAATCTTTGTTGTTTTCAAAAGCTGTGGACAAAAAGGAGCTGGAATAGTTGAGGAAAAGAAAGCTAAGAAGTGGAAAGATGTGCTGTGCTCCTTAGTTGCAAGAACTTCTGTTGTGTACAAATTGATAGATGCTAACGAGTTTATACTGTGGAGTGCTAACAGAGACTGCTTACTGCAAAAGCAATTTTTTGAAGTATTTTTGCCAAGTTTACACAGAATTCTGTTTAAGCTGGTTTCAAAGTCCTATATTATCCTGCAGTAGTGGGGTTTGGGTTTTAGTTTGTGCAGCTTCTCAGACACCAGAAAGCTGTTGCTTGGAAAAGTACAAGTGAGCTACAGTGATAATTTAAATCATGAAAAATGCGGCACTCAGAATGTGATGTTGTGATGACTGAAGGTGCAAATGTAGTTGAGCAACGACATTATTTTCATCCATCACCTTTTGTTTTCACGTTGAGGTCTTTAACTGGGTAAAACTTCTTTGATAATGGCATTTGACTTCACTTTCTCTTTTTTTTTATCAAGTCAGGCTTGCATTTTTGGGACAGTTGGTCAAAGCACAAAGTTATGGCTCTTTGAAGATTCTCTGGGAGAGCTCTTTTGATTTCCTCCGTGCAGGTTTCTGGTTTGTTAGGACAAACCTGTTTCTGTCACTTCACAGAAGTGGGGAAGTGAATTAAGTGGGGAATACAAAACTACAATATTTTTTTAATTGGTATTGAATCTTTAAGGGAAAAGTATAGTGTTACAATTTTTATTTGAGGATTTTTCTTCCAGCTTTTGTTTCGCTTTTGTATAAAGAAGTGTTAAACACATGAGAACTGAGCGTGCTGCTTCTTTCTGTATTATGTGACTAGATGTTTTCTAGGTAAGTTTCACTTGATTCATCTGTTTTAACCGAATGGCTCCCTGTTTGTTTCCTAGGAAGTCCCGTGCGCTCTCCTCAGAAATAAAGGTACAGTGTTATGTTGCATAAATAATGTGGAGTTGTTTGAAAAATGACACACGGTTCATGTGAATTTGGGGTGTGATTGATGCAGCTGGCAAACATCTGATCACTACTGCTTCTTTTAGCCCTACTTCTATGCCAAGTTGGTCATTTCTCGAAACGCTGCTGCTTTTGGAAAGAGGTTTGAAATAAACCTCTTTCCTTGTGGGAAAGATGGATAGAATGAAAGACTACTTCAGCATTTATCTCGAAGATTCAAGGCACGCTGTCTGTTTCAGTTGGAACAGTTTCTTGTGCCACCTGCCGTATTCAATAGGTTGCCCCCTTGGCACAACTTGCACAGCTCAGATGCAAAGAACTTTTGCGCTGCTCCTGTCCGAGTTGCTGGGGAAATACAAGCTTTGCTTCTGCTTCACAGTTACGTGCTGCTGGTCTTTGCATCTGAGCTTGGCAGAGAGTTCCCATTTGACACTTCTTGGTGTTCTGGATGTAGCATCTCAAAATTCATCTCAGGGATCCCTGTCATACTGAGGTACTTAAAAGATACATAAGGTAGTAATACACGTGTTGCTGAATTTGAGCTTTTGTCTGTGAAGACTTTGCTCTTCAGAATCCAGAAGTGATTGCTTTTGTCACTTGTAGATGGTGATAAGGATGTTCTTTGATAGCACTAGTTTCATGAGCATATGGGCAGTAGTTGTATTTAGCAGACTTCTACTGCCTCACCAATTTGAGCAGTCTTAAATTTCATGTTTGTGCTACTCCAGTGTTATCAGGACATCCTGTTTTCTGTACTCTATTGTGCAGAGTTTATGGTGTAAAGACTAACGTGAAATAAACTAGTTTCATATATTCTGCTCTCCAAAATCCTTTTGAACAAGAGTTTGTTTAAAGGAAGCCAAGTGTTTCACATGGGGAATTAATGTAGAAGAGCAAGTAGCTTAAAAGTTTGCTTGCTGACTTACTCTGCATTAGTCTCTTCTAGACCGTGCTCTGCAACATAATATTGTAATTGCAACTTTTGTTCTTAGGATAGGCGAAGACATAAAAGTTACGACAGGTTTTTTGTGATTTTTTTTTTTGTTTTTAATAGCTGCTATTACATTCATGTGTGACAAACGATGCAACAAGAAAAGATCATGTGGACGACACAAGTGCAATGAAGTTTGCTGTGTGGTAGGTTTACATGTGATTTTATAAAATTAATTGTTGTGTGTGTTTGGTTTTGGTTCTGATGTTAAAAGACTTTTTAGTTGTTGTGTCTTCTCATTTTTGTGCATCTGCAGTCTCTGTAGTATTGGTCATGCTCAAAAAGTTTGTGTGTGTGCACTTATTTTGCAGCGTTTTTTATGGGTATCGTTATAAATGTAAAACCATGTTCCAGCCTAAATACAATTAAATCGATGTAAAGGTGCTTTTTGTCAATGCAGTGATTCCAGGGAGAACGGAGAGGATAAGGGTATTATTTCAGACAAGGAACATAAGCTCTGATGTAGCTGTGTCCGCAACAGAGGTCTTAACAGGATCCACTTTAAAAATTATGTATCCATACAGTGATGGAAAAACTGTATAGATCAGGCCCAAGCTTTTTTTTTGCGCTATACAGTTTTGTCAATCAGTAGATCATGACCTCACAGAGAAAAATAAACTGATGGGGTTTATAGTTTAATTCTGCCTGGACAGGTTTACAATTTAGTTTTCTTTTTTGTCTTCCTCTAGGACACAGAACATAAGTGTTCTTTGGTTTGTGGTCGTAAACTCAACTGTGGGCTTCACAGATGTGAAGAACCTTGTCATCGGGGCAGTTGTCAAACGTGCTGGCAAACAAGTGAGTTACGTGCAAGACTACGTTATTTCTTACATGTTGTAGAAGTTTATTCACTTAACTGGTCAGAGTTGGGCAGAGAATGTGGTCCAAATTGACCAGAACCTGAAGAACGTGCAGTTGATTTTGGTTCTGTGTTTTTTCATGAAAGTTTTTACATGGAAGTTTTTGCATTTCAGATGAGTTTACTAAGTGTTGAATTTGAATAGTTAAAATTGAATTACAGTTAAATATATTCAGTTATGTATGTTGATCTAGCAATCACTTAAAAATTTGAGGAATCATGCAAGGAAAACAATAAAAAAAAGCAGTTTGGAAAGATATTTTCTAAGCTAAGGGAAGTCTTGTTTGGCAATGTTGTAACTGTTAAAGATATTGGAGTATGTAGCAGAATTTGTTCAACTTCAATTTCAGACTTTCCCAACTCGGTACACTAGTGGTTTTTCTGTGGACAGGGCCATCTGCAGGAACGAAAGATGTCAGTCGTGTGCGTCTTGGGCTTTCTGGTTGTGTTCTGGATGGTGAAAATTAGTACTGAATTCCTAGAAATAGCTTGACCACCAGCAGGTATTAATTTTCTTATGATCGCTGAACTGTTTAAAGATTTAAGCTGGTGCAAGAGCTTTAGACAGGTACATACTCTATTAAAAGCTGGGCCAGTTGATTATACTAGTTTTCTACAACTGTTTTTTACCACCTGATGTAGGGGACCATACACTGGTTATTTTGCACCGTTATAATAGGTAGGTAATACTAAATTTTCTGATTTTGGCCTGAAGCAGACGGAAGAATGCTTCTGTTCCCTTCTGCTAAAGAACCTTTAGTTGATCTGGAACATCTTCATATGCGATAGTTTGATTTTTTTTTTTTTCTCAGCTCATATTTTAGTATAGGTTTCCCCTTTCTTTATGTAGATGTATCTTATCACAGAAATTATAAGCTGTTTATTAAAAGCAGTTTTTGAAAGTTGGGCAGAAAAAGCCCTTAATGGATTCTTCAGCTTGTATCCATCCTTCCACTCAGGGTGTTCGCTTAAAGTTTGAAAGTTTTCTTTACATCTATCATTAAGTCTTACAGCTGCAACTTCTCGGTTTATTTTTGCATCTGCTGTAATCCACAATTAATCTGTGAGGGGAGAGTGTTTCTAGAAGAGAATATAAATGCTTACCTGAAGTTCCCCTTCGGGTTTCATCAAATCCTGTCTTTTGTCTAGTAGTTCTGCAGTCACTGCTGGAGAAAAGTGAGTCTTCTCTCTCAGAAACTGGGTACTGCTTTGGAACTGCTCACTGGGATGTGGGAAAGAGGACAATGAGATGTTCAAAGTGTGAACCAGACCTCCTGACTTTTGGTGAAAAGGAAAGAGACAGTTTTGTACATTGTGAGGATGCTGTTGACAGCTGGAAGTGTCTCAGCTGCAGTAGTACGTGTGTCTCTCCTAGATGATATGCACATGGACATAGTCAAAGAACTCCATTTTTATGGAGACCGACTTTTCATGGAAACATCCTGGAAAAGAGAAGGTACTGGAGCCTCTAAAGCTCACTGTGGTTGAAATAGCATTGTAGTCTGTCTTAATAGCCTATGAATATGATGTGCATGCTGACTGTACCTCTCTTTAAAATAAAAAAAATGTTCTGTGTCCAATGTGGTTTCATCCACATTGCTGCAATATTTTTGAGGATTGTATTTCACTCTCAGACCTAAGATTCAGATCCCTGTCTTAGCCTGGAGAGACCTAAGGATTGCTTGCCCTGTGAATTGTTCCACTGTTGGATGTCATGCAATCGGAGAGGTCAGGCTTTGCTGCTGAAATTTGACAGTGAGGCCCTTTTCTGAACACAGGAAAAGCAGCTGTCTACTCAGGGAGCTGGTATGATCATTTGGCTTAAACCTTTGTGTCCCTGAAGCCTTCCATTCCAAATCGGTCCTGAGGTAATCAGCTAAAGCAGTATCTTCAAAGATTTCTTACTTGCTTCCCCTGCGTTCTGCTAGTCGAGATTCCAGAGGCATACTTGGTGTGGTTCTGGCCCCGTAGCTGATGGGGAGCGCTGCCCAGCACCAAGAAGTCCATCCTTGGCTCTGATCCACCTGTCCAGCCACTGACTTGCAGTTGGGCTGCATCAGCCGTGGTATCATGTGCCGTGGCGTGGTCAGCTGCAAGCTCTTTGCCACTCATTGTATTGGATTTCTTGCCCTTGCCCCTCCAGCTCCACTGCTGGCTTTGCTGGGAATGGTGGGGGCTGGCATCAGGATGCAATATTGGAGTGCATCTACAGTGATTTTCTGTGCTTCCCAAGTACTTTCCCTTTCCAGTGTCGTTTCCTCAGTGCTGAGAGATGAGGTGCTAGGATCTCTTTAAATACACCCAGTCTACTTCCAGACAGCAATACATCTCTTGGGGAAAATAAATGATGTCAGCATGAGACAGCTTTTTTTTTTTTTTCCTCCTTTTCCCTTTTTTCTTTTTTTTTTTTTAAGTTGTCAGATACTGTATTTCTACTCTTTGGCTCAGACCTCTCTGCACTCCCTCCCCATTACCCTGATTAGTGCTAATTAAGGAACCTTCGTTATAGTTTCACTTCTCATCAATGGCAAGCAGCCAGTGTACCTGTCTAACACCCGGGTCTTCCAGGGACCTTGGTCTCTGGGCTTTCATCTTCCTGGACCAAGGAAGGTTTGTGGCTTTGAAGCCTGGAGGATCACAGGTTGTTTCAAGACCTGTAGTGAGGGACAACAAAAGCCCTATTCTTTTTTCTACTTTCTTTCCACAGAAAATCGATGGGTGTTCTGCAACTTCTCTACTTTTTCTACTTCTTCTTTCTAACCCTTGATGTTTTGTTCTCCCCAGGATTCTTACTTGCTGGGATTTATTGTAATTGAGTTTCCTTGGATCTTTTCTACTAACTTGTGCACTCTAACATACATGAGCAAATGGCCAGGGCCTGGCCTGAGATGTAACTGACTGAGCAGACCATAGAAAACAACCAGACAGGAGAAATTTCTGAACATAACAAAAACTGCAGGGAAAAGGTGACAAAAGTTTCAGATAGTGCTGTGAAGAATGGGTGGATTTCACGGATGTTAAGGGTGGGAGATGACTGAGCTTCACAGATAATTGGAGGAGAGGGGTACTGGGAACCTTTTTGGGAGTGGAATATTGCAAGGCCAACAGTGTATCCGGAGTGTGTGTGTGTGTGCCTTCACTGGTGAGCTTCAGTCCTGAGGAGGAGGAAGAGGACGTGGCTATTGGTATTCCTGTTCACGTGAATCGTGTTGTTGAGTTGGCTCCATGTTAGTCTGTGTGTCTGGTTACGTTATTGTCATGTATGCATTGCGTGTCGTGTCTTCTGGAATGTGTTCAGTCTGGCTGCTGGCTGGACCTGCGTATTCATCCAGCAGCCATCACATCCATGGAAGTGGGACAGTAGGAACCTTTGGGGTTTTAGAGTTCAACAAATTTTGCTTTGGTAGACTAGGAAGGAGGAATCCTGTGATTCCCAGAGTCGGAGAACGTGCTGAATTCAGCAGCTCCCTTAACATGCGTGTCTTCTCTTCAGGCTGGAATTGTTGTTTTGCGTTTTTATTGCCCCATCATTCTCTTACCTTCTCCATCATTCTCTCTTGTTCTTTCTGACCCACTATCTCTTTATTTATTTACAGAACAACATACTTGCTTTTTGTTCTCAGATCTCTTTCTATATGACTTCTGATGTTAGTATTTTCTCGTAGTGTCCTGTTTTGCCAAGAATTTATCTGTTTGAACTGTAGATTGCATTCCAATCAGTCTCCCTCACAGTTTCTTTATAGTCTGAAAAACAAGAGTGAACTGTGTTAATTTTTGTGCAGTGTTAAGTTTCAGTTGGGATGGTGTATGTAAGTATTTCCATTCCTTTTTTTGTTTCATCACTGAGATTTGGAATCTCGTGATGAGAGTTCAAAATCTGTTTCCCAAAAGCAGAGGGTGGAGAGGCAGGGGGGAACAAGAAAATGTCTACTGCCTGAGAAAAGAGAACTTCCCAAACATACAAAGTTGGCTTTGAAGTATCTGGACAGATCCATAAGCTGCTTATGAGGATCCGTGTCATACTATGAGGATCCATGTCATAAGTATACAGAAGAAATTGTAGGAAGAAGTCTACAGACTGGCAGCCTTTTGGTCATTTTCTCTGGAATCTTCCCAGTACCATGTGCAGGGTTTGGCAAAAGGACAAAATCTAACCACTGGTCTGAAAAAGAGATGGCGGAGGGAAGTTGGAAGCACAACATTTGGATGATGTGCTTTCTGGAAGGGAATTCAAGGGGTATCTCCCCATTTTTACGTCGAGGATAGAACAGCAATAGCTTTTAACTTGACATGAGCAGTTCTCTTGCTCCAGTTCAAAATGTTGCTGTCAAAGAACCACTCCCTAAAAATAAGTGTAATTCCCAATGAAGTTATCATAGTCCAGTTTTCTTGTAGGAGCCACAAAAGCTGCTAATTTCACTACAGTGGTGCTTAATATCAAAAACCAAAGCTGGAGTAAAACGTTTGCATATTATTTGAAGATTTCTCATAGTGGAGAAGTGCAAATACATGTAGGCATTGGGACATGTTTGACTTGTTTTTTCAGGTTTTGACGAGTTAACTTGTTATTGTGGTGAATCTGTGATTTACCCCCCAGTCCCCTGTGGCACTCAGCCACCAGAGTGTAAAAAAACGTGCACCAGGCCACATGATTGTGATCACCCAGGTACGTCAGGCCGTTCAGTTTTGCTGCTTTTTCTTTCGTTTGTTTGTTTTTTCTTTTTTTTTTTTTTAATCAACGTGTACAAAGAGCTGTTTGAAAATCTATTTGCTTTTTTATTAGATGCTTTTTCAGTAGTTGTAAATATTTCCAAAAGCCAACCGACTAAAGACTTGCTGTGAATACTAGCAGTGGTACTTCTGAGTGGTAAAAGCATTGGATTTTTTTCTTGTCGTTGTTAATAGTCACAACCCATTAAACGCTATATTCCAAAGATGAGGTGCTCTGTTGGAACAGTAGGATAATCTGGTGAACGGTTAGTTTCTACGTTCCTTGGAATTACATTGGCTGATGGCAAAGTATAGCACAGGTCAGGCAGATATGCTTTCTGAAAAATTCTGTCTGATAGCATAACCCTACTCAGAAGTTAGAAAACCCTCTGCTACTTCATTTAGAAAATACAGAAGAATATTCACCTAAAAGCCTGCCACCGTAATTGTTAAAGGGTACTTTAAAAACCAGATTATCTGTGCCCGAAGCATCATAATTGCCATAAATTGTGTAGTTCTGAAATGCAAACTCGTGTTTAATAGTCTTTGCTGCCTCCTTTAATGCATGGGACTGAAGTGTGCTAACGAAACTGTGCTGGCTTTTCTGCTTCCGTGACCGTAGTGTACCATTCCTGTCACAGTGAGGAGAAATGTCCACCCTGTACCTATCTCACTCAGAAATGGTGTATGGGCAAGCATGAGGTAAGTCTGGACACTTAATGTTTTCAAATAATAAGTATATTCTAGGACTGTAGGCTTAGATGTTTGGAATGGAAAATGTTGCTGGAATTGGAGCTTAATGTGATGAAATTAGAAAAGTGGTCTGACTGCGTACGGCGTAAAAGATACAACTCTGACATAAAGAAAAACTCATATTTTAGTATTACTGTGTGGACAATGCCAAGTGAAGGTGTTAACAGTAAAGTTCTTTGAGATTTGCATTTATAGTTTTTCACTTTTAATTGTCATCTTTTTCCTCCCCTCTTCCAGCTGCGAAGTAATATTCCTTGTCATCTCACTGACATTTCCTGTGGACTTCGCTGCAATCAGATGTTAAAATGTGGAATGCACAAATGTAAAAGAATCTGTCATAAAGGAGAATGCCTTATAGATGAAGAGTGTAAACAGCCATGCGTTATTCCAAGGCTGTATTGTAATCATCCCTGTATGGCTCCATGTCATCCTTCTTCACCCTGCCCGACAACATCCTGCTGTGCGAAGGTCAGATGCTCAAAGAAAGTTCATGGCCAATTCACAGACTGATTGCATGCTTTAATTATTAGCCAGCAATGGTTGTGATAAAAAAATGACATGTTTGTATATTGATAGCGTGACATTATTTCTGTAAACCAGTAATATTTTTTTAAAAAAAACTATTCATCACTCTTAGCCGCTATCCCACTAAAAAGGGATTTTTTTTAAGAAATAAATTTACCTCCCTTGCACCCCTCCGTGGCCATAAAAAGACCAAAGTTTAAAAGAGCTACTCTTGTGTGACACAACAGGTCGATCTTCAATGTGAATGTGGAAGGAGAAAGGAGAGTATGATTTGCTCAGAAGCATCTAACACGTATCAAAGGTTTGTGCAGTAATAATTCTTTTAATTCCTTACTGGACTGACTTCTTTGCAGTTCGATTACATTTTGAGCTTGGCTATGTTTAATTCACAAACTTTTTTGTACTTTGACGTACGGTTTCTTTTTTTGTATTCCCCTGAGCTGTCATACCTGCTATGCTGTACTAGAACACGTTCTTCTGTTCCCTGTTGTTAGTCTTACTGTGGTGGTGTGCCAAAGCCTGAATGTCCCATCTGTGGAACTCCGCTCTTCCCACATGGAGCAATTAGGTACCGACTAATTGAGCAGGTCCAGATCCAGGCTCCTGAATGAGGCTGTTACACATAGCACTCCACATGGGAGTTGCTATCCAAGTTCCCTTCATGTGTGATGGAACTCAGGCAGTACAGATGATGGAAGCTAAAGAGTGATTTCGAGTCATTCTGAAATAGGTAAATTGAAGTGGGAGAGCTTTGGCATCTAAATCTTTGTTCTCCATATGCAAACTGAGTCCTACCCAGCTTCATTGATTGCAATAGATTTGTCTCCAGATCCTATTTCTAAACTTACTTCTCTTTCTTACAAGAGACAGCAAGGAAGGGACAAGGAAAAGAAGAAAAGTAAGGCTTTGGAACTTTTGAAATGAAAACAGCAAAACAGTAATATTAATTTAAAAAAAAAAAAAATCTTACTTTGAGGCTGTGATTGAGAGGGAGTCAAAACATTAATCTAGAGTGTTGATATGGAACCAGAGTTCTGCCCTGCATCCCATTTGATAGGAGAGCACAGTCACGGATTCTTCCTGTCTTTCAAAGAAAGCTTCCTGATGATTGTTTTAATTGGAACTGCTATTTGAGGGCTTGACACCAGCCCAGCTTAGGATATGCTGCTTTGTTCCTACTGAACTGCTCCAAATTCTGACAGAAGATGGCTTAGCATCTTTGTCATAGGTGCTTAATACCACCTAATGAAAACGAGGAGAAAAACATGCTGATCAGAAACAGGTAAGGACAACTGTAGTCAATACTGAGTTGACTGCAAGGTAGTCTTACAGGAGTGGGGATCGTTTTTTTCATTTTTAGAGAAAAAGTTGTTTGGTTTTTTTTAAGATCTGTCTCATTGTGAATACAAATCAGCAGACTGACTCAGCTTTGAAATACCACTTGAAATTGCCACCTGCTTGTCATTGATGGTAAGGTGGGAAGGTAGCATAATGACAAGTCCACATTTTGGAAGACTGTTATTTCTCCTCGTTTTCTGTAGCTCAGGCACTGCAAAAGCATTCATACAAGGAAGATGGTTGTTTGAAATCAGTGAGAGTCCTTGCATGCTTCAGCTGAACACATACGTGTTTGTTTATCTAATCAGAGCCAAGCCAAGAGGAAAGGAAAGCAGCACCCAGTTTCAAGTTTTGTATCTGTTCATTCAGGTGTGTTCATCTGTGTTTAAAAATTACTTTTGGCCCATGTGGTGTTAACAAAAGCAGCCTTTAATGTCAGCTGAGTTTGTATGGTAACTCCAGCTGTTCAGGTTGCTGAAAGATTCGAGTGTTCTGATTTTGTGGGAGTTAGGTTGGGCTTTTTTTTCCCCCGCCATCTACACACTCGGGGAGCAAACAGAACAAACCTCAAACCAAAACCTAAACACAACAAGGTAACTCTTGTAGTACTTACTGTGGAAGGGTCAGCAAGTTAATGGAGTATCCAGGTTTTCTCCAAAATGCTACAGGAGCGATGAAAAAGCTCTGAGCTTTGTCAGTGAACATCCGTGAAGGAATGCCCAAGGGAACAAACAGGAACGGGAATGTTCTGCTGTATCTGTGCACATGATACAGATTATGATGTTGTATCACCTAATGGCCCATTACTGAGACTTTGTCACCTCCTGGTAAATGTGAAGCTGATGGTGCCTCTCAGTGCTTTTTGTTTTTATGGGATACGATTATCCTCCTTCCTGATAGATGATTAATTCTCTGAATGTGATGCAAAACACAGAGACAAACGTATTTGTCTGAATTTATCGGAAAAGATGGGTCAGAGGATAGAATGTCCCGTTTTCAGGATTTTGTTTAAGAATGGTGTGGGATATTTCACTAAAAACTTGCTTTGTATTTTAGTTCTAGAAATTTTAGGAAGAAAACCAGACTGAGAAGGCTTATTATTGAAGGGAATGATGAAGAACCTTTATAAGGAAAATTGTAACAGTCTCAGTAGGCATTTTGCTCTTTCCTTATGGCTTGTACCATCAATACTTTCTAAACAAATTTCTAAGTACTTTAGACTTAAACTTTACAGGTTTTAGTTGCACGAAGTTAAGGAAGAATCACATAAAAGTTAAAAAGACAATTAAAGCTGTACGGTCAGCTGTAGTTTAAATGTTAAGCAGGTAAGAAGAAAGAGTATTTGCATTGCCTTGCTTAGAATTGATGCTCTTAAAAAATTCCCTGAAGAAGCACGTCCACTCGTTAGGCTGGCTCCTAGTTACTTGAGGGAGAGAGTGACCTCTGAACTGACACAGCTAGACTGGACTCCTAAAACTAGGTGATGCGGAACCAGAGTCCCGTTCTGTGGCCCCATGAGGAAACGGTCAGTCTGTCTGTCTTGTTCCACCTGGAGGTTTAAATCTGCAGCTTGAGACACCTTGTCAGAGGTTTTTGTGTTGCCTCCAATGAAATCTAACGCTCTTCTTTTTCAGAATAGCTGCTATATCTATAGCCACTAAGTTAACAGATCTGCAGCTTGGGGATTCAGTGGAAATCAGTAGGCTTATTACGAAAAAAGAGATGAAGCAGGCCAGGTAAGGATACATGTAGAAACATCTGAAACCCTTGTGTGTCCCTGTGGAAAATACGTAACATTGCCAACAAAATCCCAGCTAAAATAGGAGGACTTTAAATAGCCTGATGACTCTACTGTAACAATAGGGCATATTTTCTCCTAGTTGTCATCTTACTATTTATAATATTTTTCTGTTAGCCCTTTTAGATTTTTTACGTTTGTATCTCAGTTTGATTGGTGCTTCTGTATTCTCACACCGACTGGCACTGCCAATCTGCTTTTAAGTCACAAAAACACTTGTGGCTGAAGTTTGATTTTCTGTTCCTCCTGATACTCCTTAGGATTGGAATAGCTTGTCTTTTTACTTTTAGTATCATTTCTTTAAGGAATTGTCAAGTTTCTCTGATATCCTTCTGTCAGAAACCTGGCTTCCTGAAGTCTTTGCCCATGAAGTCCCTAATTTCTGTTTTTAGTTTATTTTCTGTTACTCTCTTTCCTCTCTTCACTGTGAATTTGATTATTTCAGAGTCAGTCTGTTATGTGTGTTAAAATATAATATTCCTTTTTATTGTGTAAAGCCAAAATAGTGAAATTTCCCATACAGTTGCTTCATGACTTCCTGCATCAACAGCTAATACTAGGATACTTCAAGAACTTCTGCTAGTCATTCTGTTCTGCTTGTGTAATGTCTACAAAATTGGAGCACAATATTGCCAAGTCCTTTTGGATAGTTTTGGACATTGAAATCATTTTAACCCTGAGTGAATGGGCAGGGTGAACTAACACCAAAAACGACATGTTGGAGCACCTGCTCATCCCAGTCTCCAGCTTTGTTCTAGTTGGGCCAGTGTCATACTTCAGAAGAAAGTGGGGGAAAAACAAGGTGAAAGAGGGAGAGCTGCACCGATTCCTGCACGCAGCTTTAAAGAGCGTGGTGTTAGTACTGTGGAAGCACTGTCTAAGAGAGAGACAATTGGGAAATAGTAATTGAGTCTTTTTTTAGCCTACCCTGTTTGTTTCCATTAATTGAATGCTCAAAAATGTACAATATAAGCATTACTTTTTGTCTCTAGAGCTACTGTAGAGTAACTTCTGCCTTATCCGGATTGAGCCTCAACTGCTTTGTTCCTACTTGTCTCACAGTGCCAACCAGATACAAATATACTCAACAATATGAAGCCAACTTCAGCTTCTCCAAAAAGAGAGTCACTGTTTAAAGAAACGACCACTGGGCAGTGCTAGAACTCGGGGCAGGAGGATAGGGGTGTGGGGTGGTAGAAGAAGAGAGGATGACTTGCTTGGCTACTGAGGCTGCAAGTCTGTGCTAGCAGCTTGCCAGGAGAGCAAGTGAGACACCAGTGCCTCTGCTGGTGTCCCAGCCTTTGCAGCGTGTAATATGAACTGCACTGTGGTCATTGTCACACGTCTTTCTCGGCGGGCAGGTTTATATTGCCCTTTCCTAGAATAGTTGAAGTTACCAGAGATGACTTTTTTTGTACAAATCTTTCCTAATATGATATCTGAACATACCAAGGCAGGTAGCCTCGAACGTCCTTGAAGAAAAAAGGACAGTCAGAGGAAGTGTTTTCCCTTCCCCACTCTTTTCATCTACCAAATACTGGAGTGGGGGGAAAAAGGAGATGCTGGCACATAAAGTACTTACTTTTAAATTTCTATTTTTTGTCAAACTCCGGTATTTTTGAAGTAACTTAAAAATCTGCTTCATTCATTTACAGTAGCAGAATATTTTATGCAAACTGTGCAGAGATTTCCTTTGTTTCTCTCTGGTCCTCTCAGTAGACATTTTATACTTGGTTTCCTTATTAGAGTTTGGGTTGACATTGTGTCAAATTTGGTCAGTCCTAGAGCAGCTTCTCTAAATTGGCTACATTCCTCTTTTAGAGGGGGAGAAAATGATTCTTCAAGCAAATGACTTTGACCAGTACCCACTTGATCTTAGAGCGCAAGTATGTTAGCGTTCTTCTGCCTCCTTCTAGAAAACCACTGGAAGTTCTGGATCCTGTAGCTCTGTGTGTCCAAACAAAATACATGCCACTGAATGAACCAGTTTCCCCTGTAGAAGTTAATGGTTTGAAATCAAGGAACTGTCATCAGCAGAATCAGTTCACTTGTGCAGTCTAAGGGGCAGAAGTTCGTAACTCACTGTGAAATTCTGGAGAACTCTTGATCCTTCTCTGACATTTTTATCTCTTCAAATAAAATTATAAAATACCTTTCAAAATGAGACAGAAAAGTGAAATTCCTAACTCTGCTGACACTATAAGTTAATGTGCTCTGCTGAAATACTGATTTTTATGATGCATCGTCATCTTCCGTACACACAGCCAATTTTCCTGTTTTCCCTGGCTGATAGCATTTTCTGATGCATAGGAGTAAGTGATGTCACGTCTTCTTCCTTTGCTGGTTTCCCATCCTTCCTAGCATCCTCTCAATGCTGATGTCAACTGTGATTTTTTTTCTCAAATTATCTAATTTACCAATACAATAAAATCTAATTCAAAAGCTGTTTTTCTCAGCTTCTCTATAGCTTTGGTAATTGCTGCTTCTGTTCAAGACCTGGAGGAGGGCTGGTGAGCTCAAAGATCTTTGCTGTTTCATGGGTTTGAGCTGTATTATCGGATCTAACACAATAAACTATTCTCACACACTTTTCTTAATTCTTATAGGCTGTGATAATGACGTTAACACCAACAAAGCTCCAGTTTGAAAAGTATGAGTAGCGGCAGTGATTCTAACTCTTATTTTTTCTTTCATAACTCAGGTTGCAATGTGATGAAGAATGCTTAGCTCTTCAGAGGAACAGGTGGGCTATGAACTTGCTTGGTTTTTTTCAGAAGTCCAGGTTCAGGAAGTTAATGCTCTGTGGGAAAACAGTCCTTTCCTACATGACTTAGAGAACTGATAAATGTGAAGACTCCTGTGTTACAGGGATGTATATGCAGTGATCTGAGACCTTACTAGAATAGTAAAAAGGCCTAAACGAGTAGTTTCAAATGTACAGACTGTATCTTTTACAAAATGTTCATCTGTACAGTACCCCATGTTTTTACTCTTCAACAACAGCGTGCTTGGGAGGCTGGGGGGATCTGTGTGTTTATTTTCATTCAGTCGAGGTTTTGTTCATGTTTTGTTTTTTTTCCACCTACCCTCAAATTTAGGCGTCTTGCAGAGGCTCTTGAAATAGATGACAACTCTGATCCTTTTAACATCCGTTCTTCTGGACCAAAGTACAGTGACCTTTTGAAAGAAGATGCTAGGTATGTTGTTCTAATTGCGACAGGTGTCACAGGTAAACAGTGTTGAGAGCACGACGGGAAATGCAGAACAGTTCTATTTAGTCTTGTAAAAATGCCCGTGTGGAGTTACTCTTCTCTCCAGCCTTAGCAGTAGGTGATAATCGAGGCAAAGGAGGTGATGTGCACTTCTCAAGACCTCCAAAACGAGAACCTAGAAAGTAAAAAGTGCCTGATGGGTTGCTTTGTTCTGGAACAGAACTGAATTTAGAACAAGAACGTAATTTTCCACTGTTCTCACTACAAATGAGTAGCTGCACTTCTCATGTCTCCATTGCTGTTATAGACAACCAACCCCCATCTTGGTGCTCCTTGTAAACTTTTCAAGACAAAGACAAAAGCGGACATTATTTCTGTCCACCAGTCTCTTTTTTTTTTTTGCCTTACTGCCTTTATTTTAAAAATAAAGAAATAGAATTAATAAAACACTTGATTGATGCAGAGCTAAGCCTATGCTAGTGCTGACTAAAAAGAGGGCTGCTAGGCTGAAGCATCTGAAAATCAAGCAATAGAAAGTCAAGGTAATATCAAAAGCCTCACACTAATAAATACTACGCAATCTGGAAGGACAAGGAGGGATCAGAGACGTTTTTAAAAAGATGCTTAATGATAAGTGCTACCTGTGGAGTTTTTACTCTTGTGTGTGTGTTTGTAGGCATGACGTTTTGTACCAGCTCAGAGTTTTAAGAACAGCTGAATCTGTTTTGCCCTTGCTTCGCTATCCTAGTGCTACAGAAATTTCATATTTTTGTGAGGATATTTTCTACTTGAAAATCCTTTATTTTGTTTGCTGATGTGTTGACACAAGTGAGAATTTTACATTAATGGCCACACAGGTTTTAAGAGTAAATCGCCTCTTGCTTTACTTCCAACTGACTGGCCTACTGCAAGATAAGAGCTGAGGGTTTTCATTGCAGAGGTACTATTTCATTAGTGTTTGCACTTAAAAGTAGCATTTTGTAAGGACTGTCCTCTTACATGTATGTAGAATATAGTCCTCCCCCTGGCGGGCTCCTGATGCTCTTCCCTGCTCCAGCGTGGGGTCCCTTCCCATGGGAGACAGTTCTCCCCAAACTTCTCCAGTGTGGGTCCCTCCCAGCAGACTGCTTCAGCACAGTAGAGTTGTATCGTAGACTTTTATGCTGGGTTCCAAGGGTTGAAGGGAAAATAATTAATGATGTAATAGTGATAACATAGTAACGTTTTAAAAATGTAATATATGAATCAAAATGTGCTCTCGCTTCTGCTTCAGTCAGTTGAGTCCTTTGATTTTGGTGTTGTTGAAAAGACTGTTACGAAAGATGAAGGTGCTGTATCTCTGTACGCTCTCTTGCCTTGTTTACCGAGAATGCTGTTCTTGCAGGAAGGATTTAAAATTTGTCAGTGACATTGAGAAGGAAATGCGAATGCTCGTGGAAGCCGTGAATAAGGTCAGTATTCCGATATCCTGTGTGACTTAAGAGAAACAGTTTTGTTTAGTTTGGGGGGAGTTTGACGTTACTAAACTTTATTAATTATTTATTAGTGATGAGTTGACACTAGATCTGTTTGGGCTCCAATAGAGTGCACATTTTAATTATAAATAGAACCAAATTTGTAGGAGATGTAGTAGTTCAGGATCACTTTGGTGACAGCCAAGCTTTGTTTAAAGATTCAACTAGCGCTAGGCTTCAACACGTCAATGGATTATCATTAATTTTTTGGATCTCTATTAATATTAACCATCAAAGATGGTGTTTAAAAGTTGAGACTTTGAGGAGGAAAGCCTAGGTTCTTCTGATCCCTGTAGTGGAACTTGCTCACAAGTTTGCGGATGCCTTCCTGCATTTGCCAGTGTGTGAGGTAGTCTTCCTCCCTCTGTAAGGAGACAAGATTTCAGCCACAGTTTGGCAGACTCCAGTAGAGTACACCTAGAGAGATTGATACCACAAACACAATCATAGGTTTTTCAGTGAAAGTGGAATTCCACTTTCACGCCCATCACGTTGGCATACTCCTGGCTTGCTGCTGCACCATGCCTGACCCGGTATTTGTGATTCGAAGGACAATGTAAACCATACTGTCTTCAGTTGCCCTTAGCTCAAGAAAGAGTTAGCCTTCTGTAGGAAGCACTAATTTCCTTCCCTCTACCCCCTGAGGACAGTTACTTAACTTTATTCCTTCTTTTTTATGTATGATGTTTCTTAAACAATCCTTGTGCTTGTCCACCTGAGTGATGTTCTTGCCCATTGTTTTCCATGTTGAAATGAAAGCCTATAAGGGGCCATCCATCAGGTTGGATGAGGCTTTGGGCAACCTGGTGTAGTGGAGGGTGTCCCTGCCCATGGCAGGGGGGTTGGAACTGGATGATCTTTGAGGTCCCTTCCAACCCAAACCGTTCTATGATTCTATCTGTGTCTAGTGATGTTCGGGCCTCTCCAACCTCAGACACTGGGTAATAGACGCGTAGACAGTTGTTATCACCTAAAAATAATTTACTCAACGTTGTGCTTCCTGTGGTTATCCTGTTTTACAAATACCGTTATGTGCTGCCTTTATTATATGCACGTATGCACACGTGTCTGTATACATAACTGCGTGTCCCAGTGTATATACCTATACTAGCGTCAAACTGAGATGCGCAAAATATAGTAAAAAAAGGACAACCAGAGGTCTTGAATGAATTAGTGATGTCAAACACGACAGAGAAGGAGAACCAGAGAGCTCAAGAGCATCTCCAGTGCTCTAGTTCTCAGCAGTAACCAACGATTTGTTAAATAATGATCCGATCTGCCAAGCAGACAAATGATGTCTGTTAAAGAGCACTGACATTGCAGAAGAGAATGAAAAAATGAAAACAAACCAAATGTGACAGTCTTTTCCCTGACTGGCCTAAAGGGAGAATTTCCCAGTGGTTACTTAAGCTTTTGTCATGATCAAGATGAACCAGTAAGGCCCACATGAGAATTTAGTATCTCGAGGACCCGTTCTGCACCATCGTGCCCCTCAGGCTGTTGGCAATTGCTATTCCATAAGGTGCAAGAAGTCCCCAGAAGTTAAATTTCGTTTCAAAGGAGAAGAGATTTCTTTTCGAGTACCAAAGGCCGGTGACACAAGCCTTGAAACTTGGTATCCATGTATCGTAATGCAAATACAGTAAAAAATCATTCTTCTTTCGTGAAGTCTTCAGTAGGCAAACCCAGCAGTAACTAGTGGTGTGCCCTCAGGGTCCGTACTGGGTCCAGTCCTGTTTAACATCTTAGTCAGTGACCTGGACGATGGGGCACAGTGTAGCTTCGGCACGTTGGCTGATCACACAAAACTGAGGAGTGGCTGAAAGGCCAGAGGAGCATGGTGGCATCCAACGTGACCTCAACAGGAGACAGATGTTAACCCTCTGTTTACAGGGTAGCTACAACGTACCTCTGATGCATATCCTGCTCTATTACGTGGGATCTTCTTTAGTTTAGGTGACTGACCCTTTGTAATTCCACATTGACTATTCCCAGGGACCTTCTCCTTCATGCACCTAAAAATGGCTTCTAAAAGGACTTGCTCTATGATTTTTTTCCCCAGGCTTTGAAGTGCAGCTGATCAGCCCATAGTTCTTGGGTTGGTTTGGATTTTTTTTGGTTGTTGTTTTGGTTTTTTAACATAGTTGCAACAATTACCTTTCTCTAGTCATTGGGTTTCTACCCCATTCTCTACAATCTTTCAGAGACAGAGGGGGACATCATAGAATCATTTAGTTGGAAGAGACCCTCAGGATCATTGAGTCCAACCATTCACCCTGCATTGTCAGGGTGAACCATGTTCCTCCACACCTAATCCACACGGTTTTTAAATACCTCCAGGGATGGAGACTCCACCACCTCCCTGGGCAGCCTGTCCAGTACTTCACAGCCCATCGTTCTGGTCTCTCAGCACCCTCAGATGCACTGCCTGCAGTCCCAGGAACTCATATAGGTTGGGATTTCTCTAGAAAAAAAAATTTGGTTGGGATTTCTCTGACTCAAACTTACTCTGCTATGGGTAGTTTGTCTTCCACTCGAACCCTGTCTGTAGACCAAAGAGCTAGAAGACTTTGCTGGTGACAACCAAGGCAAACGCTGAAGCAGTGTCCTGTGTCCCTGAAGTCACCCTCATCTGCAGGTGCTGTTACGAAGGGACCCAACCCATTAGGACCGGGCTCGTAAGGCCCTGCTTTTTGTTGTTCTTTTACTATTTATACAGCACTCGGTGTCGAATCGAGTATTGTCAGCCTTTGTTAACTGAAATTCCTGCTACGATTTTGGTTTTATTTGATAAAAAGTCTGTTGATGCCATTACATTGCAGATTTTGCAGATTTTTGCAGTTTTTTTGGTAGAGCGAAGCGATAAATAAACCGACACTTTTGTAGCCATCTGCAGGATCTGCACTGCAAAGCCAGTCTGAAAAGTAATATTAGATCTGATTCAAAATTGGCACATCATTCTGAAAAATGAAAATTCAGAAAAAATCTTGTTATGCCGCTCCTTTGGGATGTAAGTAGAACGGATACATTCAGGATTTGTATTTCACACTTCAAAGGTACATGTATATGCGTGTGTATACTTCGAGGTGATGGAAACAGTGGAGAACATATAATTTAATTTTGGGGAAATAAATGGATGCTTTAAGATGAGTTTTCTGTCAATACTGAGATATTAGCAATTTGTGTTGCTAATTTCATCATAGCAGCAAAATTTTAGAGGTAGAAGCACTTGCTTTTTTCTTTCTTCATCCCCCTAGCCCCTCGAAGGAAAACTTTACCTTTTTTATGTTTTTTTTTCTATTTTTTAAACCTTTTCTCTTGAATTCAGGGCAAGCATACAAAGAAGAGCCATTGTTACCCACCGATGAACAGAGACCACCGCAGAATCATCCACGAATTAGCTCAGGTTTATGGCATTGAAAGTGTGAGCTACGACAACGAACCAAAGCGTAACGTTGTTATCACCGCCGTGAAGTACGTAATTCATTCTGGTTTTCACATCTGTTAACTCTAGCTGAAATAATCGGATGTTTTTCTCGCTTACTCGCATGAGATTATTTAAAATGCAGTTTGCAACTTACAGTGACTTCCAGTGGAAATTTTTTTTAAAGCAGTTTTTATAAAATGATAATTTCACAGGCTTCTATTTCCACTAGTCAAGTAAATCTTCAGAGCAGAAAACCCAATTAGGAAAAAAAAAGCTAAGAAAAGATTTTTGCAAGGCTGTTTTCCATCTATCTTAGCAGTAACTTTTTGTCTTTTTACCATCAGCTAAATTTGGTAACAAAGATAATAAATGTCACAAAATGTTATGAAAATCAATTGCTGAGTTAGTTGAGAAGTTGTATCTAAATTTGCACCTTCTTTGAAAAAAAACTGGTATTGGAACTTCTTTGTTCTCCATCTGTCGGAACCTGCCACAGACTATACTCCCTCTTTATTAACGGACAAAGAGGGAGCTGGAATTAACTGCAGATTGAAGAGCTTTCTAAGTATAACTGGGAACATTTGGAGAAGACCCCCAGAAGGCAGTTCGTATCCGAGAAGGAAACAAAGGGAGTATAGCTGGGGGAAAAGCAAGGTGGTTTCACTGGAGACGTGCCATGGGAAGGCTTCCCAAATCAGGCATCAAGGCTTCCTTGGTTCTGCTGCTCACTGAGGATCGTATTTAGTTGAGCACTGTCAGATGGTGGTTCTTGGACAAACAGTAGCTTTTAACTGTAGATATTGACTGTAGTTATAAAAAAAAAAAAGTGTCACCTTCCATACTACTAAAGTGCCGTGAGCTGCTCCTGAGCTTTTTCATGGGTTGGTAACTTAGCTACAGTCTTGATTTCCTCCAAGAGGGATGGAACACCACCTTGATACCCTTTTCTGTTTCTGTAAAACAATTGAGGATAGTCTCTTTGATACTAGTAAAGGAAGGTGAGGAAACAGATCATATTAGGAAAAGCTTATCTAAGAAATGAAATAGAAGGAAGGGGATGAGAAATTAGTGAAGAGGATAAAGTATTGGAGAAAGGAGCAGGACAGATGACTGTGCTTTAAAAACAAAGGTATATCCTGCAACTTGGGAATGGGAGACCTTCCTCTGTGGCTTTAGGAGAGGTGGCACGCTCACTCCATGCCTTGTGCTGTTCAGGGAACAGACTACCGTGTTCTGTGGATTTCAGTGGATTCATCCAAAGCTGCTTTTAATTGTCTTCTTCTTTGACACTTCTTCAAGATACTAAAAACTTTGAAGCATCAGAAAAGTGATAGCTCAAGTTCCAGGATGATATTTTTGAGTATTTCACAACAGCTTCTTCAAGTCCAGGGGCTAGTAGTCAGCAGAAAGCCCAAATGATTTGATTCAATTTGTTTCATCCCGTCCTCAGCATTCCCCACAGATTTCTCTTATAGGCTCAGATAATTCACATTGATACTGGACAAAGAGACCGTTCTTCCTCTTCACACGTTCACCCATTGTGTCACATCGCCGTACAGATTGGTCAGAGGAGTGAGAAAGCCTCCTTGGTGCTAGGAAAGCTTCCTACAACCGGACTTCTTCCTCTTCCTCAGCAGGGTTGCTTTGAGTGCTGAACAGGTTTAACGGCACTCACTGCCGGAGTTTAAGAACGGATTTCCAAAACATTGGATAAAAGGTTGCGAAGATGCAGGGAACTGTGTTCACGTGACACCGAGTTACGCGATGAAGGTGTCACTCCTGATCTTGTGTCTGCTCTGTGCAAGAACAGAGATATGTTGCCCCAGAACACAGGCACTACAATTTCAGTATTTCAGCAGTGGATCACGTTGTGCAGTTTGTAGTAGGAAGGACGCAGAAGGGAAGGAAGGAGTCTGGGCACCAGCACTCACATCCAGTAAGGGCCTTCTCCAGCTTTCATCCACAGCGGTCAGGAGACATTCAGAACACTCGGTATCTTGTTCAGGGTAACAAAAGTGGACTTTGCACACGATTGGTCTCCTTGGTTGGAAAACTGATTGTTTCAGTAGGTGATTGAAGTAGGTAAGTGTAAACTCTCATGCCAGAACTGCTCCGAATGTGACTCTCTTGCCCTGACTTCGTAGTGAATATAATTTCCTACCGAATGAAATAACCTTTCTTTTCCTTCTCTAGAGGGAAATCCATTTGTCCAAGCAATACCTTAACTTCTGTGCTGGATAAAGAAATGCAGAGCAGGCCTCCACCTCCTATTCCTCATTACAAACAAACAGATAAGTAAGGAATTTGGTTTTTAAACAGTATTCTTCAATTTTGTGCTGAGTTACCTGAGGAGAGCATTCATGAACTTCAGCGTTATACTCTCTGCTTCTCTGTTTTTCCACCCCACACACAGCTTTGGCGCTTGCAGCCTGCACTAAGATTTTTATTTTCGTAGAAGTAAACCGGAAATCAAGTGCTAAGAAAATGTAAGCTTGACTGTGTGGTACAGGAGTAGCGATATAACAAATATTGTGGACTGTTTTTTTAATTTTTTCATGAAGATCAGGTAGTTGGGAAGAGGTGACAGGAGATTTTTACAGGAGAATTACAGGAGATTTTTTTGGGATAGATAAGGCTCCTTGGTGAACAGTCTGATAGAACAGTCTTTACTTTGTGTGACCTGCCAGCGTGGGTACCTGTAGTCATCTCAGAGTTACCAACTTTTTGGATGGATGGCTTGTTCTTCGTTCAGGTTTACCTTTCAGAACTTTTTTTCCTCCAAGTTATTGCCAAATTAGCATTTTAAATCGTGTTCTGAGAAGCACCGTTGGCAGAAAGGGACAGCTTAATTGTTCAGTTAATATTGCAGAGCAGTTGGGTGCTGCTGGACTACGAAGTAGGCTGCTCAGAGAAAATTTAAATTGTTTGAGCTAAGCATCTAGAGCAAAGCACACGTCTAAAATGACTGCTGACGGTGTAGCTCCATCTGAATTTTAGAAAAGTTGTTACTCCTTGGTTCCACTTACTTCTGTGGGATTCCTGTCTTCAGTGACTCTGATGAAAGGGGGTTATGTGGCAAAATAAAATAAAAAAAGGACTTTAGCCGTTTATTTTTGATTACTAGAAGTGGAATTTCCTTAGAAGTGCTTAATTCTACAAAATCTTCTGGAAGATCTCATCCTGTCTCATGGGAAGAATCTTTACAGTGTTTGGATTTGGTATTACCATGTATTTTTTGTTACTCCTGGTTTTAAAAGTGAGCAGATTGGATCATCAGCTCACTTCAACAGTACTTCTATTGCTCTCGCCTTTCAAAAGGCATGTTGAACATCTGGTCTTCAGTACAGTGTCATTTTTGTGACCAACATTACCAGCAAATGGTATTTTCTGGTAAACCCCCCCCAAAAAATTGTATCAATTCAGCCACCCGTTGATGTATGCGACATAAAGTATATGTTTTTTCCAAAAACCAGTTAACAAAGGCTTTCTGGAGCATTAAGGTACTTCCATGAAAACCTAATTTGGAAGCGGATGGCGTTTACGTTTACTGAGACATTACAGGAGTTTGTGATTTCAGTTTACTTTGTGTCTTGTTTGTCATGGGGGTGAGTAACATCTCATACTCTTATAATTTCAGGAGTGGTGGAAACAGTGGTTTATCCAAACCATTAAAAGAAGAGCCAGTAATTGACTACTTTGATGTCCAGGACTGAAGCGATTGGTGTACAATTATGACATAGAAGCTTGGAGGTGAAGATACGAAGTGATTGTGTGAGGCACTTTTTGGTTATCTGTCAAACGCTCAGTTGTGCAGCATATTCATGATTTAACATCTAAAGACAGATTGATTGTGATACTTCCAAAAGTTGTGCATTTTTACAGTTTACGTAACTGCGTAATACCTAGCAGTAGGATGGCTTTTTAAACCTGGGTTTGGTGCAATTTTTTATCTCATGTGCTGTCAGAATGATGTAGATTTCCATTCATGCCTTTAAAGCGAGAGAACTGGTAAATGAATATATTTTTGGGTGTAGTAAGAACAATGAGAAGTCTCAAAGATTTATTTTGACATATCTCACAGAACTGAAAACGGACCAGAAATAATCTGTGTTAAAAACACTGATGGGAATATTTTTGAAGTGTTTTCATATTTTATCAACTCACTTTTGTGTTAATGTGGTAAATTTGGGAATTTGAGTTAGTCTTCTACATGGAAGGAAATGTAGAATTTAGTCTAAGTATGAATATACACACTAAATGCCCGTTAAGAGCACAGACTTCCTTTGGTAACTGAAGAACGAGGATTTGGGGAATGTGGGGAATTAAGACTTACTTTGCTTCATCGCAAATTTGATATGTAAAAACAACCAAACTAACAAAAAAAAAGAAATAAAAAAAAGGGCAAAAATACCAAACAAAACCATCCCAAAAAAACTAACACAAGAAAATTATTCTTACTTTGTTATTCAAGACCTTGAACAAAATCAGACTTAATATATTATTTTGGTGTTTTATTTGGTTTAATTGTATTTAGATACGTTAGCTTCATGGTCTTCTGGGGTTTTTTTGCATGGTTTTATTGGGGGTTTATAATCTTTTTCTATACTGTGCAAGCTTAAGGTGAATGTGTAAAGTTCGGTTTAAGTACGTTATGAATTTGGAACAATATTTGTAAAACTTTTAAGACTATCTGTCTAAACTGTTTGGCAACGGAAAATCTTTGTTTGCTGGGAAAGGCCACAAACAAAATGGGATGGTTTTAACAGTGAAAGGCGGTGAATTGTTTCCAGACGATGAGTTAAGTAGGTGAGTAACCCTCTGGGAGAGGAGACGGTAGGTCTGATTGGAAGAGGTGGCATGCTCCGAATTTGAGTAATATCTGTTCACTTGAGGAGAAGGTTTTTTGAATGAAAAACTTCAGGAACTCTGATGCAGTCTGTTTCTTGCTCCTCGTGGTGGCTGCGTGGGACACTAGAGGTGAGTCCCGTGGTGAGGCTGCTGCTCCAAGGGGCGCAGCGTGGCGCAGAAACAGCACCAGCAGAAGACTTGGCATCTGTTGTTGGTTGATTTCTCAGCCAGCTCACTGCGGTGTAGCGTGGGGTTTGTTGCCAAGAAAAGGGAAGGCAGTTATCCATGTTTAGATTCGCTTATAGGTATCACACGACCCCGAGCCTTAACTGTGAAGCTTTCTGTGGCTGCGTTTCATCTTCGACAGCTTGTGAAACGTGAAAGAATGAGCAGCAAACTCACGGTCCGTATCTGTCCCCCGAAATGTTCTGAAAATTAAAATGCATGCTGCTATTGCCTATTTTTGTAGAAGCTTATTATTTCACATTAAAAAAAAAAAAAAGCAGTCTTACATGTTTCTAAATATTTGAAATGCATATTTCAGGTGAAACAGTTACCAGAAGGATTCTCAACCCTCAAGAGTGTTCAGGCTTTTAATTCGCATGTAGTGGTTTAAATTGATTTATATTTTGTCTAATATTTTGTGACCAGAAATGAAAAATAAATTAACATAGCTAATATTGCCCTCAATTTCTTAAACAAATTAATGTTTGATTCTACAAGGTGTACTGCTTTGCTAAGTTCAGCTGAAGAAATAAGTTGCTCGGCATCTTCCCGGGAACGTATTTCTTCAATCCCTTCTTTGTGAGGAGCGTATCTACTCCAGTGCCTGCGGCCAAGCGCCGGCACAACACAGCCAGGCAAAGGCTAGTTCTGGTTTTTGAAACTCCGAGCCACGTTGATGCAGCACTGTTTTTACCTGCAGGGGAGCACGTACACAGTTACCTGCAAAGGTGGGATCTGTCCAGGAGCTGACCCATGCCTCCAGCCAGCTGAGGGTGGGAAGTCAGGTGCAGGTACACCGGAGCTCACGCTGTTGGTTTGCCACAGGCAGACCTAACCTTCCAGACAACCAAAGTGGTTCAGTTAATAATAAATAGAATAAAGCTGAAGCCTTTTAACTTTTCACACAGTTTCACTTGCACATAGCCAAAACTTCATGTTCGTACCTCTGATTCAAAATTTAAAACTGAAAAGCGTTACATTTAGCTCTGCTCTTCAGAGTTTTTATCAGGTTATGGCTTTAACATAAAAACGTGAACCTTGGTGAGATGCACTTCAGCAGTCAAGTATTCTGCCACTGCTTTTCGTAAGAAAACCCAGGGCCACCAAGATGATCCGAGGGCTGGAGCACCTCTGCTATGGAGACAGGCTGAGAGAGTTGGGGCTGTTCAGCCTGGAGAAGAGAAGGCTCCGGGGTGATCTTATTGCAGCCTTCCAGTACTTAAAGGGCCTACAGGAAAGCTGGAGAGGGACTTTTTACAAGGGCATGTAGTGACAGGACAAGGGGCAATGGCTTTAAGCTGAAAGAGGGCAGATTGAGATTAGCTATAAGGAAGAAATTTTTCACTCAGAGGGTGGCGAGGCACTGGAACAGGTTGCCCAGAGAAGTTCTAGATGCCCCATCCCTGGAAGTGTTCAAGGCCAGGTTGGATGAGGCTTTGGGCAACCTGGTGTAGTGGAGGGTGTCACTGCCCGTGGCAGGGGGGTTGGAACTGGATGGTCTTTGAGGTCCCTTCCAACTCTAACCATTCTATGATTCTAAATCTTCCGCTTCTCCAGATGAGACTAATAATTATTACTGAATCTGCTCATACCAAGAAGTCATAATTCTCATCACTAAACCTCTTAACTACGGGAATGTTAAAACCTTTTTATGGATCTGTCTGTTACACATCTCTAAATCGTGGCTGTTGGAGTATGTCTGTAGTTATGTCGCGAGTCACGTGTACAGAAACCTTAATTTGAAATGTATTTTATTAACTTGGATGAAAGCATGATACCATACATTTACTTGGGAAAGTAATACCAAAAAGAAAGTACTGATGTCTTTCTTCCCAGAACACAGTTACACGGCCTTAAGAAGGAACTCGTTTAACAGCGGTGCTCTCCTCTCTGTTCCGATTTGCTTTTGCTGCAACGTATCTGTGACTTTCCTATGGAATAGTACTAAAGGCTGTAGTTTTGATATCCGTGATAGCTCATCTTCATATTGCACGTGTGCCTCATGGAAATATTTTTCAAATAGCTATTTTGTAAATCTGAGCTGGCCTTTACACCTTTTCTCTAGTAGAAAACCGAGTGGATAAAAGAAATTTTTGCGTCAGTGGCAAAATTCCTATTGACATCACTGGGACCGAGAGCTCAGCTTCCATGTGCTGGTCCTTTTCCACAGCCCGGAGAATAGTGGTGTTTCTTGTAAATTTATCTGAAAGTACTCTGCAATAAGCATCTTTTGAAATAAATTAACGTGATGTCAGTCGGAATTCATGCAACTTCATGAAGTGCTTTTAAAATTGTGTAGAAAATAGAGAGATACTTCGGCATTTGGGCTGTGCTGTTACCTATCTATATCGTTTAACATGTTTAAAGTGCTCTGAATATTCAGTGTTTGGGTTTAACCTAAAATTGTGTCAGATGCCTAAGTAGACTTCAATACCACTGCTGCTGTGGCAGTTTTGTACAGTCTCCGCCGCGTAATGAAATGAGCAAAGTCAAACTGTCCTAAAACACTTATTTTTAAGTTATTTGTCGAAAGTTTTCTATTTGACTTGATTTTTTTCAAGTTACAGGTATAAAAATGCTTTCTTTATAAACCTGAAATAAATCTAAGTTGAAAGTTCAGTGCTTTGGAATTGTTTGCAAACTTCTTCGTCTCGGTATTCCAAAGTTGGAAGACTGAGAGATCCCAGAGAAACAATAAAGATTGAAATGGAAGTCCTCAACTCTTGAAATATGTCCTTTTCCTCAACTCTTGAAATATGGGGTGTGATTTCCTGGATTCGTAGTGAATTTAAATGAATGACGTAAGGAGAATGAAGCAAGTAAAGAGGGGCTCCCCGGGAAACGGAGAAGGATTATCTGCTACCTTCCTGGGATTCAGAAGTACAGGGAGAGATGATTATCTGAGTAGAAATGTACATTTTGGTTATCTGAAAAACCCTTTACTATGTCAGCCTACATGCTACTTGGCAATAAAATGCATTATTTTAACTCGTTTTCCACGCTTTGTTGTTTGCCCACCGTTCAGTTGTAACGGTGACTGTGAAGAGGAGTGATATGGGGGGTGGAGGGAGGACCAATATAACTTCAAAGTCCCTGTGGGCATTAGATGACACAAACACAGGATGTTACGTTGAGGACATGGCAGGGAGAGTGGAACGGCACACAGTCTGCACAGCAGGAGTCTGAACTGCTTCCTCCTGAAGCATCTGTAACGTCGAGTAGCGCATCGCCAACAGCGAAAGCCACGGAAATGAAGAACAGCAGCCAAAAGTTACAGTGGCCTGAGCTGATGTTTCAGATGGAGCACAAGATGGCTCAAAGACATTCAAGAAGTGATCTGAGACGGAAGAGTTCTTGAAAGACAGCTGAAAACCTTCCGTCTTACTACCTCAACTGCCAGTCCATCTGGACTTTCTTTTCAGGATATTTTGGGGCATGAAGGTGGCATGTTGCAGGTATGTAAGCATTGCGAAACGGATCTTCATTGGAACATCTCACCTGTTAGCTGACATCTGAGTACTTACTAAGTAGTGTATTTACTAAGAAGTAGCTGATAGAGTCCTATATAAGTTCAATGAAATTTTTATCCCTTGGTTCTTCCATTTTTTTTCCAGTCCTGACTATGAGAAATTATTTTAGTCCTCAGCCTAAACGTACCCAAAGCCACGCACCTGGAGTGGAACAACCCCATGCACCTGTACAGGCTGGAAGCCCCTTGTCTAGACAGAAGCTTTGTGTAAAAAGACCTGGGGGTGGCGGGGGGTCCTGGCGGGCAGCAGGGTGGACGTGAAGTCACGGTGCAGCCTTGTGCCAAAGGCAGCCAGCAGCATCTTGTGCTGTATTAGTGGCATGAAGGCAGCAGGTCCAGGGAAGCGATCAGAGATGACTTCTGTAGCGCTGCGTCGAGCTGCGGGCTCCCCAGTGGCAAGACAGACCTGCCTGGACTCAGTCAGAGGACCACCAAGTTGGTCGAGAGGCAGGAGTGCATGATGTACATGGAGAGGTTGAAGGCACTGGATTTTCTCAGCCTCAGAGAAAGACTAAGGAAAGATCTTATTACTGTCCACACTACCCATGGGAGGGTATAGAGAAGATGGAGCCAGCTGGCCCCAGCGTTTGGAAAGTGTGGGCAGACCATTCTGGTCTGAGGGACACACTGAGGGACAAAATTCCTTGAAATAAGAATGGTGAGCACAGTCACAGATGAGTGGATGGGAATGCTGGTACGCTGAAGGCTGAGGAGATTTGAGAAGTTTTGAGGTTTGCTTGTTAGTTTCATTGTAGCACACTCTTAGGAATGGTGGAGAAGGTGGAGAGCACTCTTGAACCCCTGTGTAGGAGAAGGTTATCAGCCAGAATAATAGAAAAAGATGAAAACATGAGCATTTTAGTTCCCAGTTGAGAACTAGTGACCTGGAGCTCTCTGGGCTGTATGTGCTGAGGGATCAGACTCTCCGTATCCATGGCTTACTCAGTCTACCTTCAGAAGACCACTGCCATGGGAGCTCCCTGGCTAGGGAAAACAATGCCCCGCTTCTTATGCTGTGAAAGTTCAAAACTTAAAAAAGGTGAAAAACTTCAAAGTTCCAAGTGAAGCATCATTTCCTTGGCTGCGGCCGTCTTCCTGGCTGCAAAGCAGAAGATATTTCATGAAGAGTCCCAAGGCTTTGCTCATCCCCCCCACCCTTCCACATGGTTTCCTGAACGTCCATTTAGAAAACAGCCCAAGGTGTCACGTCCTAAACGATGGTGCAGCTCAAATGAGGACCTGCCTTTGCGTGGCAGCGTAGGCGTTGGTTCCTGTAAGGCGAAACTAGCTGCTGTTGAGAACTCACCTCCGAAGAAAAGCCGGGAGAACAGGTGGTTGCAGAGATGCCGACAGCTTTTCTAAAAGCCACCCAGCATCTCTCAGTTGGTCAGCATGCGGTCTCTAGATAGGCGTGATCAAAGTCCAGGCAGCAGGCACAACACAACCTAGCCTTGTTTTCCTGGAATCATAGTCCTGGAATTTCATAGGAGGTTCTGCTTAAACATGAGGAAGAACTTCTTCCCAGTAAGGGGAACAGAACACTGGAACAGGCTGCCCAGAGAGGTTGTGGAGTCTCCTTCTCTGGAGATGTTCCAAACCCGCCTGGACGCGTTCTTGTGTGATCTGATCTAGGTGGTCCTGCTCCAGCAGGGGGATTGGACTGGATGATCCTTTGAGGTCCCTTCCAATCCCTGACATTCTGTCATTCTGTGAATCCACCCTGGCTGTGTTTGCCACTGAACTGCAGTTAAATTTGGAAAACAAATCATCTCTTTGAAAACCTGGCTTTTGGTCACCAGAAGATGTCATTTCAGCACTAGTTGCCTCCCTGCTTCAAACTTGGCTAAAAAATTCCGTTTGGTTCTTGGTTGGAAAGGTGCCATTTAATCATGTTTTACTTCCTCAGGCTATTCTGACAGCCACTCTGTCCAGCTGTACTCCACTGGATAATAAAAAAAAAAAAAAAGATTATTCACAGAGACAACATATGCTCAACTATTGTGAAAATTACAATTTTTTTAAAAACCAATAAATCTAATAGAGATAGGAGTTTTTACATTTATTTTGTTTAACACAATTATACAAAGGAATAAAATTATGTTTACTTAGTATTTCAGCAGACAAGACATATAATTTTAATCAATAATCAAATTTGAAGCTGCAATGTAGCCACTGCAGTAGGTTATAGAAAGGCCTCGTTTAGAGGTTTAGCAGTTTTCTCCCAGTTTTCCAGCTCGTTAGGTCGGCCGCCTTTCCTGATACATGAAAGATACGTGTTCTCTTTGTGGATACTCAGGCAGTTTGTTACTGCAGTTTACAGAACTTCTGTTTCCATCTTGGTTTTATGATCCTCCAGTAATGCCAAGAAAGGTGGCACCTGGGGAAAAACGCTGGGAAACGCTGCCTCTAGTCAGAACACAAAAAGGTGAACCCAGTGGATCTCCTTGTGAGCGAACAGAGACACGTACAGCTCTGGTTGTGTGTGCTCTTGACTCGACTTTAAATGGGTATAATTTATGGAGAGAGAGGGAAAATTGCCACCAGCTGATTCTGACAAATGCTCCAATCTTTTAAAGAGCCAATTATGAACAATAATGAACTACATTAAGGCCATGTTCCTGAGCATTTAATGCAACACACGGGAGGAATTCAAGTGCCTGTGTGCAAGATGGCAACAGAGACCACCTACTGCTCTGCTGACACTGTAGGCGCCTTGCGGGGTTCAATCCATACCTGATTGTAGATGTTGTGGAGAAGCTGTAGATGCCCCATCCCTGGAAGTGTTCAAGGCCAGGTTGGATGAGGCTTTGGGCAACCTGGTGTAGTGGAGGGTGTCCCTGCCTGTGGCAGGGGGGTTGGAACTGGATGAACTTTGAGGTCCCTCCCAACCCAAACCATTCTATGATTCCATGATCTTCGATCTGCAAAATTTCCATAATGCTGGCGTTTGAGCACCTTCCCACATGAAGAATCGGCCCGTTTGCATAGGCTCGCTGCAATTCAGACAAAGCAGAGAAACACCTAATTTTGCCTGTGTCCTCTGAGCGGCCTCATCCAGCAGACTATATTGAAGAATATGGTGTATAATAGCCAAAACTGTTAGTTAATTAAAAACGGAAGGAGAAGTGCCTACTTTTAGTGTAATAACCCGTTATTTAGAGTACTCCTGCAGGTGGATTCTAAACTTTTCTTGCCTGAGGAGATTCAACTGTGCTATTCCCATATGCCAAACCAATATCCTTAGCGAGTAGGCAAGAAGCTGCTCCCTCCCCTTTCTACTGAAACCACGGTACCGTCCAGCAGAGAACTTGCTCCTCCGAGGAAGTGCGTGTCAGGGAACCAGGCAGTGCTGCTGCTAAGCGATGAACGGTTCTCACTGGGACTTCCAGCACGGAGTTGAGCATAGTTTCCCTTCAGAAGAAAAGGGATGCCATTCAGTTACACAGGGTTTTTTGTGCTGAGTACTCTGTCAGTAGAATAATAAAACACACTTAAAGCAAAGTAGCGTTAATGCAAAGGTAACATTAACTTCTGTTGTATTATCTTAATGTTTTTGCCTGCCATTCATATGACAAGATATTGCTCTTTAAACAGCTCCTTACATTTTTCTAATGTGCTTCTAGTGTTCAAGGCCAGGTTGGATGAGGCTTTGGGCAACCTGGTGTAGTGGAGGGTGTCCCTGCCCATGGCAGGGGGGTTGGAACTGGATGATCTTTGAGGTCCCTTCCAACTCAAACCATTCTATGATTCTATGTTGTCCTCACTTACTGGGTGTTACGGAACGTGTTTCACAATTCGTTTAAACCTTGGCAATGATTAACCTGCAGTGTGAATGCTGCACGTCAGTATCCCTGTGTCTGCGAGCAGATGCCATCCAGAGGGCAGAGAGGCTATTGCTTTGGGCAGAGGACGAGTTCACGAGGCACAGCTGCTTCAAATACTTCCTTGGTGAGTGAAATTTTTCCTCCCCCAGCGCGGTGGTTTAGCAACAGCAGAGGTGAAGAGGTGCACGTGAAAGGCAAGCTAGTGTCCTCAGCCAGCGTGGTGGTGGTTTTGCCTTCATCCTGCAGAGAGGTTTGCACTGCCCTTCTTTTGGTCAGTAAGAGGAGTTTATTTCACCACTTCTGTCGCTAACAAAACTAGGTCCAGGCGGCACATCAGAGAAATCTACTATGCGTATTCTAAGGGTGCATCTCCTCAGTTTTGGCACCTTCTCCACACCACAATCTCTCAGCTCAAGGTGTATGTGAAACGCTACATCAGGCAGACAAGGCACAAATCGCCCTAGTGCTATAAAGAAATGAACGGCTGTCTTTTGAAATAACAAGCCCTATGTGGATGGATCAATATTTAATGCAGAGGCCAAAGAAAACCAAGCTTCCATTAGGAATGTTGGCATTGTCTTAAAACCACTCTATCTGTAGCTGATGTGAACTGCTCAAAGTGGCGTGCCAAACAAGCTAGAAGATGCGCAATCATAGCTTTATGCCTTTCATTTCTGAAATTAAGCAAAACCAAACAAAACCAACAAACTATAGCTTTGCATGTTAATGGTTGTGGGAGCTTAACTGTCCAAGGAGGCATCGATGTCCCAACCCACTGAGCCATGCAAGCTGAGCACGAGCCAACAACTGCTAACGACTTCACAGAGTTGTAGCAAAGACATCAAAAATTTCAAGCTGCACTGCACACACTAGCTTCTCTTAGGAAGAAAAGCTACCTAGAGAATAAACAGAAGTTCAAGCAATAGTACGAAAGGTGGGATGAGACAGGCTGAGCAGGCACTGTGCTGGTTCTGTGACACACTGCTGAAGAAAGCACAGAGGGGAGGGGATGGGAAAGCTAATTCTGCAAGCGACAGAAACCAGAGCTTGTAGAGCTCTAAGACAGCCGTGCTGTTACATGCACCATAACACGGGCTTGGCCTTTCTTACAGGGGCAGATGGCTCTCATTCTGGTCTATCACCAGAAAAGATAGGACGTCTCGCAATTAATACTCCTTTAGTGTTTCCTGTACGGCATGGCAAACCACAGGAGCTAGGTTTCATGATGCCCCCCCACACCTCACACTACTGATAAGGAGAGGCAAAAGTAGAAGGGAGAGAGCAGATGTAGAGGCTGAAGGCAGCAGATAACATACCAAGCTTTCCAGTTCCCTTCCACGTTTCCCTTTTGTGAAAAAGCAGATTCTGTCATGCCTAGTTAACACGGGCTGGTGGTTGTGTTTGTCTGCAATCAGAAAGAAGTAGTTTGCGAAGGAGTTCTGGAGGTCATTTCATGCAGCCTTAGCTTACGCTAAGGGCAAAGTCTGAGCATAGATGAAGCCACTCAGGACCTCATCCAGACAAGCATCAGGGAACGGTCAGGACTGTCTGTTCTCTCTGGGAGAGAAGCTGAGCACGGTAACAAGGCTAGCAGGGCAGGAGCTTCCCCAGCCAGGGACTGGTTCCGTAGTACCTAAGTGACACAAGCAGGCCAGGCTCTGGATCACCAAAGTCCATGGTCAAGCGTAGCTGTGATGGAGCTGGTGGCAAGTACACCTATGGCATAAATCAGAGAGGGACAGAAAGCCCAGGTCTGAACTTAAACGGAGCCCCTCGGCCCAGGGGCGGAGAGTGTGCGGGTGGAAACATCTCGGGTGATGCTGCTCAGTGCAATTACGGCCCATTAGTGCACTCAGGGTCCTGCCAGCCAGTTTTAGATCTTACTAAGGATGGAGAAGGACGGAAGCAATAGCCTTCTTGGCTGGGTTTCTTCATAAATGAGGATACTAAGCTAGAATAAGGTCACTCTCCAAATGGATGAATTTCAGCTCTGCTGGTTGGAAAAATTAATATAAAGTCTCAAAAGAAATTTGCCTAGTGTGGCCTTTTCAACATTCCTGCTGGACAATTCAGCAACTTTACATGGCATTCCTGGAGTTAAAACACATCACCTGGTTTCCTTGCATCTGTTTCTTCCATAACTTCCAATCATCGACTATTGGCACTGGTCCAATCCTCTGCCCAGATCCCCTTATCTTTTGGGGAGTTTCTCAGCTAATGGCTTCTCCTCGTCTGCCTGCTATGTCTTGCACTTCAGAGACTTTCTCTGCTGACCAGTCTCAGTTATTGTCTAGAAAGGCATCATCCCTCTTCCAGGCTCCAGTGTCAGAGAAGTCCCTCTGAAAGGCACTGCCTTGGCTAAGCCAGGTAGACACATATCTTCTCCCTTTGCTGCTTATCCAGCTGATGTGTTCAACAAAACAGACAGTATGCAGGTTTTCATGCAGTAAACTGAAGCCACAAATTTGAGAAATGCTGCCATCTGTCATAGCACCTTAGGAGTCCACCCATCCTCATGGGCACCATAAACTATCACCATGTAAACCAATGACAGGATACAATGGCCCAGCTTAGTCTGAGGATTTCTACAAAGCTCAGTCATGGAAAGCTTCGTCAAAGCAATAAAACTCTTTGAGTTTTGCTCTTATTACAGAAGCCACAGGAGTCTCCTGAAAGATAAAACAGTGTCCCGCAAAGCCTGCCCGGGAGCCTACAGCATCGCTTTGCTGACAGCTCGGGTAGAATCAGAGATGTACGTGCATTCAACACAAAGAGACTCGTTAAAGGGTTACAAAGCAGATCTCAGTCTTGCTAACAACCTGCGATGCGATATCAGCACGTGCTCTGGCATATCATTACCCAGTGAGCATGCTGGCATTGTAACCACGTGAGACTCCTAACTTCCCCAGCCTTCGGTCAGCTAAGATCCATATACCTTCAGAATGGAGGAACAGTTGTTGAATCCGATGATGTTCTGAGCCTTTTGTAAGTAAAAATACTTGCCACTAGTCTTGCAAACGCTGTTCAATAATTATACATACCTATTTTTTTATGATGGTATCCTAACATGCTTCATACTGTGGTAGATACAGCTTCCTAATTCATTCCAGGAAAGGATCCTCCAGAATGTTCTCTATCAATGATTTTGTTACTTAGAAACATGTGAAATGAGGAATAAACCTTGCTGCCAGCTGCTATATTTCAGTAGAATTCCACCTTCACAGAATCATAGAACGGTTTGGGTTGGAAGGGACCTCAAAGATCATCTAGTTCCAACCCCCCTGCCATGGGCAGGGACACCCTTCACTACACCAGGTTGCCCAAAGCCTCATCCAACCTGGACTTGAACACTTCCAGGAATGGGGCAGCCACAGCTTCTCTGAGCAATCTGTTCCAGTGCCTCACCACCCTCTGAGTGAAAAATTTCTTCCTTATATCTAATCTAAATCTTCCCTCTTTCAGTTTAAAGCCATCACCCCTTGTCCTATCACTACACGTCCTTGTAAAAAGTCCCTCTCCAGCTTTCCCTGTAGGCCCCCTTTAAGTACTGGAAGGCTGCTGGAAGGTCTCCCCCGAGCCTTCTCTTCTCCAGGCTGAACAGCCCCAATTCTCTCAGCCTGTCTCCATAGCAGAGGTGCTCCAGCCCTTGGATCATCTTGGTGGCCTCCTCTGGACCCGCTCCAGCAGCTCCATGTCCTTCTTGTGTTGGGGACCCCAGAGCTGAACGCAGCACTGCAGGGGGCGTCTCACGAGAGCAGAGCAGAGGGGCAGAATCACCAGCATATGTTATATGTTGTTCTATCAGCATGCACTGACCTTGGAAGACTATAGCCAACTTCTTTCATAATGGAAAGGTCACACAGGATTTCCGGAGCTGCTGCTGGGTATTGCAGATACACAAAACAGTGTGATTACACCACTGTGGTCTTCCTCAGCCTACCTAAAGAGTGCCAGTTCACTACTTGCGTTGACTGTGTTGGCAATGACTAATTTCACCAGGTTTTCATAAGCTTCCATTTTCATGTGCTCTGAATGCAAGACGGAAACACAATCTGACATGTTGCTTTAGGTGTGTCTTAATGATCACCATAGATATGAAAAGCTACTGCAGCATCTCTGGAGAAACACCCTAGGCATGAGCACTTGGGCAATGGCAACTCTCTGACCCGTTGCCATGTGCTAACGCATGCTCTGTTCTAGATGACAGGGATAACAGACTGTGAGGAATCAGGCCATGGCAGGTTGTGATGTCCCTCTCCTCTCTCTTGAGGAGAGACAAGTAGCCAACAAACTGAGTCTTAGAACAGTACCACAGGGCATGGCGCATGGGACTCCGGGAAACACCTGTGTCTCCAGGAAATGAAACGCACAGTGCAGCTGGCTTGTGTTGGGGTCACAGTATGCGACAGAAATATTTGAAGAGTCAGGAAGGTCTGGCAACAGTCAGACTGGAAAGGCGTCACACTCAATTTGGGTTACGCTATATCTTTTTTGGAGTTAGAGTCATAGAGTGGTTTGGGTTGGAAGGGACCTCAAAGATCATTGAGTTCCAAGCCCCCTGCCATGGGCAGGGACATCTTCCCCTAGATCAGGCTGCTCAAAGCCCTGGCCTTTCACTCCTCCATTCACTCCTTTCCTTTAAGCCACTGCCCTCAGCCTGGTGGGGGGAGGGTACAGGATCCCCTTGACCTTGTTTTTTTTTCTGGTGGCTGTTCCTGTTTCTGTCTCAGGGAGAGCAGAGCACAGTTCCACCAGCCTCTCTCTTTCTCAGACTCCCTGATGCTCCTTAACCTTTTCACTTCCTCTCGTAGCTCTCCCACCATACTGAGCAGATCATCCACCTGCTCACACCTCACACTGCTCCTCTCTCTGCGGCCATCCCTTACCAGTGTAGCCGGAGACCTGGATGGCTGCACGTTTCCATGGGAGCTCTCTCCAGGTTGCCACATCCATTCTGCCGAGTGCAGAAGACATAGGCTTCTGCTGGCTGGACACCACAGCTAAGCTCCTTCTGAGAGGGTGACGACCACCAAGGGAACTCACCTCTCGAGCTGGCAGGGTGACTGCGCCCTTCCTGCGTGCGCTTCCACACCACGCTCCGTTGGCAGCGCTCCTGCTCGCTCGAGCTCCCCAGGCTGCTTTTTGTAGGGGTGGGGTGGCCGCTGCTCTGGCAATGCCCAGGCCTCCTCTGCACCTCCCGCCAGAGCTGCCAGCTCTGAGGGGGGGTCTCTCCACTCCCCTGGCCTTTCCCTCCCTCAGGAAAACCTCCTGTGCGCCAAGAGCTGCCGCTCCGCTGCGAATCAGGCCAGTTCCAGAGCAGCTCCCCTCGGCGACTGAGTTACGGCTTCCCAAGATAAATGTTTGCTTCCTGCAGTCCCGATCCTCAGACGGATTTATGGCTGCGCTACAATGCCTTTATCTGTTCGATCCAGACCACAAACGTTTCCCCCCCATTACGTCCTGTTGCCATCACTGTCACCTACAACGTTTACTGCAAAAATCTGAATGGCTGATGAAGAAAAGTGCCAGAGCAAATCCTCATCTCCCCGTCTTACGTTCCGTTACCTTTCTGCCTCTCCTAACACCTTGACATCTGTCGGGACACGGTTTTGAAATACATGGAAGGTATACGGAGTTAATTCTGGAGGAATTTCCAACCAAATTTCAGCCAGTAGCAACTCAAACGCCACGGGTATTTTCACGTGGGCTGTAACACTAGAACAACTCTAACTGTTCCGACGTGTTATCTTGTACCCCAAAACTTACGTATCACCATCATCTTTCCTCAAAACAAAATTATCACCAAGCCAGTCAGCTCAATTTTCCTAAGCCACTCTTCTTCCTCTTTTTAGGCATCGATGACTCAATATTGAGAAGGATAATCACTCGCTCTTTTGGAATTTCCCAAATTTTTCCAGTTTACAAAAAATGTAATATTCCTGATTCTGAGAAGTCACTGGCTCGCTCACTTCCAGTTTCACGTACATAAACTGCATGATAAACTGATGACTTGAAAATGTGTAATTTTAGTAAGATTTTTATTGTCAGTCACATAGACTATGACCAGGATGTATTAAGCATTTTTCTTTCCTTCTTTGCTATTTCTGATTTCACGTTTTTTCCTGTGACAATAACTGGTTGTTTTTTTTTATTTCTACTGATTTATGTCTAATATTTCAATAACATCAAAGAAAGGCAATAGAAGTTTTTAAGATATTGGTGTCTTAGTGACATTATTAATTTCCTTAGGCCCACGTCTTGTTTTAAATCAACACATTCGTCGTTAGCATTAATTTTAATCCTTTTTCTATTCTTAGTGTGTAACCAGCTTCATTATACTTTCACATTATACTTTTTTTGGGTTTTTCTGAGGGGAGAGGGTTGAGCACTCGGGAGAATACTCACCCCCCCAAATCCATTTTTGTTAACAAGAGGAATGCCTTCTGAAGGTCCATCTGGATATACCTGGTTTAACTGGTGGTGTACCTGCTACACTCCTGTCCTGTCAAACAGAAAGATGGTGGTGGTCCAGAGCTGCTACTTTTCCCCTTTTTTGTATTTCTTTTTCCTAGCAGGGTACTATCAGAGTAGTCTGTTGTTAAACCTGGCATGTATCACACCACTACTTATCTCATGGTATTTGAAGGGAAATGACAATAAATTGACCTAAGGAGTGAATTACTTTTCCCAGTCCCAGGTCCTCATTGTGCAAAAAATTTTGAGAGGCTCCCAAATCACAGCTCTCAGATTACAGGGTGTCCCTGTAATGGAGGACAACCCGTAATCCCATATGAACTTGCTCCACAGAACTGCAGTTGTTTGGTACAAAGCTTCTCTTTCTTTGGCTCTTAGCTATTTTAGACAAAAAAATTTATATCAGGTTGAAGTAAAACTGAAGGCTGCAGTCCTGATTTCTCCCCACTCAACCATTTGTGCATGCAGTATGACACTGTGTGAAACAGTTTTCATCTTTATGGTACATGAATTTCTTTCAATAGACTTCTCAAGGCTAGTTACCTTCTGAAGGCTAAGTACCACCAGATGGATGGTACTTAAAAAATGATCACCTATTTAAAATTTTCTTCTCAATGCTTATATGTGATCTCATACCTTATACACTGGAAGCTGTTCAGTCCTTGTTTTGAAGAAGGAATTGTTATTTTTTGCATATGGTTTAAAATTACATTTACTATTCTAATTTATTATTTTAAATAGTTCCTTAGTACCATTAATTTTTATAATAGTCTGTACCAAGACAAAATGAGCTTTGACGTTAAAAGTGCCCCAAAATATCCTTGTCTCTGCAGGTAACGTATTGGAAATCTGCTATCACTAGCAAAGACCATTCCAGTTGCTTTCTTGAGCTTGGAAAAAGGCAGGGTGAGGATGAAGAAACACATCCCAACACAGAAACTCCTTTTTCATGCAGCCACCGTTCTCACTACTGGAGTTACATCATGATTTGAATGGAGGTAGAACTGGAAGCCCATACCAGACACCAAAACGTTACCGTGTCTCTCCTCCTCTCCTTTTCTTGCTGCCCTGCCACCTTCACATCTGCCACTCCACTGCCACCTTTGGTAGGCAGAATACCTTTCTCCACCTCCTTCTCTGAAGGCCTCGATGCTGTGGGGCAGACTGTAGCGTTAGGTTGGCAACTTCCATCCCACTGCAGTATGGGACCCATGGACCCATCGGAGTGCCCTTCCAAAAGGCACAGATACAGACTGGCATGAATAAGGTCTTTCTGCTCTGTTCTAGTGCTTTGCTGGGAAGGCAGAATAGCAGGAGACAAGAGAAAGGCTTGGCTTACAAGCCTGTTCTCTCTTTTGGAGTGAAGATGCTACAAACTCCTCTGGGAAGGAAGCTGAAAGCAACCGGGAGCTACAGCTCATGGCCGGTGCTGCATGACTAATGTTTAACTCGATCCACTGACCGCCCACTGATCCGCTGACCGCTCCAGCTCGGAACTGACCCGCTGACTCCAACCTGGACCACGGGGCCTCCCGCTGCCCGCTGCGACCCACGGCTGCTGTGCAGGAGCGCAGATTTCCGGCAACCATCTTCCTCTCCCGGTAGTCCCTAGGCACGCGGAGTGGATTTTCTCCTCCCTGCAGCGACCCGCGGGACCGGCGCCGGTTTCCCTGAGCAGACGGCCGCTGTCCGCAGGGCTCCGAGGAGCCGCAGCTCGCCGGTGCCGGTGCCCCCCGGACACGGCTGCGGGAAGAAGAGGCAGCGTTGCGGTTTTTTGCGCCCGGCAGCCACAGCCGAAACCCAGGGAAACCAGCCGGGGCGGCTCCCGCACTGCCACAGCCCCTCCTGAGCTGTTGTTGCTCCATCCGCACCAGCTCGACCCCCGCCGGACGCGTCTCCCCGCCAACGCCCCGGCGCTCCTCTCCCCTTCCCACCGACCTGCCTCGGCTCCGAGCCGGCGAGTTGCGTCCGTCTGAATCAGAGATAGTCACAGCACCTCCTTCCTCCTTCTTCCTCCTCCTCGCCCCCGGCCCGGCCTCTCCCGCCGTCGCGGAGGGGGCGGGGCCCGGCCGCGCGCCACCGCCCCCCCGCCGCGCTCGGAAATGGCTCTCACGTGAGGGAGGAGGCGGTGGCAGTGCCGCGCTCGCCCCGCCGCTGCCCGCGCAGGAGGCGCCAGCGGGACGCGGGGCTGCGGGCGCCATGCCGACCAGCTTCACCGTGGTGCCGGTGGAAGCGCAGGGCGAGGAGAGGGAGCCGGCGGAGCGGGACGGGCAGCGGCCGGAGAAAGAGGAGGAGGAGGAAGACGAAGAGAGGGACCGGGGCTGCGGTGAGGAGAAGGGGGAGCGGGGGGGGCAGTGCCTGATGGCAGCGCCGGCGCTTTGCGTGCGAGGGAGCCCCTGGAGCGCGGAGGGGCCGCGCCGCCGCGGGCGGTGTCGGAGCCACCTGTCCAGGTGGAGCAGCGCGCCCGGGGGAGAGGGCGAAGAAGGTCCGGCGCCCGGCGAGGCTGCGGGCGCCTTTCCCTTTGTTTCCGTAACCCGTCGCCTTGCGGTGAGGAAGCGCTGCCGGGCGGCGGAGCGGGGCAGCCCGGGGCGGCGCCCGCCCCCCATGGCGGCGTCAGGCGGTCGGTCGCCTCCCGCTTGCCAAGGGGGAAGCGGCAGCGGCCGGTGCCGCTGGCAGCCCGAGGGGCGGGCGAGACAGCTCTGCGCGGAGCTCCTTCCTGTCGGGGCTCGCTGGAGGGGGGTGAGAGGGGAGGCTCGGCCCGCGGGGAGCAGCGCCGGTGGTACCGCGCTCGCTCCAGGTGTCTGTCTGTCCGTCCGTGTGCTTTCGCACCGGCCGCCGCGCCTTGGCTTGGGCCGGTGTTCGCCGCCGTGCCCGGCGCTGGGAGCCGTGGTCCCCTCCCCGGGAGCCGTGCCCCCCGCCGGGCATCGCCCCGGGAGCCTCCCGGGGGAGCGGAGCGGAGCCCGAGCATGGCGGGCTGAGGCTCCGGCCAGGGCAGCCCCCTCCGCAGCGGGACGAGCGCCTTTCCTCAGCCGGGCGATAAGGCATGGCCCGGGAAGCAATAACTCTTGGTGCCTTTGACTCAGAACCCTTAACGTTCCCTCCCCAAGTGCCGCTCAAGTACCAAGTATGGTGCTTGAGTCACTGCTGGTGCTGCCAGAACTGGTTGGATCCTGCGCCTTGTTTTGGGCACTCTGTTAACGATCAATCCTCGTTCTTCATTTATTGTTTGTGGTTTGTTGTTTGTTTTTTTTTTTTTTCTCAGATGGTCGCAGGTAAAAAGGTGGGGTGTTGTAAAAGGCGATTCCTCGTAATGACAGCTCCTTCTTGTGGCATAGATCACAGATAAGGCTGGTACTGTGTCGTGTGAGATGCGAATGTAAAGAGATGAAAGCAGAGATTTGATGAACTTCATATATTTACCTTATTTTAATGTCTTTATGCATAAAGACTCTTTAGGAAGATGACACAGTGCAACGCAAAGCTGAGTTGCTTTCTCCCCCCCAAACCCCTACCTACCCGTAGAAGATAGATACTATATGTAGTCACATTTCTTTTGGTATATTCAAGCAATGAGCAAGTGTTTCAACACCTGCCGCTTTTTTTTCCAAACTAAATGGAAAAGAAAATCCAAAATAGTATAAACTGTGGCAACAGTTTTTCCTGCACTGATGGATGACAGCAGTATGGCATGAATCTGTTTGGGCCGTTTGCCTTACGGCAGAAGAGCTAGTCAGAAAGGCACGGAGTGTGGTGTTCTTGTCAGATGGCTTCTCAAAATTCTGAACATACGTACAGGCATAGATATGTTGTTAGACCGTGCATGTATATGAAGCACCTTGGAATGTTTGGAGATCTTGGGAAGGTAAGGGGGAAGAGTGGAACTTGTACTCTTGTAGTGGCTTACTTCTAACCTTTAGGGTTGTGATTAAAAAAAAAAAAAATTCTTCATGCAGTTAAGTAGAATTCGTGTGCCCTAGCAGTTACTTTTGCGAAATATATTTCAATTATCTGCTGTTCTGGATCTGTATCGCTTGAGCAGATGAATTTATGTATGACTTTTCCTGTTAACGTGCCTGTAAACTAGGGAGCAGAGAGGAAAACACTTAAAAGAAGACATTGACTTGTAAACAAGTTATAGTCAGAGTTCCAGCTTCATTAGGAGATTGAATGCTGTACTTGAATACAGAGGTTTGGGAAGGGAATGTCATACTTAATGTTGCCTTGGGTATTATATGCATGTGTGTGGTATGTAGACCTGTAATGCATAAAATAGTTAATGCTGTGTAATCAAATCATTCTTCTTGACTCGTTCTTCTGAAAACTTTAAAGAATTCTAAAATATTAGTACAGCTAAAAGCTGTTCTAGATAAGCCCATCTAAAAGCCTGCTTGATCAGAGAAGGAGTGTTTGCTTTTCTTCCTGCTCCAGCCTTGAGAAAAAGGCTCAGGAGTAAAACATCTTGTTCCCCGCCCTCCTCCACATCCCTGGGTTCCCTTTCTTTTTCCTGCACTTGACCTTGGTGCTCACCAGACACTTCACTGGGCTGGTTCAAAGTGCTAAACTGGCAGAAAGCTAAACTCCTGCAGAGGGAAAAACAGTTCCTCTGTCTTGGAGTTGAGGTGAGCGAGTGCTGCGAAAAGTCTGAGAATAGTGAGAGTTGTATCAAGGTCGGGGCGGGGGGGGGGTAAAGCTGAGAGCAGAGGTGGAAGTGAAAAAAGGAGGGAGAATGGGAAGTTCCCCTTTGGCTCACCCTTGGCCTGTATAGCTCAGCATGTAATTTTGTCCCAATTGTTCAGGAATCTGGAATTTTATCAGTTTTGATTGAAATGTCTGGCTTAAAACCCAAGTAATAGTTCTGGAATTCCTTGACTGCACTAGTACCTTGTTGTTTTTTTTAAAAAAAAAAAAAAACAAACACAAAAAACCCCATAACAAAACTCAACTGAACAACCCCCCCAAGCCCCCAGTGTGGTCTTGCAGGGAAGCAGGCTGTGTGCCCATTACTGCACCAGTGAAGCAGTTCTGGCATCTCACTAGCAAGGCGTTTATCAATTATTCTGTGCCTTTATTCCCTTTCACGCGTTCTTATCTGATACGTGATAACAGAGTAAGCTGGGATGTTATTACTCTGTGCTCGTCCCTCCTCCATAATCACCTGAAATTCCATAGCCTGGTGTTTTCTGGTTGAGGGAAGGAGGGGAACACTCAGGTGAGTGGCTTTTCCGCTGAATTGTAGCACTTGGGAAGAGCAGGGAGGCAGAGCAGGAATTAGTGCTTGGATTGAGCAATGCAGTTGAGGGTCGGAGTCTGCTGGCTTGAACGTGCACGAAGCAGCACGTTGCCTGTGTCTATGATGCACGACGAGGGAAGGGTGGTCAGGAAATAGTAACCGGTTGAAGAAGAGAGGTAACTGGTTGAAACAGGAGTCTGTTGTAGGCAGTAGACCATGTTTTCTTCCTTGGGTATTTACCTTATGGCTTATCTAATATATTTTCTTTTATTCTATGGCTGCTTTCTTTCCTTTAGTATGTTCAGAGAAGGACTTCATCAAAGGTCTTCTGGAGTTCTTGGCATACTATATAAATCAGATTTCCTTTATCCATGTGCTTGTTGATTCTTTCAAAGAGCTCTTTTGGGCATGTGAGGCAGCATCTCCCCTTACAGAAGCCACATGGGTTGTCCTTCCCCACCACCTCCATGTCATATTGTGTAATACAATGTTGGAACAGAAAAGGTTTTTCTTGTTGCAGAGAAATCCATAACCTGACGCTTGCTCACAGGCAGGGAAGTTACGCACAGGGATTTCCTTTGCTCGGAGGGGCATTGGGTGTCTGAGTCAGCTCCCCATGTACACCCAGCTCTGCCAAGGTGCTCCGATTGATCCTTCTCCTGTTCCATATAGCTACGTGTGTCACTGTGAATATCAGCGTTTCTAGTAGCTATTGGTGTCCCCGCGGGAAACGGGTGAGTAAAGGAGACAGAGTTAAGGGTAATAAACTAAATAACTCCGCAGTGAATAAACTAAATAACTCCGCAGTGGAGTAAGTGGTCACTTAGCATTTTGTAACCATTTAAACATTTCTTTTAGACGGTTGCAGTTAGAATCATGGAATGGTTTGGGTTGGAAGGGACCTCCAAGACCATCCAGTTCCAACCCCCCTGCCATGGACAGGGACACCCTCCACTACACCAGGTTGCCCAAAGCCTCATCCAACCTGGCCTTGAACACTTCCAGGGATGGGGCATCCACAGCTTCTCTGGGCAACCTGGTCCAGTGCCTCACCACCCTCTGAGTGAAAGATTTCTTCCTCCTATCCAATCTCAATCTTCCCTCTTTCAGTTTAAATCCATTGCTTCTTGTCCTATCACTACACGCCCTTGTAAAAAGTCCCTCTCCAGCTTTCCTGTAGGCCCCCTTTAAGTACTGGAAGGCTGCAATAAGATCACCCCAGAGCCTTCTCTTCTCCAGACTGAACAGCCCCAACTCTCTCAGCCTGTCTCCATAGCAGAGGTGCTCCAGCCCTTGGATCATCTTGGTGGCCTCCTCTGGAACCGCTCCAGTAGCTCCATGTCCTTCTTGTGTTGGGGACCCCAGAGCTGAACACAGTATTCCAGGTGGGGTCTCACGAGAGCAGAGCAGAAGGGGCAGAATCCCCTCCCTTCACCTGCTGCCCACGCTGCTTTGGATGCGGCCCAGGATCTCACCTTTTTTTGTGAAGGGGAGGGTCTTACTACTTGAAATAGAGAGCAAATGATTATTTTAACTCTGTTGTGATAATTTCATGGGGATGGAATGCTAACATTCTCTTACTGGACTTATTGCTGAAAAGCTAAATGTAAATATTTCTAGTCATGAAACGCTTTAAAGTAGAACATTCCAGGAGGAAGTAGCATTCAATATAGTGATATCAACCCTCATAATTTTAATTTCTCTGCTTCTGTAATGAAAATACTATTACTGAGATTTTTTTATCTCTTACTACTGATTTTTCTTTTGATGATAGTACTTTTGCAGCCATCAGAATATGGTGAGTATAGGTGTTCTGGTGTAACTGTTTTTCATAACGGAACTTTTGCTTGTAATGTTTTATTGTCTTAAAATTATAAGATGACAGTGTGTTACAAGCTCACAGGTAAGCATTGTAAAGGCTGCCTTTGGTAAGGGATATAGTTTGTTACTGCATATCAGATCTTGCTAGCTGCTGCTGGGGAAAAAAGTATTTCTATTCTCTCCAGTCCTACTACTTGTGAACTGTTTAGGGAGCCAAATCGTCAGGAAACCAGCTATGACAGAAAAAAAGTCTGTCAGTCTTAAAAAGTTGTTTTAAGAGGCTTTATTTCCTTGAATCGACTCGTTGCAGAACAGTGTTGTTCCACCCCAGCATGGACAACCACCCCTTTTGGCAGTACTGGCCTGATTAATGTTTTCCTGCTTCTTTGAACAATGTTGTTGCTTTACGTAAAAATAGATACTAAAGCATAGGGAATGAAACAATTAGTGCTATTTTTATTTGCTCTCTAGACTGAGAAACTATAGATTGTTATCACAGTGGACTTATTTTCTGAATCTGAGTAGAAATATTAAAGTTTGAGGGTTCCCCTCTTAACAAAGTGTGTTTCTTAGTTTAAATGAATTCCCCTACCATTTTTTTTTTCCCCTACACAATTCTTTTGTGGTTTATGTGGTATTTTTTGCATCATCAGATACTATTTCTACTTGATTTGATGTTCCAGTGGAACAAGGAGCATTTCTGGCACACACTATAGTTTGTATAACTGCAATTATTTGTATGCCATGGCTTTGAACCGTCTGGACAGTGGCTAGCAGAATTTTAATTTTGTAGCTTATTCGGTCAGGTTTCTGTTTACCTTCCACTACCCCAAGCTAATAAGAGTACTTCAGCTTTGGAATGTGTTTTCCTTGGCTCTTTGCACCTTTGACACAGTGGTGACAGCAAAGACAAATTCAGTGGTGATGATGTCATCACTCTCGGCAGTGATTGTGAATGTTTTTTCCTTCTCTGATGAAAGACAAATCCATGGTGAAGTGCGCTGGGTTTCTGTGGCAAGGTTTTGGTAGCAAGAAGGCTGCAGGAGTGGCTTCTGTGAGAAGATGCCAGAAGCCACCTGCATGGCCCGAGATGGGCCAGCTCCAGGATAGACCTGCTACTGGTCAAAGCTGAGCCCGTTAGTGATGTTGGTAAGAAAGAGCAGGGAAAAAAAAAAATAACAAAACCAACAAACAACGGTGCAACAGCAGCTGAGAGGGGTAAGAATATGTGAGAGAAACAACTGTGCAGACACCAAGGTCTGAAAGAGGTGGAGGAGGAGGTGCTCCAGGCACCAGGGCAGAGATTCCGCAGTCTCTTGTGGTGAAGACCACGGGATGCAAGTTGTTGATGCAGCCCGAGGAGCAGAGATCTGCTCTGCAGCTCGTGGAGGACCCCATGCTGGAGCAGGTGGCTGTGGCCTGAAGTAAGTTGTGACCTGTGGAGAGCCCACATGGGAGCAGGCTCCTGGCAGGAACTGTTGCCTGTGGAGAGGAGTCTGTGCTGGAGCAGGGTTTTGACAGGACCTGTGACCCTGTGAGGAGCCCCATGCTGAAGCAGTACTTGAAGAACTGCAGCCTATAGGAAGGACCCTATATTGGAGAAGGTCATGAAGGACTGTCTCACATGGATGGGACCCCATGCTGGAGCAGAAGGGAGTGGCAGAGTCTGCATGTAATGAACTGACTACAACTCCCATTCCCTGACCCCTGTTCTGCTCAGGAGGAGGAGGTAGAGAAGTTGGGAGTGAAGTTGAGCCTGGGAAGAAGGGAGGGATGGGAGGGAAGGTGCTTCTAGATTTATTTCTTATTATACTATCTCTTATTAATTAACAATAAATTTAATTTCCCGGAGTCTGGTCTGTTTTGCCCATGATGGTAACTGTGGAGTGATCTACCTGTCCTTTTCTTGAATCATGAGCTTTTTTAATCTTATTTTCTCCCCGTCTTGTTGAAGAGGGGGAGTGATAGAGCAGCTTGGTGGGCACCTGGCAACTAGCCAAGGTCAGCCCTCCACATGGAGTCAATGAGAACTGCAGTCTCTCTGATTTCTTGTGCAAATTTTCAGTTAGTTACAAATTTGGATGCAGTTCTGCTGCAGTAGGTTGTGCAACACTACTGTGCTGCCCTGGCCTTGCTTTACAAGAGGTATATCTGTTTCTTTGGCAGCTTCTCAACCCTCAAAATTGCCATCCTTGAGTTTTAAGTCATCAAAAGTGTTACCTGCTCATCTTTAAAGGTCTGCTGGTAGGCTTCAGACACGTGTTCATGAGTGGTTAGCAGTATACAAGCTTAAAGCTGGTGCCTGGATAACTTTGCTCTTGAATTACAGCTCAAGGGAAGCTTAATGATGTCTCTGTCAACTGGGCAGCATTTATTACCTGCCTCCTGATTTCAGCAGCTATCCTTCTTAATTAGGTACCTCATTTAGCTGTATCCTTTAGCCAACTCGTAGCAACCAAAAATAAGCAGCATTCAGCCTGTTTAGCAGATCATTCTGGGAGCCTTTGGGAGGTGAGATATTGAGTGGTAACTGCTTTGCAAAAATGGTTTTATTTTTTTTTTTAAGCTCGTGTGTGTCTTCTGGAAAAAAAAATCCTCTCTTTCTGCAAGAATAAATGAAAAAACTTGTTCTGTTTCTTGCCTTCTGACAAGGGCCACACAAGTTTGAAACCTTTTGAAATTAAAAGCATCTTCCTAGAAGCTTACTTTTTGAAGAGAATAAAACCTTTTAGCAGATTAATCCTAATCTCCAAGAATGGGAAGCCTGTGTATTTTTATTCTAGCTTCAGAAAGGAAAGTTGAGAACTTCCTGGAAAATATGTCACAACTTTGCTTTGTTACCTGTAGAACTATCCTGATAGGAACTTAATCTTAACCCTTACCTTAAGTAAAGATAAACACCCCAGTAACTTGCTGCGATTGATTTATGACCGGTCCTGTCTCTATCCTCTACTGGCCTTTCTTGCTTTGTGGAACGTCTGCTGAGGACTTACACAAGCAGCTTTATTTTGCTAGTGAGGAATAAGAAGCAGTTGCTGGCACAAAAAATAAAAACAGGCCACAAAACGGGGAGGTCCAGGAGGGATAGGCTTTTTGGAGCATCAGGGAGTTAAAGCAGCTCTTTTAGGGGCCTAGAAAGCACCAGAGCTGATCCTAGGAAGGAGGAACTTTGGGAAATGGGCTTGGAAAGGGGCCTTCAACCCTTTCAGCCTTTCCACGGTGGACCGTGCTTGCGGCATAGGTGTTAGGATCGCAGAGAAAAGTAGATTTTGGATGTGACTCAAAGATTTGACCACAGGAACTACTCTGTTCCAAGCCATAACATCCTTTTAATGGAACTGAAACCGTTTCTGTGAAGTTGTTTAAGGCCGATATAGAACGTGTGAAATCAATTAATGCACAGACTAAAAAACAGTGAGATATCTTATTTGAAAGAGAATAAACAAATCATGCAGCCAGTCTTAAAGAGAACCCCTTTATAACTTCAAAATACTTCTTTTTTTAAGCAGTGCTTGCAAAGCTACTGGAATTATATTTTAAATGTTTTTATCTGTTACATCTTAAGTAAAATTACGCACACTCTTTCTGCATAAAATCAATGTTTAGCAACTGTACTTATGGCTAACTGGCTTAAGATCTGCTAACATGTACTTGATGCCTAAAATTGGCTTTTTTAATAGCAGATGGATTTTTGGCATAGGTTAATACTACTTATTGCTAATATATACTGATCTACTTAGTGGAAGTATTTTAAAGTGAATTTATTTGACTTTAAATGTCCGTATTGTCAAGTGAAGATGTGGGATGTTTTAGTAACTTGATCCTGCCCGTTTCGCTAAGCATGGTGTTTATTGCTGACGGAAATCCTCCAGCTTAATTCTCTTCACGGAGTTCCATGGCGGTTGTGTAGTTTGGCTGTGTCATGGGCATGCTTCGCACCGCGTGAAGCCTTAATGACTTGTTGCGGGATTAATCCAATACTAGTAAGAAACAGGATTTGAGGTCTTACACAAAGCTGGGAGGAAGCAACTGTCAGTTTCCTGTTTTCGATTCTTGATACATGAAGAATCAGCAGAGGGGAATGACTTGATTTTCCTCAGTCATGAGCGAACAAGATTATGAAGAAAGCGGGCCAAATCCAAGTGAGTCTCTTCAAAAGACAATGCTGTGATTCTACTGGCTCTTACAGATATAACGGGCTCTGTACTTCCAGCTATATTGTAAAGAGTTTATAAAGAGCTTTTGCAGTGTGTTTTTCAGTAGCAGCAGCCTGTGCGTGATGATGATAGTAGCCTGAGTGAAGGAAAACTAGAGTTTAGTGATAAGGGAAAGTGATGGATGTAGTATTTAGAATCCTCCATTATGTAAAGGGGTTTACAAGGAGTTTAAGTACGCCTCGTTCTGCTCTTCAAGATAACTTGCGTAAATTGTGCTAGTCATTGGGAAATAAATGAATGCACAAAATTAGTAATACAGTAAATATATTTAGACATTTATTTACTAAAAAACATGGTATCTTGCAACTTGGAAGTAGATTGCACTGAATTCTTAAACCCGTCTGGTGTAAAAAATTTAGAGGCAAGATGTGTTCAAACAAGGTTATTGATGCTGTTTCGTAATTCGAATTAAAGCAAGGTAGTGGCTTCTGAAAACTTGGGTTTGTCAGAGCTCTGAAGAATACTTCTGTGTACTTTTGGGTTAGGAGTGGTAAGAAATTAAGTTTTTAAAACTGAGACCTCTTTAGTTGCCTGCTAATCAAAAATTTGGACATACAGAAAGTAAATATGCATGATAGAGGAGACAGACTTACAGTTTTTGCCACAGGCAGCTTTCTTGGATGTGATGCTTCTGTAGTCAATTTTAGTGACTCGGAAACTTTATGAATTTTTGTCTTAAAAAGTTTATTTACATTAACAGCAAATGCTTGTTTACCCTTGTGCAAACAGGATCTTATCTTCATATTTGCAGTTTGTAGCGATTTGTTCTTAATGTGACCAAATATTAACTTAATGAAAACGTTGCTGTAGTCTTTATTAAAAACTGGTTTTTCATCTGTGTTGGGCTAACCAGAACTCATTTCAAGGTACATGAGCTGTGATTGAGTGCTGTTTGGGAAACTAGGAAAGGTTAAGACTTTTCTATGAAGTATTATTCTTCAACTGTGCTCAGCTTGAAACAGCAGCGTGTCAAGTTAGAAATTTCTAGTGGAAAGCAAAACTTTTTAGTTCTATACATGTACTTGTTTAGAGAACAGCTACACCCCTTATCTTAGCCAAGCTATCGTATTTGAGGCTACGTGGTTCAAAAGTTTTAGATGTCTCTCACTTCTTTGAGCACCATATAAAAAGAAGCTGCTTTTGTTTTTCAGATTGGTGTTAAACTCTTACAGCATGACAGGACATGTAGACACTTACTTTTTTGGACAAAAGGTGTTCAAATACAGAGGCAAATAGGAACGTTTTGTGAATATGAACAATTCTAATAGGCATAGTGTGGGGCAAGCAGTGAATCTTGAAAGGATTTAGGGGTCAGACTGGAATAGAATGGCATGAGCTTGGTTTAATGCTGTGATAAAGAGGGCTAGCCTGATCCGTGGGGTAGAGAGGTGGTGATTATACTGCTGTAAATAGCATGATCTAGACTCATGTTAGAAGGCTGTATTTGATTTTTAAAGTTCCAAATTTTTCTTTTTCATAACTTCAACCGGAGGGAATTTTGCCACAAAAATGATGTGAAATTAGGAAAATGTTTTATGAACTTAACTGTTTCAGTTTTTCAAAAGGAAACTTGATGATTTGGTAAGTATAGTTACCTTCACAGGTGGAGTACTAAGTGTGAGTGGTTAAATTTGGAAGGTGTACTAGGTTTACTAGGATCTTATAGCTAGAAGCTTGAAAAGAGCCAAATTTAAATAGAAATAAGGAACAACTTGTTTGAGATTTTTCCAGTAATTAAAAAAAAAAACCCTTAATCTTTTTAAAGGTAAATCGATAGGCTTTTTTGTTTTTATTTCAGCTCTGAAAACATCAAGAGATACACTGGTCAGATCTCAGTATGGATTGTTTTGAAGTTATAGAGCCTAGTGCAGCAATGAAATTCTGCAACCTGTGGAAAGACAGGAAATGAGATTAGGTGGTCTAATATTTTTGTCCTTAATCTCTTGAACGAGCATCCTAGTGCAAATTTAGGGTCACTTAAGTGATCATTTGCTTCTCCTACCCCAGACCCTGCTCTTCCCTAAGACAAGACACCTGTAAAACATTTTTTTTTTTCATACTCTGCCTCTTTTAATTGCCAGGGGTGGGTGGGAAAGGAGGCAAAACCCAACCACTGTAGTTCTGGGATTTAGTAATGTTGGCATCAATGGGAAGAAAGTGGTTTTGCTTACACTCATTGCTCATTCCTACGCTGGTGGTGTCTCTGGCGACAGCACAAGCACTTGTGCAGCGAACACAAACTCACCTGGATTAAAAGGAGCAGCAAGATAAAACCCAAAACCACTCTCTCCCAACTCAGCATTAAGCACACACCACTGTTGCATTTCTAATAAATAGTTCTGTTGGTGTGAGGAGCAGTGTGACACAGGGATGCAAATGGGTGAGAGGGGAATGAGAGGACCACCTCTTTGGTTGCAAACTGGTACCGTACCTTAAAATATTCTACCTGTCAATGTTTGTGAGGATCATGGCTCTGAAACATCTGAGGAATATGAACTGGAACAAAGTGCTGTCTTTCGCCTCTATGATTAGCACTTTGATTTGTGATACACAGACGTGTTGATGATGTAAGTTTTGTTTGGTGTGTGGCGATGTTCATGAGAAATCATCCGATGGCATTGGCGGCTCAGAACTTGAGGCTAGCACAACTCTGGGATGGTTTGTGGTGACTGGTATGGGTTACACTGCAGTTTGGGGGCTTTGGTTTGTGGGAGTGCGTATTGGGATCACCTGCATGAACACTGAATATTACCTCCCAAACTTGAGATATGTCTCCTACCTTTTCTGCTTGCAACTCTATAACTCATGTAGAAGAGAATGTAATTTGTTGCAGCTAATCTCCGTGTAAATACAGCTACATCCATCACAGTGCTTGAGTATCTGTAGAAATCAAGGGTAGGAATTTTTGCGTGTTACATCAACACAGAAAATACTAGACAGGCTTCTAGGAAAGGTATGTTAGTTATGGCTTTAGTTTGTCTACTGATCCATCAGTAAGCACAGAGTTGTGCTATGGTATGTGAACTTTCCATAGCAGATTAAAAATAGTAGTAATAATTATTTTAAAAGTACATATTTGAGGAGGGGAAACATTAATTTCTAGAGTTTAGGCTTTGGTCACCTTATGTTGGGTGGAATGGAGCGTCACATCAAGAGGTGATTGGTTTTTTGTGTGTCATAAGACAGAGGAAACATTATACCGTAATCAAGCCCATAGAAGACTTTCTGTTTGTTTTATTTTACGTTTCTTATGGATCTTTTAATACCAGGAGTGGCCCAAGATGAAATACTGGCTCCAACAGACTACTAATCTAGTCTAGACGTAAGATTTTTGCCTCATAACTTGAATTACTTTCAGAAATCAAGCAACAGTAAGTATAGATTTTTGGAGCGCTCTAACTGAATTCCGGAAGACATGCAGCTTAGAGGAATGTCTAAAACCACATTGGAAGTTAGCGTTTTTATTGTACGTTTAACTCGCCTGCACACCCAGGAGTTTGAGTTGATGCAATTTCAAAGAAGCCTGAGGGAAAGGTGATTTGCTTGGCAAGCATTGGAACAGGCTGCTGGGAAGAGTGGTTGAGTCACCATCCCTGGAGGTAGGTAAAAGATTTGTAGGTGTGGTGCTTAAGAGACATGGTTAAGTGGTGGACATGGCAGTGTTAGATTAATGGTTGGACTCTCCTCTTAAGGGTCTTTTCCAATCTAAATGATTCTATGACTTGTTTATCTTTAAGCTTCCTTGCGGAATTCACAGGAATGGGGTTAAAATGTAAAGCTGTGGATGGCTTGAGACTTACTAGTGGAATAAAATTGTTTCTGCATTCTATGTTACCTCAGTGGAAGGAACTTTTCCCATTTGCTCCATTCCACCTTTTGCACCAGAGGTGATATTTTACAGCATTTGTGAAAAGTGTAAATCCTGTCTCTTTTTTTTAGTCTTGGTTTTCTAATGAATCCCTTGTTTTGAAGAAGGGATGAGCCCAAGATTGGGATAGTAGCTTGTTTCGTTAACCTCCCCATAGCTGTTGACTGCGTGTTGAGGTCCTAAAACGAATTCTTTCTACTGGATGGTGTAATACATCTCAATTTCAGTTACGTCTGTGTAAGACTAACTGTATTTCAAAGCATATTTAATAAGCATACACTCAAACGTATTTTTTTTAATGTGCAGGCGATATGATTTTGTTGACAGCAATGCTGAAAAAGTCAAAGGCGTTCGGAATTCTAGGATTAGCCAACAAACTGCAGATGAGGGAGTCCTTGTCAGTACATTTTTGTCGTCTCTTTCAGCATTGATCCTCTTTCAGATAGAGCCAAAATATCATGCTGATCATGTCAAATACTATAAAAATGCTGTATCAAGCATTCATAAAATAGGAAGAGAGACAACCATATTAAAGAAACACAATACTTGATAAAAAGTCTGATAGCGAGAGGCTATTTTGAAGACTGGCATTAGAAAGCTTTCAAATAGAATAATGGTTGGAAACACTGAAAAAAAGACTTAAAGAATCGGAAGCTTAAGTTCTGTATGTTGTCCATTTAAGTTCTGTTAGGTGCATTTGACAAATACAGCTACCAGCTGTCACTAGGTGGGAAAGTCAGTAGAAGTATGGTCTTGGCAAGACAAATATCAAGCAACCTTATTTTTATTTTAACTTTGGAATGTGCCTTTTAATGAATACTTTGTAAAAACTTGCGTGTAAAAACGTTAGCAAAAATAATGTGGCTGTTTTAAGGAATAAAGCTAAAAGAAAACATATGTTCCAAAAATCTTAGGAAGAAAATACAATGTCTTAACTAAGAAGTTTTTAGTGTTTGGATGCTTAAGCAATATGATGAGGGGAATCAGCATGTATTTGCTTGGGGACAGGGCTGCTGCTTGTTGTCTGTGGAAAAGCTAACCAAACCTTTCTGTAAGCGTGATGGAACGATTAAAGGGTAAATGCCAACTTCTCAGACAATCTTGTTCCAAACTGGCATGTTCCATGCACTGTGAAACATCTGGAGGGGCCGGTCTGTGGGGGAGATTCTTTTGTGTCCTTCTACTGGTCTCGGATTAAGTGTTGTTGGAGGAGGGGGACCTAGGCAGGCTGTAGGACTTGAAGCAATGGGGGGCCAGTTATAAACTGCAGAGAAACAGAAAAAATGATAGCTGGAGGATATGGACATGCATTGGGTAAGAACAGTAGTTGTGGATGGATTCATACCCAGTTCTCCTCTGGATGGTGGAATTAATTCTAGAGCCGTAATGGACAACAGCTATCTTCTGAGTCTCTTACAATAGTACGCAGCTTCTGTCTCATGGTAAGTGTACTGAGAGAGTATATATGGAGAGTCTGTTGGACAAGGGAGTGATGGAGAGGGGTAGGAAATTTGTCAGGGTTGTAGTCACTCATCTGTTCGAGGGACTGAGATTTACTTCTGTCTTTATTACACTCAAGATAATACCTCCTGCTGAGACTGGTGCCCGTGTTTGCAAGAGCTTTGTTCTGGGACCTCATGTGGGGAGAAGTGTCCTGGAGGGGGAAAGAGCGGAGGATGCAGGGAAAAGAGTACAACTGGTTCTCCAGCTGTTCCTCAATTCTGCAGTGCAGAGACTGTGTAGGTGCTATTGCTGTAACTCGTGAGTAGAAGGGCAGAAGCGCGGATGGGCGAAGCTGTGGCCAATGTCGTGACAGTATCGACGTGAAATAGCTGTTGTATTTCGTGGGCTGGAGGGCAGCGAGAGTGATGCTGTGTTTTGAGAGGCGTACTGGAGCGGGTCAGGGGAGCTGCATGAGACTGATGTTTCAGTAAGGAATGAATAAATACAGCATCTCACGCAGGAGTCCTCGCAACCTTTACAAAATAATTCCTTTTACATTGTTTTTTCATGAATTCCTGCCTCAGCTACTGGAGTTTTTTTGAAGGAGTCAGTAAAGTAATAAAAAGGTGGGTTGCATGGTTGTGGGTTTTTTTGTTATCCAGAAGTTTTATGTGATATTCTGTCATCAACTGCTTTTAAGTAAACTGGAAAGATGGGGGACGGGAGAGATCAGTATATGTATTAAAGAATAGTAAGTAATAGTTAAGAGGCAGAACACTGTACGAAGATTAGACTGTTAAACTTAAATTCCTTAAATGTGGACGTTGAGTCTGGGACAAAGTGTTTGGCAGCCACCTCCGGTGTTATCTAGAACCAGTTCTTAAACTAGCATCTTGTGACTATTCCTTTTATGGCATATCTTGTCTCTTTATTTTTTTCCTTTTGTTTCTAATTGTTGCACTTTCCCACCAGGGGATGGAACTGCCAGGGAAAATAGTCCATTTATTAACAGTGCAGAGATGGACAGAGGAAACATGTATGAAGGAAAGAATATGGCTCTGTTTGAGGTAAGTTAAATACCCCAAAAACATGTATCGCCTTTGAGGCTCTGGTAGTAAGATGAAAACTAGCAAACCCCTGTTTTGTTTCTCTCTTGAAATTTAGGGGGGGAGGAAATAAATTTTAATAACTCTTCAGTAGTTTAGTTCCATCTCAGTGGATTTGAATGATGTAATTCAAGTGCCAAGATATTTTTCTTTTTCTTTCTATATTTTAGTTTATCTGTATAGGCAAGAGCAGCAAATTCTGATATGCCTTGATGTGAAGATACAAAATAAGCCTCCTTGTGTTTAAAACTTTTGGCCTAGGATCTAGAAGTTGTTGTTAGAGAAAGCTGCAGAAAGTTAAATCTAGTGGTTTCAACAAAGCAGTATCCCGTTTTAAAAGGATTAGTGAATATGTTGTGTTGAACAGGGGAAATACAGACTTCTCTCAAAGCAGCCAAACTCTAAAACACACTGGGATAGGCCATGACTTGGTTATACTGTCCAGTTAGTGTCCAGCATACCACAGCATGATTAATACCTCTTTAGTTGACGGAATTATTGCCGTCATTTAAAGGAAAAGTATATTGAGATGGTACATTTAAGTGCCACTTTTTCAATGAAAAGTTGTTCTGCTCTAACAGCATCAACTGGTCTTGCTTTGATGCTTGCTGTTAACAATGAACAAGGTCCTTCCAACGTTGTTTGCTCAGCCATCTTGCTGTTGCCTTCAACCCACTGTTTTCTTGTTGTCTTCTTTACACTCCTTCTTCCTTTCAAATATTTCTGCACAGAGGATGCCATCTTTCAGTTCTCTCTTTCTGCATCACCCAAATAATGTATTTTTACTATTTTTTTCACTAAGTCTTAAAGAAGATTGTGCTAAGGATCAAAGTGATGTTGGTCCGTAATCGTTTCGTTCTCACATATGGAATTTTTTACTGTTTTTTGACAGAAACTGTGGTAGTGGAGTTTTGCGGCTGCATTTCTCTCCTTCGAGCTCTGTTCTGTAAAGCAATGTCCAAAACTTCCTGTTGTTCCAGTTAGCTGTCGTATTCCTCAGTGTTGATAAATTGTCTGTAGCTGCTCTTTGTCCCTAATCTCCTTTGAATATATGCTTGCCTGTTATTCGGAATGGTGGCTGACACTAAATCCTCAGCTGATGGTATAACGATGACTGTCTCTTACATATCTGGGATTATAGACCATGCTGTCATAGTGTCGCCTTGGAAGCCTTCCAGTGACTTTATCACCATGACTGTTGTAGTGGTGAATCTTTTTTGGTAGTATATATGTTTCATAGTACGTTTCCTCCAGTTATGTTCTCATTTTTTCGGCTGACTTGTGCAAGAATTTGTGTAAACCGTTACAAAGAAGTCTGACTCTTATAACCGTGATTATCATGACCTAATGCCTCAGGCAGAGATGCCTCAGTTCTTGTCTTTGTTTGTACTCCTGATCTCTTGTCTTCCTTCCAATATTTGATCTTGCATACTTGATTGAATTCTTTAGTTTGGATTTTCTTCGAATCCTTTTATTGTATGTACTTTTCTTGGCTTTTATTATTTGCTTTAGCATGTTTTTTGTTTTGTAGCAGATATTTGGCTAAAGAAAGACAGGCTGACTTCTGTGTCAAGTAATATTACGTATGTGTAATTACATATGATATGCATATGTGCCTGTATTTTCAAGAAATGAATACTCTGGAAGTGGTGTCCATGGTTTGAGATAAAATATGTGAGCCTTCAACAGTAGGCTTGAGAGTGGTCCTTAAGCATCTTGCTGCTTGGGAGTGTTGTTTGAGGCTGCTCTCTAGACACGAGCAAGATGTTGGAAAAACACCCTAGTGACTTGACCCTGCTGGTACCATCCCCTAAAAACTGTATTGTGATAGGAACAGGCTTTTATAATTGGCAATGGCCCTTCTCTAGATTTCTCTTATGTTCTGGCTCTGCAAGCTGCACCTTGTAAGATAGTGTAAACAAATATTGCGATAGCCATGTAGTGGTAAACTTCTAGAAAGATTTAAAACTCTTGTTGATTGAAAACTGACTGGTGTCTTGTCACGCCAGCCTTTGGATTTGAGGGACTCGGGGCTGACCTGTAGAGTGTGTGTTTGAAGTAGTGTCATAAAGTCACGACTTTTTTTAAAAAAAGCACTATTTAATAAATGCAATATTCTTCAAATCCCAACAGGAAGAAATGGATAGTAATCCCATGGTGTCATCTCTTCTTAATAAACTAGCAAACTACACTAATCTGACTCAAGGTGTGGTGGAACATGAAGCAGATGAAGACAGCAAGCGAAAGGAAGTCAAGGTATTTAAACTTCTGATAAGCTATTGAGACAAAGCTAGCCAGAGAGAGGAGCTTTTAGGTTTTTCAACCTAAAAAGAAAAGATGTGGATGCGTAAAACAGGGGTGACATTTGCAATGCTGTACTTAAACCAGAAACCTTCCTTTCTTTTCTTTTTCCTTCTATGAGCATCAGTACCTTTTGTCTACCTCTACTGAAGACACGATACTGCATGATATGTTTTCTTGAGTGGTTTATTAATAAGCATTTTAACTGGGTTGGTTTTTGTCTACAGTTGAAATTTAAGGAAAACTTGAGGTGAAACAAGTCTCAAATCTATAAGCACATTTGCTCTTGTTAACATGGTATCCTTTTTTTCTGAGTGACTCTCTGTGTGTGTTGCAGTAAGTATTTTTAAAACTTAATGGACACGTTGCAAGGAAACGTTTTTGTCATGTACCTCAAAAATATGATATTTATTGGGAGGCAGGGGAAGGGAAAGGCAAAGGCTCTGTTTGGCACGTCCCTAAACACACTTGCTAGATGACAGAAACTGAATCCTGCAAGGGTTTTGTACTGGATACCCAAAGTACCTGGCTAGGCCTGCGCAGAAATGGAATGCGTGCAGCAGTCGGAGTCTGCAGTGAGGTGTTGGACTGGTCCCTCTGTGAGCAGAGAGCTGGTTCAGAAGGAGAAAGCTGGATCAAAAGCATGTGACCTGACAGAGTACAAAAACTCCCAGGCAAGGAGGGATGCTGAGCTGGAACTGGTTGGGTGTGGTGACTGGAACTTAAGAAATTTAGGGAAAATCCTGAGAAAAGCAGGCTGCTGAGAGTCACTTGTCTTTGTGTAGGAGAAAGGATACGTGAGTTTTGTACGCTGAGTTATGGGTAAAGGAGGAGAAGCTTAGAACGAATAAAAGGAAATGAACACAAAGCAGAAGAGACAAATATGAAAAGGTGCTTGAAGTAAGATTAGAACTGGAGCTCGTTTGAGTGGAGAGACATTTATGGCATGGTACTGAATATTTGGAGTAGAACTGATTGCATTAGGACTTGACCAGTATAGGAGGCTGATACCAGGACAATGGGCAAGGGTGAGGAATAAAGTCCAGCTGCTTGGTTTAGTTTTTTGCTTATCCTATGCTTGTTTGTGTGGGGTGTTGAATTTGGTCCCACCGTGCCTGTTCTGTATTTGTTTCTCATGTCTCAAGCTGTATCTTCAGACAAGAAGAAAACCAGCACTGATCAGCTCACGTTTTCCTTGGAGTGATCCCTGTTCTCTGTACAGCTGCTGTGCAGAGGCTGGTTTTTTAGTGCAGCACAGTTAGTCCCTCTGGAACTGAGCAGCCAAATGAACACTGTGTCCTCACTTGCGCTTAATCTTGTTTGACCACCATCTGGTGACCTTTAAAACATGGTTTCTATGCGTGTGTCCTTTTTTTTTTTAGTTCCATGTCTGAAATTACGTGATGGTTTAGTAGCCTGGCAGCGTAGTGTTTTTAATGGCGCAGTCGAGGCAGTAGCATTGATGTCGCACACGAATATTGCCCAAGATACCAAAAATAAAAGATTATGGTCTACACGGCATCTCCATGGTTCCTTAAAAGTACTTGGAAACTTAATTTTTGGCTTAATTTTTTTACCTTCTAAAGCACCAATGCTTACTTATTTGTTGAAATTGATTGCCTTTATTCACAGCCTGGGTTATCATTTAAGAAGAGCTGCTGTATTTATAACTATTTCTTCTAAGCTGAGTATTTCAAGGCCTGATTTCTCCATAGGTGTGGAAGGCTGGAAGTTGAGTGACGAAGCCCGAATACTTTTTTGTGTGTCTTGACCTGTGGTGATCACTGGCAAATAAAAAGTACAAACAAATACACTCCGTTGTAGCAGGTTTTCCAACTTTTGCAAAAACAATTCATTCTCAGCTCTGTGTTTCTTCTGGCCGTGTCATAATACCTTGTCTGTCTTTTTTAAAAAATTGGAAGCACTTATTGTTGAATATCACTTTGTGGGCCAGCTGCAGGGCAATTAGCGATCAACTGTTTGCAGAATGTGTTTGGTATTTTGATTGTGACAGTTAACTTCTCTTCAACAGTAGTCTAACTGGTATTTCACAAGAAAGTTTGTAAAGCTTTGTAATCAACGGATAAAGCGGCATCCTACCCTTATCAAGACTTCATCCTAATTCTTGTGGAACAAGAGGGTTTGCTATCACAAATAGTTTTCTGTCTTATCAGCAATCTTTCTGCATAAATAGCCTATGAATATTTGTGAAGCTGGAGACTCTGAAGCTAACGTTCAGTTTCACTTGGCGTTTGTTCGTGGAGCATTTTTGTGATAAGTGTGGAAGAAAGCCTTTATGGTCTTAAATTGTTCAGTGCAAAAGAATTTATGTTCTGACTTCGTTTCCAGGTTCCACGTATGGGCACTTTTATCGGTGTGTACCTGCCATGCTTGCAAAACATCTTGGGAGTCATCCTTTTCCTACGTTTGACATGGATCGTGGGAACAGCTGGGATTCTTGAGTCTTTCATCATCGTGTTCATGTGTTGTGCTTGTGTAAGTTAACCTTTTTCTTTACCTTTGGCCAAATCCTCTGTTACAAAAGTGCTGCTGCCTGCTAATAGATGAGTAGCAGAGAAAGATTTCTCCGTAGTGGTTAAGCATCAGTGCAATTGAGACACGTGTGTGTGTGTGCACTGACTGTCACGTGTCGTTCTAGTCTGCATGGCGTTTCTTTGGAGTTGATCACAGCAACTTTTGTTTCAAGTATTCCATGGATTTGTATTAAATCAGCTTTTAGCAAATACGCAGATGTCACTGAAATCATACAATTGTTCTGCTTTTCACAGCTTCAGAACAAACTGAAATATAAATCAATCCACAGCATTACATTTTTAAATTTAGTATTTTGGAATGTGAGACCAATAGTAGACGATATTGTCGTAACAATGATACTTATTCAGTCTGTTCCTATATTTAATGGGACTAATGAACACCTTATTTTAAGTATATTCAGTGGTCTCTGTTCTTCTAGTTCTTTTTAAAGACTGTCTCAAACATTTAAATTAACTGAATCTTTTACTGAAAAGCTTAGTACTCCATTTACATGGATATCCCTAACCAAAGATATGATTGTTTTTGGTTGCTGTAACATCTCATTTAAAAAACAATAATAATAAAAAAATCCTAGTTTCATTGGATCACTGTCTTGCCTCATCTTTCAAAAAACTCTCAGTATTTTAAATTTCCTCTGTTTTATCTTTCCACAGACTATGTTAACTGCGATTTCAATGAGTGCAATAGCAACAAATGGTGTAGTCCCAGGTAATGAAGAATTTTCTCTTAAATGGTGAATGCTCAAGTGATGGAAGTTTAAAGCTGGAATAAGAAATTACTGTAGTGTGAGATATCAGAAGTAATGCTTTTGTCAAGTGCGTATTTTCTTGTAACTGTCTTATAAATGACTTTTTAAGGTGAGGTGCAATCTTTTAACTGGACCTTCTGGGAACTACGAACTGTCACACATCTGTGTCATAAATTCTTTGGTTCTGTTTGAATGAGAGATACGGGGTTATGATTTGAACTAATGGCAACTTGTCTTCGTGCAGAGCAGGTTTCTTTACAAATGTACAAATAAGGCTGCTTCCTCCTCAACTGGCCTAGACTCCACTTCTGAACACTGGGGCTAGTTATGTTTTCTGCAAGAATAACAGCCAGTCTGCTGGCAGAAATCTTTTTCTATCTAAGCACTTTAGATTATGCTCATTTCCTTACATTTCCCAGATAAATAGATGAACTTGTTCCTTTTTCAATTATGAAGCTGATTTTTTAGATGCAAAATCAGCCTTTGAAGCTCTTATCCTTTTCAGTTTATCAACGTGTTAGTTGATAATATCAGTGTTCAGGCATTATGAACTCTGGACAGTTTACTTAATGAAGTTAAAATAATTCCTCACTTGCAGAGCTTCTCCAGCTTAATAAGGGGCTCCAGAACTGATGTGTAAGTTGTTGGGCAAAAGTAAATGCTACAGCTTGTGCAGGGTGTAGAATAATTGCATTTCATGGAGAAGTACCATATATGAAATACAAATACATTAGAAAATTTTCTTTAAAATACTTATCTTTTTATAAAGAAATGCAGTTTTTCTAATCAGTGTCCATACAAATAAAACCTTCTGCTCTTTTTTCCTCTTATTTTTAAAGTTTATTGTAAAAGTTTTGCTTTATGTCTGAGTGTCACTTAAATCTTTGAAGTTGGCGGTTCTTACACTAGATAGGACTTTGTTTTCAGTTTTTGTGACTTTTGTTTTTAGTGGTGCCAGTTTCTTAGAGAAATGCTACTTCTGCTGGAATATATGGAGGAAGATGAAAGCACAGATAGAAACCTAGGATTGAAGGAGACCTGAGCAGCAGGATCTTGTCTCTCACTGTTATATGCAACAGCATTATGTTTAGTAAAAGGATTAGTGATGCATCACAAATGTTATTGCTACTTTCTCATTTGTTCATATTGAAAAACATTTTCAGATTCTGCCTCTGATTAGAAGTGTTTCTTATTTGTGGACTAATTTTATACCAGGCTGGTGTACGTTTGTTTAAAACAAAGCACTTCCTTTGTCTACCACTTCTTCCTTCCTCAGTTGTCCAGAGCGGGACAAACATCATGAATTTAAGAGAAGATGGAAAGGGAACCAGAGTGGAGCATGCTTTGAGGAGGTTGGGAGGAAGTCTAGATAAAGAGCTTGAAACTTAGAGCCTCATTGAAAGGAAAATGGTGCAGTGGAAACGGAGAGGAAGAGTAGCTCATGGCTTAAAGAAAGATGATGCATGTATGTGGGAAGTATGAGTGAGCAGAACTGAAAAATTCAGGGGCAGAGCAGACAAGAAAAAGCAATCCCTATCTACCACTTCGAAATGGTACTGAAAAAAATGCCTGTAGTGAGAGTGGGAATGGTTTCATGTAGAGAAAAGAAAAAGTGCATATTAGTCAGACAAATTCTGTTTTCTCCCTATATCATAAACAAATTATTCTGGAAGCTTATTGTTTCATTGGGAACAGCCCGAGGTTAGAAGCTAAAGATTGATTCACATCTGTTTATACTGGTATATCCATCTCTTCATTTACTTTCATATTGTTTGGCTTGTGCATTTTTTCCTCTTTTTTTCCTTGGTGTTTACTTTCCGTTCCCCAGAAAACGCGCCTGGGGATAGTGACTTTGAAATGTACATTCTAAGTGCCTAATTGGTGTGAACATCTCTGTGGAGACACATGCAGTAGTTGTCCTGACTATGTTGAGTGAATGATTCAAATTGTTGTTCTGCTATCCTTAATCTGAAGGGCTGGAGTCTTTTTTTTTTTGGTTAAATTCACAGCTGGAGGCTCTTACTACATGATTTCAAGATCTTTAGGGCCAGAGTTTGGTGGAGCAGTGGGACTTTGTTTCTACTTGGGTACAACCTTTGCAGGAGCGATGTACATTCTTGGTACCATTGAAATTTTATTGGTAAGTACTACTTTCTCTTAAGATTAAACGTTTTTGGGCTGTTTTGCACGATTGCTGAGGAATGCACTTGGCATAAAACGCATGCTAGTTTGATGTGGGATTTTTTGATGTTTTGACACTGTATTTCCAGTATGTCAGTATTCTTACTTGTTGCTATTAGAAAAAGTTCAAAAATTCTGATCAGCGATACGAAAATAAATTAAAAACTGTTTGGTTGAAGTTTTTTCTACTTCAAGTAGGAAGCAAACAGAATTCAGTAACTGACTTGCTGATTTCTATCAAATGCAATATGTTGTCACCTTTTCATAGTGTTCTGAATACCAAATGTCCCTTAAATTGTGCCTGTGCTACTGTACACCTACAGAGTTGCAAGGAAAACTATATTAATTTTAGTAAGACATACCTAAAATTCCAAAACTAAAGGTATAGGACCAAACTGGAGATATAAACTGGAAATGAAAAATATATAGGAAATATTTCAGTAGATTTTTGCAGAAAATAACATCAGATCACCAGGTAGGCTTTGGTAACATGTTAGGATTTAAATTGGTGATTTTGTACCAACTTAAAACTACAACTCTTGTATCAAAACCAACAAAAAATGCCACAAGAAGTAGTGCAGTCCTTAGTGAAACATTACATTAGGTTGCAGATTAAATCATAGTTGGCAGTGCTTATTTTCAGGTCCTCCGAAATGTCATTTAGATTCAGTGATGCGAAGTTAGTTATTTTAGTTTAAAAAAAAATATTTACAAATGTGAAGGAATTAATTTCTTCTTTAGATGTTTATCTGCGCATGTTCATGGTGCACCACAGCAAACTCACAAAAAGTTTGATCCATGTATTGTGCTGCTTTTGTGTTGTTTGTCCTTCTCTCCTTTTCTAAAGGAAAGCATGCAGACGCACATAGCTCTTTCTTTAGATCACCTTAGACTTGGAACTGGAAAGCTAAAAATTCCATCTTGAGAGTCAGTTTTTCTTTTTTTTGCTTTGAAGTCTCTCTTCAAGTCTGGATGAAGTCTTACTCATTTTTTTTTTTCTTCTAACACGAGGTTTTGGTTCCTCTCCTTGTGACTCTCACAAGTTTTAACAAGGATGTGGATTTCACAGTATTGCCCATCCTTTCTTTTCAAGGTTTTTTTACTTTTTTCTCCGTCTTCTTGCTGCAGCTTCTCAATATATACCTTGTTTCATTTTTCCCAGCCCTTTGAGCCTTGAATCCTTTAGTGAGCTCTTCAGGAGAGCTTCCACTGGCTTTTGTAGCTACTGGAATTAATTTTCCATTTTACTGTTCTAGCTTTGAGGTCATGACTGTTAAATCTGGCAACGACTTTATAGTAAGCAGTCAACGCACCTAGGTGGTTCTTCATGTCTGTTGAGAGAGCTCCTCGCTCTGGGTCAGTATGGCATGAGTCCTTTTAAGCCATGTTTCCTTGAGGTCTAGGAGGACTCCTCTCCTTCTTCCAAATGAAAGTCTGTGGGCTTGGCATCACACAAGTGTTCCCAAGATAACTCTCAGAGACTTTTCAGCTTCTACAGTGCTTGGTACTGCCATGTGCACCAGGGAAAGATGCTGCCCAGAGGAATGTTACGGAGAACATGAAGAGCGTATCTGCTGTAAGGTGGGAATTGAGAAACTATCCCACTTCCTCCTCTTCCGACTACTGGCTTTGAAATGTCATGGTCCTGAAAAGATGCTGTGGAAGGCTGTCCATATGGCCATGGCCCAGCTACTGGGGCTTTGGCTTCTCCGGGAGGGACCAGACAGTTGTTGGTCATCAGATCAGAGATGTGCAGATATGCACAGGAGAAGCTTCAGAGTTCCTCCTCCTCATTACTTACTGGGACCCATGTCATAAATTCAAAAAAGCCTGGATTTTAGATCAGATATAGTCCTCACTCACTACTGCTAGCTTGTGAGGTCTGATCTACACTAACATTGGCACCATGTCACGTTGTGGATTGGATTTGGTGCGCTGTTCTCCCTGCTTCGGAGTCGTGCTGCCTTTATGTATTGCTAATAAACATGCACGGGGTTCAGCTACAGAACTGAAGTAAGAAGCTTCCCAGGATGTCATATCTGTCAGAAGACCTCAGATTTTTTTTTTCCCTCTATGGGGACATGGATTATTTGGAGGGGCAGAAATCAGTCTGCTTGTGGCTTTCCCCAGCAAAGACTATGAACAGCAGAGCATCAAAGCTCACAAGAAAACCTTCTGGAGTACCTCCCTACAGAGCCTGATACCTCTGCAATATTACAATGTAGGATTTTTCTAATAACCGTGCATAAATACTCAATCTATAGTCAGTTTTTTGGTTTGCTTTTGTTTCTTTCATGGCGATATTAACTGACAATATTAACTTCTAGCATTCTAGTAAATGTTAATTTACTAGATTTGAATTTAATTTTAAATTTAATTAATTTTAACTAAATTAAACTTGAAGAAAATTCTAGTGAAGAGTTGCCTATGCCTTTTTTTGGATTCTAGTTCTGCACGTATCAGCATAGCCTCCTGCTTGAAGTTTCTTCTGCCTTTAAAAGTTAGATTTTCTAAGGACAGTCAGTTTAGCTGTTGTTCTGAAGGAGTGGAGTTGCCTCAAGCCCCAATGCTCTCATAATTGCTGAGCAGAGATTTTCTTGTGAAGGTGTTAGAAGACGGAGTAAAGACATCTTTATTACACAAACATCTTAAAATTATAGGTCAGTTTGTCTTTTCATTTGCGTTTATCAGTATTAAGTCCTATAAACTGTGCTTCCAACTTCTTTTTCAAGTAGGACCCAGAACAAAATGACATTTTTACAAAATTACAACTGAGATCTGAAATTGAGAATCCTGTTTGGAATTGCAGTAGTTCAAATTGTTTGGTTTAGTATAGGAATAAGCTTTGTCACACTTATCTTAAATTGTGCAGTTGCAACTCCAGATTAAAAATTAAGGTTAAACTCACCATAAAACAGTTTTCAAGGTACGATATTTAAGTACCTTGTGAATTTTGTGAAATATAGTGCAGACACAATAGTACTGAAAACATTTTTGGGTTTTTTGTTATACTTTTGTTTGACTTCCGTATTTTGTTTCAATCAATGGAATTATTAATCAGCAAATGCTTCAAATGAATCTAAGGATATAGCTGGTTTGAGCTGAGTGAGCTAGGTTTTGGTGTTTTTTTTTAATTTTTTTTTCTTTTCTTTCAGTTTTTGTCAATAGACCCCCCCTGCCCATAGGTCCTTAGTGGTTCTTCCTGTCTGGCAGACACATGAATTTCAGGAGTGGGAACTGCTAAAGGAGAGAGAAGAAGCTGGATCAAAAGCAGTACCTCATTCTCAAATCTCGTTTTTCTTTCTCGTTGCCTCCCCTTCCTCTTTACCCCTACACTTTCTAAATGCTCATGTCATCTGGTTGAACTGTTTTGTGAAAGAAAAAAAGAAAAACTGATACTGGAATGGAAGCTTAGATTTTCAAATTCAAGTAAACGATTTCTTAATGAAATGTCAGTTATTACATGTATGATAGCTTACCATATCTCTTGCAGACCTACATTTCTCCAAGTGCTGCTATATTTAAAGCAGAAGAGGTTGGTGAAGAAACAGAGGCGATGCTGAACAACATGAGAGTTTATGGAACGTGTATTATCATTCTGATGGCCATAGTAGTTTTTGTGGGAGTGAAGTATGTTAACAAACTTGCACTGGTCTTCCTCGCCTGCGTGATTCTTTCCATCATTGCCATATATGCTGGAGTTATTAAGACTGCTTTTGACCCACCTGACTTCCCGTGAGTGCAATATCTTTAAGTAGTGTGGGTTATTTAAATAAAAAAAAGTAGAAGGAGGGAATAGCTACTGTAGCCATATCATGTTTTAAACTAAACTTCAAAATACAAGCACGTTGCCTAAAACACATTAAAACCTACAATTGAAGCCAATCGTGCTCATTGTAGTTCTGAGTTACGTATCTGAATCTTTCTCTCGTTGTTCATAAGACTTTGCTTTGGAAAATTTTTTTTGGTACTTAAGTTACTGGCCATTATTCCATCCATACCTAAAGAATAGGAAGGTGGCTTTTTACTGCCAGTAAATACAGCTGCTTTATCTAAAGAACTAAACTAAAATCCTGTAGAATTAGGTAAAAATGTCAAGAAAACGTAGCTATGAACCATGCCTATGAAAGAAATGTACTTTCAAACTTTCTTTGTCATGAGGAAACTTCTGAAACTTCTATTCCTACCTACTTAAAATGGAGATATTGCAATGTTAAATTCACTTGTATTTGTGAAGGCTTCCTACCTTCTTGTTAATAAAATCAGTTATTGTTATCGCACATGGCATATTGCTTCTCAGCACCTTTAGCTGGTGCCTCTCTTAGCTTACTGAAAATTATTTATTTTGTCCAGTAATTACTATGTGAGTTGTATTTTTGTGCATCTTTTTCTGGAGAGAAAAGAAAATGACACTCCTTAACACATTAGCGGAAACATTCCAAGATCTTTAATATTATTTGCTGCTAGGAATTTGCTTTTTGCAAACTGTTCTGAGCTTTCTAATCTTCTTTCGCTTCTGAGTGTTTTAATTGCTTCCTGCAATGTGATTCTTTAATTTGTACTCCCATTAATGTTTTTAAATTTTGCTGTTTAACCCTTCTGGTTTATTTCCTACCTTTTGGATTTTAGTATTTTTTTTTTTTAGGGCCATCTAAAATACTTATTTGCTAGAAAAGGGCGTAACATACTTCCTTAATCTTACTTTTGTATTTTCGTGGTCAGGCTCATCATTATATGAAGTGTATTAAGTATTACGTAATTTCAACATAATTTCACTTCTTTCTTGTAGTTCTGAATGAATCACGGTCTCTGCTTAGTGGCTAAGCTGCTTGAGTTTATTCTTCGGAAAATACAGTCAATGAGAAGGCAAAATAGCTATTAATACCTTAAATTAGAAATGTTTGATTGGTATTTTAAAGGTTATTGATGGTAATTCTATATGTAGAGACCACATCCTGTTTTCACAGATGTAGCATAGGCCATAAGTACTACAAACAGGTTTCTGAAGAAGTCCAAATGGACAAAAAATGGTTTAATGCACAATACTGTGTTGGAGGCTCACTGTTTTTATTTTTTTGTTGTTTATAGTATCTGTCTCCTTGGAAACCGTACACTGTCAAAACGCAGCTTTGATGTCTGTGCCAAATTTGTTGAAAGCAATAACGAAACAAAGACTACAGCTTTATGGAGCCTGTTCTGTGACAGTTCTTTGCCTAATGCTACGTGTGACGACTACTTCAGTCTCAATAACGTAACAGAAATTCAAGGGATCCCGGGAATAATGAGTGGAGTTCTGGCTGGTAAGTTGGCAAGCACATTCATTTACAAGTTTTTGGCTGTTGTTAGCCTGGCCTGTAGCTGTTCAGTAAGGTCTAGCCTGTCACTCCTTGTTTAGCTCTAATCGGTGGGAGAGGCTACTACCTGGAGCGTGCTTCCCCCTCTGGAGCTTCCATCTGCCTTTAGAAGCTCAGCACTAAATGCTTTAATTTTGGGGTCACTGGAGTTTTATAGGCACTTTTTCAAAAGCCATTGTTCTATCAAAAAAAATAAAGTAGGAAAGTGTTTATCACAGCTAACTTTTTTTAAAGTGTTTAGCTCTTTTGTGTGCCAAATGCACTTATTTCAGTAAGCTGTTGGTTAACACCTTCCCGAGCTCTCCTGAGGGAGACCATATGTCCAGTTTGCAGGTGGTGCAGTGAGGAATGAAGTCCTGTGGCTTCTCCAGTGTGAGACAGCACGTTAGCGATGGGTTTGGAGAAAAGCAGTCTTTCTAGCTTCCAGTCTAGCATTTGGGCAGGAGATGTTCTGCAAAGTGTATGGGCTTCCTTCTGTTCTGTGCAGGTGTGGCAGCTGGGGATTCCAGTTGCACTGGATCATGAGATTCCTTCTGAACATAAAATGGATTGGATTGTATACAAAGAAAGAATGTTTTTTTGGGGGGAAATGGATGTTCTGATACCTCTCCCCTGTTTCCCCTTAAAATAGGGTTGGATTTATGCGACTCCACACAAGAACGCTAGGCAATCACTGCTGCCATAGTGCTTTTGATTGGCAATGACTCGCTGATTCTTGGACTTTCTTTTTATGCTTCTTAGGGGTGGATGCTAATTTGGAGATTTTGTCTTGTTCTATATCACTCCTCAAATCTGTGCTAAAATTCCTGAAATTTACAATTGTCTTGTTTCCTTAACTCTTCTTTCTGTGGCTTCAGTCTTATCTCTGGATCAGTTTGTTATTCCTCTTCATTTGAGTGAACCAACACACGTAGCATTGTGTAGCAATTAATACTCTCCTTTAATCGTTGCTCTGCTGCCTCTTACGCTTCTCACGTGTGCTTCCATGTGTGCTCACCAGCTGTCAGATTTTTGGTACGAATCTGGATAGGAGGGCCCTATCTTTGGCCACTTACTCATTCAGCCTCATCTATTTTTTGCTTGCTATTGGTTGTCTTTGGTTTTGGTTTTTCGTTTGTTTGGGTTTTTGTATCAGTTCTCTTCTGGAGTCTGGTTACTCTGCTTTTCTCACCATATGGAATAGCTTCGCCATGAACAGCTGAGTCCTGAACTGTTGTCCAGGGTTATTCTGTACAGCAAGTCTCAAAGGACTCAAGTTACTCCTAAGTAGCATATCTTTTTTCACCTGTTCCTCAAAATATAAGAACAAGGAATATGAATATATGCTAAGATTGCCTGAACCTGGAGATAATGTTTTCCTTATTTTTTTTCACAATATGTCCGGATAATACATAAATATGTCTGTACAACGTTAAGTAGACAGTCTACAAACATGTTAGTTTTAGTTATAGAATTATATTTTCTCTTATGGAACAGAAAATCTTGTATGAAGCGCCCCATACGCTTCTGCATTTCTACTGGTAGGAATATCCACCAGTTAAAATTGGTATCGATCATATTGCTACTGCATTCTTGGCTTTATAAGGAATTCTTGGGAAACGTCATGATTTTTGTGTAAGAAAAGCAATCTGATTCGTAAGGCTTGCATACTCACTACTTAATATCCTGAAGCAGAGAGATGACACTGGCTCTTGTGGGTTTTTTTGCTCCCCTTGTAGATAATCTATGGAGTACCTATTCAGAAAAAGGATCGATAGTTGAGAAAAAAGATCAGCCATCAGTTGCTGGATCAGAAGAGTCAAAAATGAGTGGACTCCCTTACGTTTTTACAGACATCATGACCTACTTCACAATGCTCGTAGGGATTTATTTCCCGTCTGTGACAGGTAGGTACAATGATTTTTTCTTGAGTGAGGATGCGTACTTCCAGCTGGAAAAAGATTATTGTGTGTGTGAATGTTTATGGATGACGTGATGTTGCTAGTCCGTGTGTCCAAGTTCTAAGTACCTAAAACTTTCTCGTGCTAGAGAGACGTAGCTGACAGCTGGTTATTTTAGAGGGATATAGGACTTAAACAAGGAATCAGTTCTAGGGCAATTTTCTATGTCTGGAAAGAAAACAAAAGCTCTGTGTGTTGCCAGATGCTTATTCAAAATGAGATGCAGCCCTTTATCGTGTTTTAATCCTCAAACGCATGAGAGAACAGTGAGTATCGAGATGACGGTTTCAGGTATTCAAGCCGTAACCGCCTGCGATTTGTTTAAATGTCCAATTTCTCTTGCAACTGTAACTAGTGGAGACCTTTTTGTCAAGCTTAAAGGTTAGATTAGCTGTGTATCCCTTTCCTCAGATGACGTTTGACTGAAATAACCAGAGATATTTTATTTCCAAAGTCCCAGCTCAAGCAACTGTAATTTCAAGTAACAAAACAGAGCTCTGATGTGAAGTTGCAGCAGTGCGTGCTAGTAGAGTAGGAGGTGGAGTTGTCCCTTCGTATTCGTGTTCCCCACTGTTCCCGTTTCTCTACTTCAGGTTCTTTTATCAACGTCTTATCATATCCGAGCCTGTGGTTAGGGTTTCATTGCATGGAGTTCGACGATGCTTTTGCTCTGGAACATCTTGACATTAGCTTGCACAGCTTTGCCTCCAGCAGTGGTTAGGGTAGTTCTAGGAAAGGTGGCAGAATTAGTCAATTATTGTATGATGATTTTTTTTTTTTCCCCTCCTGTCACAGTATGTGCTGGAAAATACTTTTGTTCTCTTGTTAAATTCAAACAGGGATGTGTATGTGATTTCCTAACCATTTTTCTTGTACTTCCTGCTTCCTCTTTTCTTTTTTTGTTTCTATGGTTTTTTTAGTTCTTTGGTTTTTTAGTTTATTGATTTGCTTGCATATCTTACTATGTTTAGGCAGTACGTTTGGTCGCAAGTTGTTAAATCCCCATTAGCTTATAACATCCATCTTGAACGTTTTACTACTCCTGCATGTTTTCCCATTTTGAAAGTGTTTGAAGTTGTATTTGAAAAACAGGTTTTTTTCATTTTTTTATCTATCTCTCTCTTAATCTCTCTGGAATTTGTTCAGTCAACAATGGGTGATAACACAAACTTCTGAATAAAATGAAAGTATAAATTGAGGATTTGTGCAGGATTATAATATGTTTCTGTAGCCTGCTTCATTGGTAATGATGTGTTAAATCAGGCTTAAAGTTAAATGTTCCTATTCTATTAGTTATTTATGTGGAGTTAGTATTAATTGTTTTTATGACGTATAAAATTGGTCTCTTTTGAAGGTATTATGGCAGGTTCAAACAGATCTGGAGATCTTAAGGATGCTCAGAAATCTATTCCCACTGGAACAATTTTGGCTATTTCAACTACGTCTTTTATTTGTATCCTTTATGCTGTGACTTTTTTTTCTAGTGCAGATTCTGTAGGTAAAATAGTATAGTTTTTTTTATTGAAAAGTCATTAGAGTTGCTTGAGTATAAAACGAATGCAATCTAAATTAAAAAGAAATATTTTCTATTTGCTGAAAATAGAAATATTATTTATAGATACATAACTAATATATATTATTTGGGTGTTGGAACTGGATGATCTTTGAGGTCCCTTCTAACCCAAACCATTCTATGATTCTATATTATTTAAAATATCTCATTTTATTGGTATAGATAAATATTCTATATTCTACTAGTGCTTCAAATTCCAGGATGTAATTGATGTTTTTAGTTAAGTGATATAGAGGTTTTTAGCATCATGCTTCAGTTGGCAGATTGCTTTGTTATTATACTCAGTGTAACCAGTGAAAAGCTTAAAACGAGCTATGAGCAGCAGAAATCTAGTCCTTCAATACCTAGAAGACATAAATGTTTATTTGTGTGAGAAAATGTGTGAACTAGCTACTCCCAACACTGCACAAATCAACTGTGCATCAAATACAGTTGTAGAGAACATAGACTAAAATGTTGCAGCAGGGGAGAATTTAAAAAATCAACCACAAAACAACCAACTCCCCCACGCCCCCCCTTCATTATCATGGACACTTTCATTTCATTCCTGGTGGAAAAAATGGTGGGTTTTCTCTCTCTGTGTATATGATTACAGTGTAATCTTCCTTCAGTCTCAGTAATAGATCTTTCCTGTATAGTGTTGTTCGGTGCCTGTATAGAAGGTGTGATATTAAGAGATAAGTAAGTTGTATTCAACTTCTAATTTTACTGGGAGTATGTATGATCATGGGTTATGTTAACAGGACTTATTAATAGCTCTCCTGAGAAACATGTATTTGATACCTTTTTCTTTTGCTTAGGTTGAAACTGGAGAGAAAGTCTATCTGTTAACCTAACCAGCCATTTCAGCTTATCAGGCTGTATCCCTTCAAGAAGTAGAAGCAGAATCTAAGATAAAAGTTTGAAGTGGAACTGTCCCTAATAAGATGCCCTTGAGAAAGGAAATCATAGTTAGTGTTAGTGGAGCTGGTGGGTGGGGGTGAGGTGAGTGGTATTACTTTGGGAGAAGTAATATGCTCCTGAGGAACAGAGACAGGAAAAGATTTTTGACAGTTACATGACAAGGAGAGCTCGTGAGAGAGACTGCGATGCACCATCAGGCCTATAATTTCTACTGGATGTATGACTATTTCTTTTCGTTTAAAATAGTTGTAGATCAGGAGACATGTCAGTTTTCAGCCATGTAATTCCCTGAGGTTATTTGAGGCACGACATGAAGCATAAAGGAAATAAATGTCATGGAGATAAGCATGAACAGAATCTCCAGTTTTTGATAAATGTCTCCCTTAGGAGGAGTTGAGTTGACTGACTACGGTGAATTTGTTGTCAGGTTTCCCATTTGTTTCCATGCTGGTGTCTGGTTCTCTTTTCTACTAAGGCCCAAGTTTGCTTTTGGTGATAAAATAATGGCATTGGATGAAAAATAGTTATGCTGTCATAGCATAGGTAGTCTTAAAATTGATTTTGGCTGCATACTAGCAAAACTAAAACGAACTACAAGAAACATACTGGCTTTTAAAACAAAAACATCACTTCAGGGAGGGGAAGAACCTTTTCGTAGTTTACTCAAGATGTCTGTAAATGAACATAAAGTTAATGATCTAAGAAAAAAAAAAAGCTATTACATTGGATGGGACACTCCATACTGTAATGAAAGTGTCTCTTCCTGACTTCCACCCACTTGTTTGCCATAGTCATTTAAAAATTGCAGCCAGAAGGCATGTGGATAAATTGAGATGGTTGTGTCTAGTAGTTTCTCTATTTGCTTGTCCCTGTGTCAGCGTTGCCCATGTCCGTAGGAAAGGCTAATGCTTTGGTTGGTGCATCTTCTGCTTACACCCCAGGCTATGCCTGTATTACTTGTGGAACAGGCTTCTGCAGTCTAGTTCCTCGCAGTCACAAGGATCCAAAGGACGCACATGTAAATACTTCTGCTATTGCTGTTAATTCTCTAAAGTTTGCCAAGATGCCTCATAATTGGTGCATGTCTGCTCAGAGGCAGTGCTTGTAATGAATCAATTATAATATGTTTTCTTTAAAATAGCAGAATAAAGATAAATTGGTTGGTTGGGAAGTCTTGTAGTGCGTACTGTGACATGGTGTTTATTGTTGAAAAGTGCTGTTGTCCAAAAAATTGAAATATGAGTGTTTGATACTATAGTAAAAGTTATTTTAATGCTTACTTTTCTCCTCCCCCCACCCCTTCTCTAAGGTTCGGAGAAGCAGTTAATGGAAACCTAGTGGTTGGTACACTGGCCTGGCCTTCTCCGTGGGTTATTGTGATCGGTTCTTTCTTTTCAACGTGTGGTGCTGGTCTCCAGAGTCTCACTGGTGCACCCCGTCTGTTGCAGGCCATTGCACGAGATGGCATTGTACCATTTATTCAAGTGAGTGCTTTGGGGTTTTTTCCTTACTTTTTCCTTACCTTTTCCTTACCTTTTTTTTCTCCTTACTTTTTATCCTTACCTTCCATGTCCGAAGTATACTTCAAATATGGCTTATATCTTGACAAAAAAATGAGGCATTATTACTGCTGTACTCTGCTCTCGTGAGACCCCCTCCCTGCAGTGCTGCGTTCAGCTCTGGAGTCCCCAACACAAGAAGGACATGGAGCTGCTGGAGCGGGTCCAGAGGAGGCCACAAAGATGATCCGAGGGCTGGAGCACCTCTGCTATGGAGACAGGCTGGGGGAGTTGGGGCTGCTCAGCCTGGAGAGGAGGAGGCTCTGGGGAGACCTTCCAGCACCTGAAGGGGCTACAGGAAAGCTTGAGAGGGGCTTTGGACAAGGGTGTGTAGTGACAGGACAAGGGGTAACAATTTTAAACTGAAAGAGGGGAGATTTTGAGGAGATCTAAGGCAGAAATTCTTCCCTCTGAGGGAGGTGAGGCACTGGACCAGTTTGCCCAGAGAAACTGTGGCCGCCCCATCCCTGGAAGTGTTCAAGGCCAGGTTGGATGAGGCGTTGGGCAACCTGGTGTAGTGGAGGGTGTCCCTGCCCATGGAAGGGGAGCTGGAACTAGATGATCTTTGAGGTCCCTTCCAACCCAAACCATTCTATGATTCTGTTCCTGTAGAACTGTGAGGAAAAGATTTGGAGCTCAATTCTAGTTATACATAATAATAGATCACACTATTGTAGAACAAAGTTTGAACTTGGATATTTCTGTGCAGTGCAATTTGATTATTTTTGTTCTTACATATAAAAGTTAGTGGTTCAAAACTGAAAATACAGGTTTTCTGTAAGTAGAAATTAATGAGTTAAGAAGCTACTAACAACTGAACTTGGCTCCAGGCTGTGTTTGCAACTTGTGTTTGTGAACAGTTGGCTTAATCTCACTATGGAACTGCATTCTGATACTTCTCATATCAGAGTTACAATTCTAATTTTTATTCATTTTTGTAAGCTAAAGGAAGCTAACAAAGATGTAACAATAGAATTCTATCCCATGACTCCAGACACTAAAATTGTTCCGACATCCCTGTGCATGTTTTACAAATAAATAAATCAGATTTTTTTTCTCAAAGGCAATGGGTAAAGGTGCTCGCAAACAGAAGAAGAAGAGAGAACTCTTGCTTGAAGATTTAATGCAATTGCTGGGCTGCATCTGCAAAAACTAGACAACTAGACTTGAGTTAAAAATTAATAAGTAAAATTCCAAGATATGATAGTGTCCAGAGAGCAGAGCTGTGATTTCTGCAGTGACATTGGGAGTTTGAAAGCTTACCTCAGACTGCTGAGAATAGCTGACAGTTGCACAGCACAGTGGTATCCTATGAAGAACAGACTCACGTATGAAAAACAGGATTATGTCTGAGTAACTATGAATATTTTGGGAACAGAATTAGGGGACAGTTGTCAAATGTAGCACACGGGAAGTGAATAACTTAAGATTTGGTTCCGACATATCTGTAACCTGTCTTCAGTGAGAGCTAGGTGTAGAACAGCAGCAGCTGGGTTTGTTTCCGGAGTTTGAGGAAAGTCTACAATGAGTCAGCACATTGATATGTGACTTGAGGAGAAAATTCCTCAGCTAGGATGTGCCCAGGACTAATCTGAGTGATGGATTAGCTGGAGAATTTGAGTGGGGTTGAGGGGGAAAACATCTGAGGAGGAGGGAGGTGTGCAGAATACATGGGAAGGGGAAAATAACAAAGGAAAGGACTTATGTGAAGAGGGGGAAGGAGTGCAAGAGGGAATGGGTTAGAGCAGGTGATTGGAAAAGCTGAGAAGCAAGGTAAAATGGAAGAAGTAATGCTAGTGGCTTTGGGAGGATGGGTGGTCTGTTGTGTGTTGTGGAGTTGTTTTGTTGTGGTGTGTTTTTTGAAAGGTAGATCATGCTGCTGTTGCCAACTTTTTTTTCTCAGTCTTTAATTACGTGGTTCCATTCTGCTGGTGCTTCTCCCCTGGTCTGTTGGCTAGTGCCTGGTCCCAGCAGGGCGACGTCCTTGGTGTGTTCTCTTAGGACCTTCTCTTTGCTTAGGCTGGAGGGAAGAATGGTCATTGGAAATGTACACCAAGTGTGCTGGGGTAGGGGGACAGAATCGTGATGGAGTTGGACTTGTGAGTGGGAAGGGCTTGTAATGCCATAAACGCTGGGTGGCATTGAGAGAAACAAGAACTTCGCTTCTGCTCAAAGTAAAAATTTCGTACTTGGTGAGAGGCTGACACTACGATTCTGTCTTATTAGGGCTGGATTTGAAAGGAGTGAAGAATTGGAAGGAAAAGATTTACGTGGATTGGGAGGCGAGGGGAAAGGGAATCCAGGAGAAGCAGGATATTATAAGAGGGATTTGAGACTTGGAAAGCGCTTGCAGTTTTGGAGTGATATAGCTGCTGCATGGACAATCAAGGAAATGAATGCAAGGAGGTTTGCACAGGGGCAAGAGTCTGATGTATTTAAGAAAAAAGCAAGAGCCTTGAAACGTGAGCAGAAAAACCGGCATTTTATGTAAGGGGCAGAAGATTGATGCATGGCAGGAAGCTAAGGGAAGAAGACAGTGTGTAGAATGAGTGAGGTGAAGAACCTAGACATTTGGAAAGGAAGCCCTTATGGAAAACGAGAGTTAGGGTTCAGTCTTCGTAATTGTGTGAAGGAACATGGAGGAGAATAAGTATGGCTGGAACTTCAGGTTAGGCTTTTTGCCATCTATCACCAATATAACTGGATAGAATTATCCCCAAAGGAAGTTACCACATGCAAAAGGACTTTTGGTAGGGCTCTGTGCAGGATGATAGGCTTGCCTAAGTCCTGTTTAAAAATCAATATTTATGTTCCTAAGTGCTGAGCTAATGCCTGTTTTGGATGTTACAAAAAACACTGCACTCAACTCTATTAGCTTTTTGTAGACAATAAATCTGATACACGACGTGGGTTTTAAGTTACTTAAGGTTATTTCAACAGCAACTGCAGTAGTACTTTAATGTTATGTAGTAATTTCTTACTTTAGTAAACATTTTTATACTGGAAACGTGCTTTTTTGCAATTTTGTTTGTGGCTTTTTGTAGTACAGATTGCTTTGTTTTCCTTTAACTAATGACCGGTTTTGGTTTCAGTTAAGGTTAGTTTGTGATCTGCACCAGGTTTCATAACTGTATAATGAGCAGCTTTCCCTGATCACACTGTTTACTTGAATTGAACTAGGTATTTGGTCATGGAAAAGCAAATGGAGAACCAACTTGGGCTCTGCTCCTCACCGCTGGTATTTGTGAAATAGGAATTTTGATAGCTTCATTGGACAGCGTAGCACCGATTCTTTCAATGTAAGTAGGAATGTGATGCTTTATGTTCTTAAGTTAAATGGTATTTTACTTTTGAATTAACTAAATTAAGAAAGACATGCTAGACTTTGTTTTCTAACAAGTTATATTCCTGTTTGATCCTGGAGATAATACGAAACAACAAAATGTTTTGGCTGGAACTGATTTCTAGGCATAAAAAGTTTTTTCTGTGATGGAGTTCGATGCTACTAAAAATAACTCAACTTTTAAAAACCTGGGTTTTTAAAATAAAAATTCCTGCGATTTTAGCTCGAGTGAGCAAAATAAGGAATTGATTCCCTACTGATACAGACATGTAGCCATCTGCAGGAAAGCAGGGCTTCGCCGTGTGTCACTGTTCCTTGGGAAGCAAACACCATGAAGCCCAAATGTCCCCTTTTCTTCTTCCTTTCCCGGAGCTCTTAGCTGCTGAGCACGATGTCATGCAGTATTTGATATCCCTTTGGTCAGTTGTGGTCAGCCGCGTCCCATCCGCAGGGCTGTGTGCTGACAGCCTAGGTACTGCGTGAGCACCAGATCCAGAATCGGTGGTCCCAGAATCTGTGGTCCCAGATCCACAACACAGCACTGTAGGAGGCACTGGGAAGAAAATTAAAGCTGTCCCACCCCAAACCAGTACACAGTGATCGCCAGTGTGCTGTGTTTTCTCTGAATCTTTCAAGCTGTTATGCTAATACCATGTTTGGAGGGCTCATATTCTCCAAGTATTACTTTACGTCTTGTTCTGTTGGCCACCATGAACACAGTGCACAAGTTTCTACCCTTTTTTGCATTGCGTTCAGCTTTTTATTGCAAATCAGTTCATTTCGTATTGGAAAATGCTCTTTTTGTTTGTTTTTCTTTTCTTAACAGGTTTTTCCTTATGTGCTATATGTTTGTAAATCTGGCTTGTGCAGTTCAGACCCTGCTACGGACTCCCAACTGGAGACCTCGCTTCAAGTATTATCATTGGTAGGGAATATTCCTTCATTTAGAAGAGTTAAAACTAATTGCACAGCCCAAAATTGTTGATTTTCATGCAATAATAAAACGAAATCTCCTTTCTGACTTAAATGAGTTAGAGTATTCAGTGCATGAATCATAACAGCAACACTTGTTTTCTTGTGTTTGGAATAGAGCTAGTAATAGCTGTGATCACAAAAACATGTGGCTAATGTTTGGGAAGGAACTACAGGATGATGTTTGATGTTGGTTATAAGCCGAGAGATCCTCTGAATATGTGAGAATGAAGATGAAAAAAATATAGTTTTTTATATATAGATAAGGAGAACTGGTAAAAATGTTAGGAAGGCGGATAAGATTTTAATTTTAGTTATGAAAAAAAAAACAAACAAAAAAAAAAAAAAACAAAAAACAAAACCAGAACTTCTACAGAAAAAAATCGCATTTAATGTACATCAGTTAGCTCTGTAACTGTATGATCACTGTTATTAAAACACATCACACTTTGGACATTGCGTTTGATAACCGAAGTAGATACTTGGCAAAGTCAGAAAAAGTCAATTATACAGAAAGTGTAGATGTGGGTTTCTTTTGCTTAGTGTTTTTTTTTTTTTAAAAGTTCAAACATTTCAAACTAAGATTGGAAACTCTGATTTTTACTGAATGTTGAAAATACATGTATTTATTTAATGAACAGTAATTCTGTTGAGAAATTCTAGTGCTGAAATGCCTTAGAGACTAGAGCCTTTAGGAGATAAGCTGGCTTGATTCTAGGATGTAAGAATTGCTGCTTATTTTTTCTTTTAAAGAACTGAGTGAAAATGAAGTGTCACAGTTTTAGCCATGAAAAATCTTTTTGAATATGCTCAGTAGGCACTCACTAGTTTGGTACCTAAACCTCCAAAAACATCAATGCCTGTCTCCCAGTCTTATCATTGCAAACACATAGTAGTATTTGCAACATCAAGGAGAAAAATGGAGGATTGCTGTCTTTTTGGATTTGTGGTGGTGGTTTCTTTTTGTTCCACCTCCCCTGAGTAACCTGATTGTGGAAAAGTATAGTAGGAGGTACAAAATACCTTAAAATTTAAGGCAGGTGGATAAGATAAAGGGTAGCAAGAAGTACAGGATGGACCATGGTGAGGAAGAAAAAGCAAAGGGTTGTGACATGGCAGCAGCAGAGTTTGTAACCATTTGGCAGCAATTCCTTTTTTTTAATACATTTTTCCTAGAGACATCAGTGAGCCAACTGACTTTAGTCAAAGCAGATGTCAGATCGCTTTACTGGAATTGAGATGGGACTTTATTTTTTGGGTGAAAGTAGAGTCTTAGGTTGACTAAGTCAAGAATGAAAGGGCAGCTGTTTTTCTTTTAGGTAAACTACATTTAGAGTGATGTCCTCAGAGCAGGTAGAAACCATTTCTTTGGTTTAAAAGTGGGTACGTTTGGATTCAGTACTTGTATGGTACTAAAGCAGCAGACTAAATATATATCTAGCCTTTGAAAGACTGCTTTTGGTGTTCTCTTCTGCTGTCCCGTGCTCTTGCCTAAGAGACAGGCCACAGCAGAAGTGGCAAATAAATTGATAAGTCAAATTTAATTTAAACTAGCATGATGTTGCTTAGTATTGTTTGAACATTATTTTTTTTTTAGCTTAAATTCAAACCAACAGTAAGTGATAGTGTTGTGTTTTGAGACTGACCTTACTTGGAGGTGCTGATGGAGTTTCATAACTGACAAATGTTGTAAATCTATTGTTATATCTAGTTCAATTGTATTTATGTCACACAAAGGTTTGGAATGTAATTATTTTTTTTTAATATACTAAAATTGAAACAATGTGGGTTTTTTATTTACATAGTAGCTATGAAATGGCCTTGGAAGAAGAAAGGCCTTTCTGGAAGTTAATTTAAATAAGAAATTGACTTTGTAGAACATTTGCATGCCTATTTAAAAAAATGGAAAAAAATGGTTTCTTTTAGGACTCTTTCATTCCTGGGGATGAGTTTGTGTCTTGCCTTGATGTTCATTTGCTCTTGGTACTATGCTTTGGTTGCCATGCTAATCGCAGGATGTATATACAAATACATAGAATATAGAGGGTAAGACCATATATCTTATTTATTCTATATTTAATATCTTTAACATTGAGCAAACAGCACTTTTCTATAAAATAGATACAGCTGAAGTTGTAGAATTAAGAGTGTTCCTTGAAACAAGGTAAGATCCTGTCTCTGTTCAGGATTGTAAGTTTTCTGCTTCTAATTTCTCTGAAATCTCTGTTCCAAACTTCTCGACAGCCAGAACTAATCAAAATAAGAACCAATAAGGCTGGGAAATTTTCATGTAAGCAGAGATTATGGTGTAAAGTTTTGGTACTTCAGGAACATCACCTTTTAATATCAAGCAGCAACTGTTACAAAACTATTATTTATGATTTTTATGTTACAAAACCTTGTTATTAACTTGTGCTAAAGCCCAAGAACTTGACTCTTTTGTGTGGACATGAGCACATATTAGTACGAATCATACTGACCAATCCAGAGCACCCACTGAAAACTATCTGTTTTCCAAAGGCTTAGATAACCTTCAAACTGCAATGTACTAGGCATTGTATGCATTTGACAAGGGACACATCAAGAGCCACACCTGTAGCAGGTGCTGTGTAAGTAGGAGGCTTAAAGAGCATGCTGAGTTCATACAACACAACAAACCTCCCAGAAAACACAACCAAAAAAAAACCCAACTAAACAACGTATATCGCTAGAGGTGATTGTAATCAGTAAGGTGTGTGCTTTCCCTTTCGAAGGAAAGTTACTCAGTGTTGAAAGGTTCTAGTCAAGAAAAATAGTAAGATCTTGGAGCAGGAAATTGGAGTGAGGCCAGTTGTTCTGACGAGTGATTAAGCACAGGTCTTAAGTGGATCAGCTGGTATAAACTGCTCCACCTTGTAGGTTCTCCATCTGTTAATATCTCCATTTCCAGATTAGCTCTTTCCTGGATTGTAACAGCTCTATTTATGGGGTTAATAATAAGTCAATTAATTTGCCTATTTTAGTCAGGAAGTAAGATCAGATGATAAGTTCTGCTTGTGTGTGTATGTAGGTGTGCACATACGTGAAGTCGTATGTATATCCAGACCCTACAAATGTTGGCACGTAGACAGCACCTCTGCCTTCTAGAAAGAGATTTTGTTTTGCAGAAGCTTAACTTCTTTTCTCCCTGCCTTTACAAGTGCAGGGGCTGATTTGGTGGTGGGGAGAAACTCACCCAGGAATGTTCTAAAAATTGTTGTCTGGAGAAAACCTCAGGTTTTATTTTGATCTTTTGGATAGCTAAGTAAAACTTTCATGATTGTGCTGTCCATTAGAGTATGTCTTAATTGCCATGTTGTTCTTTTAATAGCTTTTGAATTTAGTTTGGCTCTTTTCGTCTAAATTTCAAAAGAAGGCTAAGGGAACAAAATTCAGTGAGAATTCATGAATGGAAATAAGAGGGAAGGGAGGGCAAGGGAGGTGGATCCCTTGCCATGGTAGAATCCCCACAAAGGAAAATAATGTTAGCCTAACAGTTTGTTCTTATCTGATTGGCCACCTGGTGCATAGCATAGCTTTGTACTGGGAGAAAGAAGAGTGGAAAACATAGACTGAAAGTGGTCAGGAGAGTGAGTAAAGCTTTAGGCTTGTCTGGGAGAGAAGCTGGGAAGGAAAGGAAGTGGAGAAAGCTGTAATGGTAGTGTTGAGGAGAAGATAAAACACACTAATCCATAGAAAGTCAAATTTCACTTGTTCTGCTGCTTTAGAACAATTCCTTTCAAGTAGCCCTCAATTATTCATTGTAGTGCTTAAAAGCAACTTAAGTAGCTCTCATGATTACAAAAAAAGCTTTTGAAGTGTGAATAAAATAGACCATAATAAATATGAATAAATACTTAATAAATAGTTCTTTTGAAGGTACCTGAGATTATCTTCATTCTTGATTTAAATCTGAAAGATGGGGGTATTTTCATGCATAAAAAAAAGTTTATTTTTTTGAGCCTGTTACCCCTTATATGAGAAAATGTACTTAATTTGTATAAATAAATGGGACCCTGTTAATTGAATCTCTTCTGCGCTCTAAAGAGCGGAAAAAGAATGGGGTGACGGAATCCGAGGACTGTCCCTGAACGCGGCTCGCTATGCTTTGCTTCGTGTTGAAGATGGTCCTCCTCACACCAAGAACTGGAGGTAAGTCCGACACCTTCCAAGGTCGCATAATTCTTGAAATATGTAAATCTATTGGGAATACTGCTGGTAAAGCTAATTGCCAGAGTGAAATTCACCATTAAAACAGTGTTTTAACTTGGGCACGGCAATGATGTTTTTGCAATAGTATCATTTTACTGCAATAGAATGTGGCTTATGGTCAGCACTAATCAACTTTGCTGGGAATATGGGTAAAGTAACTAAAATCTAAGTGGTGTTGACATAGTTTTCCAAAGTGCAGAAGAATTATAATATTTCATTACTTAGATTTTCAGATTCAAAGGAACAGTTATCACTGAGTCCCACTGTCTCTTCTTCTATAGAAGAAACACTGCAATTCCATAAGTGTGGGGTTTTTTTTCTATACCTGTTCCCTCTGAAATACATGGTATAAAAATACAGCTGATCCGTTACTTGTTTAAATTCATGTTGTGGCAATCTTTTTTTTATATAGCTTCATTTAATAGTAATGCTTTAGAAATTGCTAAGATATCATTAAAACAATCTCACGTTTGTTGTTCGTTTGTATGTAATGGAGTTAGATATATTGCAAAAATAATAGTGGATATTCTTTCTACTTGTTAAACTATCAATTTTCTGAAAGCCAACACAAAAAATTACTTAGCATTTATAAATGAGAGGACGTTGTCACTTCAGATGAATGTAGTGCAAATCAGAAGAACTCGGTGGGACGCCAAAAAAGAAATTGTCACTAAATGTGATGAAATTGTCACTAAATGTGATACTTTAGTTATAGTCACCGCTCTGTTGTAGCGTCCCTCCGCGCGTGCACGTGCAATGTTCTGCTGCCCTTCCGTGTAACGGCACTATTTTACCATTTGCCTTGCGACTGCTGCATAATGATGCACCCCCACCATAAGAGAGACATAGATCTGTTGGAGCGTGTTCAGAGGAGGGCCACAAAGATGATCCAGGGACTGGAGCACCTCTGCTACGAGGACAGGTTGTGAGAGCTGGGATTGTTCAGCCTTGAAAAGAGAAGACTTTGGGGGGACCTGATAGCTGCCTTCCAATACCTGAAGGGAACCTACAGGAAGGCTGGGGGGGGACTTTTTACAAGAGTGTCCACTGACAGGACAAGGGGAAATGGGTCTAAGTTGAAGGAGAACAGATTTAGATTAGATCTTAGGAAGAAATTCTTCAGTATGAGGGTGGTGAGACTTTGGAATAAATTGCCCAGAGAAGTTGTGGATGGCCCCCTCCCTGGGGGTGTTCAAGGCCAGGTTGGACAGAGCCTTGAGTAGCCTGGTCTAGTTGAGAGGCGTCCCTGCCCATGACAGGAGGTTGGATTAGATGATCTCTGAGGTCCCTTCCAGCCTATGCCATTCTATGATGCATGTAAGCAGTCCCTATGGAATGCAGGAGCCACTACCTTTATCTGTGTCTCAACTTGGCACCTCAGAGGCACCAGTGTAATGTAGCGTTGACTAAGAGCGTTTCCGTTAAATGTCCAACATGGCTTCAGTTTCTGATGAGTTATCCTTTTATTGTGTTATTGTGACTGCTAGAACTGGACCTTTGTGTTATGTCTTCAACTGTGATGGTTTTGAGGTGGGAAGTACACTCCAACTCTTCGTTGTTGCAGTAACGATGGGAAAATTATAACATGTTGGTTTGGGAAAAGTAAGCAGATTGCTTATTGATTAAAGGAAACAGAATGCATCTTCGTCAAGTATGCAGGTGAAACTGAACTTGGGGTGCTGTCAATACGGTTAAGGGTATGACTGTCCTTTTGGAAGGACCTGTGCAGGCAGAGGAATGGGTCAACAAGAACATCACAAAAAATCCAGAAGGACAAGCACTGAGTCCAGTAACCTGAAACAGGCTTGTCCAGTGTGATGGTCCCAGGCTGGGAACCTGCTCTTGCAAAAAGGATCTGTGGTTCCCAGTAGGTAGTAAGCCAGTGCTGTGCCTTGGCAGCGGGATGCTGCTCTGCATCAGCAGGAGCACAGCTGGTATGTTGACAAGTAAAGGTACTGGGAAACAATATTCCTCTTTGCTCAGCACTCGTTAGAATACATGGAGAATATTTCGTCCAGTTTCAGGCACCCTAAAGACATCACTAAGCTGGAGTGAGTTCAACAGAGGACCATCGAGGTGATGCCTGGGGCAGAGGAGCATATCTCCTGTGGGGGAAGGCCGAGGGAGCCATGCTTATTCAGCTTGGAGAAGGCTTGAGAGGAGCCTAAAAGCTGATATAACTGACTAGTAAACATCCAGTACCTAAAAGAGGGTTGCTGAGAAGAGGTAGTCACGCTCATTACAGCAGTATGTGGTAGAAGAATGAGAGAACGTGATAAAATGTGGAAAGAAAAAAAAAATAAAAATTGACAATAATAAGCATGGAAGAGGTTACCAGAGGTGACAATATCTCTGTCTCTGGGGGTTTTTCAAAAACCAACTGGATGGAGCTGTAAACAATCTGGTGTGCATTCAGTGTTTAACCCCTTCAAGCAGCAGATAGCACTAGATGACCTTGGAAGGGTGATAATTTGGATTCAATAATTTTCTGGGTAAAACTGCTGTTTAAGATCGCTTTTCAGAATGATGGTATGGTTGCTCACATAGGTATTCAACACCTGAAGTGTTGTTGCTGTTGCAAATCATAATTTCCTTGCTTGATGTTGAATGTTTTACATTGAATTAAGCACTTAATCTGCATTTTTTGTTAATTGTTAATTTTGATTTTCCAATTCTTCCTTGCTTTTCTATATGTATATGTGTTTAACTTTTTTTTTTTGGCAGACCTCAACTTTTGGTCTTGTTAAACTTGGATAGTGAGCAGTTGGTGAAACATCCCAGATTGCTTTCTTTCACCTCTCAGTTGAAAGCCGGTAAAGGACTGACTATCGTGGGCTCTGTGCTTCAGGGAATCTACCTGGATAAATGCACGGAAACTCAGAAAGCTGAAGAGGTACGTAAAAGGCAGCTGTGACATCCATTAGTATTTAAATGTTGAAATTGGATAACTTGTATCTTGAATTAGAACAGTCTACTCTAAAGTGTTGAATAAAACATCAGTTTTTACTATTGGCACAATCTACAATTATCTAGAAAGAATAGATTGGGGTGTGTAGCACAGTGCTTTATAAAATTTCCCAATAGGATGAGACTATGCTGATATTTCTTTATTATTTCTTCTTCTTATTATTATTATTATTATTTCTTATTAAAGAAAATATTTTTATTTTCTTTAATAGTGAGAGCCCTGGGCTCACAATCAAATTACATTCTTGAAAAAGCCAAGTGATTTTTTTAACAAAAAACAGGAAGAAAGAAAACAGATTTACTTAACAAATTTAACATTTATCTAACAAATTCAGATGCTTGGCATAATTTCATCTTCTGAATGTATGCATGATATTTTCTACATTGTCCTAGAAATGTATAATAGAGCTAGGCTTAGGAACAGTCTTTGCTAGAATCCTACTGTGTTGCTTCACTGTAAACAGCATCCTTCTTGAGATCCTTTACTTTCTTTTTCCTTATTTTTTTTTTGCTTTCCTATTTATCCTATATCTCCAGAGAAGGTGGGGTGAGGTAGGAAAAAAATAGTAAGTTGTCATGTAATTTAAGGTGACATCTGACTGTGCTTACAAACACGGGTGAATTTAATATGATCGTTTCTCTTTTTTCCTGACAACTTGTCAGTATTTGACTGTGCTATCCAATTGGGAATACATAGACATTTCTGTGGGAAACACGTGGAAATACCTGAACTTAATTTTAAATTGTCCCCTGAAGGAAAAAGGAAGCTAACAGATTGAGCTTCTGAAGATCCATTATTCATACAGTTTGGACTTTCATGCAAAACAATCTTCTTTTTTAGTTCAATCTTAAACAACCTGTGTACTAGTTTGTTTAATCCACTGTTGGGGTAGCTCGGTATAGATAAATTATATTTGCTTATCTGCACCCACCCCCGTACTCCTAACTTTTGAGAGTGCGGAAACATTTTTAGGAAATACCATGTTCCATGTATTTCATAGAATACTGTTGAAAAATCTGTTGCCTTTTGGAAGCTACTATAAGTCTAGTCCAAAAATAGGCTTGGATAGCCACTATATCTTCCAAAAATGGTTAATATCTTCAGTGTTGTTGAAAAGAGTATCAGCTGAAGTGTCTGCTATTTTGATCCAAGTCATCCTCAAAGCTGTGTAAAAATGCCTGTGATTTATTGAGACCTGGCATCTCTAAATTAGATGAGCATTTGAGGTGTTGAAATGAACTCAACGAAGCTTAACTGCCCTCTTTCTCCCAACTTTCCTTGTTCTCCCTCTTGGTATTCAGACTTGTCACTAGTGGGTTTTAAAATAATAAAGCATGAAGCCGGGTGACCTAGCTGATATCATGTGAAAGGCTGCACGAGAGCAATTAGCTTGAGAATGTGATGGAAAAAGTCTAGCAATGATATATTGGGAAAATAACTGTTATTAAGCTGTTGTTATCAACATGTGTGAGTAGAGAGAAATATCAGGAATCAGTCAGGCCTCTGAAATATTGAAAACTTTTAAACAGAAGCGTTGTTTACCCCTGAGGATTGGAAATGTTACCTATAGTCAGCTTAACTTGAAGTCGACTATGTTTTTGAGAGATGGAACAGGAATGAATTTAAAGCAGATGTTAAGATCGAGGAAACTATTGCTTGAAAATGGAAATAAAGAAGAACTGTAAAAGTTTGAGCATCTGGAGGCATCATTGGTTTTGGAAAATTGCAACTAGAAAATGTTTCTAGAAGATGGGTAGGAAATCAAGATTTCTCCTGTCTGTCTTTTACAAAGAAAAAAGCATCTGTTTAAACTGATGTGCCCTCGCAGAGATTGCTCGGACAGACAGACTTGTTAGCTTTGCTACCAAATTCTCTGAAGACTTTTTTTTTTCTCTGCTAAAGATAATTTCTGATGTGAAGCCACACTGAGCCAGTGCCAGGCGTTCTGTGATCAAATCTGTTCCTGATTGTTTTCAGTAGGTGTTTTGGTGCTTATACGAAATTGCAAATTTTGATGTGCTGGTTCTTCCTTCTGAAGCTGTGCTGATCCCCCGCACAAGTTGATGGGGATGGGATTTGTAAAGTCATGCCATCAAAACACAGTAAATGCCAAAGCTGGTGCTCCCTCGTCAACCTTGATATAATTCTAAATGCTACTTTTAAATGACTTGGGTGGGTGTCAGTGGGTGGGTGTCAGTGTTCAAGTAAAGGGAGCCATGCTGAAATGAGAGGGGTGTGGGAGATTTCATCTCGTCAGTTTATCTTGTCATTAGTCAGCCCGTGATTCCAGTTGTCTCCTGCACATCTATTTTTCCACACTGGGAGCGATAAGTAAGGGAATCGGCCTCTTCACGTCAAAGTTGTTTAAGGAGCTTTGGCGACCTCTTCTTCTGAAGTCCTTGGTATCACATTTTTCCAGACCCTTCCAACTCCAAAAGGATGGACTTGTCATTCCAAACATACGGTGCTTCGTTAGGCAGCAGTTTTGACTTCACCTGAAGCACTGTTAGTTTATTTATCTTTGCCAATGTGGTTTTACTCATCTCTTGTTCATTCTTCTTTGGAAATAAGACTGAATAATTAATGAAAAAGCCGTGTGGTGTGTCTTCTGGGGAGGTGGGTGTTTTGGGTTTTAGTTGTCATAGAATCATGTTCACTCTTTTGGAGTTAGCTGTTTCTTGATGTTGGTTGTGCATTGTAGCTAATGTTTTGCCCTTACTTAGTGCTGTTACTCCTTACAGTGTTTATTACCAGTGTTGATGGCTGTATTTCCCCATCTTCCTTTTGCAGAATGTTAAGGCATTAATGGGAGTAGAAAAGACCAAAGGATTTTGCCAGATTGTGGTGTCTCCTAATTTCAGAGATGGAATATCCTATTTGATTCAGTCAGCCGGTCTAGGAGGGATGAAGCACAACACAGTACTGATGGCATGGCCACAATCTTGGAAGCAGACAGAGAACCGTTTCTCGTGGAAAAATTTTGTTGGTATGTGTTTATCGACTTTCTCCTTTGCGTTTGTAATACCATTATGTAACTGATGTATTTGCTGCGCAGAGAAAATGTGATGCTGAGCATCCAGTAGGCAATTGAGTGTTTTGCCATGTCTGATTTCATGTGGAGTGGGTTTCCTTAGCCCTCAGTCTCTCCAACCATGACTTTTCTTGTTCTTCTCCTAAGCAGGTTAGTCACTGAACCCGGGATGTTCCTCACATGCCTCAGCAGAGTCTGGGCAGATTTAAGCTTTTGAGTTTAAAACAAAAGCTGCGAATGAGAACGAGTAGGTCTTGATCAGATGTCTTGTTTTCCCATGCAGACACTGTACGAGAAACAACAGCAGCTCAGCAGGCACTGCTGGTGGCTAAAAACATTGACTTATTTCCAACAAATCAAGAACGTTTCACTGAAGGAAACATAGATGTGTGGTGGATTGTTCATGATGGTGGCATGCTGATGTTACTGCCTTTTCTCCTTCGACAGCACAAGGCAAGGACAACAGAAAATGGCTGGGATTTCATTGTCTAGCAATGAATAGTTCCAAGGGCTTCTAGTGAAATACTCTTTCATCTTGGTAGTTGTGCGTGGTGATAGTAATCACTGTGTTACAAATTGTTATGATGTACCTTTTCGACAGGTTTGGAGAAAATGTAAAATGCGTATCTTCACTGTCGCTCAGATGGATGATAATAGCATTCAAATGAAGAAGGATCTTCAGATGTTCTTATATCATCTTAGACTGAATGCTGAAGTGGAAGTTGTTGAAATGGTATGTTACTGCATTTTTTAGGTGCTGTTGAGAGTGAGCTTGGGAAAACTGATTTCATATTTTTGAAACCAAGAGATGTTAGCCCAAACATAAAAAGGGCAAGATGGCAGTCCCACCAAGAGCAAGAAGTCTTCTAAAGCAACGTTGTCTTGCGATGTGTGGTAGTGCATCTAATGGTTTGGTCGAGTTGAGCCATTTCGGTGTGTTAATGCCCACTTTATTTATGAGGACTAGTCCATAGAGGTAGTTCATTTGGGAAGGAGAAAGCTTGACTTATTAGCAGGCGGTGAAATGGAAGGCTGACTGTGTTTAATCTAATAATCTGTGTAATCCAGCAGGAGAGAGGGTGAATGTATCCATCTCTCCAACTGCTGTTTGAATATCCTTCTTGAATAAGGAATCCCTGGGCCCCCACGAGAGTATGTCAGTTGTTTTGGGCATGGCCAGCCTCTTTGGAACTGAACAGCATGACAGCACAGCTACAGATTCACGAGTCAAATAGTCATCAAATTAATTTCGTGACTTTTTTCCCTTTTGAAATACTGGTCATAAACTGCTAAAGAGGAAGAACTAAAGCTGTAGTCTGTCTAGACCTGCTTTTTTCGGCACCTAAGGAAAAGCTTCATTTCCAGCACTCCCAGGTGACTAGCAGAATGTCCAGAGTAAGGAAAAAAGAAAAAAAAAAAAAAACAAACCACAACCCTTTTAGACTCTGTGAAGTGGGATGAAGGTGGGTCAGCTGGTTCAAAACTTCTACCACCCCCAGTTCCCAGAATGAGCAAAACCTATCCAAAAGACTTACCATGCTGATCAGCCATAAAGCAGAATTTAAGAATCGTTTAAATTACTTATGTTTCATAAGTCTTTTTTTTTAAATTTGGTTAGTATTTTGAACTAGGAAGTAAGAGAAATCCTTTTGTTTGTTTTGTTTAGAGTAATGAATAGAAAAGACTAAAATGCCGTGGATGTGCAGGAGGAAGATGACAAATAGAGTGCCATAAAAAAGGCTCAGCCTTGGTTGGATTTTAAGCAGAAGATAGTATAGGAAGCACAAATTATTCTTCTCTTATGTGGGTCATGTTTAACCCTGAGAATCTTCCAGAAGATTCCAAAGAGACATGTTACGGGTCGGCAGCAACACAGAAAACTGTTACAGGTTTTTTTAGCTTTGAGCTGATGCGAGAATATCCGCTGGAGTTTCTTCATAAATGCTACTATTTGTGAACGTTTCTCACTGGTGAAAGGATAATCTGTTATTTTGCGGCTTTTAACGTGGTTTTTTTTTAAGGAAACAAGTGTGCACACTTGCTCAGGGGGCAACGCAGACCCGGTTTAAATAAGCACTTTCAACCCTTTCTCACTTCTGCAGCCTAACTGGAACGGGACAACGGAAAGCCTGTCCCAAGTACCTCAAGTTTGGATAAAAATCACCTTGATGTTGGTACAGCGAGGTAGTTCGTTGTGTGAGATTGCTGTTTGAGGAGGAAGCTTTAAGAATGAGGACAAAAACGATTGATTATATGCCTGGGATTACTCTAATGCCATAAATACATCCAGGACTGAATGAATGCGGGAATTAACGTGATACACTGACTAAATGCTCTTCTTTTGAGTAGTATTTTTTTTCCCCCGATGTTCCTAATGCCAATCTTTTTTACAGTTTGAAAATGACATTTCTGCCTTCACATACGAGAAGACACTTATGATGGAACAGCGATCTCAGATGTTAAAACAGATGCAGCTATCAAAGAACGAAAGGGAAAGAGAGGTAAGGACTAGTGCTTGGCAGGGCGTTCCATGGAAAATCTGAAAGTACTATTTCTTGGCTGGGGCTTCTAATCGGTCTCTAACTACAGTCAGAAGCTCATTTATTCTCTTAACTATCCCAATATTACCAACACGTTTTAGTGATGTAAAAGGTATTAAATGCTTTGGGTTTGCTTTCATTTGCAGTGATTTACCTCCTGTGCCAAATGAGAGATCTCTACTGTGCTTAACTGCTCTTTGTGAAATAACTAGAATTTTATCTCATGGCTTTTTCTTGTCTGCTGATAATTGTAACTCATTTTATGCCTAAATCTTTTTGGTGTTAATCCTACAAAGTCAGTGCAGTTAATTTTTGTTCTTTTTAATCTCTCCTTATTCATTCTTTTTTCCATTTTGCAGGATTTTTTTAAGGTTCTTAAAGATGTCTTGTATTGCTACAACAATGTACTGCTGTGAATTTTTCTTCTCACCTGCATTTATGGTTGTTTTCTTTTGATCTGAGCTTACCTCGCATCATCTCAGTAAAAAAGCAGATCTCCTGTACTCCTTGCTGAGTGTTTTTAATTTTTTCTCATTTCTTTATTGAACACTAGTATTTTTTCAGTGGAGTCGAGTGATTAATCAATCTACAGTAGGTTTTAAGGGTTTGACTTCCTCGTGAATGCTTTACAAGTAGCCCCAGGACATAAGGCTCTGTAGTCTATAGCGTATAAATTGTAGTGGAAAGAGTTTCCTCTCAGTTCTATGAGTTGGTTGGAATCTGCACTACTTCTGAGTGTTGTTTGCTTGGAAATTTTCATTTCTTTCTTCTCCGCCTTGCATATGTGTTTGGTTTCGTGGGTTTGTTTTTCATTTTTTTCACAGTTCACTTTTATCTGAGTGTAACCATCACCGTTATAGCTTCAGTCCATTCCTCCCTATCAGGCAGGGTAAAATCCAAGATGTTTAAAATACCATTGGATTTATTTCGTGGTCTGAAGTAAAATCCTTGATAATTCCAAGAACATCTAGTACTTATTTCCTGCCTTGTCCAAGGATAAAAGCTGTAGCCGTCTCTTGTTTCTGATTAGGATATCTTAATCTACCTTGTTCTCTTGTGTTTTCATCAGGAGATGTTTAGTTGCTCCTTCACTTCCTCTGGAGCTGCAAGTTGAGTATATGCAGTGCGCCAGGCCCTTTCTTAATCTGATCATGTTCTCTTAAAGGAGCTGAGCCATCCCCTCCTAGTATTTCCATGATGTCCAAAACATTTCTCTTGTTAGTATCACTAGTTCAAATTAACATTGCTTTTGTTTTCCTTACCTGTCTCCAAACATTTAAATATAACCTTGATATTCCAGTTTTGGATGGTGCTTGTAGTTTTAGTTTCCTGTTACCACCAAGATTAGTGTTTTAACCTCACTTTAGTGCTTGTACCTCTTCAAATGAGGTTCAAACCTTCGCAAAGAGAATTTGGTTTTGTACAGCATTGTTCTGCTGTTTCCCTTGTAGACATGCTCTTATCCCCGAGCAGTCACCCTCACCTCCTCTGTCACTTTTGAAAATGGAACTTTATTTGGTCTTGCCTCTGGGTTTTGGTGTGGAGCCGGGATGTGAGGATTCACTGTTTTTTTTGCTTCCTTTTTTTGAGGAACTTGTTTGGTTTGTTTCTATTCAAGTGTAAATATAGCACATACCTGCAAAGCATGACATCTGCAGACTTGGGTGCAACTGCCAAATATTTATTTGTTTGACAAGAGCGCTGCAAAGATGAAAGGAAATGTAGAGCCTTGTTCACTTTCCCACTGCCCTTCCTGGCAGTGGCTGGCTCCCTTCTCCGTCCGCTCCGGACCGACAGCCGCTGGGCCAGGCGGCGATGATGGAGCCGTGCAAAGGCAGTCATCCCTGGATGTGTTTAAGAATAGGGTGGATGATCTACTTAGGGATATGGTTTAATGGGGATTAGGGACGGTTGGACTTGATGATCTCTGAGGTCTTTTCCAACCTAGAAATCTATGAATCTATGAATCCATCCCACCGCCGCTTGGAGCTGGGTGGCACAGTGCCAGGGCTGCTGTGGGGATTGCTGCTGCTACGTCAGACTGGCTGAAATGTGGGTGCATGTAGGTGAGGAGCACAACCACAGTTTGTGAGTCACCAGCAAGTAAATCAGCGTTTGGTGTCGGAAAGCAACTTTCTCACCTGCTTAAATTTTTGTCGTACTTTTGATTGTAACTGAATAAAATCAATTCATCGGAATCGTTACACGTATGAAGGGATGTGACCCTGGCAAACAAGTGAATGTTTGAGGTTCCCATATAGACTGAAGGATTCAATTCACTTCAGGTTTTCCCAAATCTCTGTAAAGAGGCTTTGCAACTAACTGCAAAACACTTCGAAAAGAGCCCCGTAGTATGTATAAACAAATGACATGTTTGTGAAAACAAACCAAGTTGATAAAAAGCTGCAATATCAAATCTCATCTTTTTAAATGAAGACAATTTTTATTTTGAATAATATGGTCATCTGCTTTTTTCTGTAGACTTTTTTTTTGTCATTGATAACTTTTTTGTCCCAGATTCAGAGCATCACTGATGAGTCTCGGGGCTCAATCAGAAGAAAAAGCTACTCCAGTCCCCAGTCCATTGGGCGAGATGCACAGGCACTGCTGACTGAGGATTATCGAGAGGAGGAGGTAGCTGGACGTAGTGGTGGCTAGATATGTTCTCCTTCTGCAACACTTGAAGTGCCACTATTGCAAACAGAGCCACAAATGAACGACTTGATCATTTGCTGTTATGGAACAGCTCTTCATAAATTTTCATTTTACTATGTTTCTAAATTCACTATCTTACCCTTTATTTTTTTTCCTCTAGATGGTGCTTCTGCAACATGAGCTACATCCTATTTTTCTCGCACTTAACATTCCACAAAAGGAACACTTTAGGAATACAGGAATGCTGTATACCTTTGTGTTGCCCTTTCTTCATGAAGTATGAGAAGAATGTGTTGTATTCCATGGAATTAATTCAGTATCAAAAATTTTAATTTTACTATTTTTCTAAAATCACTATCATTTCTGAGAATGCCTGTTTTTCTCAAGAGCCAGAAGCAAAGTTGTTTCTCTGCCTTCTCTCTCTTAAAAAGTTTTAATAGTGAGTTTCATTAACAAACATATTTCATGCTTGCATAAAGCATCACCTTCCTTTATAGTTCCTGTATTGAAGCTTCTCAGAGAGGACTTTTTAAGATTTCTGTGCTTATTGACAAGCTGTTATTAACCCATAAATGTCATTACTACTTTCTGCATGGTGAGTTTGAAAGGGAATGAACTGATGCAATCGCTGGTTTTAGTGTGCACTTGAAGTGTTGCTCGTATCTAGAGGTGTAGCCTAGTTTGTAGGAATGCTCTATACCTTTGTGTTCCCTTTCTTCATGAAGTATGAGAAGAATGTGTTGTATTCCATGGAATTAATTCAGTATCAAAATAGCACTAACAAAAACGTGCTGTTATCTTTGTATTTTAATAATTTCTCTTGGCCTCACTGTCTCTCTAACAATGATGAACTTTCTTCCATTGGAGCATAGTCATACTAAACTCTTCTTACAGTTGTTGCTTTGAAATTTTAGTTCATTGGATACTGGTGTGTGGCACACATAGTATCTGCATGTATTTGTTAGCTTTTTCTGTTCTTATGATAGCCGTGTACTCACAGTAACTTCTGATTTGTAGTCTTGACTTGTGATTTCGTCCTCTGGGGAGCTATGAAGGCCATCAACCAAGTAGATATTTGTGAACCTCAGAATTGAACTCTAGGATTTGGGAATCTTCGAGGATAAGGGACTAAGGAAATAATTTAGGAAAAATACAGCAGCTTTTAGGCATTTAAAACAAGCTGCAATTACAGTTTGTGAAGCACGAGGGGAATCGCTGTTCAGAGATAAAAGTAGTTTTCTCATCTGCTTTGATTTTATTCATGGTTTTGGTTGTGACCTGAATGAAACTGATTCTTCTAAATCACATAAACGGAGGAACACAACTATCACTAACGTGAATAATCGAGGTTTCCAAATGGAACAGGAGCTTCAACTTGTGATTCCAGAAGTCTCCAAAGAGACTTCATAACTGCTAAAGATCTTGAAAACAAAAAACATCCCCCTGTCCCAAAAAAACCCAAACCCCAACACAAACAAAACAAAAAACACCAAAAAAAAAAAAAAAACCCCGACACCCCTGAAACACAAAACTAAACCTCCCCCTACACCAATTCCCTTACGGGTTTAGTAGTCTAAGGTCCTGTACCTGTGTTGCTTTTGATGGAAATACAGAAGCCTTTGGAAAAAGTATTATGAGAGTAAGTAAAGAACATGTGTTAAATATTTCTTCCTTCTTTCCTCAAGAGGAGCAAGGAGAATGGGAAATGGAGAACAGAGGAGTGCTTATGCACATGGGAACAACAGTAATCGTGTTCTTAAAGCTGCAATCTGAGTTTCTGCTGTTTTAAGGGAAGAGAAGGCCCCTTCCTTGCTAGATCGATTGGATTTTGTGATGTAGCAGAAATAATCTAACAGAACGTAGCTAGCCTTCAGTTCAGCCAGTCCAAGGCTGTTACTGGGATCACAAGAGTCATGCTGGTGCTTCAGCATGTGAAATGGCAGTATCTGAGAAAATAACAACGCAATTGATGAAGAATGAAGGCATTGGCTTTCGAGTTTCTCCTTGGCAAACCCCCCCAATGGTAATGAAGTACCCCCAGGCTGGATTCAACCTCACTTTAATTCATTACAGAAATGATGTCCCAGTCCAGGTGTAATCCTGCAAATACAAGCAAATAGCTACGTTTATAAGCAGTTTCATTTCATGCTGAAGTCTGGTATTTGGTCACAAAATAAGGTGTGATTTTTTTTTTTTTTCCCCCCTCTGTATCTTCCTTTGTTCCACTGCTGTGAAATCCAGTTTTAAAAATGTAATAACATATTATCTATAAATATTCTTTTTGACTGAATTTGTTTGTTTTGTGGCCAGGCTCAGCTGATCCATGACAGAAACACTGCCTCGCGCTCAGCTCCAGCAGTCAAAGCAAGTGTGGCTGTTGCTGCGCCAGAAAAAGTGCAAATGACCTGGACTAAGGAAAAGTTCGTGGCTGAAAAGCACAAAAACAAAGATTCTAATGTGTCTGGCTTCAAAGATATTTTCAACATGAAGCCGTAAGTATACATGTGGTGTTTGGAGGTCCATATTTGATTGTGTGTGGTTTAGTGGGTTGGGTTTTGGGGGTGGTGGTGTTCTGGGGTTTGTGCTTCGAGATCCTGGCTTGTTTCAAGGTGAGGACAAACATGATCTTTCCATGCACTTCACGTCAATGCCATCCTCCTTAACCAGCCTTGGGTGGAACGGCAATGGCTGTGGAGGGTCATTCACAAGAGTGTTGTGAACGAAGCTTAAATATGACAGATTTCAAGCTGGAAACTCAACTTCTGGATTGTGCCAGAAAGTATATATGTTAAAATGCTTAATGGTAACTTTTGGTTTTCTTTCTTCCTGTGGGTAACAAATTACTGTATATCACTTCCCTGTCTCATTTATTGTGTTTTGGAGTAGAGAGAGTACTGAAGAAGCAGATATAAGCTAAAAATCTTGAAAGATTCTGGTTTTGAGTGGAGGTTTGTTGGTTTGGGGTTGGTTTGTTTGTTTTAGATCTAAGGAAGAAATTTTTTATGTTGAGGCTGGTGAGGCACTGGAACAGTTTGCCCAGAGAAGTTGTAGATCCTCCATCCCTGGAGGTGTTCAAGGCCAGGTTGGATGAGGCTTTGGGCAACCTGGTGTAGTGGAGGGTGTCCCTGCCCGTGGCAGGGGGTTGGAACTGTATCTTTGAGGTCCCTTCCAACCTGAACTATTCCATGATTCTATGATTCGGCCCTCATTCTGTGAATTAAAGCAATATCAAATTTATGCTTAAATACGTGTCTTACTACATTAAGTATTTCCTGTTGAAATATTCCTTTATGTCTTTTTTTTCTTTTTCAAATAGAAGTCACTTAATAGATAAGAGCTACTGCCTGTGTCAAGCCTGATGCAGACACAAAACCAGTGACAAAGACATCAATTTGCTTCGAGCACACGCATGCATCTTTTCTGAGTTCTGGAGGGATGCAGCTTTAGGCATGGCCTAGGCTGTGTTCTGCACGTGCCCAAAGCAAAACTGTGGATGTCACGGGGAATTTTGACACCTAAAGGAAATGTATCTTAAATCTAGGGCTTGCAGACAGTAGAGTTAGAAAGTACACTTGGAATCAGCACCTTAATCCTAAATTGTTCTGTGGGTTTGCTCTGAGCTCTTCAGAAGCAGTTTGCCTTCTGCAAATTCCAACCTCATCTCCTGCTCATGCTCTAAAGCACTGTTTGTTCTGGGCTGCATTACGCTCTAATTCTTAGGGGTTTTTTGTTAATATCTTGGAAATATTTCCAATTACTACTTTAGAGTTGCACAAGATCCAGACTTCAGACACTATTTTAAAACTCCTGTATGTGGTTGGGGATGGAAATTACAGTTCAGACGTGGTATGCATGTACAGTATATTGATGTCATTCAATTAAAAAATATACCTGATGGCATAAATATTTTTTTTGTGTGTGCATTTGCTTCCCTTCCGTGTAGAGAATGGGGGAATCTGTAAGTCTAAATTTCCTTTCTGTTAAGCAAAGTAGACTGTGTCCTTGGTTCTTGTGGTCTCATGTATCGTGTGCATGTTTCCCAAATCGTGATTTGCAGTGTGTGTATTCTTTTGTATGTTGTTTTGTATACTGTGATTTAGCATTTATGACCAACAAGTATTCTTCATTGTCACTTATCAATATTTTCTTCTAAATATTACCAACGTTCTGTTCAAGGTAAGTCAGAGCACATTATTTTAGTTTCTGTAAGAAAGTACAACTTGACAGAACTCCTCTGCACCGGTGTGATACTTAGTTTTCTAATTAACTACATGAAAAGGTGAATATATTTTTGTTCTGGAAAAGTAGCCCCCATTGTGATATAACCACTTAGGCAGTAAGGATAAATGTGTTCACAAAGGGGCCTTTCAGGTTCCATGGAATGCCAGTCCTGACCTCCCTTCTGCCAACCCCCATGTGTGTAGGAATGACGTTAGGTCAGCAGTACACTGAGTATGACAGCACGCAAAAATGGTGGTTCTTGGGTGTTTTTGTGACTGACTGCTCTGCTTTGTTTTTCCCAGAGCCCAGTGTTGTCTTCATTTTGTTTATTTAACAAATTATCCTTCTATCAGAAGGCTTGCTTTGTGTGCCCTGTGTGATTTCAGTTCTCCAGTGCTTGAAGACTGAATGAAGTTAGTTCCTCGGTTCATGTTGTACACAGTGAACCTTCAGCCGATTTGAGTCTTGATTCCAGCACTGAATTCTTGACTGCTCCATCACAAATTCACACCTCCATGTTTCCCCTGCATTTTGGCTTTAGGTTAATGATGTTTCTACTTCAACACTTACACACCTTTCCAATCATACACTCCTGCCTCTCCCTTCATAGCTGTTCTCTAGTCTTCTCATGCTGCTGTTCTCCTTCTGAAGAAGTGAGCTTCAAGTATTCTTTTGTTCCACATATCGTTATTGTGGGATCTTAAGGCAGATGGCTGCTGTGACAGAAGATCCCCCAGGAGGGACTGAAAAACTCAGTTTGGAAATGTCATTGTCTTGGGGGAAAACGCAGAGGGGACAGGGTGGGAAAAGAGAATCGATTGAAATCGGTGGAGCTGGTCCCTATGGGCCACTACCCTTCAGGCCCCGTGAGCCCACCTGCGCTGGGACTGCACTCAGGACTGCAGGGGTGGAGTGTTGGAGGTGTCTCATACAGCACATCATCTCTGCTCTTGATGTGCCGTCCCCCTGTGTTCCCGAGGTTCCCTTGGAAGCGACTCGCTTGTAAAGAACACACTTTTGGGTGGAATACCCTTTCTTTCAGCGAAACGGCCATGGGGGGCGGGTCTTGGGTGTTCCTGTGGCACTGCGGTATGTGACTCGTCGCCAGTCTCCGCTGGTTTTACACCGATGGCAGTTTCTCAGGAACTGTAAGGTCACTGCTCTTTTGTTTTGTTCTGAAGAGCAACTAGATCATCCAAGGTAGATCCCAAAATAAGGTGATCTCCCAAGCCCTAGCAGTGCCTTCCTTCTGACAGACTTACAACAATTATATCGTGGGTGCAACGAGCAAAGCATTAATTAATATTTAAAACGTAAGGGGAGAGGCTCAATTTCAGTTCATTGCTTACTGCCTTACTCTTAAGAGCAACTAGTAATTATTTCATAAATTCTGTGCTGTTTCTGAATTTTCTTCACCAGGCTCATAGTAATCTTGTAATGTTTCCAAAGGAGCATGAGGGAAATCGCGCACTGTACAGCATAAACAGCGTAATATTTCTATTGCATTCCTGTAATTCCTTTGTTTGGAATTTCTTGTACAAATACAGTTACTTTTTTAATATACTTTAGTAAACTGGATTCTCAGTGGGTTTTGACTAATTTTCTATTGAAACGAATTTGTGCTGAAATTAAGTTTTTGCTCCGTCTTTGTAAAAGATGGCAGGCAATTGGAAGACTTGTGCATTTTGGCAATCTGCTTAGAATTGCTTGAATTTCAAGAGTTAAATGTTCTTTTCAAAGAAGAAAAACGTATTTTAAACCTAGCTATTGCATTTCCTCGAATTTATTTTGAATGTGTAGAAATACGGGTGTCCATGAAAATAGCTTCTTCTGTGTGCATGCAGATTAAATCTAGAAATTCAAAGACGTAACACGTCATTCAAATACATAAGTATTGTGACGATACTTAATGATTTTTGTTGCATGCCAGCAACCAGTCGAACGTGAGAAGAATGCACACCGCTGTGAAGCTCAACGGAGTAGTGCTTAATAAATCCCAGCACGCCCAGCTGGTTCTCCTGAATATGCCTGGACCTCCGAAAAACAGAAAAGGAGACGAAAACTGTATCCTCTGTTGTATTGCTGTTGTATTCCTTGAAAGTGAGAGTTTGGGTTTTGTGATTGTGCCATTTTCTACTCATTGGGGTAACCAGTAGTAACTGGTGAGCATAAGTTTGCCTTTAAGAAAACAACTTTGGATTCCACAGAGTTTTAAGAAATGTTGATACTGGTGGGTTTTTTTATTGATGTAAAGCATTCCTTAAATTTGAACTTGTTTGAAAAATTTTTATCTTTCCTGTGGGTGAGTAGGGCAGATGTAGAGATTTTCCCCAAATTAGGCCTTGCTTCCCCTTGAGCAAGCAGGTGGATTACATGATGGGACAGTGAAGGGTGACACTGGAAAACTCCCTGATGAAATTGAACTTAATTTTTGCATTATGTGTTAGTCTCTCTGAGAGATTAGAGGCTGTTTTCTTTCTTTACTGAATAAATTCCTTGACATAATGGTATTTCAGACATGGAGTTTTTGGAAGTTCTGACAGAAGGTCTGGATAGAGTTCTCCTGGTCCGAGGCAGTGGACGTGAAGTGATCACCATTTATTCTTAACCTGTTTGCACATTTTGCTCAAACTGCGCCCTCTTCCCCTCCCACTCCCACCGAAAGAGAAAACAAAGTTACTTGCCATAACTTGAGCAGCTTCATTAAAAGTTCTAGTGCGTTGAAGATTACCCGCAAGATGAATCTTCTGATGATGTGATCTGGTTTTTCTATTAAAGTTATATTTAAATTATATTTTAAGAAGATAGATTTATGTAGAAAATATTTCTGTAGTGAATTAATAGATGGTGGATGGATTAGGATATTTATATGTAGCACATTCTGACACTTGGTAAACTGTGGTGAAACAAGAAAGAAATGGTAATCCATTGGGGTTTTTTAAATGTATGGAAACGTAAGCAACTTCTGATTATTTTGATCTTTGCTCTGCATCTAAATAAAAGGGAAAGGTTTTAGGAGAAGTTGGCTTCCTCCCTGACCGAAATGCTGCTATGTTGCTTCTGTTGGGATTAGTCCTGTCTCAGGAAACTTCATTCAGAAATGTATACAACCACTCCAATTTGTATATTGTGTGCATCAAGTGTTTCCCTGAAGTTCATGATTTGCCACACTTGTTTTAAATAATATTTCTCTATTTAAAGTACTTAATCAGGTAGCTGAAGCCTCCAGGTGACAGTAAATTGATAAGTTGTCTGTTTGTTTGATTGTTTTTTTCTCCATGAGCTACCAGCAGTTATAGTATGTTGCACAATTACACCAGTGAAACCTGAGAGCATCCAACTCCTCCCACCTCACAGGAAGGCTGTGATGCTGTAACTCCACCGGGTTGCGAATGGAACCGTAACAACTGATAACACCGCAGCAAACTGGTTAATGAAGTGCGGTCTCTTGTCGTCGAATATGTATATTTTGAAAATGTCGTATGTATGTGCTGCTGTTGAAAATAAAAATCTGCTTTTCTGAACCAAATGATCTCTGAAGTGTTTTTCACTAGAAATCGTTGAACAACTTAGTGTAGGTGCTCAAGAGAAACTTTTTGCTGCTGTCAGAATTCTGCCCCTTTTTGGACACTGTTTAGTTCTGTAAATGTTGCTTAAGACCTAAAGCATTCATTGGGTGTTGTAAGATTGTTTTACTCTAAAAAGAAAGGTTTTATTTAAACATGTTTAAACTCTGCTTTTATAGTACAGTCTACACCTCTGTTGCTCAGAGCGTGGGACGGCAGTGATGTGGGACTGGAACACTTGATGAGGCTGAAGGCCAGTGCTGCTGTAACACCTCTCCCAGGCAAAGCAAACCAAAGTGGCCGTTACTGCTCCCTGTAGTTTGATGCACAGTAACAGATGGAAGACAAAGCCAAAGCCATGGGATGACCTGCGAAGCTCCGGTGGCTCTTGCTGCTGGAGCACCCCTGCGGGGTGAGCACACTGCTCCCCGGAAGGCACCTGTAGGCCACAGGGTGTAGGTGTCAGTTTAGGCTTTGGGTTAGGGTGAGGTTTATGTACAGGCACTCAGAGGGACCCTGGGGACACACCGAAGCTGCAGGAGTCCACCTGCTGTTGGATCCACTTCCAAAGCTCTCAGGATAAACTGGCATTTTCTACCTTCCACCTCCGATGGCTGGTCTGTACGATGTCCATCAGTTGGTGGATTCTGACAACAGTGCCAGAGACAAGATCATTTCTGCAGGAGACAGCAGCTTTGCAGGAGGCGATGGCTGCACGGTGGCCCGTGGGCACTCTCTGGCCACCTGTGCTGCCTACGTGGTGCTCTGTCGTGACCCTGCGGAGCTGCCCCCAGCACCCATCTGGCCTCAGCACGAGATGCCTCAGCCAAACGCGGAGCAGGACGTGAGTGAATTCAGTGTGGGGTCTGGGATTCTGTTTGCCACTCAAATGCATTTCTTGCACTGGAGCTCGCCAAATGTCATATCTTCCAGGCACTGGTTGCAGTTCTGTAGCAGAATAATCCACAGCCTTGATCGACAAGAGCAGTTTTTTGTGCAGATGACCTTCTAGTTACTCAGCCATCCATCTTCTCCCTTTTCCACGTTTTGAAAGTGTCTCTGGGTTCATTTTCCTTCACGTGTTTTCAATGTTAGTCCTTTCTGCTTTACTATCACTGTCCTAGACGTTCTTTAAAACAGCTGAAAGCAGCTGGGTAACATTCTACCAGTCAAGAAGCTGATTCAAAAAAGGGAGCAGGTTGAGGCACTTACCTGATGACAGCACAAACATGGCTGTGATGTCCTCGTTGTGCTTTTGTAAAATTAAATTTTGCAAGAGCTTCAAGCAGAGTCCTTGTAGGCTGCTTTATATTGCTGGGGGAAGCGGAGGGAAAGCCCCCGTTGTCAAGCCATTGGTTTGCTGCCTCCTCAGTGCAGAATTTTCCTCCTCAGCAGCACAAGGTGTTAGACAAACTCTGTAATTCCCTGTCCAAAAGGAGGTCATCAGGCTTGCCTCTGCAGAAAAGAGAGGCACAGGGACATGGAGGCTGTTATGTATCCCCCATTATTCCGAATGTACTGGATAAAACAGACTGGTGAATTTGGAAGGCCAAGGGCAAAACCAAAAATTGGTTTAGGGAGCTGTAGGTGAGGATAGGCATGATCTTTGAGATGTCCTGCTGGAGTTGGGAAAAGACTTTCCTGTCTTTTCTGTGGAGTTACAAGCCTTGCTCCCAAATCCAGAGGAAACTGTGTAAGAAGTCAGCCAAGCTTAAGACACCTGCTGTTTTACTGAGACACAAAGTGCTTTTGTGCAAAAAAATAAGCTATTAAGGGCCCTCCCTTCTTTTAAGAGCAAGTCGTGCTTATGTGAGGTGTATGTAATAGATAGAGTGTAGTTAAAATACCTCAGATGATCAGAGGCTATTGGAACAGCCGAGAAATTAAAGAAAACTCAAGACCCATCAGTGAAGGTTCTGGAAAAGACTAAATTAACTCCTGGTTTGACAGAGCATCTCATCACCACTATGTCACACCTTTAACTCATGTTGTTGAGAGAAGTAGTGAACTTTTCCAGAGTCTCTTTGAAGGACTTGATCAAGTAAGCTCCCAGTTCATTGTTTGTCTCCTGAACAGCTGCGTCGTAGCTGCCAAAGAGTGGAGTTGAAGCCTTCACATCCTCCCTGTTTGCTTGGAGTAAAATGAGGTTAAGCTCCTCTGCTACACTTTGGTATTTTTGGTGATCAAATCTGCAGACACTTGCATCATCTATCGGGTAGGTGATGCCAATAGGGTAGCAGTCCCTTGGAACTGGGAACTCCACATTTTTCAGCATTGGCAACTCACAGAGAAATGTGAAAAGATGTTTAAGTGCTTGGGATGACAGTGGATTTCCGAGAAACTTGAACTCCTCTAGTTTCTGACAGGGGCTTAAACCCAAAATCAACATGTTGACATGAGTGTCTTGGATGTTACAGTCCTCCAAGGTTAGACTCCTTAGCGCTGAAGAGGAATGGCTGAGAAGCTTAAAGAATGTTGATGGGTAAAGGTCGGTTATATTGTGACCACTCAGGTCCAGGGCTTCGAAGTGATGAGCATGGAAGCTGTTGGCTAAATAGGCCATATCATCATGGTTCAACAAGCAGTTAGAAACATCCAGCACCTTCAGCGGAGTTTTTAGTGGGCTGCAGAATTAAAGAGAAAAAAGGTTTTGTGGCATAAAACATTAAAAAGCCACGTTTACAAGATTTCATACAACTATCCGCGTAATGAATGCAGCCATCTGCCACAGCCATTATTTTTTCTAACCTCTTTTGAGAAGCAGAAGCATGTGCCAACAATGACAACTGTATTTTCCTCTTGAAATCAGTTCCATGAATTAGCTCCTACTTTACATGACTCCCAACTGTGCCGTTTTAATGGGGATTAATTTGGTAACATCCGATGTGTCTATTTTGTAACCGGTTACATGTTATCAGGTATCTAGTACTTGCTGAATTAATAGCAGCTCATTACTACCATAAAAGCATTGGTGACTGCTTCTTGTAGAAAGCTGTTATAATTCCAGAGATTTAGATCATTTCCATTAAGAAAGGATTCATGCCAAGATGAAAGCCGATCAGTATTCTAACAAGAAACCTGCTTTTGTTTCTGGTTTTGTTTCTACTATGTTTTTAAATGTCCAAGAGGTTTACACGTATTGTTCTGGAGTTGCAAAGAGACCTTCTGATGAACGAGAAGGTTAGAACAAGTGTATCTGAGATTATGTGCAAATATTCTGGTTGAATATACGATAGTTCTGACACATGAAAATCAAGAGCTCCCTTTCATTCATACTAAATCTTAGTGAAACTTCTTCCACAGAATGGAAAGCTAGATCAAGGTTAGAAATTTATAATTTATTTCTATCACTATAAGTAGTGTGCCATTCACAACTCTCAAATGAAATTACTTCTTTCTACAGGAGGAATTTTAGACTGAGGTGACCTCTTAAAAGCACACCATTAACTTGTTTTCTGTTCAAATATGAACACTGTTCGCAGGCAGCTTGTTATCTCTTTCAGAATTGCCAATTTTTCGCGGGAATTCATTATGAATATTCATATATTCGCTTAGTTTGCAGTACAGAAAAACATCATATCTCTCTTGTCTTGAGACTGACAGCCACAACAAACAGCTGAAATCAAAGTCTCAAATGGAAGTCTATTATCCTCCTTTCCATCTAAAAATACAGCATCTGTGGAATCTTAGTATGTTTACTGACCGTTTTTTACGGGATAAAAAAAAAAATTCACTAGAGGCCCTAAAAAATACTTGGAATATGACTTGGGCCTTGCACAAAGGCCAGCCCAAGCCGATTGAGATATAAGCTCAAGAACGTGGCAAATCAAAAATGTCTGGGGTGTGCCCTTCTCTTATGTGGTAGCCAAAAATGTATTCTCCTTGTAATCAGATGGGCTCTGGAAGTCTAAAAAGAGCAGTCAGTTCTTTTTTAGACATAAAAAAGTGTCTTAGACACACATTGGCTTCCAGTTCCCCCCAACAAATCCTCTCTCTTAGCTTCCCGCTGCCCCTTCTCACACACGCCCCGAGATACGCTCCACTTCCCAGATTCCCAGCCTGCCGACGGCACAAAGGGCTGTTGGTTACAGTGTGACTGAGAGCAGGATGACCACGTTACCTGAGCAGTTTCTGTATTCTTCCCGTGAGTACGGAGAACGGCACGCTCAGCTCAGTCAGCTGTGTCATTTCGCCCATCTTTGCGCCAACGTTGGCGAGCATCCGTTCATCTGCTGCCGTGAACCTCCGCACGTTAAACGTTCGCGCCGGCAAGGTCAAGGACATCAATAGAGGGAAGCGGATACTATTGAAGAGTATTTCCAAGTGTTCCATTTCCAAGCGAACGTTGTGAACGATTTCCAGTTTGCGCAACAAAGAGGGATCGGTGAGCTTTATGATGTAGAAGAATTTCTGCAAAGCCAGGTTGTCGGATCTGAACGCCACGCAGCAGATCTTCAGTGGGCAGCAGCATTTCTTCAGCAGGGCCTGCACCACCAGCTCATAGTTCCGCTCCGTAACAAACAAGTCGATCAGCACGTCAATGCTGATTCCGAAGGCACCTGGATTGCGCTCTGTTTGCTGCAGGTAAGCCAGCAGTTCTAAACAAAGCTTCGAGAGCAGCTGCGTCCTGGCCCACCTGCCCATTGTCTTCTTACACTCACAAAACTGCACTTCAACGTCTTTTATGCCCGTCAGGTCAACCACCTTCAACCTTTTCATGTAGGGAGAAGGATGGTGGAGCACGTAGTCCCTCAGCCCTGTCAGACAGCTTTCCAAGCACACTGAGCATGTTCTACGGCTCAGGTCTTCCTGGTAGTCCACGGTAGTTCCCAGAAGTTCTCCCATGTTAAAATCAGCAAGCGGCCAGTTCTCTACCAAGTCATGAATCACCTCCCCTCGCTCCAGCAAATAGCTGGCTTTAAAAAGAAGAGGAAAAAGATTATGGGCGACACTGCCGAGACTCCTCCTGGCCAGCTCGGCGTTCGACACGAGCACTTCCGCGCTAATGAAGCGGAGAGACTTCATTGTCGCTCTGGACTCCTCGAGGAGAGCGACTTCTGCGTTTAACTAAAGATCCTGGTCGCTTATCACTTTCTATTTTTATCCACAGCTGCTGCCTGCTGCTGACGGGAGCCTTGCTGGGAAGGCAGAATGAACGGTCACATGCTGAGCCTTTGCTTTCTATTTTGGAGCCAGACCGTGATTCTGCAGTAATTAACTGTGAGCTCTTTAGCCAGAAATCATTTATTAATTTAAACCCTCATCCTTATAACAAAGCTAACTCTGCTAAGTACGGACCACTGCCTGGGGGAACAGTAAGATCAGGGCAGCACACAGACATGAGAATATTTCTGAATCTTTCCTACACCATACAAAAAGGCACTGAGGGTTCGAACATGATCTGTATTCCATTTTCTTCCACGAAAGATGATATGCTGGGGATTTGCATGCTGGTTTCAATGGGGAAGATTTCTCAGAGTTAGCACAGAGCTTCTCCTAAAAACTACAGCCATAAGGAAAGGCTGAGGTGCCACAGTCATTGAGCAGTCCTCAATGTGAAGTCCTCAAGGTCCCTCCAGTTTGCCTTTCCTATATAGCAAGGGAAGTTAAATACAGCGGCTCCAGTGGAAAAGACAAAAGACTCTGGAAGAGTTCAGAGCCAACAGGAAACTAAACTCCTGCTGAGAAATGCATCAGGATCTCCCAGTACCATGCTGAGTTGAAAAAGTTGCAGATGATAATCCCAAATGTATCACAGAAAAACCTCTTAAATTTACTGTCTCTCTCAAAACAATTATGAAGAAGAGGTGAAGGAAAGAGTCAAACTGTCTTCTGCTGCAAATAAGCAATAACTTTTTCGTATATACAAGCATTTTTTACCTCTATAAATGTTGCTCTATTCTAAAAAAAAAAAAAAATCTAGGACATTCCCAGAGCAGTTTATCTTGGAATTTTCAGACCACTTGTCCAAATATACTAGGTAAGCAGATAAGAAGTTGTATATATCTTAATAACTAGCTGTTTGAATTTTGAAAGGCAATAAAACTATACTTACAAAAGTTTCAAGCAATTTGTACGTTTTTCTTGTCACAGAGGGATCGGTGCTATGTTGCTGTTTTCAGCACCTACAAAATTACACAAAATGTAGTAATACCCACATCATCTGCTATACATGAACTGGATTTGAAAAACAAAGGAAAATACTTAATACCTTGACAAGTTCTATCTATTTAATCTTACATGATTTTTAATTATATTAGTGATGCCACTCATCTACTAGAAGGCAAAATTAAGCTGATATAAACCAAAACACTCTCAGAAATAAAAAACTTCCTCAGAATGACAGAGTCTAATAAAGATGCCCCTTCCCATGTCACTTTAAATATATTTAGGACTCTTCTTTTCCTTTTGGTAAAATATTCCAGAATCACCTGGAAAGGTAAGTGCAAACTTTCCTGAAATCCCTTCTGCAAATAAAGAACAGAGGCACTTTCTCGTGAGGGTAGAGCCAGGTAAGATGTGGCACAATCAAACGTGAAAAATGAAAAGCTGTGAGACTGCCATGTCCTACAGCAATGGTGTTTCTTTAAAACGACAGGACAAATGCCAAGCACGTTCATCCAGCATGGATACCCACTGTGAGGTGGTGGAGAACCAGAGAAGAACGGTGCGAGATGCAGCAGAGCTGTAGGGAGGTACCCCTGTGCTATCAGGACTTGGAAGGATCCACCTGATTTATACTGTAGCTAAAAATTTTCACAGGATAGAAGGAAGAAAAGAAAGAAGCAGCAGCATTAGCAACGTATCTATACAACTTCTCTCCAAATATATTTACTTCTGACATTTCAGTTTCAAGTTTATTGTTGTTTTCTCACTGAATGTTTTTGTGAGCAAAGACTTTTCAAGTTAGCTGCCAGTAGAATAACAAATGGAAAACTAAACCAGAAACTGCTGATTTCGTTATTTTTAGGTGTTGCTGCACTGACTTCAGTGAATCTTCTTGTACCTATTTTTGCCCTTCTTTCTGCTTCTTCAGTTTACGTTTTGTGTTACGCCCTTCAGAAGGAAACAAGGTACAGAAAATTCTCATCTAAGGAAGGCGCCGTATCTGCGAGATTCTGCTCTTGAGCTTGCAGGATTTAGCAAACGTTTTTCAGTGGAGTCTCGATAAAAAAATGTTAAATTTAAAAATAAACCTTACATATCTTCAAAATAACCCGGAGGAATCAAAACACTATTTTTCAGCATTAATTGATGGCCACCTTCACATAGGCACTAAGAGAGACCACCTAAAGGTATACAGTTACTGCTTTGGTTTCAACCAGCATGCACGCATAATTTCTTCGCATCTGCGTTCTTTACAGAGGAGAAAACAAGTTGCAAATTAGTCAGAAAAGCAGCGATGACCTCTGGTGGTGAACACGGACGTGAGCCTTTTAAAAATGTGGACTAAGCAAGTCACGATTTGTGGTGACTTTCAGTTTTAAACGACAGGATATAGGCTAACGAAAATTAATTGGCTAAAGTATGATGCAAAACTTTTATCATCACTTAGAAAACTGTAAGATTCTACACTTTCCCTTTCCACGCTCCCCTTTCCAAGGAAATTAAGGGAGTCTTCTGTCAAGGCTTCCACAAAGAAAGAATCCCAGGATTCTACAGAGGTTTTTAAGTGATAATCCTTAAAATAACAACTAATTAAAAAAGCCTAGAGAACAATGTGCCCAGAGAACAAGGATCATGAATCCCTGCCTAATGTCTAATGTTTATAAAGAGACACTGTGCTGATCCTATGGAGACAGGCTGAGAGAGTTGGGGCTGTTCAGCCTGGAGAAGAGAAGGCTCTGGGGTGATGTTCCAGCAGCCTTCCAGTGCCTGAAGAGGGCTACAGGAAAGCTGGAGAGGAGCTTTGGACAAGGGCGTGTAGTTACAGGACAAGGGGTGATGGCTTTGAACTGAAAGAGGGCAGATTTCCATTAGAGCTAAGGAAGAAACTTTTTACCTTGAGGGTGGTGAGGCACTGGAACACCCTCCACTACACCCGGTTGCCCAAAGCCTCATCCAACCTGGCCTTGAACACTTCCAGGGATGGGGCAGCCACAGCTTCTCTGGGCAACCTGGTCCAGTGCCTCACCACCCTCATCGTAAAAAATTTCTTCCTTAGATCTAACCTAGTATTTGAGCAAAGATTACACTGCACACTGTGGCAGAGAACTATTCATTATTTAAATATGCTCTTACATAAGTCTGACAACAAGCATTAAAACTTACTGTACTGCTTGTTTTAACACTACCTGTTCTCTAATCTGGAAAAAAAACAAAACAGGTGTCAAACGGCTTAATTTTGGGTGCATAGCTTACTTTGGAACAAAGACAGTTTTATTGGAAGAGAGGAGTTTCACAGTTCATAGCTCCTTAGCACTTCTCTGTTACCAGCTTGTATTGAAAAAAGCAATTATTTTGATTTCCCTGTTTTTCAGACTACTGATTTAACAACATATTAAGTAACTAGAGGATTGCTACTCGCAGCTCCGAAGAAGAAAAGTAACCAAACTACTACTTTCTGAAAGAGGAAAATGTCAACTGCATTATATAAATAGCTTCCAAGAGCTAATGCAACATTATTCTTTATGGTACCCCCCCCCCCAAGAGCTTTTCCCTGTCTAATGTTAGATTATTCCCATATTCTACTTATGAATTCGGTGTCGGGGGATAGTGGGGGACAGGTAGGGAGGAAAAAATATACTCTTTTTCCAGCTGCTAATGTTAAAGCAATGATGGGGTGTTACATGAGCAACTGCAGGATGTGCAGCTCACCTTCCCAGTTAAGTAACAAGACATCATAGGGAGGGTGAGGAAGGAGGAGGAGCAAACCTGAGGCAAAATGGAGGAAGGTAAAGCATTTGTAACATCTGTTAAGGTGGCAAATATCTGCCTTCTTATTACACTACAATGAAACCATCTGTTCTGCAGCCACTCCACCACTATTTTTCATCCCAAAGAGCTTTGTGATTGACCGATGAGTTCCTAGAATGGAAGAAGGCCTAGAGAAGATGGGCAAGGGCAATGCACCCATGGAGCTCCGGGAACAACGCAGGCTGTGACCCACCACAGCTGTCGCAAAGCTGACTTTATCTCAGCACAAAGGGGACCTTGGTGCGGGTGGTCTTTGTTTTAGATAAAGGCTTGTCAGAGCTGAGTGGGTCAACTGATGGTGTAAATGCTTCTCCCCAAGTTAGCTAGATCCGACTGAGGGAGCGAATATGTGGTTCAGCCTGACACAGAGTATAAAAACCTAAGCTAACAACAGAATTTCAAAGAGAGCAACAGGCTTGAGCTCCCTTCAACCCACATATTCCTTCCTGGTGACCAGGGCTGCCCAGCGATGTGACAGCGAGCATGTTATTGAGACAAACAACGGGAATCCCACGAGTGTCGAGATCAAACTGCGTATTGCAATGGCTATATTTTGCTAGAACATGTTTTGTGTTTTCAGTATATTTTGTATCACTCTGCTAAATCAGAAGTCCCATGTAGCATCAAATATCTTCAAATAACTAACTTTGCTACTAAACTCTCCACACAGGGAATATGTAAAAGAACCTGGTCAGAAAGTATTGGACTCTGACAAGATTCTGTACTTTGGCCATACAGTGAATGATAAATCCTTTAGCCCCTTGTAACTGCAGCTAAACACTGTACATTTTCAAAGCATTTATTGAATAGTTGGGTACCTGAGAAATTTCCAGTTCCCACAATAGAGACTAAGCCAACTTTCTCATTCCTTGTCCTTCCCTTTATCAGACTTTTCATTTGATAGCACTTACTGGAAGAAGCAGAAAATACTGCAGACTTGAAATGGAGCAGGCTGGAGTCATGGCAATTTCAGTTAGATTCAGCTGTTTCTGGTAAGGAAAAGACACTGACTGATGAAAAATTAATCAGCTGTAAATTCCCATCTAACCTTCCATTTGTATTAGTTTGATAAAATGTTGGATGAGATGTAAATACTGCTTTGTTACCAGAGTATGGCAGAAACAGAACAGTTATTAAGCATGTTACAGACGTTCATGGAAAATGAGCATCACCATACTGCAATAGCAAAAAACAGCTCAGCCTTAATCTACAGTTTTAAGATTCTATACCTACACTGGAGAGACCTGAATTAGTTAAAACTGACCATGAATCACTTACTGCCAAAAGAGGCTTACAAATTAGCATCCTTCTCCCTCAAGGATACAGTGGTTACTTTCTCCAGATATAAATATGAAGCTTGCAAACAGACAGGGACAAAATATAGCACTGAATCTAAACCAGTAAACTCCTGAAGCCAGTTTCTCAAGAATTTGGTTGTGAGGTCTCACAAATTCAGTCCTAAAAGGAAATGATGTGACTTTCGCTCTTTTGTTTCTGCTTTCAGTGGAGCCAATGGTGGAGGTCTATGGACTCATCATCTATGCAATAGTCATATGTTACATTTTCAAATGCAAAGACTGTTCCTACAAAGTTGTCAGTCTTTCTGAACAGTTTGTCAGCTTTTGTCTTTGCTTAGAAACATACACAGTAGTACCAACTTCAGAGAGTCAAGAATAAAAATGAAACAACTGAGAACTAGTAGAAAACAGTTACACTAGACACAGAAACCACTAAAAAAGATCTCTTGCGTAACAAATATCAGGTGAAAAAAGAACATCAGTGAAAATACTGACACACACAAACTACTCATATTTATGACCATTCAAGACAGAAGGCAACTTTCAGCTATGGTGATATCAGGAAAAAACCCCCACATTTCCAGATGTAGCACTCTGTTGGGACCACAGAGAAAGCTGGACCACACTGTAAGAGGGAACTGAATCTTTCAGATGAAAATGACAGGTGGCAAAGGCAGGCACTAAGCACATGAAACAAGGGGCAAAACCTAAGATTTTGCGGAAGGAGGTGAAAAAGACTGGTTACAAAGATGCAGAAGCGAAGAGTAAAACTATTTAGAAGGAAAGATATCACACTTTCCAAGAAGTGCCTCAAGCCTCCTTATCTTTTAGTCAAAAAGACAGGAAACTCTGCCTAAAATACAGGCAGTTCCTCTGAAAGACCAGTAGAGTTCAGCCAATCTTTCCTTCAGGCAAACACATGTGTCCTACTGTAGAGCAGAACTGAAGGCTGGGTTGACTCCTCATCTACCATATTAGACAGAAAATTCCCACTCAGCTCCTCCCCTTAATATGCCTAAATCCATTTCTCCTTGCAAAACACCTGACCTTTTCCTACCTTTCTTAATTGTACCCAGATTATCTTTGGGGACACTCAAAAAGAACAGAACAAGAAGGTACAAAAGTCAAAATTGCTTATGATTAACATGCTTTAATCACAAGCTCTGCTGATGGCTTCAAGGAGCAGAAAGGAAAAATTCTGCTTCTAGGGCTACTCGAAGGCTGTTTGGAGATGAGCAGGAAGAAGACAGGTAGAGTACCACATTCCCCCTAGACACACACTCTCTGGTCTGTTTGGGATGACTCGGGACTGACACCCCAATAACACCAGGAGAGCTGTTAAGTGTTGCGAATCCCATTGAAGAGCCATTTCCCAAAAGGTACGTCGAAAACTGCTGCTCATGCAAGCACTGTGTGAAAGATACAACCCTGCAGGTACTGCGAGTTTCTCCAAGGTCCAAACCTTAACCGTGGACTATGAGCATCTAACTCCCAGGAAAAAACAAATCAAGTGCATTGCCTAGAGTTGGGGTAACGGAAAATGCACAGAATTTGTTATTTCCTGATAAGAGGAGCAAGGATGGCAGGGGGGGTTGGAACTAGATGATCTTTGAGGTCCCTTCCAACTCTAACCATTCCATGATTCTATGATGTGGCTTGCTTCTCCACAGAAATTCTCAAAATGGAAACAAGCCCTTTTTTCTGTAGACTCCCAATTTTACTTTTAAACATTCTTAAGGTCTTCAGCGAAGGAAACTTCCAAACAGAAGCCATGTCGAGGTGAGGGCGAGTGAGCATCCCGACACGTTCTGTTTTCGCAAGGGTTGGCTCTGCCAAGCAATCGGCAGAGTAAAGTTTCAGGCTCTGGAAAGACTTTGGCCATCTCAGGCATTTTCTCCCCAATGTTTTCCCTGACAGTTTAATCTCTCTAATTCCAATTGCCCTGAAAGAATTGATGAACCACACTTCATTTCAGTAGCTATCTGCATGTTTTAAATATCAACTAAAAATACTCACTCAGAAGCACTCCCGTCCTGTTAAACAGCTCGAATCTTCAGGCCATAATCTCTGTAATATTTTTTGTTTAGGATTTTTTCTTTTTGGTATATCACCCTTTTTCCTCTCAACCTCCTGACAGCCACTGCTATCAGGTAAAATGCTGCTCTCAGAACTCATCCCTGGGACACAGGGCTTAAAGAATTGCATCAGGTAGACGAACTTTGCCGTATTCCTACAGGTAGCAGAACAGAAAAGCAGCCTGGCAAACTTAAAAGTAGATCTGTCTCAACCTGCTTTGTTTTCAGCCATGCAAGTTAAATGAAGTGAGTTGAGAGAACAGGTAAATCCCAGATAAGAGCAAAAAGAGATAAAGAGAGCCTTAACAGTATGCCTAAGGTGAAGCTTCTAAATCACTGAACAATATAAAGGAGGTTAGAAATTCAATGGCATACAAAAACACATTAGGAGAAAGGAAAAATAAAGTACAGGTTGGTGTCAGATTCACAGCTGAACTTCATTTCAGCAATTCAAACTGGGAAGAAGAAAATCAAATTCTTTAAAGATTTTTTCTAATCTCAAATATTAGAACAGCTGTAAGGGATTAAGATGACATAAAATTTAAGTCAGGAGCTGGGAAAAAAGGAGTGAAACTTCAGACACACAAAAAAAAGAAAACAAACCAAAAAACACCTGGAAAACAAATCGAGCTTCTTGGATTTGTTTTTCTTCACTTCCCCAGCCACAGGATTTATTGGCCCTGCAATAGAATCTGTTTCAGAAAAAGAAGGACCTGCAGGCAGTACGGGTTCCCTGGGAAGTTTCCTTGAAAAACACTCCCTCCCGAAAAAGGGTATGTCCTCCCAGGAGCAAACCCAGGCAGCTCCAGTTTATCAGTTACAGTGGATTCGTCCTGCAGACACCCATTAACCAGAATTTAAGCTCTTGGTTTGGGAAACACAACACTTGTTTGTTTCCATGTTTTACCCACTCCAGTATTCTGCCCTGTAAAAAGCATCTTGCAAGGTTTGTGGGATTTTTATAGCGTTTTCCTTCATCTAGTGCTTAATTAAGCCAAGTTTTATTTTGGCCTTACTTTTACGCTGGTGACAGTAGGATGATGTAAAATACAACTGGGATATTTAAACTGAAGTAAATAAGAACAGAGCCACATTTTCCAGGGTGTTTCAGAGAACATTTTCTTTACATAACTGCTAGTTCCTGTTGCCGGAGAGGTCAACAGTTTGAAAAGAAACATTTACTAAAGCTTTTAATTATTTCTTTTGCAAGTTTACAACATGGCTTGATCACTACATTTGAAACTATTTGCCAGATCTAAAGATACTTGCTGTTAAGTGATTAAATTCCACCTTATCATTTCTAAATCCAGCCTTATCTTTAACTCAGGGACAAAGGAGACCTCTGCTTTGCAGGAGTGGATACACTTACACGTGCTTCTTGCTGAATACATCGTAAGACTTTCTTAGCTGGAACAAGGACATCAGTTAGGCACCTGAGGTCATCTCCATGCAGAATGACACGAGGCTGAATAGCTGCCACAGGATCACCACAAAAGGTGAGTGCAACGCAGAGAGCGTGTTCTGAAGGCAAGTGGATTAAATCCTGTTACAGGATTTACAGTCCTGTAACAAAAGCATGAAAGTGGCAATTCGAGAAGTCTCTCAGACAATGAAACACAAATTTTCCATGCCTTTATTCCACCCTGCTGTCTTTATACCTTCCATCCAGTCACAGCTCAATAGGAGACTTCCCAGCTACTTGCAGTCCCCTGTTGAAAAGCAGAAAAATTTAGCTAGCATATGGACCCCAACATCCTGACTAATATACTGAGTTATGTTCTTTGGGTTTAAAATGTCTAAAAAATTGTGTGCATATGACCACGGTTAGAAGGACAAAAGGAACACACAAAAGCTCCAAAGAGCTGTGGAGAAGAACAGGCAGTATATGCTGCTCCTGTTTCTCTGCAGGAAAGAACCCTTTGGAGAATGACAGAGGAACACAATACCAAAAACTGTAAGAAAGTGTACAGTAGACAGCAGAAGGAATCAGACAAGGAGGGTCACAGGGATGAGGGAGGAACACTAGTCAGTCCCAGAGTCAAACATACTAGACAGAAGAAGACAAGTACAGTCTATGTCCAACCAGAGCAGCACTATGTCAGGGCGCTGATGAGGAGGTGAGCAAATCTTAGGCTGCTTTGCAAGCTCTCCTCTTCTTCTTTCCCACCTCCCAGGCAAAAGGCAGGGCTTGATTAAGAAGAATTACCAAAAAAAATTGAGACAGGAGTCTCTGCTTCCAAGGGAATACCCAGTCCAGGGAGCACCAGGTCTCCATCCTTCCAAACATTGCTCAGATAGGTAAGGAGCAGGCAAGGCTGGAATAAGCCTTCCCCATCCTCAGTCATCTACATACAATACCAGCTGCATTCTGCAGGAGATCACGACAGAACAGGTATCTTCACTGCACGGGAGGATGACACTAGCTTAAGAAACACCTTCATGCACCTCAGATAGTCCAGAACAGCAGATGGTATATATTTGATCCTTCAGCCCGATGAAAGTATTAGAATGTATTCATACATCCTGCAGCACTGAACATGGCTGAAAATTTGCCAAAAAAAATTGTCGTACGACACTGCTTTATTTACCTGGCTAGAGCTGCATTCACTTCCTAATAACGTAGGTGTTGGTAAGAAACAAGAAGCTTCCTGTGTCACGTCAGGAGGCCACAAAAGCACCTGATGTAATGGTATATTGCAGCGCAACCAGGAGAAGGAAAGGAAGATGGCAAGACCATGTTTTCATTTCCTTGGTTTTCAGATTCTGCCGTGTGTTTCATCAAGAAAAGTGACTGCCTCACTCTGCTTGAAGGGAGACAGTCATTCCTGTCGTTGGAAGTACAGAATCCATTCAAGGAGAGAAGGTTCTAAAGAACAACAAGCATTGTTAGGCATGTGTCACAACACAGATCTGGGAATTTCTAGCTCACAAGAGAGGCAGAAGCTGCAATGGACAGCTAAGGGCAGGCTGCCAGGTCTCAGAGGTTACAGAAAGAATATTTTAGGGTTATCCTAGCACTAAGCAGGGTCTGCTAACCTCTTCAATACTGAGCTAATCGTAATCAAGAATGGAAGCAATACACCTACCTTCAATGAGAGAGTAGGCAGGAAAAGCCTTATGTGTTTGGACTTTTTTCTTCTGCTTTACTCACCTAGTGGTTTTGATCTCTCCTTAAAGGAAGTTATTTTCCTGGTTCATATTCTGACTTGAAACATCAGGTTTTATGTCTTCTCATCTCTTTTAGAGAGCTCACTGTAACAAAAAAAGTCACTAGGCGTATCCACTTCAAAGCTGTAGCTGAGTCAGGGAACTACCATGAGATTAGTAAAAGTTCTAATGACTCTCAGGACCATATGGGTAGATACTCTAGGACATGTTTGGTTTTTTTTTTTCCCCTGGAGATAAGCAGAATACCAGTTTGACAGCAGCCATAGAACTTGGATAGCTGAGACATTTGTGTTATACAGTCTTTGCTTTCTTCTCAAGTCTTAGGTTATGGCTGTCACCACAAGTAATATTGTAGACTGTCATGAAGGTTTGGCTTGTTACCAAGCAACCAAGACCACCTCAGGGAGTTACAATATAAAAAATTCATCTGAAGTCCTACTGAATCAGGCGCAAATCTCAGAATGACTCAAAGTTGAAGTAGAAGACAACAGCTGTCATGTGGCAGAATACTCTTGAACGTGACAAAAATTTAGATTGAACATTTAGCAGGTGAAGACTAATTTTGTCAGTCAATGCACCAGGGCAGGGGTAAAGGCTAAACAGCCTATCGATTGCATATATGGAATATCCAATATGTTGTACATCCTGCAGAGAAGAGAAAAAGGACCTACTGAATGTGTCTGAGTTTTAAACTCAAGCTTTTCCTTCAGTTCAGCACAACTCAGGTGTGTCTTTTGTGCCCATGTTACAGCACGTTATAGTGATGTATTTTTCAGCCCAACGTCCCAAGGCGGCCAGTAAAGTAGAGGCTTTTACAGTTTATTTCTCTAATTGCATAAGGGAAGGTAAAAAACTCCCATGGATTCTGTTTCTCAGTAAGATAAATAAAACATGATAAAATATGAATGATCTACCTAGCTTGGAGACACATATATCTAATTACACCCCACCATCAGACAAATCATATCAGAAAGTACACACGTGTGCTCTGACCTGAGTTCACGTTGAACACACAACCCACTGTCTCAGTACCCAATCAAAACGCTCCTGTGACACGAGGCATAGATTTATTTAGGTGCTTTAGAGCAATAATTAGGAAAACGGTTAGTTTGCAAGGAATTTTGCTTTGCATGTCATTTACGTACTTTTCCCTCCAATAACTCTGATGTCAAGAGGAGATCAGAAAATTCACGGAAACACACCAGTGCCCATGAGAGAACAGATGTGCTTGCCAAGAGCTGCTGCGTTTCAGTAACCGTGTTACGCTCCTAGGGTTGACTACATGGATTTGTCCATTTTTAAGAGCAAAGTACCTCTCATCCCTGAGGTTCTTGCCTCACCTGTCCATTCTCACTTGGAATTTCCACCTCTGGAAACAACAACTGGTAACTTTTTTTTCTTTTCATCCACTTTAACCCAGAGCGCTCACATTCAGAAATCCTCCCTGGGTTGGCTAGGGCCCATGCAACACCAGCTGTTTCAAATTACGCCATTGTAAACATCAGGACAGTATAATGATTATTACGATAATGTGAAAATGAAATTATTCAACCCAGCATCCGCTACGATGTTGTTAGAGCATTCCTGAAGCAGACTCACAAGGAAGCCTGAGGTTGTTCTGAGTCTTCCTTTTAAAACTCCACCTTTGCCTCAGTGTTAAAATTTCTTACCCTTAATTCCCAAAACGAGTGCCTGAAGCTACTCGCTCTTCCCTCTCTGTGAATGCCACGACACGTACCCGGACAGCATTCCAGGTGCTCCCGCATGAACACTAGCCCACGCCGTATTTTTTCCATGCCGGAAGGTGTAAATGCAGCGGAAGCAGAACTGAGAGGCTTCACACGGGCAAAACAAAATCAGCAGGATGCTCCTGCCGAGTGTAAATGATAGACAACAAAGTCCATAAGAAAGAGCAGGAAGAGTCAGGGGGGAAACACCTGGGAAAGCAAATGCGCATTCCCTCAACTTGCATTGCTCCCTCCCGCTGCCAGTCAGGGATACTCCTGCACTTTATTTCCCTGCCAGGAAAGCAAAGCCTGCTTTCCAAAGCCTCTGCACCCCTGACTAGTTGGCATCTCTTTCCTTTCCATGCCCAGCCACAGCCCCTGGTTTTACAACGCCTCCATAGCTTTGCTCACTTCATTGGAAGCGCGCAATTATGAATCCTCTCACCTTCCCCAAATCTAAACTTTCTGAGCAGTAAAACAAGTTTGTGCTGCCCTGCAGGAAGATAGGTTTATAGAACTTCAGATACTCCCTGTAGCACAATCTTACAGAAACCCGTCAACTTCAGAGGAAATTTCTTGGTAGGAAAACTAGTGAAAAAAATCAAAGCCCTAAAAAAAACCCACAAGAAGAGGATAACTACTTACATAAACCCCAAATAATGCTACATTTCAACTGACCAGACTGCTAAAGAAATAAACATTTAATCTTTCCACTGCTGAGAAATAAAAGGAAGACAATTTACTCCGGCATACTGCCAATTAATTTAATTTTCCAATTTACAAGACAGAGAAAAGAGAGAAAGAGAGGGAGAAGTAATAAGAATGAAGGTTGGGCAGGCTTTTCCTTTCTCCCTCTCCCATTCCTCCCTCTTGCTTCCCCAAAATACATGTTTTCTGTTAAAGGATCTTCTTGGTACCAAAACATTCCAGAAAGATAGAGCTTGTGATAGCCTGGCATATCATTAATTAATCTATGATTGGATAAAACCTGTCATATCATCTAATACAGCCTCAGTTAGTAGCACACAAAAATAATAAACTTAACTAATTCAAATTAGTTCATGAGTAACAGAACATTTTTTTTAAATTTAAAATTAAAACAAAATGAGGAAAGAAATTTTTTAAAAAAGAAAACAAAATAAAATGAGCATTTAATTCTAGGAGAAGACTGATAAAAAGACTGGTTGTCCAGGTAGATGTCCACTTAGAATCTGTTATTCATAACTATAGAACTTATGCTTGTGGAATGGCACAAGAACAGGCAAATTCCATTTCAGATGATGAAAGAATGCTTTCTTTCTTCCTTAAAATATAAATAAAAGGAGCAAAAGCAGGAACTTCACTTTGTATACCAACAATAGGACTCAGATTAATTCATGCTATTCATTCCAACAACAATTACTTTTCCAGTTCAAACATATTTCTGATTTTGGAAGCATTCTAAGCTTAAATAAATCTCCTCACACACTGGTTTTGTAAATCAGTGTAAAGAAGCAGTCTCTGGAAGAGTCAGTTGCTCTAATGTTTATCCAGCCACAGATTAACGAGTAGCAAGTGAGGGGACAGGAAGTTCACTATTAAAAAGAGACCTAAGGAGCTCATCTGAGGTTTTGATATTTTCCCCCCATGTGTTGCCCCTTCATTTGCCTTGACCATCTACTGAGCATCTTACCGATCGTTTTTACAGCGGTACTCATCGCTGACTTGTGCAATAGCCTTCCAGAAGAAACAAGCAGAAGTCTTTGTGCCCTTTAAAACCTGTCTTTCTCGAAGTGCACCAACTTTCTCAAGTTAATTCTGTAGTTTCTAGATCCTGTCTCAATCTTAACGTTCCTGCTGCCATGCACATGAACACTAGAGGGTGACACGTACATGTAGCATAATTGTAGATGACGCTGACCATTCCGAGCAGGCTTTGATGGCACCAACATGTTTATAAACCAAAATAAGCTATTGAACAAGGGTGAGAAGAATGTTCCATAAAAAAAATTACATCCCTCCGTCAGGAGAAGGCTTTTCTTTGATCTCTGAACACAAGGAGACAAAGTTAGCCCAGTTTTTTACAAAAGAAGAAAGAAACTGAAAGCTGCCTGCAGCGCTGAAGTCAGTATCTCAGGCTAAGGCAATAAATACTTCAGACTGCTCTGACAACACACAACTCCCAGCAAAGCGAAGGAATCCTGCTATGTTCCTGCAATGAAGTAGCTCCTTTGTATTAACCTAGGGACACATTATCTAAGATACATGATAAAACCAGCACCTGAAGAAAACCAGGCCAAAGATAAAGTCTGCATCCTTCTTGGAAATCTTTGCAAAGATAACAGTAGACATGAAAACCACTTCTGCATTAAGCTGAAATACCAAAGAAGAAATAATGGCACGTCATACTGTATCTCTCCAACTAGCATAGAAAGAGACAATGAAAACTTAATATCTAGACAGAATCTAAACTCCTCGTGAAGCCTTGCTCACACTGTTTATGCTGGCTATGCTAGCCAGCAGCTCCAAAAAAGTCAGAAGCTGTACGAAAATAAGATATATAGTCAGGCATCAGAAAGGTGATGGACCCATTCTGAAGGACATATCATGAAGATAAGTATTTTATTAAGGCTTTTTTTTTTAAATTAACATTCGAAAAGGAAGACATAGAGATTTCCCACACATAGAGTAGGTGATACAAAAGGATTTTCAAGCACATCCAGCATTCCGAGCTCATGGTGCTGGGTGTCTGCACACAAATCTTGTTTAGGACTGGGAAACAGAGCCGGTAATGCAGCACGGGCTGAGAACATCGTCATGGCATAGTGCATCGCTGCTGCTCACAGATCACAGAGTGTAAGTTTGGGTCTCACTGAGACCAGTGTGGGCTCCAAAAGAACCAACATACCACAAATCTCTTTTCCAATATCTCAGGCTTGTTAATGATCACGAATCCTAACTTAGAGGAAGAAAAAAACCCTGTGTCATGCAAAGCAGCAGGGCATCCCTACAAGAATTCTCCATTTAATTCTACCTTGCTGGAAAAAAAAAGTTAATATTGCTAAATGTTTCTCAACAGAAGCTAAAACATATGGACAGACCCTAAAGCATGACTTCACATTTTTAAACATATAATTTCGGAACAAATGGTCTGTGAGATGCAGAAGAGCACCAGATTTTTCTCCCGCAATTTGGGAGGAAGACAGCACTCAGAGAAGCTGCTTTTCTGTATCATCACCTCAGTCTGGGCCAGTGTTCCCCAACCTGTGATCTCAATGGTATCGTACAGCGTTGCTTTGCACCGCTGCAGAAAAGCTGATAGCAAGATAGCAAAGGGAGAGGAAATTTTAAAAGCTATTCACATATATTTGAAAAGTCTGCATATTTGGTTGGAAACAAGAAATACTGTCAAAACACTCCAACATCATAGAGATGATACACAGAAGTAGATAAATAAGACCTAGATGCTACACCCCTCAAAGTTTCCTTTTTATTCTAAAAAGCTAACATATAAACCAGTAACATTCTGCAAAAATATCCATTGGTCTGATTATAGCCTGGTTGGCACATAAAAGGGCCAACATAATTAGCATTGTCTTTTGCATAGTTCATCAATCATTCTTGTTTGGTTACTCAAAACAGGGCTTGGGGCTAGATAGGAACAACACAGCATCACAGTAAGCATCTCCAGAATAAAACAGAAGCCTCCATACAAGCTATTTTGGAGGGTAACCAATCAAGTGGACTTCCCATATTTGAGTATTTTGAAATGGCACACAACCCTATCACCACTCTTTCCATAGGCTTCTTCAAAACATTTATCTTGGAGGGAAAAAAAAAAAGTCTTAAAGAGAATTGGTTCCTGATGTGATCTGTGTCAGGAAAAAAATAAAGGGGGAATAAGGATATGGGAGGAACGATAATAATTGTGCAAACACTGAAAAAAATCTGGGCTTTTCTTAATTTCTAGTTCTCTTCTGCTTTAAATAGCACAATGAACAAGTACACGAGAAGCTTTATTTACACCCAAACACCAATAAGAGTTAGCATAGCTTAGAAGTCTTTCAAGGCAATTATTCTTTTTAGTATCTTACATAAGCTGGAAGGCAACAAAAGCACATCCAAATTGCAAATCCAGCACAAAAGGGTTTAGGTTTTAACATCTACTAAACTTTTGTCAGGAGAAAAAAAAGACATACAGGCTAAACCCATCAGATCATCTCTGACCCAGGTCACCTACGAACTACATTAGATGTCATACCAATTTCTGCGTGATCACACATTTTGAAAGCCTGTTAAATGTGTTTTTTCATGAGAAAGGGATGATTTCAGAAATTAACAATACGCCAATCATGAAGATACACATATTTAAAAATGAATCAAGTTACAGAGGACGTATGGCATTTGCATTCCCTGATACACATTCAGGATCTGAAAATGCAGGACACTTTCGATTACAACTGTACAGCACTTTGGACAAACTGTTCAGACTGGAAGTGACAAGTTCTCCAGTCCAGACTTCTAGATATTTCGCAGAAGAGTCTGGCAGTACAGTGATCTCCTAAGTTCCACAAGTCCCGTTTTAAAGACAGGCAACTGGACTGCATGGAGCAGAGCGATCCAGGGTTGGGTCCCACAGAACCTATGTATACACAGATGTATGTTGGGTCCCACAGAACCTATGTAAACACATAAACCTATGTGTTTACAGCACACTGACCACACCAGAATCTCCTTCTATATTCAGCGTTTCTGGTGTAGAACAGAAAGGGCTGGATGGCCTTACTCACCTGGAAGCAAGAGAACAAGCTTCTCTTGGAGCCATCTGCTCCAACTGCTTGGAGCCATCACCTCCGAAGCAGCCGCTAAGCTCCAGGCTCTGCCTCCCTTGAAGAAAAGCGGATCCCGTGATGCAGAGCAGATGTGCAGAGGTGAGGATGGAGTTCAGCCTCAGCTCCTTTTCTCTACTAGCTCGTTCACCTGGAAGCGGGAGGAGGAAAAGAGAGGCAAATGTGGGGCTTCCAATTCTTTTGGCACATTGTTCTTTATTTTCACATGGCAAAGAATGCCATGCACAATTCTCCTGACACAGGATTACGCCAGCCTCCTACTGCGATTAAAAAAAACCTTACCAAAGAACACCAAGAGCTCATCAGGCAAAAACCTGCTGGTGCTGCTGCACAGCTAGCCTTCCCAAAGCACAAGGCTTCAGGCACCTGAGACCCTTTGCAACCATCTCCTCATCACCTCAGAGCCTGCAGTTATCTCAGGGATAACTTGGGATGCTATGACTTGCTAGCAACAAAGCTATTCTAGAACCTTAAAACCAGGATTGATCGTGAGATAATGTTCTCCAAAGGAAAGGCTACTTGAGGCAAAAGAAGTAGTTAGATCTGTTTTCTAGCATTAAATCTCAACTCTTCTTTTACAGATATTTCAGCACACACTTTGAAAATGCACAGTAGAGGGATGATATTTGAGAGAGAAAAGTAGATTTTGATTGCCTGATGTCTAGTTGGTTCTACCTGCTAGCACAAACAAGCAGGAAGAGCTCGAGATCAAACACACAACACAACACTCACCGCTCCGAGCAAGTCTGGAGGTGACAAAGGAGCAGGCAGGGAGTTTGGATCACCTGCTGATCAGAGCTCAAAGACAAATGAGGTGGTAATTTCAGTCTTCATAGCCAGACACTGTGGAACTCCAAAAAAAAGATCAAAATGTTCCAGTTCTCTCTGGAACTATCTACTGAACTTTAAGTTGAGCCCCATGCTGAACTGATTTTAGACACGGAGCTCCAGGAGCAGAACCCCTGAACCATGAATTGCCATACCTGGAATGTTTCTCAACAGCCCTGACAGACACGTTAAACTCACTAAATGTTATCGTAGCCATCGTGTACCATGCTAAGGTCAAAGCTGCTGAGCTTCCCTGTGACCTCACGGGAAAACACTGCAGATATTCTCTCCATCAATCATTGCAGCATTTATTTTCAGAAAAACTCTTAGAATACGCATTCCTCCGTGGCGGGGCCAGAGTATTGCTCGTGCACCAGCACAGCACACATCATGGTGGAACTGCAGTTTCAATAATATCCTCCCTCCTCATTGTCGTGATAACGCACGATTCATTTCAGACATGTTCATATACTGTTGAAGAGACTGTTTCACCATTTTAATTTTGCGATTTCTAGTTACTTCTAAGTAATTTTTTGTGGCAGCTACGAGCAAAAACTGGTTTGCACCAAAGTCTACTTTTTGTGGAGCATCATTTTTCTTCAGGTCTCCCCAGCTGTGAGCCCAGAGCACATCACCCTCCCCTTTTGGCTTTCTCTCTCAGATATGCAAGAGATCAAATACAACACAAAACCACTGCAAGGCATTCACTCTGCAAAGATGGAATGTTTCTCAGTTCCTACCTTTTAATATTCCTGAAGGAGTCACGAATTGCAGGTCTTTGACAGCCCGCAGCTACCTTTTAGGGCACATCATCTCCATTAATTGCACAAATAAATCTTGCCTGCAAAATGTTATTTTCAAAATGCAGTTGACAGAACAAAACAATCAAAACACTGAGAACCTGAAATCATCCTGCTCCCTCTTAGTATTCTTTTAAAGGGCAGTTGAGTTATACTTTTGTTATAAGAAAGAAAATATTCACTGGAGGGACTTTTTCTGTGGGACCACATTTAATCAAAATCAAGTAGAAATACTTGAAAATTGGATGTTCCTGTCGTACCATAAAATAACCAGAAAAGACTATTAAAGAAGAACAACTGGTCCCAAATGAAATTCCAGCTTATCGTTAGCAAGAAAATTTAAATTTATTTTAAACATTTTAAGGAAACTTTGTTTGCAAAAAGATTTATAAATTAAGCTTTAAATCAAAGTCCTTAGTTTGGAAAGTTCTTTGGTTTTGTTTTCAAGAAATTCCATCTTCAGCCTAAAAACCCTATAAAAGAAAAATATATCTTTTCATCAAAATTGCACAGAGCAACTCTGTTCACAGCAATAAAAGATGTAAGAAAACCGTTCCAGTTCAAAGGCTGATAAAGGATGCTCAACAAAAAGGTAAGGAGAAGACACACCATGGTAAATCCGAAATGATTACAGGATAGGATTGTGTAAGTGTTCTGAGCTCCTGAACAAACAAACAAACAAAAAGATAACTTTGAACTATTATGTCTACTCTGTTTTGTTGTCTGACATCGTATAAATGTGTGCAAGTTGCAAGGCAGTCTTCTGCATTCTTAGGTAGATTCTGAAGGAGATCAATGGGGACAACCGTATTGTCTCTTTTTGTGTTGAACAATTGGCATTCTCCTAGTGCTACTACCTCAGTTCTGTAGTCAATTGCCTACAAAAAAAGCCACATTGATTCCTTCAGGCACATATGCTCTTTTCTCCATAAAACAAATTGCTTTTTTACACTATGGAGTTCAAAACCCACCATAGACTTGTGTTTCCAGAAAATTATTCACTGACATTGAGAGAATATCAATCCCTAGTGCAGCCAACGGGTCAGACTACAATCCTTTCCAGCAGACACATCAAAATTTTGCTCGTAAAAAAGAATTGCAGTTTGAAGGCATTGAGTGGAATCCAGCATGCTTTTTTTAATCCCAGAGTAGAAAAGACATATGTAGTTATGTTTCAGGATAACCTTTTCTGCTCCACTCCTGCATCACAACTTGATTGATATGTAACAAGTGTTTAAGATGTACATATTAACATAGCCCTTACTAATTAAAGGAATCAATCCTGCAACTGCAAGTTATTCTAGCATAAGTAGTAAAAAAAATTGGCAGCACCTGTTTCCAAAAACAGAGCTGTTTTCCAGAAATAGGCTTGGATTAAACACTGATAACTAGTGATGATTCTTCTTCAGCCTAATGTTTGCAAATTCACCTCCTCACAAAGTGTTAGCTGCAATCACTGTCTTTTTAACATATATATAAAAAAAAAAAAAGAAAGAACATAGTTCATCACCTAAAGAACTTAATGCAATGTGGAAATGCAGCAAAGTCATGACCTAGAGGCCAATATAAGTCTTGTGCTTTAAAATGCTTACACAAATGTGTCCAGGAAAGAAGACCATGTAGATCTTCTAGCAATGGTTTTATTAATCCATGCTGGGAAACATGTATCGTTTCTGTGTGCAGAAAGAATTAACGAGCAATACGCAACGCGCTTTGAATTGAAGGGATACTTAACCAAAAGTGGTAGTTGCATTAGATTTACTCTGAAGTAATTGATTTTTTTAAATTTATAAAAAATATTGTTAAATTGTTTTTCAGGACCAGCAATTTAAATGGTCGGCTTTATGGAAGAACTCTGTCAGAAGACCAATGTCCCAGTAATCTCTCTAAAAGTTGTTTTTCTGAATGTGTCTCCTCTGGTATTAATGGTTTGAAGCAGAATTAACCTTCAGTTAACAGACTACTTGCTACGTGGAGTGTGCTTTTTCTTTTCACAGAGAAATGAGAGGAAAAATTCTTCTTTATTTTTCCCTCACATTTTCCAGTATCGAAAATGTATCTGTAACTGTTTTGACAATTCAAAAATTGTTGTCAAAACCACAAAAATCTATTTCCAGTAGAAAGAGACTTAAAACTCAGGATATGGAATAATGGTAACGATTTATAACAGAGTTTGGGAAGAGCTTAGATTTACACTTTCTTTTAAAAATCGTGTAATATTTAAAACCTGTAGGGCTTTAACTACTTTAGAGATATTTGAAGGATGCAGAGGGTACTTCATTAGCGAAAACATACCCAAAAGTTTTGTTGGTGTGAAGACAATGTACCAGCACCAAAGATTTATTATCCTGAAAACACAATAAAAATAGCTAACTGGCATTAAAACTACTCCACTATTCACCATATTCACTGGATTTCCATACAGGACTAACAGAAAAGTAAGAAAAACGCCACCATTCACACCACGTAACAGCATCCAGTGCTCGAGATTCAACATCATGTAAACTGCCAGAATATTTTAATACATTTCAGCAAAGAGCAAAAGGGAGATTGACACAAATCTTACCGAGTTGACAATGAAACTTTTTAAAGTTTTAATTTTGCATTTCCACCCCACGAGGCTGTCATGTACTAAAACTCTACTGGACATAGCAACCTTGGTATTCAATAAGTCACATCGATAAGTGGAAGCATCACGTGCTTATTGTGGCCCAAGTGTGCACTCAGGAAAACCACTTTGAACACGTGTGGCTTTGAGGGCCATATTAGAGTGAATTTACTTTGATTTATGATAGGAATACTAAACATGCTCCACTGACGTGACATCACTTTCAATAAAGGATTCAGACAGAACACAGTCAATAAAACAAACCTATAAAGCTACTCAGCAAAGATTTTACTGCTAAGTAGTATCAGCGTGCATCAGATGGCTATGCCTGAAATTCTGTCAAGACTAGACATAGGTTTTTGATTGTGGAAGACAGCAGACAAATTTTAACAGCTTCTTGTTAAGAGAGTTGTTTCTATTTAGCAACTCATCCATCAATGCTGCTAAATTACACTTCTTCATCGGAAAGATCCAAATGTTTTCAAGCATTTGTGAGTGGTACTAAGTGTGTTTCTCTGGCAGGCTACACAACATCAACATCAGGTGCTCGTTTCGGTCAAAACCTGGTAAGAAAGCAGAGATCCACACTCTCCACTGCAACCAGTAGCCATGTAAATAGTCACTTCGGTGCCTTCCATGTGATACTAATGAAGGTCTGCACTTGTGAAAGAGACTAATTAATTGCAGATGGGCAGGGGTAGGTGGAGGGAAGACAGAGAACGCACCTCCATTTCAACACCCAGTTCTTTTCAGAATTTAACAGCAGCCCTGGCCTGCAGAGTTCATAAATGCTCACTCCCACTAAGGCTGTAAAATCTGAATCAGCAATTGCAGAGTTCGGTGGTGCAGTTGAGGCTTAAAGCTTAAAACGCTCTTTCTGAGCAGCAGATGAAGGCACAACATGCTGGACTTGAAGACATCAAAGCTGTAGGCACAGCTCTATGGCACCAATCATTCTTACCCAGCTGGACTGAGTTGAAGATAATGAACTAATTACTAATTACTAATCAACTCAAGGTACCGATCCTGCCTACAAGAGGCAGGCCATTTCCTCCTGGCTGTGGAAGATGCAATAGTGTCTCTGGTGCCGCAGCCCAGGCTGGTGAGCAACAACTGGTGAGCCCGACGTGATACATCCGTGAGACCCTGGGAAGCCCCGACTCCCTCGCCGAGCCGAGAGCCCGAGCCAAAAGAGCCGGAGCCAGTGCCGGAGCCGGGAGCTCGAGCGAGAGTCCTTCGGAGAAGAAGGTAAAGCCGCAAGCCCCGACGTGGTATTTGCGGGAGGGAAGCGTGCTGGAGTTGGATGAATGGGCCGGGTCTCTGCTCACCCATAAAGCCTTTGTGAAAACAAAAAATGGTAAAACAAAAAGGGGGAATTATGGCATCCAGTCATTATTAGCCAGCTGGACTGAGTTGAAGATAATGAACTAATTACTAATCAACTCAAGGTACCTATCCTGCCTACAAGAGGCAGGCCATTTCCTCCTGGCTGCGGAAGATGCAACAGCGTCTCTGGTGCTGCAGCCCAGGCTGGTGAACAACACAGCTCCAGTGACATTCCCTGAAGTCAGGGAAGAGAAGAACATAGTTCCGTGTTTTCTCCTGCTGCCTTTACCTCCTTCTCACTTGTCTATGAAACGAACAACATTCCTTTAGCTCTTTGACCAACCTCCCACCTGTGAGAAGGCTTGCCAAGCCAAACAGCCTCCTGCCTACCTAATCCTCTCTCTACAATTAATGGAGTCAGCCAATAAACAGTGGTGACCTCTTTGCCGTTCAGAAACGGATGACAGCCATGACAATGCCACCAGTTGGTCAACAGCCTGGCAGCACGAAAGTGGCACAGCACAAACCACTGCTGCTGATGCAGCTTCACTCCCATGCTGGGATGATCTAGTAGTGTGATGGTCCAGTTCCTCAACGCTCAGCACCTCACAGAAAAAGCATGAGTTTTCCCGGAAACAAGGTGGCTGTTAGAGACAATGGAATTCTTCCTTGTCATTCTGTTCTCAGACAAAAATATCTGACAATTAGCAGCAATTGTGACTCTGTTCTCTGAGATAGCAGCCAGCAATTTCAGGCCTCTTACTGGATGGGCCACAAGAACAACTTGCCTGCACTGTTTGAGAATAGTTGAGTGGGAAATCCTGGGATAATTCACCTCTGGAAAAACAGGCAAGAGGGTGGGAAGCAATAGGGGAGGACCTGCACTGTACTGAAATATAGCAGTACTCATGAGATGTGGACCTGTTTCACAAAGCCTTTGATGGCTCAAATGTTGTGACCCTGCCAGACCACAGACCTTTTACCATTTTACACCATCCCAAGCAGAATGTCTGAGCTCTGTGTCAGCCACTGAACAGACCTCCATAAATTCCCACCTGTAGTGATAAGCAGGCACTTTATAAATGCTTAGCAAACCTGACTAACTGGATCAAGTTTACTTTAGACACTTTCTCAGTAAGACTTTCACTTTGTAGGTATTTCCTATATTAGGGACACAAAAAAACTTCAGACAGATAGAACTTAACACCTTAGATGGAGAAGTCTTGAGTCCACATCAATAAAGATGCAGCACTTCTCCTCACAGACAAATTATTCCCCCGTTTCACAGTATGCTGCCCTGTCAAAACACGCATTTATATTTCAAAACAAGTCTTCTGAGAGTGGCTAAGGGACCCGGGGTTGTTCAGTCAAGAGAAAAGGAGGCTCAGGGGAGATCTTATCTCCCTCTACAACTACCTGAAAAGCGGTTGTAGAGAAGTGGGTGTCAGTCTCTTTTCCCAAGTAACAAGCAATAGGGCGAGAGGAAAAGGTCTCAAGTTGCACCAGAGGAGGTTTAGATTGGATCTTAGGAAAAATTTCTTCACCAGAAAGCTTGTCAAGCACTGGAACAGGCTGCCCAAGGAAGTGGTTGAGTCACCATCTCTGGAGGTATTTGAAAGATGTGTAGATGTGGCGCTTGGGGACATGATTTAGTGGTGGGCTTGACAGTGTCAGGTTTTTGGTTGGACCTGGTCTTAAAGGTCTTTTCCAACCTAAATGCTTCTGTGATTCTAAGGAGAGAAAAAGTTAACGGTATTAACTAATGGTGAGTAATGGTTTTTGTAGAACACAAGATGCTAAGTCTCCTAAGTATACAAGTTCAGGGGCTTGTGGTATGAAGAGAACTTTGTTTTATAAAATGATGGCAGAATAAAGATTGGAGGTCCCGTTGTGTTTGTGTGTAAGTGGCATCACAATCATAGCAAGTGGTTATATTTGAATATTATCATTGGAGTCCATTTTGCATCCAGCACTTGGAGCACGAGGGGGAAAAGCACTGGTATACCCTGAAATAACTACAGGGCAAAGGGGGCCAAGGACAAAAAAAAGCAGCAGCAACACGTTTTGCTGTTCACTAGTAAAATACTTACAGAAAAATAATAATAATTAGAGCTTTTTTTTTCCCAAGATATTTCCCATACAAAAGGCTTTGGTACTGTAGTGCAATTGACAGCTTGTTAAATATTCCGCACAAACCCGGAAGTCTTCTCTAAATCATTTGCCAAAGCAGTGTGATTCCACCAAAGTGATACAATTTATTGCCAAACTTCTCATTATGGTACACTATTAAAATGTTTCTATAAAGACACATTAGCAGAACAACTTTTAATTATATTTAAAAATATAATGCAGTAAGTTGACACCTTTTGGAAAGTACACACAAAAATCTCCAAACAGCAGCACTCCATAGAGTGACAATTTAAGGCACATGATTATTTTGCAACCTTCGTTACATAAACCTCTGGCCAGACCATATATTTGTTAAACATAATTTTACATATTTCAAAAACTAGGATCACAGCTTAGGGAGGCGGAATTCATCTGAATGCAGTCAACACTTCTCCTTTTTTAACATTGCTAGGTCATAGTGCAGCATAAGAAACGGTGTTAAAAAGAACCTTATCCGTGGAGCAAAATGTACAGAAGAGACATCAAATATTTCTGCACTTCATCTTTTTACAACAAGGTAGGCCACAGTTAACTTGTTCACTAAATAGCAACTGTGGAATTCCCAAGTTGCCTTTCTTTGACAGGTTTAGGGACCCTGACAGTGCAGGGTGAATGGTTGGACTCGATGATCTTGAAGGTCTCTTCCAACCAGACAATTCTATGGTATGTCACAAAAAAGTATTTAGAGTTTTCTGCCAGGGAAGCAGGAACTGGACTGGCCTCACCAGAGGTGAACTGGTTTACCAACTGATCATTCCAATCTAATTCACAGGATAAAAAAGAAGCTGATAGCCACAGCCAGAGCGTCGGCAGCTCCAGATCGATGTTGCTGTGATGGAAATTAGTGATGCTCGACTGACTGAAGCGTGCTGAAGAAGCAACCAAACACTTGCACCACAGGACATGTGCTGAAATGTGAAAATACATAGAAAGGGTGTGGAAAAAAATGTGAGACAGGTTATAAGCTCTTATAACCTGCTTTTTGTATATACCCTGACAGTCATTGGGAGCAATTGCCTTGGAAAAAAATAAGGAATTATAACCCGCATCTTCCAGAGACATAAGAGCTTCAGAAATTATGCAAGCTATGCCAGGGAAAGTTTCTTCACTATCAGAATTGTCCATTTTATCCTTCATCTGTTCAACTACAGTGACACAACATACAGACAATGCCTAAGGCCTTTGAAAGCAAATGGAGAGTTAAGCCCTTTGTAGATAGTGGATTTCCATTTCTTCTATTATTAAAAATGGCATAATGTTCCTCTCTGATTTACAAAAACTCCTACAGTCCACAGTCAGGATCCTGCTGACATTTCACAGAGGCAGCTGTGCTTGTAAACACTGATGTCTATTGATCCTCTCTTGTTCAGCGTAAGAGCACACAAGAACATTAAAATCTTGTAGCCTGTGGTTTTCAAAATTGCGTACTCCTGTGTGTGCAACATTTATCTGGTGAAAACTCCCATCTGCTGATGATTTACAAATGTTTTCTTGAGGTAGCCTGTACACAGACAGATTAGGAACGCTCTAAGCAGCATGCAGAAGACACGGCCCACAGTGTGGTTCTTCTTCGGACTGCAACACAGCAACGACCTCTGCACAACAGCAAGAAGAAATGAAAGTTTTATTTCAAAGCCAACACCTGACGAGCATCTTGTCAACTTTGGTGTTGGTACTTCAGCATTATGCTACGAGACTGGAGGTTAGATTTTGGCACATTGCACTTAACCCGTGCTAATATTTGGGAGCAGTCATGGCCCTGTTACATATCTATGCCAATGACTAAAATACTTGTTCCAATTATAATATCTGGAACAGCATCAATATGCTCTACTTCACCAAAATAGTTATGTCCATATGTACTTAGTTCACAAAAAAAATGTATTTACATTATTGAATTATATAATTAACATCCCTACTGGTGACAGACAGCCTTATGTCTCACGACCTTCACTAACAAGACTAGCTCTGGACGATGAAGCTTTCCAGTTAAGGACACTGATTTGAATCAGTGCCCAAGATGACTGCAAACAGGCAGCTGCTTGTGGCTGGATGAGCCAGTGCTCTGAATCTAGTCTCTAAAGGCATACGTTCTCTATAGGTTTGTATATGACATTTGCTGTCACATCTCTGCGATTTGCAGTGGCCTAACAGGCAGCTTTAGCAAAGAGAGCAAAGATAGGAGAAAGACGTGAGCACAAATTTTCATACGTTGCTCCACTCTTTTTGGGTGTCTGAGTAAACCTCAAATTTGACATCTGACACAGAATCGCCTAGAACCCATTCAAAGTCTGGGTACGGAGAGTGAGACGACGACTAGTTCCTACAGATAAAGTAAAATTTACCAAATAAAGCTTTTGTTGGATCCAGCCTTAAGCAATTCAGATACCTCCTTGAAGGTGACTTAGCTCATTTACAAATGGTTTACGCTGATATCAAACAGAAATAAGGTGCATAGTAAGATCACAGAAGCAGCTAAGAGCTCATCTTCTATTGATGTCCCAGAACCTTTGTAAATTATACCACTGAAGATTTCAAGCCAAAATTTCAGGACTGGAATCATCCACGGCAAAATACAGACAGGCCAGAGGACTGTACGCTGGCATGTAGCATTATACATCCACGAGAAGTCTCAGAGTTTTCACTTTTATTTAGTCTTCATCCACGTTAGCTTTCACTTGACGTCTCCAGCTGTCTTCGAGGTGATGTAGATCAGATTCATATGCAATAGGTGTCTAGTGCAATCTTAACTACTATCATTTAACAGAAAACTAGGGACAAAAAAATAAAGGAAGTTCCTAAAGCAAAGAGGTATGTACATACACAGTAGCCAAACTACCTCTGTACAAGACTTTGGACCATCAACATCCTGAGTCATTGTGGCACTTAAACCATGTGGCAAAACACACGATAGCATTTGAGAGACCATTATCTTGATCAGCTATTGAAAGTGATACATTAATTAACAAGATAATCTAACAGAGTATTTGGAAGGTGTCTTCCAAAGCAGCAGTAAAAATGACAAATATTTACCCTTCTGTCTGAGTGAGGCTATTTAAAATAGAGCAGCTTAATTAGGAATATGAAATGAGTTGCTCGTGACCACACAAACTAAAATTCTGAGCTAATTCTGGATGTTCTTTCATTCCAGTGCTACTGAGTAGAGGAAATGAAGGTGAGGGAAGGAAATGGCCTTCCTGGAGTCCTTGATTAGATTTCAAGATGCCAGGACTTTTCTCTCCCTGGAAAGTTTTCCACCAGAGTCCATATCCCACCACTACTCAGTGACACAAATGTTCAAAAGCAGGAGAATTTTTTTCTTTAGCTTGCACTTATAAAAGGCACTGATGCATTTCAATCAGAGTAGACTTAGCAGGCAAGAGGCTAACCATTGGCTTCTCCTACTTTAATTTTACATCATAAATATTGAATTCCATTACTGAAGCAGCAAATGCAGCCTATTTCTTTAAATGTGTTTATGGCATAATGGCATAATAAACCATTTCTATGTTGAAAAAACAAGAAGGATTTACCATTTGAAAAGATTCTTGGGTTAGCCCTCCAAAAATAATATTGATATCTTGTAACAGTCTACATGAAAAAATAACAAGGAGGCATATTTCCCCTTCATTATACACCCTTTCATTATGAATGAGAACTTAAAAATGTAAGTGCAGCAGAAAAGCTCCAGTGTTTCTTACATTGTGGGACCCCACTCCCTTTCCATCTGAAACCATTCCAGAGCAGATCCCATGAACCCACAGGTTGCTCTCTATTTTTCCAGAAGCCCTTTGCTCAAGTTTTTCTCTCTCATCTTCTCCCTTCAAGTAAGTCCTGGCTCACAACTGTGTTTCCTCTTGTTCCAAAGAATGTGGAGGGACATGGCAAGATGCTGGAAGAGATGCCAGCTTCTGAAGCTTGGGGTGTTGCTGAGGTCTTGGCCTGTGAAAGGAACGTCGGCTTTGAACACGTCTGGCTGCAGCAGATCTGTAATTTCCTTGTACATCTAGCAACATTTTCTTCTCTTGGGGCTCCTTCATGTAAGAGTCTTCCAGCCCTTCAAACATAAGTAGAGCGTTCTCTTCTTGTGAATTCTCTGACTTGTAGCTAACTTCAGAACAATAACCTGAGTTTACTGTCTCTTTGTTATCCGTGTCTGTACCTGCTTCCCAGAAGATATCAGGTACATTTGGGTTGCAAGAAGCTATATACTCAGAGACAGTAGAAAGAGATATATTCCCTCTGTTTTCCAATGAAGAATAGTTTTGTGTCCAAGGCATTTGAAGACAAGATGGGAAGAAGTGGAGGGGAGCCACTGGAACGCTTTGATTTTGGTTTAGTTGGTCATCTGAAGAGGAGTATTCTGTCATTTCAATGTCATGGTCCATTTCACCTAGAGAGCATAATTAAATATGAACATTTGTAATACACACTTTCTATACTCGTGTGCTGAATATTGGGCTTTGCTTTTGGCTATTTTTATGAAAGTCTTATGAAAGTCAGGGGTTTAAGACGGCTTTTTTTTTCTGGGGAACTGTACCCTGTCCCAGTTTCCATCTTGAACAACCTAAAGTGAGTTTATTAAACTTCTTATCCTTGCCGAGTATCAGGCAAAACTTAGTTCACTGTTCGTGATGAACAACTGCCTGTTTCAGATATTTAGGAGACAGAGCCGTGATCTGGTGATTAAAGTGTATATTTATCTTGAGAGGTTTAGTCCTGATGCTCAGCAAGGAAATCTTTTGGAAAATTTTGAAAGAAATTGTGCTCTTTCAATCAAGTAGCAGAGGGTATCACCACGGAGTCAATTTTTTATTGACCAGAGCCTATGATCAGTTTTCTGTAGAGAAACTTCACATTTCCACCCTTGGCTTCCAGTTTCCATTGTTTTTTAAAGCCTTTTAATTGACATTTCAGTATTATTCTCTTATCAGGAGAATTTTGTTAAGGAGATAATTCAGAGGACTGTTTGAGAAAATAATTAAGGTCTAAGCTTATTAGCTTGGGAAATCTAACTTCCCAAAACACTTCTTAAGAAACACAGCAGTCAAAACCCAGTGATTTTCATATATCAAAAATACCTGCACAAGAACTTTTACATACCAGTTCCTAATCATAAAGCCAATTATAAATAAGGCAATAGAATGGAAAAAAAAGAACAAAGGTTAGCAAGAAAATGTTCAGCAACTCATATGTCAATATTTTATGACAATGTTCTCAGTGGGGGGGGAAAAAAAAGTGAAGAAAATTTCAATGTGGATAGGAGTTTTCCTTTTAGAATGCTGCTCCTTGCTCAAGTTTTTAATCAGGATATTGGAATTCAAATTACAGTTCTTTAATGAATCCAATGTTCATTTTAAAACATTGTTTAAAAAATAATTGAAGATGCATTAATAAGGAACTGAGTACTAGAATCAACCACAGACCTACAGGCCACTCCAGTAAAAGAAAGTGATGTGTGTCCTGTATTTACACTTGAACGAGCACATCTGCAGGGACAGAAGCCAGAACAGAAGAAAAATGGAACTTCCTTTTCTATTTATTTTCAAAAGGTTATGAAGTTCTGCTTGAATCAAAATTACCAGCATTCACTCTTATCCAGAGATCTCTGTCTGAACAAAGTTTCATCAACTAACTAGAGAAGTACTTTCAACTCACCGCATTCCTTTATTTATTGATGCACAGAGGACACTAAGTCATGCATCTGTGATCATGGATTCCACAAAAGCGAATTAATGATGAAACTGACTATTGCATTTTATTGCATAATCCCCACAGTGCCCTATGTTCTGTTCAATTATGATGCCTGAACTGTGACCTGACCCACCTCATTTACAGCACTGACTGTGATGATTATAGAAATGAAGGCTGCTTTTTATGGTGTGGAAGATTTCCACAAAGTAAGAATTAAAGGGCAACTAGGATATATTCATTTAAACCCAGAGTCAATTTAATTTTAAGCCTCTAACACATTAGAAGCAACAAGTTATTTACTGCATCAGAAAGCTAAGCATTTTTCTGGTTTCAAAATAAGGTATGGAATAAGATAAACTTATGTTTTAAAGATAAAGCTCTAACCAAAACTGGAATTCTGCTTCTTCACAATCTGGCTGTTGTATAATTATGTCTACCTGTGCAAGGGAACTCTGACGCATTCTAGTAAACATGCTTCATTTTAAAACCCTTTCTTACGTAATTCAATGATGACATCAGCAGTTGTCATTGAGTACTTGTATTGTATCAGTGGGACCATTTTCCCTTCCTGGGCATTGGATAAATAACCCAGACAAATGTTCAGAACTGACTCAAGGCTCACTAACAAAAGAGTCAAAAATCATATTCTAATCATGCTAAGAATGAGAGATCCCAGCTCGCTGCTGGCCCAGCCCTGCTGCTCCTGCTGTATATCTAATGCAATGGAGTCCAATGGGTTGAATTATTCATCTGACCACTTACGGGCAAACTATATCATTTGGCATCAGCAACTGCATTGCCTTTTTGGGGCTTCAGACTACTTTGCTTACATCTACAGACAGAAGTCACAATGTTACTCGAAAGACCAATCGCTGTTTAGGGAGGTTGAATCAGAATTACCTGATTCCTGCCAGGGAATTCAGGTACAAATTTTATTATCTAGTACTGACTAACCGAGAAACCTGGAGCCTCTTGAAATTGGGTGCACAACATTCTGGTATTTGGAATACTATTTTGTTGGCATTTAAAATATTCAAGCCAAAACAAAGAGCAGGACTCATATCTGCTGTAAAAATAGCAAGACATTAGACCCCAGATAGTTGGACAGCAATTCTGCAGAAGGAAAATAGAAAGATGTTTTGTTATTTGATCTGGAGGAAAATAGAAGATGTTTAGTCGTACGAAGAAATCAGGAAGGAGAGATGCTCTGGGAGAAGAAAAATAAGAAAAGTAAGTTTACTTGTCAGTGGTCAGGGTTGATAGGAAGATTGATTAAAAATAAAGGTGATAATATCTTTTAAAATATTACATATGCGTTGATTCTGGGAGAAAAGACCTGGGTCGGTCCTCTGGGCCATCTGCTAGCAGGAAGGAATCTATTGATTTATTGCTGAGCCGGAATGGAGCGAGTCGTCTGAAGTTGTTTGGAGAATATGGGATCTGCACCCGGGCCCTTTGGGATGGTACCACAGTATCTTCACTAGATAACCATGGTGAGAACTTCATGTAGATGCTTTGATCGTCGTCAGCTGAAAATACTGGGTTATCAATTCCTAAAAAAAGTCCACGAGTGACAAATACGATTAATCAAAATAATTTCTTGGTAATACAGTGAGATGCTTTCTAAAAGGAGAACGAGCAATACACAGGCAATTATACACACACAGGATGCTCTTTCTACCTTGGTTATTGTCAGTCATTTTGGATTTCTATTAAAGAGAAAAATTTGATATTATGTATAACACGCAGTTATGTTTGGGATATCTGGAGACAAAAAAAGAAAATCAATAAAAGAAGAAACCAGTCAGCAAATTTTAAGCAAACTAAAGCACAATATTAAATAACTGCAAAAAATTCAAATCAAACTCATGAAAAAAATACAAAAGACGGAGAAAAAAATTGCAAAGGCATAAACTGCACAACTCCGGAAAGGAATGAGATGCGTGTGTGAGGGAGCAGGCCACAAAACAGTGAAAAGTTACAGGAGGCTTTTAATAGATATCAAGTTGGTGGTGTTTGAACAGAAAAAGACATTTTAAAAACTAGTCTATGTCTGCATCTTGCCACCCACTTATTTCTGGATCGATTTCTGGGTGTCTGTGTACATTCTCAAGCATAGAGTTTGTCATGGAAGAGTGAAAAGGCTGTATCAGCATGTCTGCCCAAAAAGAACAGCCAAAAGTATTTTTCGTCACTGTGCATGTCATCTTACATATGAAGCATACAGCAGCACGCTGAAAATTCAAACACGAAAGTGCTGAAGAGAAAGACTAAATTCTAAAGTTTTCTAAATCACATAATATAATTTCTGTTATGTATAGTGATACACTTTCAATCTGATATTTTCGAGCCTTTCAGGGCTGGAAATCAAGTCCAATGAAAGCCCCAGGAATGCCACAAATCTGCTCTTTTCTGTGACGTCTATGAGCCTATAAGGATCTGCAGGGGTTGTGAATTTAAGTGGAGAAATCCTACGTGAAAAAAAGAAATATGAACTTTATCACAACAAAGGGCTTCAAATGTGAATAGAAAACAGTTCCTAAGGACTAGTATTGACTGGTCCTGTGAGGTTGGACAACTCTGAAATAACATTTTCTCTTACTAGAAATAATTAGTGGGTTTCGGTCTGGTTTAGGCAGTCATGCTCACAACTTCTATCAGTAGCAAATTTGATGCTCTCCATACCTCTGGATATCTAAAACTTGTTATCTGTTAACATTAATATTAAGTAAATATGTTTTCTAATAGAACTCATCAAATAAAAACAAAAAAAAAGTACAGACTAAAGCAGCAGCGTTTCTAGTATATTTGAGAAAAAGAAACTCTGTAGGTAATTAATATTTTTACCAGTTGGAGCGTCTGTGAAATTTTGCTTCGTCACGTTAGCCAGGAAATCAACTCCTTTGCCTAGATGCAAGGTTTCATAATCATTATTTTCTTCTGATTCAGAAAATTCCAAATCTGGGGGAAAAAGAAAAAAAAGTCCAATTTGATTAGAGATTTATATCAGTTCTGATAGGAAATGTTATTTCATGCTGGCAAGGTTATCAAAGATACATCTTTAAAGAGGATCTAGATAAGGGCAAAATTTGATCAACAGTTGTAACACTCAAATGTGAACGTACATAGAGTTTGCAGCTGAGATACCATCAAGAAACTCAACACAGGTTTCTGGCTTGTGTTGTTATCTGGTGCTATGATACAGAGAGAGATTTCCCCCTCTGGCTAAGCTTTCGACTAACAGAATCGCCTGTTTTTTGGGACTGAAACAACCACCCTGAGACATGGCACCGCTGCTGTGCTGTGTCTTGTGCCTTAAATCATAGAATCATAGAATGGATCGGGTTGGAAGAGACCTCAAAGATCATCTAGTTCCAACCCACCTGCCATGGGCAGGGACACCCTCCACTACCCCAGGTTGCCCAAAGCCTCATCCAACCTGGCCTTGAACACTTCCAGGGATGGGGCATCTACAACTTCTCTGGGCAACCCGTTCCAGTACCTCACCACCCTCTGAATGAAAAATTTCTTCCTTATCTCTAATCTAAATCTCCCCTGTTTCAATTTAAAGCCATGGCCCCTTGTCCTATCACTAAATGCTCATGTGTTGATAAATGTCCCGTCACAATGACCAGTCACTGCACTTCCATCATTTGGCAGAGGTATATGTTAGTGTCCCGACTGCTGCTAAACCACTTGTTAAGTCTATCTTCCAATGAAGCTTTTTTTTTTAAGCAGAGGATGACATCTCTACACAGTGTTCTTTAACAAGATGGTATTGAATGACCTGCGTTTAAGTATTTGGAAAGCTCTTCTCATGCAAAAATGTTCTAGAATATTACACTTAATTCAGCCAGCCTGCATTTTCCGTGTCAGTCAAAAAAAAATAATGCTCAGAAAATTATTCAAAGAACATCCATAAAGAAAAATATCTTTGCTTAGAGCTATTGAGGAAAGATGAATCCCTCCCTACTTTACTTCAATTCTCTTGGAGATCAATAGGTTGCACACATAAACAGGAAAAAAAATACAAATAAAAGTTAGTTCAGTGGCTTTTAAACCACATTTCAGTTTTCAAGTGACACACAGTATTTTATGATTACGTAACAAACATATTAACATCCATCATGTCTTGCTATGACAGACATCAATGTCAAAAGATGGCTAAAACATGAGATGAAAGAATTTGGGGTTTTACATGCAAAACCAGCTTTTGCTAAGGATCTTCCGTAGGCTACTCAGCTTCAGACTGCACTTTCAAGGCTGACCTGTGTGTTAGATTTGTGCATGAAAGCTGCATGGAGCTGAAACTGCCCTCTGACGGTGTTCCTTTCAAAGCTACGCTCTCCTTGAGCACGCATCAACTCTGATTCAGACCCTTCTAAACAAAGAGACCTCAACTCAGATCAGAATGTCATCTCAACTATTGAGTTTTATCTGGCATAGTGTCCTGGGCTACGTATCCTGCTGTGATGAGAAAGAAAAACGTTAGCAAAAGCAGCTCAGTGCAGCTTATCCAAAAGGAAGTTGAAAGCTCGTCTATGTTATAGCCACTGCATTGTTTCGTTTTGTTTTCAAAATTTAAATGTGATATTTTAAAAATGTGAGTGAAAAGGTGAATTAAAATTTGGCTTGTCATGCAGCTACCTAGAAAAACAACTTCTAAATCATTAAGACACTGCACTTAAGCACGGAGCAGATGCCTGCTCAGAGTTCTGAATTAGGACCAGAAGTCCCTTTCTAATACCAGCTTCACTGTTGCGTATCACAAAATTTTTCAATGATGTTTTACTGACAACGTAGCTGGTAAAATGCAGCTAATGAAACTGGTCTGAGAGTCTTTTTACCTTTTTCCTTCAAAGTAAAATCTTGCGCTGGATTGTCTGAAGGTATTTTTCCATTTGGTATGACACTGCTGTTTCGCTGGAAGAAAAGAAGCAAAGTTACCACAAACGTGGCCGTCATCACACAGCAATGGCAGTGACATCCTCTGAAATCAGAGCTCAGCAGCACAACCCTGAAACCTGTTGTAATCTTCGCTTGAGACTCAATATGGATGTCATCAGTTTCCCTCCTACACTTGTACTCACTACAGGAAAAGGAAGGAACTTTGGCTCTTGGTATGCTGTATGTGCCCTCTTACTTTCATGCAAATTTTGTGGAATGCTCCATGCTACAGTGCTACCCTGCAACACGTCCTCCCAGTGTTGTAGCATGGCTCAAGGTCTGTTGTTTTTCAAGCCACCAAAAATCTCTCACCCAGAAGACGGGAAAGCACAGAGAAAAGCAGCACATGAGAAGATGCCCCTTGAGTTATCTCATAGTTCAATCTCTTCTTGCTTAGGCCTTTTAAGTTCATGAAGTTCTACAGGACAGAGATAAATGCAGGACGCAGGACCCTTCGGAGTCCTCCCTGCCTTCCCCACCCCTGAATTTGTGTAACAAGTGCCTACATCTGGGCCCTTGTAAAAGTATTTTACCCTTTTTTGGCCCCGGTCCCGCTTGTGGATTTTGTTGAGCTTCTTGGAATGGTTTATTCCTAGTTTGGTACTCTTGAAAGATTCTAAGCGCTTCCTCATTGTCCTGTGGAAAATCTCCTTGTCTTGTTTCTCATCTTCGCTGTGCATGATCTCATGTCGACTGTAAAGGTGTTTGTGCTGTGGCCAGGAAGGGAAGACAACATTCATTTATTTAGAAATACAGCTGGAAGCCCCGAATCAAGGCATTCAATCTGTGTCATGCAAATGTAAACGACTCTCTAAAAAAGAATGAACCAAAGACTAGTCTGAAGGCATTAAGGAAACTCCTTTCTTTCTTTCTCTTTCTACACCATGAAACAGGTGTAAGTCCAGGAATTTTAGGTACTTATGAGTGACATTCCAGGTAAGCCTCTCCCTAGAAGTGTCTGAATCACTTCAGTTGATACACTCCGTTTAATCTTGCTTCAGAAGATATGTGGGACCAAGTTCTGTGTTCCACTGGCCCCAGGGAAATCAAAGGCACCAGTTCTGTTAAAGAGGCACCTTCATAAACGTGCAAGACTATAGACAAAAACCTTAATATCCTCTGGGGCACAGATTTTGCAGACGGGTTCTTTCCCTTTGGGTTTCACTCCCCAGTTTTGGATCCTAATGCCTCCTGGTTTTAGACTGGAGACCACTTCCATGCTCTCACCTCCTGCCGGGGTTTGTACAGGTACTGCTGTAGGGTGTGATGAGCGATGGTGTCTTCTGTGTCCCGAATACTTTTCCTCCTCTGCTCTAAAGCTTGCATGTCGAGGCAAACCGGTCCGGCTTTTTCCCTCCTGAGGAAGAATACAATATACAAACAGCAGTTGTTAAAAATCAGTGATTGCTGAAGAGGAAGAAAAAAAGCGGGAAAATGGGGAACGAGAGGGAGAAGTGAAGATGAAGTTTAAAGAAAAAAGAAAAGGTGAAAATTGGCTAAATGAAAATAAGTTATCAAATACCTAATGGGAAATGAGAGAAGATTGGGTTTTGTTTTTCAGGTTTTTACCAGCCTTTAACGCAAAAATTTGTTTGTGTGTAAAATGCAACAATGTAAGTGTTACGGATACCCATTTTGTGGGGGAGAAAAGATGAGATTAAGTTCAAAAAAGCAGTGAATGAAGCCCCTGTAATTTGCATTTGTCAAAATTTGTAACAGTTTCCATTTCTTCACATAGAACAACAAAAAAATAAACAACCACAACCCTCCCCACCCCCAATCAGTCAACATTACTTACAGTAAATAGGAGACAGAGCTTTCCACAGTACTTGGACGTGGGGTGCTGAAATCCACATTTACCATGTTGTCTGTACTTGGAGAACGTATAAATGCCAAGGAACCTCTACGTTCTCCCTGGCCACAGAAAGAAACAAGACATATTACAGCTGCAAACACCGGGGGCAAAACGTGTATCAGAAAACGCAGATAATTTCCGAGGCTGCTGTATGTAAACGGCACAAGAAGCAGGGGAGAAGTTGCATTTAGGTAACGTATACAAGCCATTTTTTGGTTTTATGGTTTCTTCGCGTTGAGTGATGTTGCCCCAGTGAACAAAGCTAGGAGAAGAACTATTCCACTCTCCTAAATTGATTTTGAGGAGGTGAGTGATTTCTTAGGCCTCGATCTGTTGGCAAATTATATCCTTGCACTTTTGCACCCTGACTCGTTTTCTTCACAGACCCTTTCAGGGATGGACCTTTTACTTTACACCACACTAAACTTTCTGTTCTCTACCAGGCTGAAAGCAGCAAATGTGAAGTGGTGGTAGAAGTCTACAAGACTATTTGAAAGAGATTGTGTCGCGAAGAGATGAGATATTGAAGAGATGAGATTTGCTTTCAGTTCTAAAACTGGTGTCACAGAAGTGAATTCCTAGAAAAGCTCAAATTTATGTCTTCACAGTTTTCCCTACTGCTTGCATGATCTCTTGTTTAGGTGAAAGTGAGAAATCACACTGCAGGTCTCTACATTTTAATTAGTAGTAAAGAGCACAACAAGAAAATCTATTTCCCTTGCAGAATATTGAAAGAGATTTCAATACATTTCTCCAACTTTAACTGTATTGTGTCCGATTTTCATATTCGTAGAGCAAATCAAACACGTTTCCTTTTGCTGTGGTAGCCCACATACATGCCACAGCAGCATGTGTTGAATCAGATCAGTAGCATTAAGAAGCACACTCTGGACTCAGTAGGCAGAAAACTTAAGAGGAAATAAAATAAATTCTGGGTCAGCATCATCCTGCCTGTTTTCTTAAGTGTATCTGACTTTCTGTTCAAATAAAGTTGAATGTTTCATACATACATCATACTATATCATCAGAGGAGGAATTTTAGCCAGAAGTTATGAACTGCAAGTATTTTAAGTCTCTTCTGTTCACTTGCTCTGGATTATTTTAATTTTGCCTTGCTTAGGCTCTCCTCTCTCAATTGTAAAGAATTTATTTAGGTTCAGACTGAACTCTTTCAGGCTCTTGTTTATTGTACAGAGGCAGCACAATAGCAGAGCTGAAGAAAGAAAAAAATTATATTTTGGTTTTCCAACTCCTCCATTTGTTACAAGCGAGAGGAGAGTGAATAGCTGAGGGAGGCAGATCTTTACCCCTCCTGGAAGAAATGACTTCAATTTCAACATCAGCTTATAGCTCACAGATATTTAGCTCAAAGATATATTTCAGAAGTCAAGGAAAAGTTAGTAAAGCAGTGTATCACTGAAGCAAATATTAACGTGAGAAAGGTGGAATGACTTTAGTATTCACAACTCATGACTAATCAAGCACGTTAGCATAACTAATTTCCACTGGAAGAAACCATGTTGCAAATCTTTTGTAGAACATGGAGACCTTTTAATTTCTTTGTCTATTATTATCAGATCAGTAGACATTTGCCATTAGAATTTGTCTGCAAGACACAAGATACACAAATAGTATTTGGACTAGGGTAGCAAAAGTCAGTTTCCTTGTGCTATGAACTGTACTAAGGTATAATGAAAAAGGTAACTCTCCTAAAAAAATAGTAACTTAATTAAAAACTTAATCTGACATTATTATACGGGATTCAAGACTTTATTGGGTGAATATTCTGGGGCTAAATCTCTATGGCTTAGTGATCTATAGAGCCCTTTGCACCTGTTAAAAAATACTGTAATGAATCTACTGAACAGATTCAGTAGTGAATCTGAATATGAGTCTCGTGCTCATCAACATCAATGTCATTATCTAACTTTCTTCCTCTGAGGTGTGACCCAGAAAGCACCATGAGAAAAAAAAATTATTTCTTGAGCTCAAATGGTCTGAAAACTGAATGGGTAATTAAAAAAATCTCGAAAGGAAGTATTTGCTTATCTTGTGGACCACTCCTCATTTTTCACACCAACAATTTCTGAATTTATCTTATGTTCTGAATTTAATCTTTGAAAGTCCCTGTTTCACTGGATGAAATCTGCGTGGCTGCAGCTCATTTTCAAAAAAAAAAAAAGACAAAGAAAAGATAGTAGTAGTAGTAGTAGTAGTAGTAGTAGTAGTAGTAGTAGTGGTGTCAGTTGTAGTAATAGTGTTTATTTTAATTAAAGAAATTAACTGGTATATCACCTGGCTGTGCAAATGAGTTTACCTGGAGATTGTGGGCATAGATAGATTATCACTTCAAAGGTCACTGTTCAAAATATTCCATTTAAAACAATCCTCTACACTGTACGGATACTGCACATTTGTGGTGGTTTGAACTAAGGTGGCCAGTTTTGTACTGAAGATTAGGAATTCCTACTCAATCTGTTAATATTGCTCCCCTCTGGGAACAGTACTCCTGCAGCAGGCAGGAGTAACTTCCTTCCATTCTATAACTTCAAAAATTTCTCATGCTGCACATCTTAAGTTTCTCTAACTTCACAATTCTGTGATTGCGTTTGATATCTGTAGTATATTACTTTAACCCTAATTTTTGAAGCGTGGGTGTTGTGACTCCATTGAATTAAGGTTACCCTTCCCAATATTTTTTTTTTTATTGCTGTGATCTGGCAGAATGAGGTTACAGCAGTCCACTACTTCAGTCAGATATCCCCACCATTTGGAAGCGAGCTTCTTCAGATCAGATCTGTCATCAGATAGAACCACTGCTCTGCAGGAGCCAGATTCTGTTGACACATTCAGAAAGACAGTAGTTTGCCTGATCCCTTTGGAATTACAGTATTTTTTCATGCAATGAAGACAGAAACAAAGTCACTCAGTAAAATCCAACAGAAAAGTGCACCGGCATAAGTACAATATACTCATACATGGGGATCAGGCAGAATACTAAGAACTACAGCCATCAAACAGGTGATGTTGGGACTCAAAACACATTTAGGGAAAAAAAGCAGAGCAGAAATGAAAAGTTTTTTTTAAAGACATCTCCTGCAATATATCAACTTTAGGTTATATTATAAATTTAAAAAAAAACACAAAAAAACACAAAAAACACCAAACCAAACCAACCAAACCCCAAACCATACTATAATACGTCGACAAGTGTTCATAAGTACCTCAGCCACATAGCTAATTGCATCCTTCAAGTTGAGTTCATGGAAAACATTAAGGATCTGGTCTCTTGATTTTTGAGCAGACCTTCTCATCAGTACTTTACTGAGGACTTTCCTATCAAAATTGGACCACCTGATAATTTAAACAGATTGTGTTAATGGCAACAAGCAATTTTAGTTCCGCAGCATTTTTAGTTCAGCATAAATGATATTTTTGTGAGCTAAGCACTTTGGAAAAAATGGCGAACGTAGCGATGTGAGGGATTTAACGTTTTGAAGCTTTTCAATTAGCATTGAAAGAAAGTTAAGGCAAAGCCTGCTATAGAGCTGTGCAGCTGTCACAAGGCATTTAATAGCTTCCCTTACCCGACACTACTACCACCGCAAGAGTGCTATGATTACAGTATCCCATTTCGGAGTCACCAGGACATTTTATACCCTGTGAGATCGTGCTACCTTATTTTTCCACTTCTGATTATGCATTGTTACATTTAATAGCTTCATTTTAAAAGCTTAATTTTCTTTGGAAGGGAATCTGCTTTTCCCCAGATGTATCGTAGGACAGCCAGCCTAGAAAAATCAGTTCACACCAACAGTGCCCTTCTGAAAGCGCGGGCAGGGGGCCTTACTCGTGCTGTTGATGTACTCGGGGAGATAGAAGTGATGTGTATTTTCTCTGATTTACACTTCCAAGCTTGTCTGATAGTAGGATATCTGCTGTTTCATATTTAGGCTGCAGAAGATAAAAGCTGCTTTACTTTCCTCTACCTTCCTCAAGACTTTCTCTAAAGGGCACAAGGGCAACTTTAGAGACCATTCTTCAAAGTGATTCTATCCCTTTGCCCAATGGCTAGTTCGAGTTTTGACTTTTTATTCAGACTGTTGAAACCTTTTTGTTGTTAAATATTCACAGAATTGACAACTATTCCTCTTCCCTAGCCAGAAGATCTGACAAGCTGACCCTCCTTCAGGCTGCCACACCTGAGCACATCAGTGAGGATGCTCGGGACTGACGTTTCTTCAAGGAAGCAACACTTTCATGTATATATAGTCCAAAAGAAGCAGACTTAAGGTGGTCTCATTCAAAACACATTAGTCATCAAACCACACTCTCAACCACGAGTCTACATTAAGCTACTCCTTCTTCTCTTGTTACTCAGGGAGATTACTTTCTGATAGCTAAATAGTCAAACTCCAACCTGCCACTTCAAAAATATTTAGCTCCATCTTCAAGACAGTGTTTCAAAACGGGGGATTTATTCCCCTGTATTGTAGCCTGCTGAAATCCATTCCCAAAAAGTGAACTAAAAATTTAGACCGAAAGAAAGATAATGTTATTTCGGAGGCATCATGAAAATTCTTCACTGCATAAATGAAGCAGACTGTCCCTATAAGTGGGTACAGACAGGTGAGCAATTCTGCTTGGGCTCAGACACAGTTCACCTCCACCCTAGGAGCTGTATAGTTGTATGAGCGTAATGGCTTTTGGGTTGGAATTGACACTTCGAGTCAGCAGAACTTGAGCAGGTCAGAACCGTGACTGCACCTATGAAATGACCTAACTCCAGGGACAGAGTTAAAACCCCCTAACCTCACATAACACTCTTCAAGATGTCCAGATCTAATGTTCTTTTTTTCATATTTATTAATCTAGTTCATGGAAGTCTACCCATCACAATGGTAACTCTTTGTGTGCACTTCAAAGAAAATGGTGTCTGTATCACTAAGCTGAGTTCAAGTTGTGTTGGAGGGGACCTTAAAGATCGTCTAGTTCCAACCCCCCTGCCATTTTGATTCTCTCAAGGTGAATCAACTATAAACAGAGGGGGATGGAAATAATCTGTAATATTCATTATTAGTTTCAAACTAACAGGCTTAAGCTATCCGAGTCATTTCAAAGCATCCTCTGCCATCACTTACAGAGGTGTTGAACACAGCCTTTGTAGAAATAAGATAAACAACTAGCACACTCGTAGTTGGGGCTTTTTTGTTTTTTTAGTGTCTCCACACACAAATAATGTATTACAGAGAAGGACCAACATCAATGTTTTAGGTTACACCTTGTGCAAATGGCCAGTTCTAAAAGCTTGAGAGAAGCTGATCCCTGGATGTGAACTAAGTCATTTGCAAAAGCCTGATCTGAACTGTGGAAGGAAAAGAAAAGATTCCAGTTGTGCCGGACAAAAATAAACTATTTTCACATTTGCTACATTTCCAGTATTTTCAATATATAACCTGACATCCTTGCTGTCCCTCAACTTACAGGCTTAAAAAGTCATAATTTACAGATGAGATTTACTGGCAGTATTTCAACATTCCACGCTAGTTACTACTTACTTGTCTCTCAGATAATTATGTCCTATTTGTCCAGAAATGTCTTCTATAGCAGAAAGAATGTGATCAAAGGCCTAGGAAAGTGAAAGTGGAATTAATATCTTTACAGAAACAACAGGCATAATTAGAAAATAGCTCAATTTATGTTGTTAGAACAGGCGACTATGCAGAATAATTTTGTTGCTGCTAAGCAGATTTTTCTTCCCCAATTACAGAAAGGCCAACTACTATATGCTTTTCTTCAAAGGGCCTGAGCTTTTCTAACCAGTTCTTTACAAATTCGCTATTCTTGAGTTACAAAGGTCTCCGCAAGAAGGTACTTAAGCCCTCATTTCAACATTCAATTTTAAGACTTTTTCTGTCTACTCATTTCACCATCTCCATTTCTGCCCTGCGAAGTACATCAGCCACTATTAATGTCACTGATTAAAAAAAAAAAATTAAAATTTTGAAATTCTTGAAAAATTTCCCCGTTGTTTCTTGCTAGACGTTTCAGGATTCCATACTTCCTTCAGAGTATAAGTAGGCACCGTTCTTTTGCTATCTAGGGAAAAATCCCATCCTGGGTACATTAGATGGCTGATAGAAATTCTGAAGTTTATAACTCTTGATTCAAACCAAGGCAGATTCAGGTAGACTTTGGTCTTTTTCTGTAACATTTCACTCTGAACATTGGAGTGATTACTGCAGAATAAACAGCATGCTAGGTTTAGAACAACATGGGTGATGTGGATTAATCCTGAACATAGTATTAACTACTTTCTCAAGAGATATCTGACATGGAAGTGGAGAAAATTGTGTTATAAATGAGTTGTCTCCTTCCTACTCCCTGAGAACGGACAGTGCTTCCTCTCTCTGAAGGCTGCAATTTAGGCAATTCCAGGAGCACTGTGCCTCCTGAGACAATATCTGCTGGAATATGCTAGGAAGCAGTGAATCGGTACATACAACTTTACAGAGCGTTGGGATTAACATTACTAGTCGGTCTGCACTGCTCGCGGACGTGGAAAGGTGTATCCCATAAATGTAGACAGACTGTATTTCTTCACCTGGGGGAAGAATCCTGATTTTCAAATAGTAAAATATTTGGATGGAAATGGAAATTTGAATTGCTGGATAACACAAGCAGAATGTATTATTCAGTAGTCTGTAAAAGAATTCCTCAGAAACAAACCCTGTCCATCACTGAGTTGTTAATTCACTTGGGGTAACCTCCAACATGAAAACAGACAAGATTACAAGCTCAGACAAGAATGTGTTAAAATACTCAATGCAGGGTAGCTGTGTAAGTCTGAAAAGTTTATGAATTAAAGAAGGCCACGAAAGGTGTCTCGCAGTCTTCCATCCTTTACCATTCATTTGTATTGAAAATGTATGTTTTCTTTTACTGAATTAAAAACTTTGTAAAGTCATGTGAAAGTGAATTGGAAGAGATCATGTTTCAAAATCTTTCAAAATGCACACAGCATTCACAATGAAGTAAAACTGTTACCATTAATCTGGAATTTCAGGATGTAATTAACACCTGCACTGGGCACCAGACCACCTTTCCACGTAACATGCAAGCTACGAAGCCTGCTTTCATGCCTTTTCCGTAAACAAACACTGTTTAAGAAGGAAAAATAAACTTACTTCGCATGCTTTGCTCTTTTAGATGAAGAGAAAAAGCATATTCCAGAATATTCCATATTCTGTTTCCCCAGTACTGTCAGCCCCACTAAATTCTCAAGTGAAAGACCAGAACCTTCAGGCAAGCATCCCCTGACAGGACTCAACCCAAGGACAAACTACCCCCTATAGATAACCTCTGAAATCCTTGAAGGAGTTTGCACTTGAAATTTAATTCTCCCCTCCCTTTCAAAAAGAAATTTTCTCTTTTTCTTTTTTTTTTTTTTGTCTTAAGGCGCTCTGTAAAAATCCAAAAGATATCAGAGTTTTGTTTAAAAATATCTTACTCTGCCATGAAGTTTCTCGTTCAGTTTTGGCTCTCTGTGTTCAGTTTTCTTCACTTTCAGCCACTGTACCAAAGGCTTGATTGTCAGTCCCTAAGCATTGAAACATGGTGATAAATACTTATTTAATTATACTAATTATATATTAATACTTATTAATTATTTAAATACTTATTAATTATATTAATACTTATTTAATTATATTAATTATATATTAATACTTATTAAATACTAGGAATTATCCTAGACTTTCCTTCAGCTGGTCATTGCTAAGGAGAAACAGAGCATTTTTGTGTGTTATATGGTGGTTCTCATACTTCCTCAGTTGATCTCTGTCCCCTTGAGAAGATAAAAATAACACAGCACCCTCAGCTCCTGTTACAAAGGTTTCAAAAGACACCAACCAGTGGAAAAATAGATTTTCTATAAGAAAACTATGGTAGTGGAAGGTTTAAAGTATTTCCTGCACCATTGAATGTCATATTTTCTGCACACATCGAGAGTTCGTGACAACAGTTAAACATTCTGTAATAAGTTTGAGAAAAAATTCCAAGCTGGTACATACTGACATATCTCTGTTTAAATTAATGTTGGTTTTTCATCCAGAAAGTGCTATTTTGTTCGGATGCGAAATACTTTCCTGCCCCACTGCTTACTGTTATATTTTAAAACAAGGATTTAAGCTTGGGTAGACCAGCTAAATGACTGTATATGCCCATAAAAAGGACTGTTCCCTATAGTTATTCACATGAGGTGAAGAATGTTTAATCAGATATTAACCTGAGCACTATTAATACTGAGCAGATAAGACTGAAGATTTTTTAGCACAGAGGAAATTGTGTTTTGTCCCTGGTGGTGCCATATGAAAACATAAAATAGGATCTTTGTTACTAAAATTACAAATTCAATTATGCTTTCAGTTCAGTGAAACAATACGCAACCTTCAACCGCGAACTGCTTTAAGCGTTCGGTACTTTTAGGGGACTCCTTCTCCTTGCAACAAGCATGCTTAAGAAGTTGGATTACCTGGAAAATAACAGTAAAAAACACAACAATGATAGTTGTGCTGACAAACAGGTTTCTCTCTTTCACCGTGTCCACATCCAGAAGCACAACCAGAGCAAAAGCAACCGCTCCACGTAGTCCCCCGTACGACATCACCACCTGGTCTATTATCTCCAACTGGACCATTCGGTAGTGGTTAAGAATCCATGTCTGTAAAATCACACCTATAAAAAACAAATGCCAACATGTTCAGAAATGCCCTCAGGAGAAGTCAATATCCCAAACGTGTGTAACAGACGTGGTACTGCCACTCTGCTTTCATAACTAATTCTCTACGCCGTCTCCTTTCTCCCTCTGTATTGCTCCGCTGCCAAGGAGGGCTGGCCCACTTGGTACCCTCCCCTGTATTTTTAGCCAAAGGAATTGGAGAAAGCTTCTCCTGTGAGCCAGCAGCTCTTCTGAGACTGCTGCCCTCTGGCATAGGCACTACAGGTGAAATTCTGCTACGTGCCCATCTTTGAAATGTGCTTGGGATGGCAAATTTGCTTTGGTTGGGAAAGAATTTCTGGCACCATCATCAGTGACAGGCACAGAGTCTTTTAACAGAAAGAGAAATGGGTTGAAACGGTTTTGATGTAGGGAGGAGGTGTGGTGCTCTTCACAAATCACTGAAAGTGACATTGATGTCATTGTCCCATGGAGATTTGTGTAGTCGTGCTAACGCTGTCTTCAGCCCTACAGGTGGGATGCTGCCTGCTGTAGGAGACCAGAAGCTCTAGAAATCACATCTCCAAGAGCTCCCACCATACAGAAGGAGAAGAGAGCAGCATGGCGTGCGTGTCCCGCTGCGGCCGGCCAGGGCCGTCAACTGGGGCAAGTGAGATATTTGGCTTTTTAAAGGACTTTGAACTTGTGCTAAGGGAAGAGCATGGCCACTGGTGGAGGGGACCTTGAAAATTAATTCGTGCCACCAATCTGACTCCTCCAAGGGTGTGAGAGCTGCAGTTACGTAAGGCCCAATATTATCAGATCTCTAGTAATTTATCAATGCCTAAGTTCAGTTGCTTTAATGGATGTATGTTGTTAATGCTGAACATTTGCTACTTAATTATCTATCACACTTATTACAGGATTATTAACAATCATTCCAGGAACACAACAAGTGGCAAAGTCAAGATCTGGAAAACACATTTAAACACCTCAGACGCATCAGCGGTTACTGAGAGGTGGCTGAACGAACCATGGGTGTTCAGAAATACTGGTTATATTTAGAAAGGAGGACATGAGGCCAGGCCCTTCACTCAGCCTAGGAATCTCTAGACAGAAGAATACAGGGTCTAGAAAAAACTGCCAGATAGATAGATGCCTTACCTTTTATTTGAATTTAATTCAAGACGAATAAGCAAATAAACTCGTTTAATTTATTCCCAGATATAAATACATACACCAAATGACTATGTCTTACTCTCTAGAAGTACTTCATTCTATGCCTTTCTTTTTTGTGATTTTAGCCCCTTTGCTATTTCACAAAACAGTGATTAAACAGTAGAACTACATAGTTGGGCAAATCGTCGTTGGTATTTTGAAATGTTTGCAAACTTGTATAAGCCCAGTAAATTGACAGTAGGTAATCCCTACCTGCCACAGCCTTATTTACTCAGTTTTTCACCAGTCCCTGGGAATTACTTCTTAAGCCAGAGAACCTGGGGTGTAATTATGTATGGTCTTACATCGCTGTGTGTCTCAAACCTGAAGTCAACCATAAAATTAGCTTAAGACAGTCTTTTTATTGCCAAATTGAAAGAGCTGAAGGAAAGAGATGGCTGACAGGACTCACATCTTTTGTTAGGCTGCAAGTTAAAGGACAAAGTCCATTTCGCTGGGAGATTTTGCAAATACCATGTGCTGGGTCGACAAAGGTTAGCCGCTGGACTAGTCAGATCCTCACACATCATCAGAAGTGAAATCTTACTATATTTTCAGCATATGATGAAGCTTACTGCAGAAATCTACCCTCCTAACCCAAAACTAACCATAAATTCAACTGAAATAAATGGCATATTTTAAAAGGAACAAGTCTAGAACTCCAAATCCTTTTTATCTCCCCTCTTTTTTTTTTTTTTTTTTGGCAAAAGAGTATGTGATTGCGTCAACCATACGATGCAAGGACAGCAAGAAGATGATCATTGGCTTACCAATAACTCTATATACTGAGATGAAGACCAGCGTCAGCAGAATAAAAGCTGTATTCCAAGTCCAGATTTCTGGATTTACAGCTGAAATTCCCAGGAACATGAAGATAATAGTTTCTGCTCCACTGGCCATCATTTTCATGGTATATCTTACAGTCGTGGAAGATTGTTCAGATATGTTAGCCTTGACGTATTTCTGACAACAAATGCCGCAGAAAGTTATCCTAGGGGGAAAAAAAAATAAATAAAACTGCTCAGAAAATATTTGTTGTAACATTTCATATTATTTCCATCTGTATCTCACGTAGTGATAAAACCCCACCATTAATTATTAATTTCTGAGAAAAAATACACTCGGGAGCCATTGTGAGGTCTAATCTAGGTAAAAAGCACAGGTCAAACATTCATCCTGAGGTGACTCCACGAGGTCTGAAGACAGAATTTTGTTATATTGTAACAGACCTTGAATCTCTTCAGATTACCATGCTGCTTTAAATGCAAAATTTTAAATCTTGTTTACATGAGACTAAACAAATGATCTGTCTGAAGTAAGATTTTCAGATCTTGAACGTACTTACTGCAGCATCTACAAACATGACAAGCAAAACCGAGAAGAAAGGTATGCCAGGAATCAATGGACGCTAAAAGAAGAAAGACCACAGAGGTACTCAAGCCAAAACAGGCAAGATTTAGGCAAATCTTAACAGGCCAATCAAGACAGTGTGAGCAGCAAATAATGGCCATTCACATAATGCCTTAGAAAAACATTAGTTTAATTACAAATTATAGGGAAAGATGTTCATGCAAACGCATAATTTTTAGTTGTTGAAGTATTGTTAATCACAAAGAGGAATTATTCTGTATTCTGCAAAGGAAGTTCTCATGTTGCTCAGCAGAGAGGGAAAACTTGTATCCCTCCTCAAGGCTGAACGTCAGCATTTGCAAACCTATTCTCAAACCTCTATTCTATTGAGATTTGCAAACCTATTTGCAAACCTCTATTTTATTGAGTATTACATGAGGTTTTTCGTTTAGAAAAAGACAACCGAGTAGGGATGTGATAGAAAAGTATAAAAATCATGCATGGAGTAGAGAATGTGACTAGGAAAGTATCATGTACTGTTTCTCATTGCTCAAGAAATAGGTGGCAAATCTGAAAGAAATTAAGAGATGCTTCTTCAAACTCAGTGTGGGTGCACTGGAAGCCTTACTGCCAGAGGGTGTTGTTGATGCCAAAAGTTTACCTGGATTCAGATTAGATCTGTCCATGGAAGTAAGCTCCACCAAAAGCAACACAAATATACAAATGTTCCTATTCCTAGTTCCAGAAATTATTACCTCAAATTATTACCTCCAAACCTCATGTAATATTCAATAGAATCTACTGCAGCGTGAAGATAGGTGATATTCATCATAAGCCTCAGGAGTGTCATATTCCAGAGCCGTCTTACATAATTTAGGTTTTTCTTGCCAATGTTTTTAAAAAGCATAATCCTTTCTCAGCCCCTTTGGAGGCAGTAATAAAGGCGACTTACGCAAGGATAGCCGAAAGAGAAAGCATCTCTGCTGTGAGGTAGGAGAGGTAGGAAATGATAAACACGAATCCAGGCTCAATGATTCTCACGTGCTTGGTGAAACGACTGACCAAGGAGAGCAGGAACGCAAAGAAAATGCCCACCAGTGTCCCACCCAGGCTCACTACGAAAAATGACACTGAAAAACAAAACCAAACACAGTTTAAACAGTAGAAATATAATGGTGTGAACCAGTTCTCTTCTGGTTTACAGCCAGCTAATGGGAGAAAATTTTCAACACGTCAAAAATGATTTCTAAAATGCTAAAACATTAGTTGCTTTTGAGCACTTGGTATGTGAATGAAGCCTTCTGTAGAAAAACACGTGCTTACTTTCTGTTAAGCCTCACCATTTACGTTCATTCAAAACACACTACATTTCTTTGAACAATTGTTTTCCCCATGTTCTGTAAACAATTCCGAAAGCCTATCAAGGAATATGCCAAAGTCACTGTGACAACATTGATTTGTAAGATATGTAGCATCATGTCATGTTTGGAATGGGAAATAGTGACTAAATTTTTAGATAAATGACATTTCTTGATAATCACTGGCAAACATTACTTGATGGCAATCCGTGATAAGGAGTGAGAATGCCCATATGCAATCTCAACTTTCCTGGAATGCAGGGAGAGCATCGGCTGAAACTAAGGACGTGTTACAAAATACGAAGAAAATATGTAAAGATGTCAAGTTCGGGAGTCTTAACTGAGCTCCACATCTGTTGAGTGTCCTCAGCAGAAACCAAATCTGATTACGTTTCCCATACATTCAGGAATTATTCACTTACATATTTTCTTAAGATGTTTGTCTGTGCCACAGGAGTGTGGGACTACGAGAGACAAGGGAAAGGGCTGAAAAATAACAGTCACTGATAGCACAATAATAATATTTTGTTTAAAAGTCTGCATGTGTACATCAGTGATGTGATACGGAACTCAATTCTACGCACCTATGCCTTTGACACATTCAATCCCCGTCACGTTCTCTGGACCTATTGTAACAAAAGATTTAAAGACATCGTACAGCACCTGAAAAGAAAAGTAGACTGAGTTAATATTGATTCCTGAATTAAGCCTATTAAGATAATTTCATTATAGGTCCCAACATTATGAATTCTGACACTCTGTATGACTGAGGGTAATTCTGTGTGGAGGGAGAAGATTTTGCAGATTTTTTTATCAAAATGGAAAAAAATGCAGTGGAGCAAGAAGAAACAAAATTGTTAAAAAACAACTTTCTATTTCTTATTTCAATATGATTTCTATCTATAAGAAGCATTGTTACATCTAGACATGTTTTCTAAAGCACTTTGCACTCTAAAACCCAGGTATTTGACAGGTTTATTTAATTGCTTGTATAAGATAAATAAGATAATGATATGATGCTAATAATAAGATACTGGATTGAAATAGGTTAAACATACATAAAATAAGTCAGGCATCAAAGAGAATAAACTATAATAATTGTACTAAATCTTTTAGAATCATTGACTAACGTGATAGCGCTGAAAGTGAAGAATTCATCTTATCCATACCCCTGCCTAAGGATGTTTGTATGGGAATCATTCTTGACACATACTTGTCTAAGTCTTAATTCCTCCAGTGATGGAGGAGAACTTTACTACGGCTTGCTTAGCTTTCCTTGTTGCACCTAAGTTTGCTAATTCTTATCATATTTAGCCCAGTCATGGCATACAGGTTACTTTGCTCTGTAACAGTAATTTACATATTTACATTTAAAGAATTCTACATCATCCACTTTCTTCTGTCTTCCAGTCTTTTCTTTTCCAAGGTACGAACTCCAGTTGTTTCAAACTTTCTCATAGGCTGTGCTTTTTGACTCTTGATCACGCGTACTCTTCTCTCCTGGGTTTTCTTCTCAACAGGAGATGATCCAAGAAGCGAATTGAAGATCTACAGCAACTCAGCTGCATAGCATCTTTCTGCCATAGGACTTCCTGGTCCCTGCCCACTAGCACTGTACTACAAAACTATTGACTATTTTATTCTGAGAAAAAAAACGTATCAAAAGAAAAGGGTTTCAACCAAAATAAAACCATCAGAAGACATTTGGGAGTCTTCTAAGTTTATTAAAGTCTATTAAGTTATCCTCTTCTTTCTAATGAAAACAAAAAAACCCAAAACCAACCACAGAAATTAACATATTACAAAAACACTCCACCAAACCAAACCAGAAACTTTCTAAAATGTCTGTCAATTTTTCCCAAATTGGCTCTTTGTTACACATCTGTTTGAGAAACATCTGATTGAAGTAAAAGAGAGGGAATGGGCATAAGCACTTTGGTGAGTATTCTCTCTCTCACTGTCTATATATCTCAGGTAGGCTTATAAATTATGGAAAGAGTATAAGCATTAAAAAAAACAACAGCAAAGAAAGGCTGAAAATTCCTGGAATTAATTTCAGTAAGTCATGAAAGCCCTACTTGAATAGCAAAGGCAAATAAAACATACGCATCTGAAACTTCATTTTAAATATTTTTATGCTCACCCATCCCAGGACTGTATATTTTTGTGTGACTTACAGGCTCCAAATAGCTTTCATGCTCAAACATTTAATCTTTGCAAGACAGTGCTTGTGTACACCCAGATGATACAACATTTCATTTAAGGGAAAAATACACATCAGAAGAAACTCTCTAGAGTTTGGCTGACCTTGGGATATGTCATTTACTTACCACGGTTACAGCGTCATTCAGAAGGGATTCTCCGAAAACAATGATGAATAGAACTTCGTTGACATGGACTTCTTCAAACACTGCCAGAACGGCTACCGGATCCACCGCGGCAATTAAGCTGCCAAACAGGAGGAAGTCCAGCAGTCCAATATTCAGCTGGCCTTCAAAAACAAAGCAAACAAAGTATGAGCAGAGTCAGCTCCGTGTTATCTATAGCGATGACAGACTGCGATGTTACAGATAATGCAAAACCCTTGAAAACAGGGATCCTAAGGCATGAGCTGGAAAGCACGGCACAAGAACAACTTAAGTTCTGCATTGTGTCGCCTTATATCCTTCAAGGTTTGTTGGATCCAGGATTGGCCCACGTGGATCAAAGTTGATTCTGGGAGCAGTACAGTCCTGTTCTTATGGCAAGGCACTTGAGATGAGTGTTTTCAGATCTAAACTGGCTTTCTATTTGTGTCTGATATGGTTTATTGAAGTTGAGTAAATTATCTCGAGATAATAGAATCATAGAATGGTTAGAGGTGGAAGGGACCTCAAAGATCATTTAGTTCCAACCCCCCTGCCATGGGCAGGGACACCCTCCACTACACCAGGTTGCCCAAAGCCTCATCCAACCTGGCCTTGAACACTTCCAGGGATGGGGCATCTACAACTTCTCTGGGCAACCTGTTCCAGTGCCTCACCACCATAATAGCGAACCATAACAGCGAACTGACAAGATGGTCAGAGGAATATACCAGTACTCTTGAATTAAACGTTCCAAAATACTTCATGCCACAGGCCAAATTTGACTCTTGGTCACTAAGAACTGCTACAGTGGGACTTAACTGCACTCAGTTCAGTTAAACACCACTTGTGGCCTCCTCCTTCAAGTAGACATTCATTGACAGGTGCAGTTAAGCCACTTGTTCTCAAATTATGATTCATGAGACCACTGTTAAATGGTCCACAAGTGGACCATGAAAGTAGATGAAGGCCTAAGATGTACCTCAACATGTTTGTGTTGTAGCCCCTTGGGAATTTTAGCAATGATTTCAAAAGTTTTGGAACTACAAAACTCTGGTGATAAAGCAACTCAGTATTTATGTAGGTTTTTTTAATCTTCTTTTAATTATTAAGGTTATTTTGTTTAGTTTTGTTTAGTTACGCAAACAGACTGTGACAAGCATCACTATCATTTCAAAAGTAACAGAAAAGGGAGAGCCACAAACATCGCTTTGCTCAGCTTCCTAAATATCTTGCAAACATCTTTCATGCAATCCAGAGTGGTATCTCAGTCATTTTTTCGGGGCAGCAGATTTTTGAAAGAGTAGAGAACAAGAGAATTCCCTTTGTGTTCGTTAATGGATGGAGAAGGAAGCAAGTTTCATTAGGAGGTGAGGAAGCCCAAAACTATAGGAGAAAGAGCAGAGAAGGAATATATTGAGAGTTCATTCGTTAGAATATAGTGCAGAGGTCCATGCCCAAAATTAATAGTAATTAATTTAATTAATAATAATTAAAAGTTGTATCAGGCATGATTTCTACAGGTGAGAGAGAAACCCACCTGATTAAATGATTTAGAAGCACGAGTCAGACAATGACAGTCAGAAGGATCAATATTGCCCGTAAGGTACGTCCTGAACAACACGGCCACTCCTCTAGCAAGAGCTCTTACAAGATAGTTTTTGAAATCTAGAATGTTTAGTGCTTGGAAGGGAATTGAAACAGAATCTAGGTTCCAAATGTTTTTGATACAGAAGGGCATGGGCATATTTACTCAAGAGAAGGACACTTGGATAGGAGTTGACAACACCCGTTGCACGCGACAACGGCCAATAATCTGGGGCAGCTGCAGAAGTACCTGTTATCTTGGCTGCTCTTTGCCAATCAGAGCATCCTCAATGTCTTCCATTTCCAACATCCATCCATCGTTTGCATGGATATACAACTACTCTGTGTTTTCAAAAAGATGAATAGTTTTGCTCGCTCTTGGCCACATTGGGCTGTGAATGAGGACTGAATCTATCCATTTTAGTGTGAGAGAGGAGCTGAAGGACTGAGCCAGAGTCTGTGCCAGAACTTCTGAGAACAGCCTTGAACCTGACTCTAGGTAACAGTTCCATCGGGTGGTGTCCTTCTCCACTGTGCTTAAGGAAGGAACAAGCCCAATGACAATAACTATCAAATATCAGAGTACAACAGAATGTAAGCTTTTACAATAAATTGGCTCACTGAGATTGCTTATCTTTTTTATATGTTACCAAGTGTAATCATTGGTACATTCTTTGAAGACTTGCAAAGCTAATGAGCAAATATTTATGGAGAAGTTAGGACACATCTATAATTCCTACAAAGCAGTGTCAATAGGCATGATGTTTCTAAATCAGTCTTTTATTTAGACTAATAATGCAAGTTATATTTCCAAGTGATACACGACCCAGTGGTATCAGAGGATCACAGAGGATCGCTCCGGAGATCCTCCAGATCACCATAGCCTGGAGTGACTAGCTACCAGCAATGACACCTGAGCAAGGTGAGCTCTCCGGGCCCAGTTTAAGACTTCTACATGTATTCAGCATATTCTGTACAATTTTCAGATTGTACAGAAAAAACTTTTCCAAGCATTAGTCACAACTACAATTATTCCGCAGAGAAGTGCTGCATGAGTTAGTTCTCCAGCAGATGGTGAACAGTTGTGGTGGAATCAGCCAGGAAGGTTTAGGATTGGATACTTCTTCCTATTCTCTGAAAACAAACTGGTATGGCTGTTTGTTAATAGTTAAGGTGCTAATCTTTTCATTTCACTTCTAAAAAAGGTTTTCTTTGTTATTATCACCTTCTCTCTTTTTCTTCTGCAAATTATAGTGTCTATAAGGATACTGAATGTAAACAAAGAGCTGCTTTTATGCTTGTTTACGTAAGAAATTTGTGGAATCCAACTTGGATTATGCCCTCTCGTATTGATGGACAGTACTACGGGCCCATTCAACAGTAAAGCTGGAAGTAATTTGATTTTAGTTCATCTTAGTCTGTAGTGGATATACATTCCTACATTTTAATGATATTACTTCTAGCATTATTGACTCCAACTGTAGAAAAAGTGGGGTAGAAACAAAAGTATGCCATGGAACTTCAACCAGAGGCTGCTATGAACTCTTCTAGAAACTGAGTAACTCAGCATTCTCCTGTCTTCAGCAAGTGAGTAACAACAGCAAGGCTTTTCACCAAGTGTGGTGCTTGGATCTTGCTGACGTCTTGGAGGTCAACACAACGTGTTTAGTGGGTTAGTCAGTATGTGTCGTGCAGATATTTTAAAGTCCTACTTAGACTTGAGAGTTCATTTGTTAGAATATAGTGCAGAGGTCCATGCCCAGAATTAATAGTAATTAATTTAATTAATAATAATTAAAAGTTGTATCAGGCATGATTTCTACAGGTGAGAGAGAAACCCACCTGATTAAATGATTTAGAAGCACGAGTCAGACGTGCTGGTTCATTCTCCAGTCTCTCAGCTGGAGAATGACACAGTTTGAATCAGGGACAGGCTTCTCTGGCCTTTTCCACAGCTGAAATTAGAACTCTGGTAGGTTATAATACGTCTTGGTGGTAAAGACAGGTCCCCACAGTGTACCAATTAACGCTCATCCTAACCATTTAAATTCGCCAGGCATGCCAGTCTATTGTCTGCCTTTGATGATATCTCTATTTTTAGCTTGGAGAGCTTCAGCTGCGACCTGTGGTAAGGGCTGATTCGCCTGTTTAACTGTAAGCTCAGAGTTCTAGTATGTGCTGTCACTGAAAGATTTACATAATGATGAAGCAGAAGACGTAGCCATCAAATCCAGCTTTTACAGTCAGTTGAGAATTGTTTATGGATTGGGAGGAGAGCAAGAGGTAAATGGATCTTTCACTTAAAACAAAATGTGAGGAAAAAAACCCTTGACTTCCCATTTCACATGTCATAAAGAAGTCAATGCTTTTCCTTTAATGATTTTATTCACATATTTTTAAAGTAATTATCATTTCCCAGAACGGGTTGTTAATAAAATATTTTGGGTCGTATTTTTTAAATTGTTCCAGGCAGCTTGGATATTTAAAGAAAGAAATCCTTGTCCAATCTGTTGCAATAGCAATAACCCTTTGTCACCTTTTTTGTTCCTGAGAACTTATATTTAATTATAAATGTGACATTGTGAGTGCAATATTCAGAACTGCTCTGTGGTGCCTCTTCTAGCAGCCCTTCTACTACGGAATAACTCGGACTGCATCTGACACGTGGCTCTGTGTGTAGCTCCCAGCTACAATTTCTAGCCTCAGAAGACAATACAGAGATGTGTCACACATACATACCACTCAGCAATCTCTGCTTACTTACTATTAAAGCTGACTGAAGGAAGACAATACCATTTCACGGTAACTTTGAAGGTATTTATCACAGCAGAAAGAAACAAGCCCTTCAGAGTGTCTTTTTGTCCAGATATCCGTTCGCAGGATTGATCCTGAGCCTTATGCTTGAGCTTATGCACACATTTAGAGCCGGGAAGTAGGAGAGACACAGGTTGGAGCCCTTTTTGGGCTTGCTTCAGAGAAGATTTCTCAGATCATTCTTAAATTTGGTAAAAAATATTACAAACGGCTCCCCTTGAAATCGGGTTTTTCTGCTGAAAATTGTGAAATTGTACAGCATCGCTCACAGCTGGCACGCAGGAACATTGCCAACTGTGCCTTCGCATATGAAACTTACCCATTATTCCTGTCCGATAGACGCCGTAGAGAGACAAACCAGTTGTGGCAGCATTCCAGACTGTCCCAATGACCGCGTACAAAAGGATGGAGCCGAGGTTTCCAAAAAACAGTCTGTTTGGCATAAAATACCCAGCATCCAGAACAATGGGGGGCAGCAGGTAGAAGAAAAACACGGTGGGTGTGAGGGCGAAGGAGGCGATGTGATCGGCCGCCCACACGATGCCACCGAGGAGGAGACCAAGAGTGATCAGCAGGGCGCTCTCCGGAACCACCTGGGTGACTCTGTGGGACAACTGGAAAACTGCGAGGAAAGAAGAAAACAGTTTGTCAGAATGGCAATGAAGAAACAATCTGAACAACAACTACTGTTGGCAGTTTGGCAATTTGGACTCCACGCGAACTTCCTGCTTTCATTGCTATTAGACCCAAAAACACGCATGGGATACAGACAGGGTCAGAGCCCAGCCACTTATAAAAGAAAATTAAAATTTTTGGATTTTATCCAGCATATTTCTGGTGATATGAAACCAATATTCCACAACATCCATTTCCTTTATTGGCTTATCTTCTCCGTACAAGATCTGTTTAGGGAAAGATGGCATCCTGTGCAAAGCAGTAAGCACAAGACTGAAAAGAAACCGGTAGAAGTGCTGGAAATGTGTGACTTCGTAGTTTACTTCTGTATCTAAAAATACACATCTGACCTCCCTACATCTCTCTTGAAAAATGATCCATGTACTAGCAGGCTTATTGGAGGATGGGAGAAGAATGCTGAAAGAAGGACTAGTTTCAAGGCAACTCTCTTAAATTTTTGAAGAATGTTCCATGACAATGTAGCCTGCAGCAGAAGCAGAATGGAGCTGGTATCATAGGATCATAGAATGGTTTGGGTTGGAAGGGACCTCAAAGATCATCTAGTTCCAACCCCCCTGCCATGGGTGGGGGATCATGGGATCATGGGAGATGATCATGGGAGATCCCTTTTGAGCCTTTTCCTCAAAACTTCCCTAGTAAGGATTTCAGTTAATTCAGAGGCTTTCTGGAGGGACAGGGGCTTTAGTGGTGCCTTATTCATATACGGATATAGTCGTGGGAGATGGTTTGGCAACAGGCTACTTTCTTTGGCATAAACGGTGTCATCAAATCTAGTATCTTACACTAATATGTCAAATCTGTTATTAAAGATGAATAATATATGGTACCTGCAAATATTTGTGGCAACATAAATTTATAGTGCACTTGTTAGGTATCAGATAAAGGGAAAAAAGTCAACAGAGAGAAGAACAGAGAAAAGTCAAGTCTACAAAGAAAGATGGAACACGGAAAAGGAGGAGGTGGGAAAGGTGTTAGATAATAACGAAGCACAGGTGTGTTAACTGACTTTCTTGGGATTTCTGTGAGATTTTCCTTCAGTTTATCTTAAATATTGATGTGTCCCAGATGATCTGAGCCCTGGCCCTTTGTGATACTGACCCAGTAAATGGGTTTTTACTTATATAGCTTTGTGTTGAAAATCTGAGTTTCACTCTAGCAGGAAAATTCTACTAAAAGCCACCAAGTTTCTCCTGCTTTGAGCATCAGCCTGGCACCGTGCTGAAGCCTTTACAACGCTAACGCAAGAGAGCTCCAAACTAGCTTGCACAAGAAGCCATCAGTAAGAATTCCAACCTTTTAAGGTATAGTTGAAGAATCTTTCCCATGACTACGCAGAGATCTTAAGCCAGGTTACTTTACTGAAAGACCATTGTTTTTCCTCCCAGCCAAGTATTTGTCCTGGTCAAACATTTACTAGTTACCTTGTAGAGCGTTTTAAGGGACTTGTTCCTGAACTGTCTGTCTTCATCCTAGCTGCATCTACACAGGCAATGTTAGAAGCATCATCCATCACTATGGTAGCCCCATAACAAGATGGTTCCAACTAGTTGTATAAGCTTCATGGCCTCATTGGAATGGAAAACGTGAAAGGAAAAATGACAGCAGCCTGCCTATACCAATGAACATGGATGCTAAGTGTTTGTAGAGAAGACTTGAAAACTAAGCCATGTTAGAACACAGCTTCAGAGGGGGATTCAAACAACAGCAGTCACACATGAAAGCAAACCGCACTCCAGTTTTCTATATCACTTACGTCACGTAATCAGCAGCTGAATAACACCTTACAGAAACAAACACTGTGGTTTTTCCCAGTTAGTTTCCTCTCTTTATAATAAATAAAGAAAAACCAAACTAGCTACTGTTCCATGTGTAAAAACTATAGCATTTAACTTTTCAAAAGTCTCTCTTACTGGTTATTCTTGATTCCTTGAATTTCCAGTCAGTGAATTATCAACTAATTTATCACCTCACAGAGTAGGGATTACCTCCTTATCCCTGAAAATGAATGTTGCTGAGCTAGTCTTACTAACCCAAGTCTGTTTTTCCCACTCTTTTGCAGATAAGCCATGACTACAAGAAGTGGAAGCTAAAAATTTGAAATAAACCTGTGAAGGCTTTTCAGAACTAGACATTTGGGAAGAAAAAAACCAACAAAACAAAACAAAAACCCACACAATGTCAGATAAAAATTCATGTTCTGTAGAGTTCTCACCTTTACAACCAAAACCAGTTTCTCCGAGTGAGTGCTGGGAAACCAACCTGATTTTCATTATATCACTGCCTCCTCCTAGAAGTTGCATCTTCCCATATGCATCATATTTGTCTGCATTCCCTTTAACTCCAACCGACTGATTATCTGTACCAGATTTTAATACTATCAGCAATAAATTCTTCTCCTCTGTTAGTTAAGGAATGCAGGTTGTGGACAGGAAAGTTATTGCATGAGTCGAAGCTCTAGAGAAGCCTCTTCACTTTTTGTGTTTGGCCCAAGCAAAAGCTGAGCACTAGACCGTGTTTGTTTGAAGGTAGCTGCCTGGCTAACCCTGCAGGCAGGCAGCACCAGTAGGCTTAACAGAATCCCAGTGTGTGGAAACATAAACATATGTAAAAGAAAAACTACACTACTGATGAAGTTCAGTTAAATAAATAGCTTTAGACTAAGATGTAGCTGGAACTTAGATTGAAGGTTGAGTTCGTATTTGCACTCACAGTGATTGATATTTTTTTCTGGCTATGTGCATAAAATATATTGAACCAAGATGTGCATTATGAACAGTTATTACATTTACAGAGACAGATGAACTCCAAATTCACTCCTTAATGTTTTTTTTTTAAACAATTTATTATCCTGAATTATGTCCCTAACACATTCTGAGTGTGTTACAAACTGACATAATGATAAGCACATTCACTTCATAAAGTTTGCCTTTATTTGCTTAGGAGAGACCCAAAAATACTCCCACAAAACAAATTATGTCCCCATGACAAACACTTCCCCATCCCTGGAAGTGTTCAAGGCCAGGTTGGATGAGGCTTTGGGCAACCTGGTGTAGTGGAGGGTGTCCCTGCCCATGGCAGGGAGTTGGAACTGGATGATCTTTGAGGTCCCTTCCAACCCATTCTATGATTCGATGATTCTAACTGGAAGCTTTAATTACATCTAAATGTCTAGTATGACTAGGTGTTTCACCTGACTGTGGAGAAAAATACAATCCAGCAATGAACAAGGAGTTTAGTTTAATTCTGTTGTGAAAGAAATTACAAATATCAGGAAGGAGAGCGTGCAGGGCTGCTCAGATAAATTACCAGAGATGAAATTAAGTCTCTTTGCACTGCTGTTAATAATGAAAAGTACATAAATATATTTTAATGAGGAGAGGGAAAGAGCAAAGAAAGAAAAAATCATGGCCAGTCCATGGCAGAAGAGAAATAACAGTGCATGGGGCAATCTTGTGATCTATAAATGTTAACATTTATCATTAAGAATTCCTCTGCATAAGTCTGGGCACAGTATCAGTGGAAAGGTTCAACATCCTCCTTCCATCCAGTACATGCCAAACCTGGCTTGGAAGTGGGCTGGACTGGCTAGTGGGTAAACTGGGTTTAAATTCAAGCTGAGCATCACAGAATAAGAAGCTTTCTACAAAGATAGGAAACAATCAGATAATATAAACTTCCTGCAAAATTTTTTTCTGACATTTCCTTTGAGATCCAAGAGAAAGGACTGTGACACTTGACGCATCTGAGAAAGACAAAACAAATTAGCAATCTCTGATTTCATGTCTGGAACCAGTTTCTTTTGACTCAAAAACACATTAAGTTACTTTTTATCAGCTTTTAAAAACACAGTAACTTGGATTAAATCCTTCAGTGGAATTTACAGCATTCAGTGAACTACCTGTTTTTTTCAAGGCCATCTGAGACTGCTTTGCAAGAAGTGATTCAACAGAACGACCTTTTTCTCACTCATTAAATCAAGGCAGAAAGGACTAGGTAAATAGCAAGAATAATAAATAAAAGAATAATAAAGAAGAGACAGTGTACAATTCATGCTCAAGTCACTTAATATTTGTAGACACATGCACAGAAAGTTTTCTAAAGTAGGGGTTTCCCATATTTCTTTTCAAATTATCTCTAACAGCATGTGTTTTTATTGAATACTTATTTTTGCTTATCAAGTGAAACATTTCAATGACTTATTTCTAGAATTTTGTGCTTTGTTTCCAGCCGGAATGAAGAATTCAAGATAGATTTGCCACCTTCTGAAAATACAGCTCTGCAAAAATAAAAATCTGAAACTACCTATTTAATATACTGTTAAATTTCAGGATTTATACAGTCATTTCAACACTATCTCAAGTGACTAATGACATTTCCATTAACTTTGTTAGTGTAAAATCAAGGCCCCGAAAACACTGAGATAATTTTTTCAGATAATATCACTGTCCCAGTCAAGCACAAATCCTGCTGCACGTGCACAGTATGCAACATGTCATCCAGAAAAAGATCAAGAACTAACCTATAATAATGCTACTAATTCTCTGCTGAAGTTTCTTTTCCACGGATTTTTGGATAAATTCCAAGGAATTTAATATCATAATATTCTATATTATTATATTATAATATACAATAATTATTATAATAATAAAATAAGAATCTAAAATAATTTAGATTATTAAAATACTTTCAACCTCTTTTTTTCAGATTTACTCTTTTCATAGCTCCCACGAAAGCACAGGTATGAATTTGCAAACATTTCTCAGCTCCTCCTGCCACTGCTAGTGACAAGTGGGGGTCCACCATATGCATTTTTGATGGTCAGCTACGCACTGATAGCACGCTATTAGTCTATTTTTCAGTTTTGACATATAAAGATGAAGTTATCATGTTAAATCAAGCTATAAGTGCTTCTAATTTGAGATCCAAGACTTGGTTCCGTGTAACTGGTCAGAACCCTTGCTATTGACAAAAGCGGGAGCAAAACGCTGCAAACTTCTCTTTGTTATTCTTTACAGATACTTTACAGACATGCAAATAATGGCATCTCCAAGGCAGTATATAATTAGGTTCCTGTAATGGCACAACATAGATGCTACTTGAGAGGAGACACAAAAGAATTCCATGGAAAAATATTCTACCTAGAGGGAATCTTTCTTCTAAACGTCTTCCAGCAGTTGGATTCTGACTGGCAAGCATGAAATTTTGCTTTCTTATCTACCTGTTCATGTTCTCCTTAGCACTATAGCAGGGGAATTATATTTAAAAACTGTTTAGTTCTACCCTTTCTGCACTTTTTTCCAGTAGTGCCTTCTGCAGATATATGTTATTGTTTAAAAACAGAAAAAAAAAAAATCTGAAATATATTCCAATAGCACAAATGGAAAATTTGCTTTACCTTCTCTGTATAATAGCTCGAACTATAATCAAATACCAGTTTGTGAACTAAATCGATCAAGCGTAGCTGGGCAGTGACACAGTTCAAAAGCCTCTGGAAAGTCCCAATCCATTCCTATTATGTTGGTCTACCCAACTAGGGAATGGCCACACCGTCTAAAATATAACATGAAGCATACATTTCCAAGAAGGGATCATTTTGCTTCCACCACCCGTAAAAGGCACGCATCCCTGGCCACTCTCTTGCTCCATATCTCCATGCAGTGGTTGGTGCCATCTCCATGCCTCCTGGGCAGGTATGACAGCACTCGTGGTGTAGCAACTGTGTGGAGATGCTGGGGAAGAGACAATTGTGTATTTTCTATCGTTTTTCCCCCGTTTTGTATCTGCAAACTCCTTTAAAACATTATTGCAGATTCTTAGTGTTGGTCAGTTTTTTCCCTTTAAGCTGCATATGCAGGAGATCCAGACACCCTGACCTCCCCAACACCTAAAAAAAAGAAGCTGATCAATCACTGTTCTAGAATGACTTCCAACTCTTGATTTACTAACAGGCTCACATAATCCCTGATCTTTACTGGCTGCCTGTGCTGTTCGCTGTGGTCCTCTCCTGATGGTGAGCACAACGTACATCACCTACTCCGGACTAACAGTGGGTGTTTGTTAAACAACGGACAGTACAAACTCTTTAGGAGACTTCACTGTTGCAACTGTTTAGAAAATTGCTTGACAATAACAACCATTAATTTTTATCTTTCTTTTTTTTTTTTTTAAGGAAGGTGACCTCACTTCCGCTCTTCAGTCACCTTATCTTCTGTTTGATGGGCAACTTTCTTATCACTTCTACAGCTTTAACCTCAAATTTCTCCAGAGGTTTTGCTACTTCTCCTTAAGTATTTGGTGTTGATTGCTATCTGTTTCATATATTCATTCGAGAGCACGCTCTTCTGATAAACCCACTGTCTACTTACTCCACTCTTCTACTAAGAGAAGGTTTTTCATCCAACTTCTGTCTAATGAAGTTTCCTGTCTTTATATTTCTCTTAACTTTTGCTATGGCCCCTTTTAATTCTCAATAGTCCTGCCCACCCCCTAGTTCTCTAATAAACTTCCTGCACTTGCTATACTTCATTTCTTTATATTCATGCATCTCATTTTTTGCTCTGTCCTTATAACTCGTATTATTTTCACGTGACTCTTATTATTCTCACATTTTTGCACCCCTGTGCGCTGACCTCAGTTGTACTGGATCTCTTTTTTAAGATCTCCTTCATGACTGGTCTATGGAGGTTTTTTACCCTCGGCACATTCCCCAGCACAGGGTTTCCTGCCTGCATAGCCCCAGGCATGCCTCCCGACTAATTACACTTGCTTATGGAGCCTGCACAGAGGATCTAGGCATTTTAATTATGGCCATAAGAACCAGTAGAGCTATTTGGTTGTGTAGCCAGGCCCTACAGTATCACACCACCGCATTTAACGACTCTCATTTTGGAGGACTTTTGCTCCAGCTGAGCCTGTATGAAGGCACACCAGCAGCCCCCATCACATGGTTAGAGACTTGGTCCTGACTTCGAGCCTGAACTTGTTCACAGCTGGTTTATATTCATTTTCCTTTGCGACAGTGTTATCAATTTTCTGAAATAGTTCTTTTCCCTCGTGTTGAACCCTCCATTTCCTATCATACAAGCACAGAGACAAACTTATTCTCTTTTTGTTGCTTGTCCTCGGTTTGTTAAACTAAATCACTTATTTTTAGTCTTCACTTCAGTGTTCTCTGACTGTTTCAATCCGAGTTCACCTTTGTGGACTCACAGTCACCAGAAACACGGACTGCGTTCTGCGTGAGTCACAGCAGGAGCAGTCCAGCAGCACTGATAATTTCCCATCACACTCTATAGTCCAGCTCCATCCTGGATTCGTTATCACATCGGTGACTCACAGTCCTGTATTCACCTCGTACGGATGTGTCCCTCTCTTCTCCTTCTCATTCACCGCCTCATGTGGAAATTCTTGTCATGGGTCCCCAAGTGCCACTGCCCTCGATACAACTGTGTTTCATCCCCTCCCCAGTCCTCAAGATGGTATGGTATGGTTTGTTTAGTATAATAGCCAGATCTGGGTGAATACTGAGAATGCCCAGGGCAATCTGTCATCAGAAACCCTCAGAGGGATACCCCGCCTCTTTGTGCAGTGGTAATCCAAAAAAAAAAACCCCAAACCAAAACCCTGCACAGGAGCAGTTCAAAAGCTAAACTCTAGTGATTTCCACGAATAACCTTCTTACAGCTTTGTACTTTATCTCATCCTTTCCTTACCCACCTGGACATAAACAATTAACGGTCATTCTACCCTCTGCCTTATTCACAGGTGAATTTAGGTCTAAATAAAGGTCAAAAAAAAAAATCTTCCATTGTGTTCTAAGAGCAGTTTGGTTGAAGTATGGAACCAACGCATCAGGAAACTGCTTTTTCAGTCCGTCCAGGAAGCGTTTGAGCAGACTCCACATGGCTGGAGCTGATCATTATTGCCTGTATTTGCCTTTCTACTCTTTATCGGGCTCTTTTTTCCTGGTCGGCAGACTGATAGCGTCTTTTATAGTCCTTCAGATTCTGTTCTGCAGACCTTGCAACAAGGGTGTTCTGCAAGTCTTATGAATTGATTTTACCATTTTGTATTGTTTACATACAAGTGGCACAAAACCTTCAAGGGAAAAGCTTTTACTAATTTCCTCTAAACAATATTACTTAGACGAATCTTAAATTATTTTCTTAATCAGTGACTTTTACTTCTATCAAATCTAGCAAAAATTGAAAGACATTGAAAAAAATCTCAGAGATATTTTGTATCTCTGAGATATAAAATATCTGAAGAAACTCAGAAGTATTATATACGTGTAGTGTGTGACAAGCAGTAAAAGCCGTTTTAGGTCCTCGGGTACTGTCTTAAAACACACTACATGAACATAACTATTAATACTACTCGTACTTAATCTTGGACATATTTTTCCTAAGCAAGACACAAAGTCCTTCGTATTTGACTTGTTTAGATTAACTGGTTTGAGTTCAGTTTTATCCGGCTCGAGAAATCTTTCTTTATTTGTCACATACGTAACGATCACCACTTACAGAGTGTACAGCATTGTAATGAGCTCATTAAAGAGGAGATTTTAGGTCGCTGCTCTTTGTAGGTGAACAATTAACAAAATACGTTAGCAATTAAAAATGCAACCAACATAGAGGTCAAGGTTCTCAGCTGATAGGTCATAACATAACAAGATAGCCCCAAGTCAAATTCAAAGAAGTGTGTGAGTAAGCAACTATTACCTCTGCAAGCACTTAAATGAAGTTTAAACAATCAGGTACGGTCTATCGTAATTGTGCCAAATAGTTCTTGTTTGAAGGAGCAGTCCCACTGCAGTGCAAGTGTGGTACCATTTGGCCCTTATGGAGCTGAATGGCACTGAAGGAAAAATGGGAACGGTCAAAAATAATATTTCAAAATGAGAGCAAAGTACACACTAGAAACACCTTGAAGTATAGGAGAGGATATAAAACAGGACAGCAAAAGTACCATAAAACTGCTTCATTTCCTCTGCAAAGGTATTAGAATTAAGTTTAAAAGAGAATCTCCTTGCTCAAGTTAATATTCCCCACAGACTGAACTCAGTTCAGGGTTACTGTGAGTCTTCGGTGTTTAGGATGCTTGTCAGTCCATGATATTCCATACTGATCACAAATACAAAGAAGCACAGCTGAAGGATATTACATACTAGAGCTACTCTGTACACAAAAGAATAAAAATAGCATGTTTCTGGCATAACCTCTTCCAATTACATGTTAAAGGGTTAGCAATAACTGTAAGTAGAATTAGTGGTAAGTTTCTGATCACTAAGGTAGTTTTGGCTGAAATGATTGCCTGAGGTCTGAAAATCCGGCTGGCTTTAGACTAGAAATTTAAAAAGCATTTTGGGGCATGAAAATAAAGCAGAATTTACTTTCTATACACGGCAACTGCTCCGGCTTTAAAATTATCTTCAAAAATTCACCAGAATTTATTGACAGATAGTGAAAGCAATTTTTTATTTTTAAAATACCAAACTACTTTCCAGTAACATGGGGAGAACTGAGTTAAACAAAGAAATGCCAAGAAATGCTGAGTTAACTCATTTCACACTGCAAATTTTTGAATTTTTTTCCTTTTGACCTGCGCTTTAATACGATAAATAAAGTAAAACAAAGGTCTCCCTTTGGGAATGTTTTGGCTTTTGCTCATACAGATAAAGATCTGCAAAGAAATGGATTATTGGTAATATATGGAAACAGTTTTTCTGGTGTCATGACGAATTGTGTAAGGAATTACCAAAGCCTGAACACAAAGCAGAACCAGTTCTTCTCCTTGGTTAAGGTCCACTATACAAAAAAAGATGAAGAAGAAACAATTTAATGAATCTCAGTAGTAGGTTGAAACTCTCAAAATTTCCTTATACTATAGGAACTTCCCATTCTTCCCCAGTACTGCTTCTTGCACGGCATGGTAAGGATTGCTGCCTGTTAGGAAGGGCACGAGGGACACAGCCTAAGGGCAAGGGAGAATAACCATGAAGGCTGATCCAAGTCATGGGGTAGGAAAGCATTTTTTTTCTGGCCTGGGTAGGCTGTCTTGCCTCCTACATTCCACCCTGGCAAGATTTTTATTAGTACAACTGGAATAGCACAGGATTCCAGTGGAAGTAGTCCTGATGACAGCAGTAAATTAAATAAACATTGGGGTATTCAACTTTAGCTGTGGTGCCCACAGACAAGAAAAAAAAAAAAAAAATCACAAATGTCAAGTAGCTCTTGCTTTAAACTGAAAGCAAACTGAATTTGAGAGAAGTGAAGAAAACTGGCTGGTTTGTTTCCACTGAAAGTGAATATTACTGTGCACCCTGCAAGGCTCCAAAATTTTGCCAGAGTCTTGTGTTGGAGGAAAGGCTCCAGCAGTTTGATAAGAGTTTCATGATGGATTACAACTCGTAAATTCAGAAACTCAAGTAGGTTGTTTACATGCTCTAGGAATTTGGTAATCTCAGATTTTCTAGATGAGATTATTTTTAACTAACAATTTAGTAACACTTCTAAGAGAAACACTCCCTATTGCCATAAGGTGTTCAGAATGACAACAAATAAAGGACAAATTCTTTTCCTAACATTTTCACTGGGCTGTAGAAGCTCCTCAGTGAAGGAGTTGGGATTCCAGAGCTTTGCCAGGAAATGGAGAAGCAAGTAGAAACTTTTTCTATAAGAACACTGGTGAAACCACTTGTCACTCACCTGTTTCTCCCTGTACAATTCCCGTTTTGGAGTTTCACTTACTCACTCTGGTAACATCAGCAGTGCCAGTCAGCAAGGAGATGGTGAGGGACTGAGCAAGGTGATGTGTGGGAAAGAAAGAGGCAAGGATTCTCCTCTTACAATACTTACATACTACTCTGTCTATTTGTTCCACAGAAGGGTTTTTTTGATTTTCACCAACCAAGCCTGGGCATTTTCTGGGGCTTAGGCAATAGAGAGCAGAACACGTTCTATGCTCGCTTACTGAGTGCACTCGTTCCTGTCCAGAAAGGAAGTAATTTTGCTCAGAAGTCCAGGTACACAGTTTATTTTTCCATGGATTTAGGAGGACCAAAGTGGAGCTTAACTGATATCACTCTAATTATTTTCTGGCAAATGGCTCTGAGATATTGCTATCATTCAATGTGTTTTAATATGGCTTTTGATTTTTGTCCTTACAAGCTTTCTGATTAAGTTAACTCTCATACCTTCTTTATCTCGTTTGAGAGATGAAGTACACGACCATAACGCGGGAAGAACAGTAGTTTTAGTTAGTGTCCTCATACTGCAAAATGTGGTACATGGAAAATAGATTTGATGTTTTGAAACGGGGTAGGAAGGTGATGAGGAGACAGCTATTTTTTCAGTTATGCATTTGTGTTTTGTAGTGCATAGGCAGGTTAGTATGTGAAGGGAAGTTCTCAAGGAACTGATTTTCCACAGTGTAGAAAGAAAAAGGAGGGGAAAAAACCAACTGGCTAAAGCTGTATTTGAAGTAGGACCTAATTCTAAAAGGATTAACGTAGCATCTTCATATACATGTAAATGTCAGGATAGGTTCTGGAAAAAAAATGCTGGAGTGGAAAAGCATCAACCTGACAGAAAGACCAAGCTGACACTGCTTTATACCAACTATAAAACAAAAAAACATTAGTCCTGCTTTTGCTCTAAGACAGAAAGTGTTGTGAAGAGCCAAACTTCATAATTTTATGCTAATATTGTTTTTTTCCATGAAATCCTGTACCTGAATATAGGGAGGAGAAAAAAAAGTCAAACAATGTCAAGACAGAAGCCAAGTTTCAGCTGAATTTTCTTTAAATCTCTGGATTCTCCACTTTCTACCGTGTTCACTAGCATCTAAGTAACCATATGATATAAAGGAGATATTTTACGACTGGCTGTAGCGCTACTTCAGTCATAAAACATTTATTGGGTGAGGGCGTATAGACAAGATTCTACTGCCTTCCAACACGTTGAGCTCCTCCATCGTGTGACACAGAACACACACTACGTCAGGCAGGAGGAAAACACAACTGTAGACCGTTCCTCCTCACTTGGGTCACTCTGTCCTGACGCGAGAGCTTCGGTGCCTGTGCACAGGCTGAGTTTCCACCTACAGTGGCAGGTTTATCTTGGACTGGTTTTAATCTTTACTTCTAAATCATAATAAACAGAGGGAAGCTTCATGCTTCCTCCTGCTGTTTTTACATCCTCATACCTTCAAACACCACGCAGCATTATTCAAGCGAACATGCCTTGAAAACTGCGGGGTTTAGTAAGGTCAACTCTGTTGTATTCCTCAAGAAAGGCTGAAGAATTAAGATGCTTTATTGAGGGCTCAAACAGAATAGTTTTGTCTCAAAGCAAAAAGCTTTGGCTTATCACTTCATTACTGTTTTCTTCAGCACAAGTATTCAAGATGTGAAAACGAGATGGAGCTCTGCTCACCGGAACGCTGGGGAGCATAAGCTCGCGGGAAAGATTAATGCATTACCCACTAACGACTTGCTGCTTCCCCCAACGCCACGACAAAGGTGAGAGCCCTTTTTTTAGACTCACGTGAAGCACAACAACCTCATCCTCAGACCAGAGAGTGTCTGAAAACTGACTGAATTAACTCAAGCAAGGGGGAAGGTGAATTACAAACCATTTATATTGCACTGACTTCAATGCTGTACCTTTCACGCTGTGAAGAAAAAAAAAAAAAGTTTCTGTATCACAGAATGTCAGGGATTGAAAGGGACCTTAAAGGATCATCTAGTCCAATCCCCCTGCCGGAGCAGGACCACCTAGATCAGATCACACAAGCACGCATCCAGGGGGGTTTGGAACGTCTCCAGTCTTTCAGAACATCTTGATTCTGTGAAAGCCCCTCTCCAGCTTTCTTGTAGCCCCTTCAGGCACTGGAAGGCTGCTGGAAGGTCTCCCCGGAGCCTTCTCTTCTCCAGGCTGAACAGCCCCAACTCTCTCAGCCTGTCTCCATAGCAGAGGTGCTCCAGCCCTCGGATCATTCGTGTCCTCCTCTGGACCCGCTCCAGCAGCTCCATGTCCTTCTGTACTTATTATGTTTTTTATTTCTAATAGAAATTTTGGAAGAGCACAGACCTGGAAAAGCATTCTAAATATTATCAAGGAGAAAGTAACAAAACCACCTTCTCTTCCCAGACACTCTCACTGCATAAGTGATGCCAGTTTTCACCGCTGCAGGACACAAGTTTCAGGCTCAGTTACGGACGCTGCACAACCACTGAGACAACGGGTCTGAGCGAGGCACCACCTTCCTTGTTTGACAGCCTGTCTTTCGTCCGTGTCTCGAATCACAAGACTTTGCTTCATGAGAGATCATGAAAGACAGAAATATAAATTCCATCACTCCTAAGCAACACACATAACAGCTCTCTCATCCGTAGCTTCCATCCTGCCCTTTCTCTCACAGTACTTTCTATCCTGCTTTATTTTGTTATTGATCAGTGCACTGACAAACACAAAACTGTTCATTTTTTTTTAAATGTAGACTGTCTCACTCAGCTTTTACACTAGAAAGATTGTGCATGGAACTTAAAATAGTTGTTTGCCTATAAAAATATCAGCCATTGCTTTCCCACGTGGCACCTATGGTAGCAAACGGTAAAGAAACTTGAGAATAAACACAGCATTTACGCAATATTTATATTTAGAAAAAGAATACACTATCCTCCACCAATGGCAACCAATCTAAACAGATGACCGAGCTCAAAACGTCTTCATTGACACTCCAATAACATACCTTGACGAAATACCAGTTCAACAGTAGAAACATCCTCCTATCCAGAGTCAGAGCTTGCTCAGTCTTTTGTGACGTGACATGAAGATAGGAGACAAATAAATATTATATAAGGAAGCAACAGGAGACCACCATGGTCATAACTATCACGGGCTCAGAAATTTCCCAGTCCTTCCTGTAGAAGAGGAAAGAAGTGTAATGATGGAATATCCACCTACATAGTTGTGCTCTGAGGCGTCTTTTTGGTTGGTTGGTTGGTTTGGATTTTTTACATTTCCTTTTTTGTTCTGGGCTTTTTTTTAAAGGAAGAAAGGCAGTCTTCTTGAGAAAAATCCTATTAGAAATGGGGAAACTGGATTCTAACGTACCAATGCCGCAGATCATGTAAGCAGGAGACCCAGAAGCCATAGCTACCTCGTACAGAGGAGGACTACAGAGGCCTGCTTTCTGGCATACAGTTGTGGGCAGAAGAGAGATTTGTAGGAAGCAGATCTATCCTCCTGTTCGGCAGGAAACAGGGAATACTACAGCCACTACCTCGAGTTTTAGACATGCTCCTGCTGAATCAGCTAGCTACTGCTGGAGCTTGGTACTACCACCTAATGGATCTCACTGCACATCGCCACCACGCAATGCCATTCATCAGAATATCAGTCCATCCTGGAGAATGGCTCTTCTAAAATAAGAGATGGAGCTCATGCTGTGTCAGCTAAGAGAAGGCAGAAGAGTGAGTGACACACAAACGCAAGCCATTTGAATCAGGAATTGGAGCCATTCTGATCAGAAAGCGCCCAGGTTAGAGGAGAGCTGAGCTTTACGCTGGTACCTTCTCATTTCTTTCTTTAATTCCTGACAGCACGACCATCATGGCCACTGTACGGCCACCACGTATTCCGCTCTCCTCCATATTCACACGCAATTTTACTCCAGTTAATCAACATATATTCTGTCAAAACAGCATGCAGAAGCGTTGCTTTCTTTGACCAGGTAGGATCTGGATAAGGCTCCATCCATGTATGAACACTGCTAACCCAAAGACCAGGATGTGCAGGTCTAACTGACAGAGCAACTAATTCTGGAAACTATTTCCAGGCACATGAAGGACAAGAAATTACTCAGGAGTAGTCAGTATGGCTTCAAAAAGTCATGCTTGACCCTCCTGGTTAACTTACATGACTAAATGACGAGCCTGGTAGACAAGGGGAGAGCAGCGGGTAGTGTCTACCAGGCCGTCGTGGGGCCTCTGATACTGTCTCCCATAACAGCCTCACAGACCCTCAAGCTGTTGTCATAGGGGCTGGATGAGCAGACAGTGGGGTGGGCTGGAGATGGGCTGAACGGCCGAGCCCTGCGGGTGGTGATCCGTGGTGCAAAATCTAATTGGAAGCCGGTAACGAGTGGTGTGCCCCACAGGTCAGCACTGGCTCTGCTCCTGTTAAACATCGTCGTTAATGATCTAGATGATGAGGCAGAGGGCACCCTCGGCAAGTTTGCCAGTGACATAAAGTTGGGAGGAGCGGCTGATAGGTCATCCAGATGCTGCC